>NC_133660.1:223664715-224264715 GCF_037893015.1 Macrotis lagotis | reverse complement strand
AAATTCTAGCTTCAGGCCAAATGGGTCCATGAGTTGTCCCTCCATCTTATCCTGTCCTCTTCATGCACTTGTATGGACCATCTCAACCTCTTAAATCCTCTCTATAACTTTTTCCTATCAACTAACTGAAATCCTTCTGTTTCATTTAAGGACCACTTAACTCCTTCTAACCACTCCAATGTCCACTTTAGATCTCTCTTTTTGTCCTCATTAGTCTATATATTTTATGGTAATAATTCATGTCTGTCACGATGCTGGAACAGGGTTGTAAGTCAGAGATGAATTAAGCTCCAACATGGGACTTGGTCATCCATCCTGGTCAAGTTTACTCAAGGCTAAGAAAAATACCTCAGAGAACAGATTCAAGAACAGCAAAGGTAGCAAATTAAAGGATCTAAACAACAACAAAGTCTACAGAATACTAGATTGGGATGACAAAAAGTTACTCAGCACATAACTACTCTTTTTTTCTGTTTTTTTGTTTTTGTTTTTCTTTGCTGGGGCAAAATCATACCCAAAGCATAATACCTGCTCTGGAGAATGCTGGATTAGAGGCATTAGGTCATGAGTAAAGCACTGGACTAGGATTCAGAAAGACATGATTTCAAATCCAACCTCTGATATTTACTACCTGTGTGACTCTGAGTAAATCACTTAACATCTGTTTGCCTCATGTTTCTCAGCTGTAAAGTGGCATCTATCTCCCAAGATTGAGGCAAGGACCAAATGAAATACAGAATTTTTAAAGTGCTTTGTACAGCAATAGGCACATAGTAGGCCCTACATAAATGTTACCTTACTATTATTATTATTATTGTTTTGTTTATTTTGTTTTTGTGAGGCAATGGGGTTAAGTAACTTGCTCAAGGTCACATAGCTAGTAAGTATCAAATGTCTGAGGCCAGATTTGAACTCAGTTCCTCCTGACTGTAGGGCTAGTGCTCTATCTATTGTGCTACCTAACTGCTCCCATACACACATACTCTTAGAGGAACACTTTGGAATCTCTGCTCCATCACAATCTAAGAAGCTCATAATTGGGAAAACCTCATCTTCCCAACAAGATCCCATCAGCTTTGGTTACTCTCCCTCTCTCTCATCCCCATCCCCATCCCCCTCTGTTCTTCTGATTGGAGGGTGAAGCCATGATTGTCAAAGCTCTGTATAAGGAGGCTCAGCTCAGAACATCTCAAGTCTCTCCTGGCTGCACTACTCTAGGGCTTCTTCAGTATTTTCCCCCATGTCCCACTATCAGGTACTTTTCCCCAGACTCCTTCTCTTTGTCTCCCTCCAGTGTTCTTAGTGACCCTTTGAGACTCATTAAAAAGTCAAGGTAATTTGCAACAATTGTATGAAGTAAGTCACTAGAAAGGAAGAAGAGAGTTGTGTGTTTTCTCAGCTTTAAAAGTCTAAGCAATAAATAGGTCCTGACAGTATATAAAAGGTAAGAATGAAAATGAGAGGGAGAGGGAGAGAAGGGGAAAAAAAGGAAAAGGAGATGGGGGGGGAGACAAAAAGAATAAAGAGGAGGAAAAAGAGAAGGAAGAGAAGGAAAGGGGAAGGTGGAAGAGAAGAATTAACCTGCATTCTGGTGCACTGAGAAAAAGTATCCTGAATTTATTTATTCTAATTTATGAAGAAGTAAAAATTGGAGAACTAATATTGAGAAAGGCAAATCTTAAGAGACACCTGAGTACTTCTGCATCAATCTATAGAATTGAAACACTAACAATATAGTGGGAAAGGTGTTGATTGCATAATACATGTTGGTCTGGGTACTCTCATTTTAAGCAGAAGCAACAACATCATTAACAAGCAATAGATAAAAGTTGCAATACAAGCAATAGAAAAATGTACAATAGAAGAGTGGAACCAAGAGTAAACATTGGCAGAATGGCAATTTCAAATGGAAAAAAGTTTGAAAAAAACAGAGTGGGACCTAAAACTAAAACCAAGGAATGGAGTCAAGTAATAAAAACCCATGCTTCAGCCTTCACTGGTACTAAGTCATTTAGATGTCCTAAAAATGCTATGACCTACATGGGGGAATTCTATAGTAACCCCAAGTTATTTCCCCTCTACTTTGAGAATTCAAACCCAGTGAAGGGTTTTTAGTCTGTACCTTCTTTATTGATCCCTGGGGGAGATGTGAGGGGGAAAAAAAGGAAAATTTTCCTAATTATCTATTGACTTAGGCATGAGTCTTTCTCCATTATCTGTTGTGTGATAAATTTGTTCTCTGTTCCATGACTACTCAGCTTATGTGACAAGAAAATTAAAGACAACTAAATGAAAGCAAAATGGGCTAATTCTAGGATTTCCATAAAAAATCTTAGATGGAAGCAAACCTGCCCCCCCCTTTACCACCAACCCCATTACCCAAATACATAAAAAGTCCAAGGATTAATGATCCTAGTCAGCATCAACACATCACTTCAGTTCTCAATTAGAGGGCGTATATAATTATAAGTAAAACATTTTCTTCAACCTAAACAAAAATAAAAAAATTTAACTTTTTCTGGAAAAAGCTCTTATGAATAACATTTTATGGACTAATCATAGAAACATTAAGGAAAAAGTTTTCTCCAAATGCTAAAAATGTTTAACATTAAGAAGCTGACTAAAACAATATATATGCTACATATGCTAAGACTTTAAGAGTGACAGGAAGCCATCTAAGAAAGCCATTTATAGTTACAAATGAAATTTCATATACCGTAAAATAGCACTACTTTCTCCACAGCTCTTAGATTCCTCTAAAACTAATTCTATGAAAGGTCTAAGATGAGATACTATTGCTGAGGGAACTCAAAATATTGGGAAATGTGGATTTTTCTCCTGAAATGACCGATATTACCTAAGACTTAAAAAAAAACCCACAACTCTTTAGGATCTTAGAAACAGCCAGTAACGACAATCTACAGAAAGAATGGAATATATACCTAATAACCTAATTTGAGAAGCCCTATGAGAGGCATAATAATTAAGAAAATTAGGATCAAATCCAGGAAGAGACTGGCCCCAGGTCACTGAAGTCCATATTCAGATGTCATGTGACCACAGAATCTCCATTTTGTTAGGGACCCCTTCCCACAAATATTAGGAGAAATAATGTGCTTTCTTCCCAAGGAGGGTCAGAGCAGTCTGTACTTCTAAAAATATAATAAATATGACTTGTATCATGAAATTTATAGAGTATCTTTCAACTTGAAGGATCCTAGGACTTCCCTGAAATGTTATGACACAGCATGCTTAAAGATGTAAATGAATAATAATACAACTTAGAACCTCAGGAATGTTAATTAACTGATGTGGCATGTGAACATAAAGACTTGACCTAGGGGCAGCTAGGTGGCACAGTGGATAGAGCACCAGCCCTGGAGTCAGGAGGACCTGAGTTCAAATCTGAACTCAGCCACTTAATAATGACCTAGCTGTGTGGCCTTGGGCAAGCCACTTAATCCCATTTGCCTTGCAAAAAGACTTGACCTAAATGGTACCTGAACTCAATATTACGAAGTGCCAATTAAAAAGTAAAATTAACACTACTAGGGAGATTCTTCTCTAAGAAAGATATCATGGAATAGTGGAAAGAACAATGAACTAAACTCCTAAAGGCCTGGATTTTAATGCCAGTTCCCACAAAATATTAACCATGTGATTTTAAACAAATTGATTAACTTTTTAAGCTTTTGTCATTTTTTAATCATTTACAAATAAGAAAAGAAAAAGACCATTCCTAGTAATCATACAATGTTATTTTTCAGGCTCCAATGAGAGAAAAATATGGGTTAAATACCCTCAAACAATGACTGTTAATTAGATATCCACCTACCCCAACCCACAGTAGCTATACATATTTTCTTTTATCTTTTCTCATTGTGCAGACCCTGACCAGCTGTGTGACCCTGGGTAAATCACTTAACTCTGTCTTAGTTTCCTCACTGTAAAATGAGCTGGAGAAGGAAATGGCAATTCAGTACAGTATTTTTACCAAGAAAACTCCAAATGGAGTCACAGCAAGTTAGATACAACTGGGAAAAAAAAGACTCAACAACAAAGTGAATAGAGAGCTGGCTTCTCAGTCAAAAAAAATTCGGATTTAATTGCTCTGTCATGTAATGATTGCATGACATAATCACTGGGCAACTAAATTAATTCTCAGTGCCCCAGGAAACCCTCTTAAGATTAGAAATTGGAGAAATAAAGCTAATTATAAAACAAGCAGTTCCCTATACAAATGAGATGATAAATCTGGTTCTCCCCTTCACCCTCATTCCTTATTTTTTTTAAAAAAAGTGATGACATCAAATTAGCTAAAAAGAAAGAGAAATGAAAATGACAAATCCTGGAGAAGGCTGTGGCAAAACAGTCTTTCTAATGCACTGTTGCTGAAGCTAAACTGGCCCAGCTACCATGAAAAGCAATTTGTAACCATGTTCAAAAGGCTATTAAACTATGCAAACATTTTGACCTAACAATATTGCTACTACATCTTTATTCCAAAAAAAATCAAAGAAAGAGAAAAAGGACCTGTATAAAAATATTTATAGCAAAAAAAGGGACAGTTTCAGAGAAACCTGGGAAGACTTGTATGAATTGATGCAAAATGAAGTGAGTAGAACCATGAGGATAATTTTCATAACAACAATATTATAAAGACTAACAACTTCTGAAAGAATCAGGAACTCTGATCAACATGACTAACCACAATTCCAAAGGATTAAAGATGAAACAAAGTACCCACCCAAGATAAGGAGGCATAGACTTACAGATAGATAGATAGACAGACAGACAGACACACACACACACACACACACAAAGACAGAAGTTAGAAGGGGTTTGTTTTCCTTGCTTTTTCAATTGGAGGTGAGTTGGGGAGGAAAGGCAGAGGAGTAGGTTAAGAGAGACTGCAGGCAAAATAAAAACAAAATAAAACTGAATTTTTTGAAAACTTATTACCTATATCTATATGGATCACTTCACCTTCCTAGCTCCAGTTTCTCATCTGTAAAGTGAGGAAAAAGAAAGAGCTCTTTCTGTCTTATCACTTGTATTTCCCATGGGATCTAGCACAATGCATAGCATAGAAGACACTTAATAAAATTTTTGATGAATGGCCAGATACTGGTGAAATTTTAGAGGTTATGAAACTATAAAATACTGTAAATATTGAAAATGTATAAAAATTGGAAAAAATATTGTAATTATTAAATTATACATTACCTCATGGCTAAATGTTGAACAGAATTGAATTAGTGCAATAATTTCTCTCATCTTTTTTGTGTCAAGGAGTTAGAAAGCACACTGAACACATCTTCAGCTGCTGAAGGCTTGGCACTTTGATTTTAACCTGGCTTTAATTTGTTTAAATACTTCTGTGATTTCACAAAGACCTGAATTCCCATTTAACATTGAGGAATCCAGCTCAGCAAACATACTTTGATGAATGAACATTAATATTCTTATGTCCTTTAGGCTAAAACATAAATTTTTTTTCCTTCACTTCCAAAATCAGTTAGTATTTATTTTTAGCCATTAAGACCTACCTTTACTATAGATTTAATGACTCAATAAATTCTAAATAAACATACAAATAACTATAGCAATAAAGAATTTCTCTGAAATCAGTTAAGAGAATATACTAATCAGATGTCTTACAACAACATTTGAATGTCTACTCCGATAAGTATAAGGCAAGGAGTCTTTTTTACTTTCCTTTTGAGATAGGGATGGAGGGGAGAGGAGTGATAATATAAGAATTTTCTGTACAATCCTGACATTTTCTCTTCTAAAATTCTACTATAAAACAGTATTAAGGAACAGAAAAATAAAATGGATGGAAAAATAAAAACTAAGCAGAATTCCCTATAAAAAGTATAACCTTACCCTCAATCTTGACTCCCAACATACCAGTCAGTCTAAAGTCCTAGAATAGAAATAGGTATGCTCCTTGCCAAAGAAGCAGAAAATCACCAAAAAGTCATAGATTCCCGAAGAGTCTTCCTGTTCTATAT
This sequence comes from Macrotis lagotis, assembly GCF_037893015.1. Lineage (NCBI taxonomy): Eukaryota > Metazoa > Chordata > Mammalia > Peramelemorphia > Peramelidae > Macrotis > Macrotis lagotis. The sequence continues at coordinate 224,258,698 of NC_133660.1, read as the reverse complement.
ATATTTACTGCCCCTCAACAGAGCTGACCTTAGGAATTCTTAGTTTAACAATAGTGAAAAAAAGTAATTTATGTGACTTGCTTAACATTTACATGTAGTTGCCATCAGCATAACATTAACATATATGATTAAATGTGTCAAATTAACATTGTTTTAAGTTATATTTAATCACAAAACCAAACTGTTCATAGATCTGATCTCACTAAGATTTTATCCATTAAAACATTTTTTTTAAATGAAAGGGAATACAGCAGCAAAACACAAATACAGCAAAGCAAACATACAAGAAAAAGCTAGCAATGCTTTGTAAATTTATTTTCAAAGTGAAAATCCCAACAAATTCCAATAAAATTTTCTATTACTTTTAACCTCAAATATTCTATAGTTGTTTGAAGATACTTTCAGGGAAGCCTAAAGCTTTTCTCCTAATTGGGTCAAAATGTCTACTTCTCTCACATCAATTCCTATGGTATCCCAATCATTTTGGTGAAGAAAAGTTCCTTTCATCTTCAGTCCAGCTGGATACTGAATGTCCCCACAGAAAGCGGGAGAGCTGAGGACCCTGGCAGCTGTTCTCCTGACTGCTGAAAAGAAAGGCTCCAACACTCCCACCTTCCCACTCATAAGGGGCGATTGCTTTTCTTGCACTTTTATAGTAAATCATCCAAGAAATATTTACTAGGCACCCACTATGTGCAAAGACCCTGTACTCAATACTGTGAGAAATGCAAAGACCAACAAAATGTTACAGTGAAGCTGAGTTTTTCAACTGATGGAAAAATATGAATAAACAGTTCTCCAAAGAATTGCAAACTACTAAAGGTTAAATGAAAGAATGCTACAAATCAATAATACTAAAAGGACTGCAAACAAAAATGAGTGAGTTTTTAATCTCACACCCAACAAAACTGGCAAAGTTGACAAAAGATGGACATCAGTATTGGTGGTTACAGAATGGGGGCCTGACCATTCTGGAAAGAAATTCAGATGTATGTGAAGAAAAAGTGACTAGAGTGTCTATCTCCTCTGATCTAGAGTCTCTCTTGCTAGACAAACAATTCAAGGAGGTCATTAATAAAAAGAAGGGTGTCATAAGCAGTCAAATTTTATAACACAAAACTAGAGACAAAATAGATTCCCACTGACCAAGGACTAGATAATCAAATTGTGATATGTGAATGAAATTCTTACTAGGTCACAAGAATGATAAATATAAAGTAACATGGATAGGTTTATATGAACTGATGCAGAACAAAATAAACAGAATCAGGAAAACGACAATGACAACAATATAAAAGAACAATAGCAGCACAGCCAAAATTGAACACTATGAAAACATAATTACTAAACTTGCTCCTTAAAGAAGGATAAAAGAAGACATACTTGCTTCTTTGCATAATGGGGAGACCAATGCAAGTGGTTTACATTGCATACAACATTCAATTTTGGATTTATTATATTTGCTGAACTTTTTGCTCCTTCCTTTTATAAAAAATAATTTATTAATTTTGAGAAGAGATGGGGAGGTAATAATGGGAAAGATAGGTAATATTAAAGCAAAAAAACTCGTTAAAGTAAATAACTACAAAAAACTGAAATGTTTTACTTTAAGAGATATTTAATAAAACAAAAAACCCAACAAGTGAAAAGTCATATGATTCCATTCCTCTAAATAATAAACTAATAATTGTATTTATTATCACACATAGTGTTCAGCAGACAGTGGCTACTGAAGTTAAGTCATTAACTAAACGAAGTATTTTAAATAAATACATTTCTACGAGTATGTATAGAGATAAAAAGACAGGAAAAAATATCACTGGCATTTAACCCACATCTAATGTATAGTCTAATCCAAAATAATCATAATTACTCTCATCCCCAAATGGACACAGAACTACAAGAACTACACATATGACTCAAAAACGTCCTGAAGAAAACAGCTGGACAAGCAAACTGCCTAAAATCCTTAAATGTACCTAAGTGGTACAAAGATAACTATAATTCAGGAATCCATATTCATGAATATATGGGTCAAAGTGAAGGAAGGAAGGAAGGGAGGAAGGGAGGAAGGGAGGGAGGGAAGGAGGACGGGCGGGAGGGAAGAAAGGAGAGAGGGAGAGGGAGAGGGAGAGGGAGAGGGAGAGGGAGAGGGAGAGGGAGAGGGAGGGAGGGAGAGAGAGAGAGAGAGAGAGAGAGAGAGAACAGCTTCCTTTGAACTTCCAAACCACCATAATTAACATCATTACCCTTGTAAAGAATATCTAAGATTGTGTAGAAACTGGAAATTTCAGCAACTGGCAGAGAAAATTTGACTATTTCTTCTTTTAAATGAGCCCCAAACAGGAACCTATGAACCATTAGTATTAATCACAAACGAATCATATTGGAGAATCATAGAAGTAGGAGTCATTCCTATTCTGGCTTCACAGAATCAGTAACAAAAACAAGTTCTCTTCAATGATCCCCAGACCCATTATATTCACATTCTGAAATGTTGCAATTTCAGATAGGGTATGGATAAGAATGAAAGAAAAAAATTAGCTATTCTTGGTTCAATAAAATAAAATCAATTAATCCAAAAGATACTACAGGATAAAATAGGAAGTGTGATACAAATCACTACCCTGATGGTTGGTTAATGAAGCTTCTAATTCAAATTTCTTTGTTTAATGTCCTTTAGTTCCTGTCTCCTTCAGAAAAAAAAAATTAACATCCATAATGGGTTTTTTCCTTTTCCTTTTTTAGGTTTTTGCAAGGCAATGGGGTTAAGTGACTTGCCCAAGGTTACACAACTACATAATTATTAAGTGTCTGAGGACTGATTTGAACTCAGATCCTCCTCAATCCAAGGCCAGTGCTCTATTTACTGTGCCACCTAGCTGCCCCCATAAGGTATTTATTAAGAAAGAAAATACAGGCAAGTTTTATTTAATTGTATAATTTCTTCACTCAAATGTCTAAATAGGTACCTGGTAGTTGAATCAAAAGGAAGAATATATAAAATTTGGCTATCTTCTTTTGCTGAGGTATGGAAGTTTTGCATGTTTTCAGAATGAGTGACTGGTCTTGACAAAACCAGTAACTACTACGTTATCAGTTCAGTAATTAGAATGTATTTAATATTACTTAAAAGATCTATTCTTGAGTACTCTAGTTTAGCTCCATGAGCAATCTTTCAGAAAACAATCTAAGAATATCTGTATTACAAATGACTAAGGAAATTGACTCAAAATTTTTCTAAATAATTAAAATATTTTGTTGTACAATTCAGGTTAATGGTTTTAAAGCATAGGAATGACAAAATTTACCTGGAAAAGACAACTAGGTTAATACTTTATATTTATATAGTATTTTAAGGTTAGCAAAGCACATTTTCATATATTAACTCAATAATGTTATATACCATTTTACAAATGAGGAACCTGAAATTAACAAAAGCATACTCACTGGTAATATCAAATCTACTATGACCTGTTTTCAAGTCTTAAAACACCTATACTTCCTCCATTTGCAAACTATCATTTAAATAAACCAAACAAAACAAAACTGAATTAACAAAAAATTAAACAGTTTCGATACCTAGGGCATGACATGTCATACAAATTCAAATGAATTTCTTTTTAAAGTACAATGCCGTCATGATCTCATTTAAAGAGAAAAACCACCAACTTTTGTTTTACATTTCAAATTTAGGAGACGGGGAAGTGTGTAGGCCATTAAAAAAATACATGAATTTCAAAAATAGCCTTTTTTCAACATCAACATACCAAACTTCCTCTATTTTAAGAAGGCAAAGAGAAAAAGACAAAGGAAAGAAATATTCATCTGTTGTATCACAGAGATCTAAATTTGGGAAGGTCCTTAGGAATTACCTGGTCACTTTCATCATTTTGCTGATGGGAAATCTGAGACTGGGAAGATTAAGCAACTTGTCCAAGGTTACAGAGATAGTTAATAAACATGACACATAGAATTAAAACTCAGGTCTTCAGATTCCAAATGGAATACTTAAGCAACCACACATGGATACTAGCAGAATTAATATTCCAAAGAATTCACTCAAAGTAAGTTTTGAAGTATCCTACTAAGAGTTTGTTTCTGCAGCAACTTTATAGAGATTATCTCATTTGCAACTGTATCAGTATTATGTTGCTCATATTTGAAAATGAAATTAATTGACAATAAGCAAAACTGAACATTCACTGACAGAAGATGTAGGCTTTTGATATTATAATGTGATAATATCAGGTGAATAGCTAATATAACATCATAAAAGTCAATGAATTTCAAAGGTCAAGGAAATATATAGCATGAATGACTTTTATTCATTTGCCTACAAATGATTTTTGCCTAAACTTTAGAATGCCAAGTAGAATTAAATTAAGTACTATACCTCTCATTCAGGCTACTGACATCTGAAATGGATCATCTGGCTACATGGATAGATGGACAGATAGATAGATGTTAACATTCTTTTTTGTTTTGAATTCCCTTCCTCCCTCCAGTCCTCTTCCACCCTTCTGAGAAGGCAAGTAATATGGTATTAATTATACACATGATATCACATAACATGTTATTATATAAGATAAGCAAAATTTGTCAAAACTGTAAACACCCTTCTCGTACTATCAAATTCAAGGGCATGAGGTAAATATACCAACTTGGAAAAAACAGTGAAACACTTTCAGTTGCCCCACAACTCAGAACTACAAGTCAGTCAACAAACAAACTGAAGATGAAATAAAAAAGGTTATCTATATCCTGATTTAACTTTGCATCAGAAGAAAGACTGTAAAACCCACATCTTATCCAGTAGTTCATTAGGGTCTTATCTTGTTATAATTATATAAAATAAAATTAATTATAACCAATCTACAAATACTTCTTAAGCACTCAACATGGGCCAGAAGGATACAAAGATAAAGCAAAACAGCCCCTGGCCTCAAGAAGCTCACATCCAAAGTGGAGAACATATACCTACAGTTATTTATACAAAATGCAAAATAGCTACAAGATAGTCTTAGAGAAGAAAGTTAATAGCAACTGAGAGGGACATGAAGGGGGGAAACCTGGAAAGCCCTGTTTCTAAATAAAATTGTGCTTCAGATGAGTCTTGAAGAGACCAGGGAAACCAAGATGGAGATTAGAAGGAGGAACAACAGCACACAAGCCATGGAAGAAATGGGAGAAAAACATAATGTGAAAGAAACAAATACAACAGCAAGGCTACACCATCAATGAATGGAGGGGAGGAATATTTAAGAAGACTGAAAAGGGAAGAGCTTTCTCTTTTTTTGGGGGGGGGCGAGGCAATGGGGTTAAGTGACTTGCCCAAGGTCACACAGCTAGGTCCTCCTGACTCCAGGGATAGTGCTCTATACACTGTGTCACTTAGCTGCCTCCAGGGAAGAGATTTCTAAACCAGATCCAAAAGGTTTTTATAGAAACACTGAAATTTATTGGAGATGGAGGACTATGAAACTTGTACTTTAGGAAAATCTCTTGGTGGGTATGAGGAAGACAAACTTGTGCTCAGGGAGATTTAAAGCAAAGACAATGATCAAAAGGCTGATACAACACCTCAAATAAAAGAGGACAAGGGCCTGAACCAAGAAGGTAGAGGTGAAGAGAGAGAAATCTCACAGAGACTAGAATGACATCTGATCTGACAGTGTGATGCAGGAAAATAAGAAGTTGAGGATGACATTGAGGATGCAAAAATGAGTGGCTTACATTCCCCAATTGACAAATGGTCAAAGGAAATGCAAAGGCAATTTACAGCTGAGGAAATCAAAGCAATCCATAGTCATATGAAAAATTGCTCCAAATCATTACTTATTAAAAGAAATGCAAAATTAAGGCATCTCTGAGATACCACCTCACACCTCTCAGATTGACCAATATGACCAGAAAGGATAATGATCAATGCTGGAAGGGATGCAGGAAACAGGTGGTTTTAACTAATGAAATTTTTATATTCAAGTTTTTAACAAAAACCATTGTTGGGCAGCTAGGTGGCACAGTGGATAGAGCACCAGCCTTGAAGTCAGAAAGACCTGAGTTCAAATCTGGCCTTAATATTTACCTGGCTGTGTAACCTTGGGCAAATTACTTAACCCCACTGCCTTACAAAAACAAAAAACAAAAATCCACTGTCAAGTCCAGGTGAACAATGTATTACATTGTTGGTGGAGCTGAGAACTCATCCAGCCTTTCTGGAGAGCAATTTGGGATTATGCCCAAAGAGCAACAAAAATGTGCATACCCTTTGATCCAGCAATACCACTACTGGGTCTATACCCTGAAGAGATGATAAAAAAGGATAAAAACATCACTTGTACAAAAATATTTATAGCAGCCCTGTTTGTAGTAGCAAAGAATTAGAAACTGGGTGAATGTCCTTCAATTGGAGAATGGCTAAACAAACTGTGGTATATGTATGTCATGGAACCCTATTGTTCTATTAGAAACCAGGAGGGATGGGAATTCAGGGAAGCCTGGAGGGATTTGCATGAACTGATGCTGAGTGAGATGAGCAGAACCAGAAAAACATTGTACACCTTAACAGCAACATGGGGATGATGATCAACCCTGATGGACTTGCTCATCCCTTCAGTGCAACAACCAGGGACAATTTTGAGCTATCTGCAACGGAGAATACCATCTGTATCCAGAGAAAGAATTATGGACTTTGAACAAAGACTATTACCATCAAATTAGGGGGAAAAAAGCATTATACTATTATGTAATTTTACTATCTCATACTTTATTTTCCTTCCTTAAGGATATGATTTCTCTGTCATCACATTCAACTGAGATCAATGTATAACATGGAACCAATGCAAATACTAACAGAATGCCTTCTGTGGGTGGGGGGAGGGAAATAAGAATGGGGAAAAATTGTAAAACTCAAAATAAATAAAATCTTTCCTTAAAAAAAAGTGAGTGGCTTAGAAGACTGATGGTAACAGAAAGGTCAGGAAGAAAAGTGAGTGGGGGGAAAGAAAAGGATTTCTGTTTTAGACATGCTAAGTCTGAGATGCCTATCTGCAGTTCAAAATGTTCAGGAGCCAGTTGGTGAAGCAGGACTAGAGCTCAGAACAAAAACCAGAGCTGGGTGTAATCTGCATGGTGACAAACTCATGGGGAAATGTTAAGTCTCTCAACTTAAGAGACTTTGGAGAGGAAAAAAAGGCTACAGGATAAATTTGGATGTATGCCCCAGCAAAAATGTGAAAGGAGGAGAGCCAAGAAAGAGGTGAAACGCCAAAGAGGAGACTATTGTGAAAGAAAAGGTGATTTTTGTCAGATGTTGTAGAAAAGCCAAGAAGGATGAGGACTGAGAAAAAAGATCTTTAAAGTTTGTACTTAAAAGAGTCATTTCAGGGGCAGCTAGGTGGTGCAGTGGATAGAGCATCAGCCCTGGAGTCAGAAGGACCTGACTTCAAATCCAACCTCATACACATAATAATTACTTAGCTGTGTGACCTTGGGAAAGTCACTTAACCCCATTGCCTTGCAAAAACTAAAAAAAAAAAGGAAAAGAGTTATTTCAGTTGAATGAGGAAGAAGAAAGCCATATCACAGAGTTTAGAATAGAGTGAGAGGAGAACTGGAGGCACAAAGAGAAAAACAGATTTGCAATGGAGATAGAGGACAATTAAGCAGTGGTTGTTAGCGTCTAATGGGGGAATTTTAAGTATGGAGGGGACTTGGGCATGTCTGTAGACAGCAGGAAAAGAACCAGTACAAGATTGAAGGTAGGGGATGGAAAAAGTATGAAGGCAGCAATATGATTATAATGGCAGAAAAAAGGAAAGGATGAAATCAAATTTTTTGGTAGATGGGGTTCCCTTTGGCAATGAGAAGGGGGTCCCCTCTTCATCAAATTGTAATGTAGAGGAAATTAGGCAGGATCTCAGAAATACAGGAGATTAAAAAAGGGGAGAGATTTCATGGTGAATGACCTCAATTTTCCTTATTAAAACAAAAAAAAACCCTCCTAAATTGAGAAGTTGAGGAAAGAGAGTACCATGGCACATTTGAAACAAGAAGAGAAGGCTTGGAACATTCACTGAGAGAAGTGCATGAAGAATTAGGAAAGAATAAAAAAATTGCCTTGCTGCTTAATTGAAATGAAATAATATTGCTAGTGGACCCACAGTCAGGACCTCTGTATAACTTCTAGTTTCCTTGGAGAAGACCTGAAGAGGTGAGATAGAAGCAGATAATGGGAATAATCAGGGATTAGGGTTTAACAAGGTATTGAGCAGTAACAGGGCAAGGGCAAGTGGATTTGAAGGTGAGAGTCATTTTATTCTTTATATTTATGCTGAACATAGTAAGAGAACAGGAAGGGGGAGGGGGGAGAAGAGACACTGTAAGCCCCACCAATCAAGAAAAAAGAAAAGAATTTTAAAAAGATTTGTTCAGAGATTGAGCACTTAGCCTGGCAGAGTGCACAGCCACCTTGAAGATAGGTAGAACCAAATTCAAGTCTTTCTCTTAAGTCAATCATCTTCTGAAAGAGAACTCAAATGAAAACTATCAAGAATGTTACAGCCAAATATCAGAACTCTCAAGTCAAGGAGGAAATACTGCAAGTAGTCAGAAAGAAATCATTCAAATACTATGGAGCCACAGCTAAGATCAAACAAGATTCAGTAGCTACCAACATAAAGGAATGGAGAAATTTAGAATGATATTCCAGAAGGCAATGGAGCTAAGATTACAACCAAGAATAACTGACCCAATAAAACTGAATATAATCCTATGGGGGGGGGGGGGGGAGATGAACATTTAATGAATTACAGGACTTTCTTGTTGAAAAAACCATCAGAAGTGAATAGAAAATCTGACCTTCAAACAAGACTCCAGAAGAAAAAACTAGTCAATATGACTGGACTCAATAAAGTTATACTATTGACATTCCTATATGGTAAGAAGATACATGTAAGTCCCTAAAACTTTATCATTAGAGCAGTTAAACAGAGTTTAGACAGAGGATGTGGCAGTATAGGAGAAAAAGATTAATTCTGATTTGGAACCAAAAGAAGATTCCAGGGTTTGAATCCCGAGGTACTTTTCATGTGATTTGGGAGGATTCATTTGCCTGCAGCAGTCCTAAATTGTCTCATCTGTAAAATGTGGAGGTTGGACCCAATCCTCTCTCTGGTCCCTAAGCAGTTCTAAATCCCAGGACCCTGTGATTCTTGTTCCTCCCCCCCACCCCTTACATCAGACTCTTTAAGAATTATGCAAAGAGTGAGCTTTGGGAAGCACCAAACTTTCCCTCTTCCTTTCCTCTAAAATTTTAAATCCAGTCTACCACAAAGCAGGTTTTTATTATCTACATGGGGTTTTATTATCATTTTCAAGCAGATACACACATATACAAGGATACTTTCTAGTTTTGTTCTGTTACATACTGACCAAAATGTTTTTCCAGAAGAGGATAGCACAATTCAAGCAAATTTTCATTTCCAAAATGTTTCTTTAATCCTATATAGTTGTTTATTTCCTAGAAACAAATAGCTCTTAAGAGAAGACTATAAAAACATTTCCTTCAGGAAAGAGAATTATTAACTGAAACAATGTATTTTAAGAATAAAGTAACAAGCACTTTTGACTAAGTTAGTCACTTGATACTATGTTTTCTTGAGTTCTACAGAAGAGGCCCAATGCCCTAACAGAGAAAAACCTCAATACTGAATGAACACCACAACAAAAACAAGAATTAAAAAATATCAATAGCAATAGCTAAAAGTTATATATAGCACTCTGAGGTTTAGAAAGCATATAATATACTAGAGAACATGAGCAATAATATCTCATTTGGTCCCCACAGCAACCCTACGAGGTAGACATTATTATTTTGTTGTTGTTCCCATTTTATAGATAAGGAACCTGAGGTGGTGACTTATCTAGGATCACAGAGATAATAAATATCTGAGCCAGATTTTGAGTTCAAGTCTTTGTGACCTCAAGTTCAGTGCTCTGTCCATTTTATTAAAAAATAATTTGCAAGTTCCAGAAAGAGGCCAACTTATTGAACGGCAGCAATTCACTGGAAGAAAATTCTGGTGAGAAAATTTATAGGACAACCCATTCAAATATATTTTCTTGATAGTTCAATGCTTTACAGCATAGCAATCAATTAATATGACTTTATTAAATTACCTACTATGTAAGAGGCCCCATGCTAGTTGCTGGGGCTGCTAAACCAAGTTTCTGCCTTCAAGGACTTTTTGAGAGATGGAACTAAAAGGACACAAGAGGCACTTATGTCTGTACAAGGTACCTGAGAAGGGAGAATAGTAGCAGTTGAAGGGAGTGGGGATGATGGAAGAAATACTCATCCAGAGCAGAACCAGAAGAATATCATACTGCCTAATAGCAACATGGGGGTGGTGATTAACGTTATGGACTTGCTCATTCCATCAGTGCAATAATCAGGGACAATTTTGGAGTATCTGCAACAGAGAATACTATCTATATCCAAAGAAAGAACTGTGGAGTTTAAACAAAGATCAAAGACCCTAACCCTAACCCTTCAATTTTTTTAAGAAATAGATTGTCTTATGTTCTACATAACTTTCCATTGCTAATATTTTATTTTTCCTTCAAGGATGTTTTTTTCTCTCAACACATTCAATTTTGATCAATGCATAGCATGGAAACAATGTAAAGATTATCAGATTGCCTTCTATGGGGGGCAGGGGAGAGGAAGGTAGGAGAAAAAAAAGGGTAAAATTCAAAACCTTACCAAAAAATGATAGGTAGAAACTTATTTTGTATATAATTGGAAAAATATATAATTTTTTTAAAAGGCTCATCTAGAAGGTAGTAGGAGGCAGCAGGAATGTCCCCCAAGAATAGGGAAAAAGGAATAGCAAAAAAGCCCAGGTAGATGGACCCAAGAGTAAGGGCAAGGGAATTCTCAGTATCAAGGTTAGAAGTCTTGCTGAAGCCAGCCCTTCAGGAGGCTTTGAAAGTCCAACAGGACAGTTTAAATCTGATCCTCAAGGTAATAAGGAACCACAAGAAATGATATTCTATTTATGGCATGGAGAAGGTGAGAGAAAGAATTAGAACCACTAGATTACAACCACAGAACAATTCCAAATCCACACTTGTCTTTAATAATCTGCTAAGATTCTAGCTTGCCTCTAGAGAAAATGCACCTCCCACCTTTCCTTTGCAAAGGTAGGTGAGGAGAGTACAAATCACTGCACATACACTTAAACTCAGTAGTTTAGCTGTCCTAAAATGTCTTTCCCGACCCCCTCTTATATTTATTGTGTTCCAAGGAGGCAGCTCTCAGATCAAGAGGTGGGCAGGACACATTTGGAAATTGTAGCTATTGCAAAAATCAATTGGTTTAAATTACCAAATTTCATTAAACTACCAAATTCCAAATCAATAATTATTCCTGTCAAGAAATCACAATTTTACAAAGTACAGTCGAAGAATGGGTTCATAGCATTACATTTGCTCCTAAAATTTACAGGGAAAGAGATTTAACATCTCCCTCCCCAATCAATCCATAAACCTCTATTAAACACCTCCTGGAACCCGATACTATAGCAGGATCAAACGATGCAAAGGCAAAAAAAAAAGCAATTGTCTCCACTACTAATGATATTCCATGGGGTAAACTGCATAAAATGTACATAACAAGGTCACTGAGGAGAAAGGTGGCAAGTGCAGAAGGATTCAGAAAAGTCCAGTGACCTCCCAAGTCACAGTAGATGGAGGAGTTGGGATTAGAGCTCAAAACCTTGTGAGGGGTGGGGCTGCACTCTCCCCCAAGTCTCAATATCACCAGAAAGAGCCTTCCATGGTTCCCTCAATCTCACATGTAAAGATGGGGTTTTCTCCCCACATTAGCAAGATTAACTTTATTAAAAAGGAAACCAAGTACCAAAGGCAGTTTGTTGCTTTGCAAATGAACTACATAAATTTCATCCTTCCACAAACACAGATATAATATTGATTATGATGGAATGTTATTGTGATATAAGAAATGACAAAAGGGAATGGTTTCAGAAAAACCTGGTAAAAGCAAAGTGAGAACTAGGAGAACATTGTATAAATATTGTAATGATGATCAACTGTGAAAGACTTAGCTACTCTAATCAATACAAGGATCCAAGACAATTCCAAAGGACCATGATGAAAAATGTTCTTCACCTTCAAGAGAGAAAACTGATGAATTCAGTAAAGATTGAAGCACACTTTCATAAACTTTGTTTTTCTAGGGGCTTTTGCGTGTTTCTTTTGCAATGTGGCTAATATTTTACATGACTTTACCTGTAGAATTGATATGTCACTTTCCTTCTTAAATTAAGAGGTGAGAGAGGAAAAGAATTTGGAACTCAAAATTTAAAAGAAAAAATTAGTTTTGTTGTACACCCTAACAGCAACATGGGGGTGAAGGTCAAACTCAATGAACTTGCTCACTACAACAGTACAACAATCAGGCACAATTTTGGAGTATATGCGAAGAAGAATATCATCTGTATGCAGAAAAAGAATTGTGGAGTTTGAACAAAGACGAAAGACTATTACTTTTAATTTTTTAAAAATCCCATTATCTTATGTAATTTTGTTATCTCTTATACTTAATTTTTCTTCCTTCAGGATATGATTTCTCTCTCATCAGATTCAACTTAGATCAATGTATACCATGGAAACAATGTAAAGACTAACAGAATGCCTTCTGTTGGGGGGGAGCAAGAGTAGGGAGAAAATTGTAAAACTCAAAATAAATAAAATCTTTCTTTTAGTTAAAAAAATAAAGTTTTTTATATGTAATTAGTAAATATTTGATGAAATTAAAATATATTAAAAATAAATGGACATACATATATAATAATAGTATAACATTCAACTGGACAAAATATCAAGAAAGTCTTGAATAAGGCATTCACTTTCCTAGAAGCCCACAAGCTGTAGGTGATTTGTTTGGATCAGAGATAGAGAATATCTGTGGTTTTTAAAAGCACATTTGCAACCCTTCTGGTTATTTTGAGAGATACTCAATTATCTGATTTTTTTTCCATAAGAGTCACTGCCAATTATGCAATGTGACATTACATCTCTAAGCTAAATAGGAGACTTCAATTTGGGATGAATAAATGTCCTACCCTACTATAGGAGTTCACTCTTGCTGTCAGAATATAGATCTCATTTTTCTGTGGATGTCAATGAAAGAATGCAATTTTGTTAAAGTGAATATGCTTTTAGCCATGCCTATTTATTGGTCAGGGACCTAGCGACAGGAAATCTACCTTGTGAAATTTCAAAATGTTATCCTTGGGAAGGGCATCTCAAGTCTAATGCCAACTCATTTTTACAAGACCAGGAAAAAAGGCCTGTCCAAGGATCTATCACTGCTATGAACAGCATGGAATAACAAGAAGAAAACAAGTCAGGAAGGAGGTGCTCAGACGAGGTCATGTATGCCCTGTTGGTATCATCATCATCATCACTACTGGTACACAGGTCTGATTTTGAGCAACCACTTCAGGGTTTGTTTGGGTTTTTTTTGCAAGGCAAATGGGGTTAAGTGACTTGAGGCCAGATTTGAACTCAGATACTCCTAACTCCAGGGCTGATGCTCTATCCACTGCATCATCTAGCCGCCCCTGAGCTACTTTAAACCTCAGTTCCATGCTTCCACTCACACATGGCTCATGTCTATCAGGAGTTGGGCCAGTCTCAAGATCTTGCAGCCCACTGTCAGGAGAGCCAGCTCTACCAACCATTCTGATTTCTTCTCTTCAGGCCTATATTATCAATTATCTATTATCAATTCAATTTTTAAAAAATTATTCAAGTGCTATTGTGCAAAACATTATGCTCCATGATGGGGATGCATCCCCTACCCTCAAGAAGCAAAGAAAACTTGAAACCAACTCCACACAGCTTCTTTCCAAACTGATAGTTAAGGCTATCAGAAGGCACCTGAACTGGAGAAATCTTCACTAAAGTAACCATTGGGGCTTGCTGGTTTTCTTGAAGGACAAATGGAAAAATTAAATTGTAACTTAGCTGAGTCCCACCTCCCTAAAGAATTTTTGCCTCTCATGTGAGCATTCATCTCATTTTGGGGGTCTGGCCACACTAATTTCTAAAAAACTTCATCATTCAACTCATCCACACCCATTTTTGCTAATACTTCTTTACAAACACTATTGTAAAACCTGGGCCTTAATCCTGATTCTGCCCTGAACCACAAACCAGCCATCTTCCTGGATTTTGGAAATATTTCACAGTTTCCTCATTTGAAAAATAGCCCATATTTTCCTATAACTTACTTCCAACATCTCACAGAAGAGATGCTGCTGCCATTTAGGAACACATTTCAGATGCAGCTGTCACTGGGGGCAGGCACTATATATCAGTGTCACTTTTCCTCTAAAAAAGATTGACCTATGTCTTATTTTGGTTTGAGGATTTTCTTGAATTATTAATTATTTTGTAAGAGTGGGAAGGAAATGAAGTTGGTTTTTTCATGTTAAAAGATGAAAAACTGCTTTTAAAAAGCCACAAGTGAAAGTGTATTACACTAAACTAAGATGGCAGCTTCATTTCCCCAAATACAACAACATGGAGATTGAACATTCATGTTCAGTTCACCCTGGCATCCTTAGGACAACCCAGCACGGCAGAAAATGCACCTGACTTTGGAAGGCAGAGACTTGGTAGGTTCAGATTCTGGCTATGGCACTTAGTACCTCTCTAGGGTCCCCATTTTCTCCTCTATAAAATGATGGGGTTAGATTTAATGACCTTAAAAAAAGTTTCCTTCAACTCTCAATCTTCAATCCTACAACACCTTCCTTATTCCAATGACCATACATCACAACTGAAAAGAGATCTATTCAAATGTCTGCTGAGACTCTAAGTCCACTTTTCAATATTTGGCTATTCCCTTCCTCCTTCCCTAACATAGAGGAAAGCTCCACTGTTATGGTGGCAGGAAGGTGGAAAACAAAATGACTGGCCTGTCATAGCAAACTACTGCCTTTCTTGCTAACCATGATTTTTTGGCATCCAATTACAATAACAGGCCCTAAAGTCAGGAGGGCCTGAGTTCAAAATTCTAAACTGGAAGAGGTCTTCTTAGTCCCTTGTCCAAACTCCAGTCTTTTACAGATTAGGAAAGAGCCTTAAGCTCAGGTGACCATCTAATGGAGATAGGAGTCAAAGGCTGATCTTTAGGCTCCAGTTCCAATGTTCTTTCCACTATATCACAGCTGTCTCCTTATTTACTTTGAAAGAGGCCATTTTAGCAATTTCAAAAAATAAACCTAACTCCAGAATAATGAAGGATATTCAAAAGAAGGTACAATTTCCAAGGAAAATATCAAAGTGCTCTGAGTTATGGTAGCATCACTGAAATAAGCAGTCCTCTAAGAAGGCTTCTTGGAAGGGGACAATCATCATTTAGATGTATAATTACTGGTTACTTGTTTTAGAAAATTACATCTCCCATGCTACCCAGATGGATTATCATTTGTTCTTCAAGGCCCCCCATTCTCCCCTCTCAAAGTCCTCTCTTTCAACAATCCACCCATCCACAAATGTCTGAGTACATGCTATCTGCCTGCACTGTGCTGCTTTTCCTCATGGTTCAATTTTATTCCTTTCTTCTCTTCTATCTTTCTCTAAACAGCTTCTTTAGGAACACAAAAGAGCTGCTCAGGAGCCTCTTACACTGTTCTAACAGTGTAAGGTGGGCTGTTCTAACACTCTGTGAGATCCCACTGGAGAAAGGTACTCTGAAAAATTCAATTTTATGCCACAGATGTGAGAAAGGGACAAGAAATCATCTCCCTTTATAACTATTTCCCTTGCCAAAATGACTGACTAAGTTATGAGGTCACTCCTCTGACACAAACCAGAATTGCCTAAGTAATAAAATCTATTTAAAGTCTGGCACAGGTATGTTTAAAAAAACAAAAAACAAAACTGCATTATTAACATGTGAACTCAAACTATTGGGTACTGGGTATACATACAATGCCTGAAAGTCAAGCCCCAGGAGTGCATTTTAAATTTCATTCCTAAGACACCTTTTGAGGACCCACCCCCATCAAATGTAGACAGGGTGAAATGTCCACTCCATCAAAATCTATGAGTAGGGCAGCTAGATGGTGCAGTGGATAAAACACCCACTTTGGAGTCAAGAGGACCCAAATTCAAATCTAGTCTCAGACACTTTACTTAGCTGTGTAATCTTGGGCAAGTCACTTAACCTCATTGTCTTGCAAATATAATTTTAAAAAATCTATTAGTTAAGAAGGGTCATAGCAAGGAAAGAGCTCAAGTACACTCTTCAAAGGAAATGGCATGGATAGCTACATGGTGCAATGGATAGAGCACTGATCCTGGAGTCAGGAGAACCTGAGTTCAAACCTGGATCAGACACTCAATTATCTAGCTGTGTGACCTTGGGAGAGTCACTTAACCCCATTGCTTTAAATAGTATGCTTTGGTGTCACCATGCTGTGAGGATCCCAAATTTTATATATTCTTTCTTTTGATCCAACTAGCAGGCTCCTATTCAGACATTTGGGTGAAGAAATTGTAGAATTAAATGAAACTTGACTATGCTGCCTTTCTCATTCAAAACATTATGGATTGGGGTGGCTAGGTGGCACAGTGCACTGGCCCTGTAGTCAGAAATACCTGAGTTCAAAACTGGCCTCAGACACTTAATAATTACCTAGCTGTGTGGCTTTGAGCAAGTCACTTAACCCCATTGCTTTGCAAAAAAAACTAAACAAAAACAAAACATTATGGATCTTAATTTTTCTTTCTGTTGGAGATAGGAACCTGTGAGGACCCTGGTCTTTCGACAGCACTTTTAAACAAACATACTCATTACTAACACAAGAAATTCTGGGGCACCTCTTCCCTTACTCAAAGAAAAATTAGTAATGTCCTCTAAGCCTAGAATGGTATCATTAAATAATTTATGAATTCAGTTCTTTCAAGATTGCTAAGGGTCCTAGATTCAAATCCTGACTTGGACACTAAAGTACCTGTGTTATTTGATTTCCTTGTATCTCATTTGACAATCCTCATAGTGGGGAAACTAAAGCTCATCAGGGTCAAATGAATTGCCCATGATCACATAGTATACCTCAGGTTTGGAATTCAAGTTTTTCATTCTTTTCACAACTCCAAAAGGTACAGCACTGACAACATTATCAACTCTCATGGTTTTTCAAGTTCTCATCTAAAATTCCAGGTCATAAGTACCATCATAATCAGCAGTCAGTGGTAATTAAATTTTACTATAATTTAAAGCAGACATTAAAGAAATTATACAAAATATGTTACTTCACACATAAATGAACAGTGACAAGCACCTTTGACCACTAAGTTCAAAACACAGAAAATTCATGGCTCATTGAAAATTATTTCAGGCTATTTATGTTGCCCACAAACTAAATTTAAGAATTGTCCAAAGATTTGTGATCTGAACAAATATTTTAAACAGATTGAAAAATATATCTTACAACAGGAACTTTTAAAAATTTGGACAACATATTAATTTTAATGCTATTATTTCTACTCCAATTCCAACTTACTAACAATCATACAATCTCCCTGACTGACAACTGAAATGAAGTGCCCCTGGGTGACAACAAATGACACCTTTCTTCAAGCTTCTAGTTTACTGAAAAAGAGAAGTCTCTAGTGACCTTGCCCACTAGCAACCACAGAATTTGAAAAGAGGATGAAAAACAAACTCAATTTATCCACAGATAACATCACTGTAGGGGCAGGAAACCCCATAGCTCAATTGAAGTTATCACCAAAGAAAGAAGCTCTCCTGGCAGGAAAAAAAGCCCTAAGAATTCACCACCAACAAACAAGCAGCAGGGACAGCTAAGTGGTGCAGTGGATAGAGCATAGGCCCTGGAGTCAGAAGGGCCTGACAAAATCTGGCCTCAGATACTTAATAATTACCTAGCTGTGTGACCTTGGGCAAGTCACTTAACCCCAGTACCTTAAATAAAAATTTTTAATAAAAGAGCAAACAAACTCAACAGTTGCACTGATTTAACTCAATATAATATTTACTGGTCTTTCCTATGTGTAAAACACTGGGGATTTAACAAGAAAACAGAACAAAACCTGTCCTGAAGAAGTTCACCCTGACCAATTACAACTGCTTCCAGTCCTTTTCCAGAAGTGGACTCCCTTCTCAAAATTACCTCTCTGTGATTGAAATTTTTACTGAAATAACTGACTTCCCTTCTAGAACCAAAAATCCCAGGAAGGCCGAGTCTGTGCCTTGTCTGCCATGTATTCAATCCTCAGAGCATTTTGTATATAGAAGATACCTAATAAATAGGGAATGAATAAACTGGTACAAAATAAGCCTGTCAGCAGTGATTTATCCCAATCCATTAAGACACCAGGTTACAGTATCATGCCGAAATACTAACAGGGAGACCTTGCACATTTAAATGACAAGGACCTCTGCAAATTAACACTGACCCATACCGAGCTTTTGACCTAGATACTGCTTAATTAAAGTACTATAGGGAGAAAGGAATGGGTTTCCAAAAGCCTTCCAAACCATCATGGCATAAGGATCTCTTAGGGTCAAAATCTCCAAGGCATCAACTTTTATAAGTCTCTGAGTACCACTTTACAAATGAGTTCTCCTATTGTGTTTTAATTTTCAAATATTCTAATTGGTTCCAGATCCTAGTTAATTATTTGCACTAGAAATTCAGAATACAACCAGAGGATAGGGAGAAGGAAAACACCTTCAACTATAAAAGGCAGAACTCTCCCTTCACCATTATTGCATTAGAGAAATGTAAAATTTGATAACTAACATGAGATCAGCAGTAGAGTTGATAGATTTTTCCTCTCTACATTTGATTCCCAAAAGGAACATTTGGAATTCAAACACAAAAAAATTCATACAAACACACACACATACACAAATGCACATTTATAGTTTTCAAAGTGTTTACCTCTTCATGATCCAGGCATCTCAGTTTTTCTTTTCTCTAAGAGGGGTTTGAAAAGGGGAGGGAAGGGGAGAAGAGTTGAATGAGAGTAAGCACTCACTTCATCATCCAAAGTCAAGCACAAGGACTTACTGTACATTACATAGTTTGGATGGTTTGGATGAAGTACTGTGAGAAATCTCTAGAGGGAAGGATTACTTTCAGGACAGAAAGATCTACCTATACTGGGTCCTAAAGGGAGGGGATTTCAAGAGGTAGTGTGAAAGTAGGAGGTAAGAAGTAAAGTGTTTATTTCAGAAACCTGAGATTACATGGGCAATAGGTATGAAGAGAGGAGAAGGCAAGACAGGAAGGTGGGGCGGGGGGGGGGGGGGGGAAGTGAAGTGATAAGTAGTCCTATTTGACAGCAATGAAAAGTACTTTAAAAAGAGGAGTGTGAGAAAGAGCCAGAAAGGCAGGTTGGAACCAAAGAGCAGAGAGCCTTGAATGCCAGGATACGGCAGTCATACTTGATATCACAGACAGAAAACCCATGACAATTTCTGAGCCAAGCAGAAATGCAGTTCACACTGTACATTATTAGAAAGATTACTCAGGCAGTAAACAGAGGGTAGATCTGAGAGGGGAAAGAAAAACTAAGAGTTCCCATAAAAGATAGAAGGAAATAGCAAAGTAGAAGTAGTGGTAACAAGATATTTTAGAGGAATCAAAAAGACTTGGAACTAGATTGAATGGGGACAGTTAGGGCCAGACGAGACAAAAAAGACTACAGTTGGAGTATGGATGATCTAGGAGTTGGTGGTCCTGTCACAGAAATGAAGATATTAGTACTATGAGAAATAAGGAATAGAGCAAAGATAGCAATGTCATAAAAATTCAGACATATTTTAATGTTTTAATGAAACCACTGTAAGTCAGAAGAGCTTAGACAAGCTATGATTATAATTCAAATACTACATAATAACCAGTAAGTAAGTTATTTTTTTTAAAAGGAGCAAAGCAATAAATAAGTGTAAGGTAAGAAAGACCATGACTTTCAATTCTTTGATTTAAAGGAAAAATCATGCTTGTAAATCTAATTCTTTAGGCTTTAATAAAGATTTCAATTTTTACCAATAGCCTTTGTCTTTCGTGCCAAGATGGGTCAATTTTATATTCAAATCACCTTAATTACTGTTTGAAAATAAGATTTAAAAATTATCCTTCATTTGGAAGACCAGTTTTGTAATACTATTTGATCAAGAAATATTGATACTTAGGATGAAGCTATTCTTTGCTTAATGAAAAGACAAATGTAAATAGGAAAACTTTGGCAAGACAGTAAAAAACTACATTATCTGAAACATTACCAACTGGAAAGCATGACTGAAGGAAAGTACTAGAAAATAAAACTGGGAATATAGGTAGAAGCAGAGTATAAAAGGCAATAAATGCTAAGTTAAGAAATTTGCATCTTATGCTCTAGAGTCTAGACAATGAGGAGCTAGAAAACTTTGTGGTTAGGGAAGGAGTCTGAAAATTAATTTGGCAGTCTTGTGAAAAGACAAGCTAGAAGTAGAAACAACAGGTCAGGGATTACAAGAGGCCAAGACAGGGCTAGAACTCAGGTGATGATGGGGTTAAGAGGAAAGCTAGGGATCAATCTCAAACAAGTGTGAGGTAAAAATGAAGAGAATTTGGTAAACTTAAATGGACTGGTAAGATTAGATAAAAGACAAATCAAGATATTCTGAGCTTGGATGAAACTGGGAAGACAACAACAGCAAAAACAGGGAAGCTAGACATCAAGTCAGTTTGGTTTGGGGCAGCTAAATGTGAGCTACTAGTATGGAGGAGGGGAGTCAGCCACTGTGCTAAGCAGTTGGGTCCTCACAACAACCCTGGAAAACAGGTGCTATTTTTAACCCCCATTTTATAGATGAGGATGCAGCAAAAAAGAGTGGAAACAACTTGCCCATTGTCACTCAGATCTAGCAGGCAGCTAGGAATACAGGGCTAAAGCTCAGGTAAGAAGTCAGAATCACTGGGAGTCATATGCATAGAGAAGATAATTAAAGCCACGGGGCTAGATGAGGTTACCAAAGGAAAGAGTCGTTTCTATAAAAAGCTCATAGGATTTAAATAGAAGGAGGCCCTTAGAGAGCATTTAAGTTCATCCCCCACCTACCCCCCCTTTACAAGATGAGAAAACTGAGGCCCAGAGACGAAGCCATCAAATGCCTTCATGTCCATAAAGCATTGGGCAAAGCTCCAAGTACTTTATCCATCCTAGTAATTAGTAAGTGATTTGCCGGCTGATCAGCAGGCCAAGAATCTACATTCAGGTCACGACTCCAGAGCCAAAGTTCTTTCCATCACCCCAGAGTCTTAATCGGGAACAAGTCTCATAACCCTTGTCCATGAGAAAACCAGATCCTCACTGCATCACTAAGAGGACCATTTCCATGAATGCACCTGTATGGACCCCTGGACTTCAATGAAGGTTTTGTGGGAAGGCATTGTCTATCTCTCTACCTTGACATTTGAGTTATGAGGAAATTTTGATCAAGAAGGATTTCAGTATTTGACACAGGCTCAAGATTGTTCTCTAAAGTCTGGGACACTCTGACTTTTGTATTCCTCACAACCTTCTCATCACCTTACACATTTTTTATGCAGGAATGAGAAATCTTTGGGTTTCAAAAAGCTGTCCAAGAACAGCAAAGTGCCAGGAATACAATCTTCAAAGCAGTTCAAACAAATACTTTCTTCTAAGGACTAATACATAAGGCATTACCTTAAAGTATCAAAATCAAATGTCCTTGGATTATAAGGTCACAACTCCAGAGCTAGAAGACCCCTGGGAGTCACCTCATCTAAGCCTCACATTAAGGAAACTAAGTCCTAAAAGAGGGCATTCTATGGTCAAAAAGCAACCAAGTAGGCCTGGACCCCAGGTCCAAGATAATGGTCTTCCATTTAAAACAAAAAAACCTCCACTAACTTGGGAATCAGTTGACATTGAATTGAGTTCAGACACTTCCTCTGTAATCTCACCTCTCAATTTCAGTTTCCTCATCTGTAAACTAGGAAAACTAAAAGTACCTACTTCTCAGAGGTTTTGTGAGGATCAAACGAGAGAATACATATAAAGTGCCTTGTAAAGCTTTTATAAATAATAAATAAATGTGAACCATTGTTATTATTAAAAACTATATTACAAGGGTCTCATTCATTTATACAAAAATATATTTTTAAAATTAGCATATATTCAAAAGTTACTTGAGATTAATGGTATCAATTACCATTACCAACTACACCAACCAATCACAGGAAACTTTCTTCTAAAATTAGCTATTGGCGCAGTTTTTGATCCACTGGAACTCAGCTAAGGGGATACATATTTGGTGGCAGTCCAGAGAAGCCAGACTAGAGAATACTATAAATGGGAGCACATGAGATACATATTATGTTTCTTATTTTTAGAACTATGATTTTTCTATATTTCTGCAAGTTTTCTATACAAGAGTATGGTATCATATGGGGAAAATGTGAAGGAAATTAAGCAATAAGGAAATTCAATCTCTTCAGAATTCTGGACATTTAGTATGATAAAGTATAAACGGCACTGTAGATTGAGGTGCTGTGAATGCAACCTTATTTTATTATTAGCTTTCTTGTTTAACAAAGTTGAATTTTACTATAATTACCATGTTGCTTTTTTACCACAGAACCACAATAAAAATCTGTATAAATCACACAGCAGGGCATTGCACCAAACGTCTAAGTCCTGTCTATAAGACACTGCCCCAAAATAGTAACAGTGTTTGCTTTCTGAAATTACTGTCCACAAATGACTGCTCTCGACAATCCCATTTAAGGAGTCATGCAGCTGATCACAGAACAGTCTGAAGAGTTCCCAAAATGTCTTGACTTACAGAATTCAACAAACCTTGATGAGGCACAAAGCAAAGTTAGAACAGAATCCTAGGGTCTTCTTAGGCAATATGCTAATGATGCACTGACTGACAAAGAGAACCTCGTTTTACTCAAACATCTATGAATTTTCTTGGGTACCCAAGTCCAGCCAAACCAGAATTCTTTGTTAATCTCCCAATTACTACCTGCATGGAAAGAAAAAAATAACAGAGCAATGGGGTAGAAGGGAACAAGAAGCAACAGGATCTAGTAGGAAATAATGTACTTGTCCAGTTTTCTTTTCCTCTGAAAAATCCTACGTCTTTCTCTCTGGACCATGGCAACAGCCCTTTCATTAAGGAATGTCCCTCTCTCAGCCTGCTCTAACCTCCCCAACACAGGCCCCTTAGGCCCCTACTTATGCCAGGGCTATTCTCTATTTCTATTTCCAAAGGAGAATGAGTCCAAAGTCAGGCAGGTAGATAGTGTAAAGTATCTTTTTTTTTTTTTTGCTATTTTTTTACGCAGAATCATAGAATATCAGAACTAAAAAGCAACTTTGTGCCTGTTCTTTTTAAATCACAATCTTTCAGGAAATAATTTATTTTTGTATTTGGTACACTTAAACACTTCTTGCTCAATTTAGCATAAAATAGGAATCAAAAAATTACTTGAGCTGAAAAGCATCATGGATGCCTCAGCAATTCAGTCCATTAGACATTGGCCAAATATTTCAATATACCTATTTAATCTCCTACACTTGGTTATCCAGTCTAGACATCAGGGTTTCCAATAACAATTCATCGTTTGCTCCTTTTGCATAACTGATACTGAAGCCGTCACAATTAAGTTGGTGTGGACTACAGGGCTCTTTTACTCATTTTCATCTTTGGGAGAACAGGATCTTTCTGAATTGAAATGTTAGATACTTGATCCCCACCTAAATTTAGCTTCACAGGATTTTTCTAACAATGTCATTAACATTTTTAATTTGCTAAAGCAAAAGAAATCATCTATAATGCTAGCTAGATGGTGCACACACTAGTCTTGCCCATCAACACAATCCACAATGACTGTGTGGAGAAGGCACAAATAAAGGATGAAAACTAAGATAACTACAAGTATGTGGTCACTTGAGAAGCTAGGAAGTCCCATGAAGGTCTGTCGGGCAGAGCCAGGTCTGAACATCCTGTCTAGTCTTTCGACTCCAAATCCCTTACTACAACCTGTTTAACTATATATGTGAATTACTTGCAGGAAGCAAGGCTGAGGAAGAAATTAAGAGACAATCTCACCCATTAACATATGTACTATAAAGAGCTATTTGTGCTACAGAAGATACCTGTCTTCCAAGGAAAGAACAGCATCTGCAAACAATTCAGATGTTTCATTTTATGGAAGTTTAAATACTTAATATTAACATTTTATTAACATCTTTATAATCTGACTAAAACCTGTCTTTTTATTTAAGCTTTTACAAGCACGAATCACATTTTCTGGCTAATTATCAATTAAAAAACATTTATTTGAATTAGTCTACTAAATTCAAGCACTGGATAAGTGCTAAAGATCCAATAACAAAAATAAAAGTCTCTGTCCTCAAGAAACTTATATTCTAATAAATGTATAGCTGCATATAAATGTGTATGTAGTTAGATATTTATAAGGCATATGTAAAGATTTGGGTATTAACATAAACTATGTTTACATATTTTTTGATATCTATGTGTGCCCATGCATAAGCAAGGTGGTTTTGTGAAGGAGGAAATTAACAGCTGAGCTGAATCAAAGGAACCAGGATGTCCAAGCTAGAGATGAGAAGAGGGAGGATTCCAAGCATGGGAACATCCAGGGCAAAGGCCTGTAGGCGAGAGATGGTGCCTCAAGGATGAGAGCCAACAAGAGTGCTAATAGCACTACAAGTGGAAATACGTCAAGTTGTGAAGGGCTTTGAAATGTCCAACAGAGCAATTTGGACAGGGTGTCCCGGAAGTCTTAGAGCAATTTTAAGCTGTAATCACTTCAAAAATACTACAAACTTATCAAGAAAGGTTTTAAAAAAATTTTAATGGGTATGTTTCCCTAAAACTCAATATAGACACCAGCCATCTTTTGCCCTATATCTCTCTTAGGTTGATTTCTTCACCCTTTTTGGTAAAAACTTCTAGCAGCTGCTGTTCATCAAGGGGAGGACTGAGTTTGTCCTTCATTTTCAAAGACTACCACAATATCAGGGAGGTGATGCCATGACAAGCAAGAGAACTGGATTAGAGTGAGGGGATGCTATGCTAGGTCATCGGCCTCACTTTCTCCTCCAAAGCCATCTGGGTCCAGTGGCCAGATATGAATCAGGACAACTGGAGATGCCCTGGAGGTGAGGCAATCAGGATTAAGTGACTTGCCCAAAGTCACACAGCTACTAAGAGTGAAGCATCTGAGATGTGGCTGTTGGAAGTGGCCAAGACTCTACAAAGTGATGGCCAGAAATTAGTGCATACATGATGCAGAGTGCAGTAATCTTGTTAAAATATACTTTTGTTAATTCAAAATGCAATAAGTATAGAAAATTAATTATTCAAACTTTCTATTCTAGTTCTTATGCCCCTAGCCAAATCTCCTTAGTATCACTATCCCTCACCCTGCCCGCCACCCTGTTGTGCAGCATGTCCTCATCTCCGACTTTCAGAATCCTCTTCCTGCAAAGCTGGACTCAGGCACCATCTCCTCAGTGAAATCTTTTCTGATTCCCACTTGTCAGGGCTGCCTTCCTCATGACACTTCCTCTGTGATTTATCCATGTCAGTGTTTCATTCTCCACCCCACCCCCCCAGGAGAATGTAGGTTTTGTGAGGACTGGGGCTACTTCATATGTCTTTATATGTGCCTACTTCTTTGCATATAGTAGACAATTGATCAATATCTCATGGACTGTTTAATTATTTGCTAGTCAACTTGCTCCTTTCCCATTTAAGATAAACAGTCATGTAACTAGACAAAACTACAAAGCAATGTTGAGAACATGAGCATTCTTGGTACAACTTTTCTCCTCCTCAGATAAACTCTTGGAGAATACCATGAACTAATATACTCAAAACTTATCTGGAGATTCAACATTATCTTCTGAATAATAATACATTTAGTATAAAACTCTGAGTTTTGGTTAAGTATTTTTTGGTGGGGGGAATCTAAGTTCAACAGTTGGTATTAAAGACAGCATGTCATTTTCCAAAGGTTTTTTCTTTACCATAAATTAAATATTCCCTATTACCACTGTTGTGGTCTAAGAAGCAATTGAGAGATTCTCTCTGAGCTTTAAGGCCACTGTACCTTTGTTTGACAAAAACGAGAAAAATTTTAAGAAAGAATTTGAACAATTCAAACTTAAAATGATATTTTTCTAGGAAAAAATAAAATCAGAATGCTCTATTTTAAATTAATTCCTTGATTTCAACAGGTAGAATACAAATCCTTTATACTTAATTATAGCCAATCAATGGCACATTCAGTACAATCCAAATAGAGCAACAACAATTTGAGATAAGTGTGCCTTCCTCAGCAGTAAAAATGTGATTAGAGAGGTTTGGTCCAAAGACTTTCAATATAATCTTATTTACTTACAAAGATAATGAAAACTATTTCAAAATAATTTTAATCTTGTTTAGTTTAGGATCCCTTCTTTTTCAACAATTTCCTCTTATAACCAAGTATTAAAACAACACACATAAAAAGATCTCCTAGCAGCATAATAGCATAAATTAAATGTGGGCCCAAAGACTTAGTGGTTTGAATTCAGGCACGAGATAGCAGCAAACGTTGTGTTTTTAGTTTATTAAAGGTTGGAAGAGGCACTATGGTGTAGTAGAGGGTCAGATTTGGAGTCAGGAAGATGTGGGTTCAAGTGCTGACTTTGACATTTGCTACAAATTCATTTCTGGGTCCCAAGTGACTATCTGAAGATTATAAATTGCAGATGAGCTAATCTGCTTTGGCAGAAATAGCTTCCTGGTGGTTCCTTAATCTTCCAAAGATCCAGACTCTCCAAAACATGTATTCCTACTAAATGATCTTAAGGACTGAACTTGGTGAAGGAACAGAATGAAGCCTCCCACCTTATCTTTCAATATTTCAGGGGGACATGTGTGAGAGAAGGGGATGCTAACAACTCCTTGTAATCAGATTGCAAAACCTTACTTAGATCTATCAGTAAACAATCACTCCTTGTGAACCCCCTGAAATGAAAGTATTCCCACATCTGTGTCCACTAAACACTTGAACTACAACAGAAAGATCTGCTTCAGAAGAGCAAGATCAAATGGACAACTCAAAGAATAGACCCTCCAAAGTTTTGCACCCCAAGATCTAAGTTGCATAGTCCACCTAAAGAACTCGCCCTCTGTCACCCTCTGTTGAGGCAAAATGACACCCTACATTACAAGTCCTACTGAACAAAGTAAAAATCTCACCCGTGTCATTTTAAAAAAGTCTAAAGATGGGCGATTCCACCGCACGTCTTCCTCTCGTCTGCGCTTTAGCCGGCTTTTCTTTTCGTTGTTCAGTACGCATGGCTGTGAGCGGCATCTCAACAAGCCTTGGCGCCGGCTAAGCTCTGGCGTGGATGTGGGAGTGCTATTAGCTGAAGGCAAGAGGTTCCCCACCTCGGGAATGTGCTCTTGGGAGAGAGAGAGGCGACGCCTAGGATTAAAATCACAAGGTCCAGCAGAATTCCAGCGGATACTGGAACTGGAGCTGCCCTCACTGCTGTCCACAAAGCCGCTGCTGGCTGAGGAGGGCCTGGGCACTGGAGACGTGTGGAAGCTGGTGACGGGGAACACGTTCTGGAGCGACAGGACACTCTGCGGCAGGCTGATGCTGGTGCTTCTCTGCAGGGTGGCGCTGCTGCCGCTGTTGCAGCGCTGCAAGGTGGCACTGCCGCCGCTGTTGCAGCGTCTCTTGGAGACGGGAGTCCAGACCTTGGAACTGCCAGGTTTCCATGGTGACCGGCAGCGAGCCAGCTCATCGGGCTCTGACAGAGATCGGCAGTGTCGCTTGGGAGGCGGGGCCAGTGGCTGCCCAGAGTTTTCATTCAGGTTGAGTTCACTGATCCATCCTGACACCATCGATGGGCTAGGGGCTTCCTTCTGCCACTGGAGACACATGTTTGCAGAACTAAATGGGCATGATGGGAAAGGGAAAGCTGAAACCTTGGTCACTTCAGTTCGGATGGGACATCCTCCATTTAACACTTTCCAAGGATTTTCTTCTACTGAAGGAAACAAGGAAAGACAGAGATCAGCAAGGAAGAGGGACAAGGGGAAAAAGTCAATTAGCAGGAAACAAGTGCAAAGATAACCCCGCAAAATGAATTCAACAACAGACCAAGATAAGGTCAGGCCTTAGGGCAGTAAAACTAAAAATTAAAAGCTTAGAGCAATCTAGGTTCTCTCTACATTCGTTTTCAGTTGTTCATTGGAATTCCTATTTTGAACTGAACTTAAATATATCAGCTACCCAAAAAAGTCATAATTACGTTTACATAGATAGAAGCAGCAATGAATTTGCAAAATTCTTCAGAAAAGACAAGTTAACCCATCTACATTTAATCACAATCTTTCAGAAGGTGACTTGGGCTTTTTATTAGCTTTAGCTATCAAGACAGCATTTTTCCTCCTAAAAATGCTAACACATATACATATGTTCCAAAATAAGTTATTTACTGTCTATTTAGGTCAGACTTCTAGTATTGATTAATCTGTTTTTAATAACTCCATGAAATGAAACTCTATTATTTTTTGATTACTCCAAATAAAAAAATATTTATTTCCTTCAAGTTGCATGAGATAGCTTAGATATTTTAATAGTCACAGATGATA
This sequence comes from Macrotis lagotis, assembly GCF_037893015.1. Lineage (NCBI taxonomy): Eukaryota > Metazoa > Chordata > Mammalia > Peramelemorphia > Peramelidae > Macrotis > Macrotis lagotis. The sequence goes on along the minus strand of NC_133660.1, from coordinate 224,229,921 downwards.
GATCTGGAGCCATACCAAACCTCTTAAGTCAAATTCAGTTATTTTACAGAGGAGACTGAGGCCTAGAAAGCTAAGTGACCAGTCCAAGGTCACACAGACAATAATTCTCAAGAGCTGGGATTAAAACTCATATATTCTGACTCCAGTTCCATGGCTTTTTCTTCATAACTATGTGAGACTTTATTCAGATGCTCAATATCTTATCATAGGATACATATAATAAATGTCATTAAACGCTAGATAGGGTCTGCTGCTATTAATTCATCATCATTCATAAGGATATGAAAAGGCAACTTGTATTTTTTTTCCTCATAAAACAATTACCTTAAAGAAACTAAGACATCTAAAATATGTTCCATTTTTGTTCAATTTTACTAATATTTTACTATTATCCCAATTTTATTACTTTGCTTACAAGTCAAACATGCCTTTTCTTGATGATTAAAAACAATGTATACTTATTAACATTATAGTAGGCAACAATATTCTTTGCCATTCTTAAAGAAAGCTAAAACTTTTGATACAGATGAGTGCATTACCCTCCTAACATTATTATACCACATAATGTACTCAAAAGTAAAAATAATTCATTCATTTTTATTATGGTTTAGTTGTTTAAACAAAACTTTTACTTATTAGTGCTAGTATTTCTCATAACTATCAGACAAAGCTTTAAAAACTTCAGAAGTATCATCTGGCTTGGAGGCAGGTGCTGAGAGCAGAGAGACCAAACCTCAGACTCCATATCAAACTGCTTTTCCCATTACATTCAGCATAATCTGCAAGTGTTTTGCAACATTATAAAATGAGGTAAAAATAACTGACAAACCTGAGATAAAATTAAAAGGAAAACCCCTCTCATGTTAAACTAACAACTTAAACCAATTAGAGTCAAGAAGATGTCCCTTGTTCTCTAAATTAGGCAAAAATAAGTAACTTAAATACAGAGACATTCTCAGGTTATCTAAGAAAATATAATGGAAGCAAAATGTTTCTTTCATTCTCTGTGTGACACAAGGTGACAAAATGCGCTCCTTCTCCTGGAGCTCCATGTGACACCGTATAAAACAAGGTGAGTATTTCAACTACATCCAGCTAGTGTTCAGAGCAAGATTTTGCACAGTAAGATGTCCATTCCCTTCATTTAAAAATAAATCAAAATATATGCCTTTCCCAAGTATTTCCTTCATTCTTACCTCCTTTTAAATCGGATTTTAAAAACCCCCAAACAACCCCAGCACAACAAGTCTACTAAAGGGTACCCCTGCCACATGGGACAGAACATGAGCATGGAACCCAAAGATGCAAGTCATGCTGGTCATTTTCCTAACAGCTACCTTGAGAGCAAGTCTCCTATGGGGCTGGGGGTGTGAAGAAACTATCTGGATAGACCACAGGATAGGGAACAAAAACAGCTTTTACTATGCAAAGCAGATCACAAGCAGAAAACTAATAACCAACGATTGGCAGCATTGTCCGGAGCCGGCGGGCTCTGCAGCAGCAGGTCCCAGCCCCCATTTCACCTGATTTGCACCAGAAAGGCTGCCGAGCGCCCCAATTACCTCGGTGTCTCGCAGCCAGGGCTTTTGGAAGAACTTACCATTGATTTCGAAAGGGAACAAGCTGCCACTTTTGTTCAGCTCCTCAGATGAGTACTGAAATTAATCAGAGAAAGAAGTTTCAACACCACACAACTAGACATGGTGTGAACGAAAACGAGCACAAACCCAGAGTCAGAACACAGCTCAATCACTTAGATCTCAATTCTGTTTCTTACCAAATTATTTTGCTTCAAAATTTTAAAAGGAAAACTGGACCTCTTAGATCTCCATCTGGCTGACTCCTCAGAAGGATGAAGCTTACACTTCCCCTGTTAACTCTCTTCCCCCTTCTCCCCGCTTCTTCCCCTGTACTCAGACTACTCTCAGGGTTTCCACTGGCCTGCCCAGATCTGAGGGCTGAGGGGTGCAGTCTCCCATTAAGACTTCTGAAAGAACTCCAAAGTACCAACATATGGCTAACTCTAGAGTAAGAGAGTAGTTCAAATCTGAAATTTCACCGAAGTAGAACTCCAGGTAAGGAAATTCTCTCTAGCAACATCCATTAGAAACTGCTCTGATAGATGGGAATGACCCTTGGATATGCAGCCAGGATGGGGCAGGGGCAGAGGAACGAATACCCAATTTGGAATCCAAACCTAGGGTTCAAGTCCAGGCTCTGCCAGGCCAACTTAAACAACTCTGGGCCACTCGCCTCACCTGTCAATTTTCTCCTCAGGAAAATGAGGGGTGTGGATCTGATGAGATCCAATGACCCTTCCAGTTCTCCTAGACTATAAATCCTGCCTATCATTACTGTACTGCAAATCTGTAGTTAATTGAGATTTAGGAGTAAAATCTCAATTTTGAAAAATCCTAACCTTCATTTGTCAAAGATTAATGGATCTTAATTTTTACTTCTGTGCTTTAAAAAAAATAATTAAAATGTTAAGTTATATAAACTTATTAACCAAGTGTGCAATTGCTGCCTTTGAGATATCACTTAATAGCAAGTCTGAGATTAAAAATTCATAATGAATTCTACTTCCAATATACTCATAACTCTAAAAATTACTTAGCAGAATCAGAAATATCTACTAAGCTGTACGTAAATGCATCATACAGAGACTGTTACATCCAAGGGTTATCTACTGCTTTTCCCCTTTGATTACAAGTGCATCTTCAACAAAGCCTCCTTCAGACCTCAGGTATGTCTCCATATACCTCCAAGTATATCCCATCTGCCCAACTAAACTGTAACCTTAAGTTTTATGAATCAGAGTGTTTTCCTTAGACACTTCATAAATACATTTTAATGTTGTTGAATATCTAGCAGTCATCTTAATCATGAAACTACTTCTACAAATATAACATTGAGTTAACCAGTTTCAATTCATCTGTGGCCATGAGCTCAATGACAGTAGCAGAGGACAAAAAAGCACAGGGAAGGGTCAGATCATATAATGAGAGGTTGAAGAAACTGGGGATATTTGGCCTAGAAAAAAAGAAAACTGAAGAAGACACATAATAGGTATTCTAGATACTTAGCAGATAAATAGATCCTATTACACTTTCTTTATGCACACCTTTATGTGATGCATATACTCATTTCTTAAAAATATAGTAAAAAAGGAATTTTAATATCAATAGGTTTTTTCCACATAACATTTTGAACTCTCTCCTAGAATTCCTCCATGACTTCAAACTCAGTCTTTCCTATCAGTCTTGTGTCTGAAAAAAATTGACTTATTTTTTCAAGGCAGAAAAAGATATGATTAGTTTAACATATCTCCTCATTTACAAGCTTTTTTTTTTGGATCCTAGGTTTTGTTTTGGGTACATGTGTTTTATTATTATTAAACCAGAAAAAGTAGATAGTATTGTTTTAAGACTTCCCTTCAAGATACATGTTCAGTTTTTAAGTAAACATCCTTAAGCAATGAAAAATTTATACTATTTGCTAAATCGAAGTTCTGCCCATGTCAAGACCTTGAACTCTGAGGTTATAGCAAAATGCTTACTATAGTATTGTAAGAAATACTTGTGTAAATTAAGACTATCTGCTCCCAGACAAAACTTGCTAGAAATACTTTCAAGTATTTTTCAAGTTCATGAGCCATTAGAGATGGTTCTGTTTCATTTTCTTACCTGGATAAAGAAAAAAAGAGTTAAGTCTTTGCTAATAAACTGCTAAAGGTTTTGAGAATATAAGACTAAATAAAGATTCAGATCATAATAATAAATCAAGGATGAGAGGTGGTGATATGAACTAGTTAACTAAGAAAATGTTTCATTAAGATGAAGCTTCTCAGTTTTGTCCAATCATTGTTTTATGTACAAGACACTTTACACTTTCTTTACAAGGCAAATTCACTATAATCCCTGGCTCCTATTTAAGAATGGAGAAAAATGAAAACATTCTGTGGTAAAACAGAAATCTGGCAATTTAAACTTGGCTATATTCAATAAAAACAGATTGGGCTACTCATAGTAAAATAATTTCCGAGCTCCCTACTCTGGCACTGAAAGCCCATAAGCAAGTCATTTCACTTTCTTAACCTTCCATTTTCTCCTTGGCAAAATGAGGATAGAAAATGTTTCCATGCTACAGATTGTTCTTTGTTTGCTTGCCATTTTTATCTAAAATCAATTTCCTGAAGTTTTGAGGCTTCCTAAAAATGAATGGGGAGGCTGGAGGGTAGGAGGAGAGAAGAGAAGGTTGAACAGAATTCCTCAGGTTGATGTGTTTAAAATCTTCATTTTACTAAATACTAATAGCTACCAATATATTATGCCATGATCTGAAGTCAGACAAAAAATCATTTTCCTCTTATTCTACATACAGCAATCTTAGGGTAATTACAGACCGCTATTGCCTTAGTAAGTAGCATGCTAATTCACTGTAGGGCAAGTATCACTGTGCACACCAAAAGATCTGAGAGGCCAAGAGACATGTGTGGAGGCACCTCAGACACTCCACCAGCCATAAATCACCTATAATGTTGACCTGTGAAAACAAGAACCCCACTTACCACTACAAGCTATACCTCACCCTCCTCACAACCATCCTGGGAGGGAGCTAATGCTGTTCTGCTGCTAGTGTCAAGAATCAGGATTTGAACCTGAGGCACCTGAATCCACAGCAATCTCCTTCTCCTGCATAAACTGCCTGCCACTAAAAACAACAAAAAGTTGGGAAATTTTCTCAAGATTATACAATTTCAGGGCGGCTAGGTGGCGCAGTGGATAGAGCACTGGCCCTGGAGTCAGGAGTACCTGAGTTCAAATCTGGCCTTGGACACTTAATAATTACCTAGCTGTGTAGCCTTAGGCAAGTCACTTAACCCCATTGCCTTGCAAAAAAAAAAAAATCATACAATTTCAAACACTAACCCTTCCATACTTTCAGGAACGAGGCATGTTTTCACTGAAAGCGATATTTTACCAAATAGACAAAAGGTAATAGTTAAAAGGTAAACAAAGCCATAAAAGAAACACCCTCTCATCTTAAATATCTACAAATACATTGTGGTTACCATTAATCTTGATGGTCTTTTGGGCAAATCTTAAACATTCTCCAATGCACAATAATTATTAAACATTTACCAATCACTTCTTTGGCTCACCAGCCTTTGAGATAGGATGGTGAACTCTCAAGAATCCTGTCTCAAAGGAGAAACAAACTTTTTTGTAAATGAACTAGGAATATTTGAAAATGTTATTAAAGTATATGAACACTCTCATGACCTGGCACCTTCTACCATAAGAATAGCAAAGGAGGGGGCAGTTAGGTGGTACAGTGGATAGAGCACTGACCCTGAAATCAGAAAGACCTAAGTTCAAATCCAGCCTCAGACATTTAATACTTATATAGCCATGTGACCCTGTGCAAGTCACTTAACCCATTGCCTCAAAAAACAAACAAACAAAAAAAGAATAAGAAAAGAGGCAGAGAGGAAACTGGGATTGCACCAAAAGGGTACATCCACTTCCAAGAAATCTCTGATCCTTTGGAATCTGGTCAAAATTTACAGGAGCTTCTTGGCTGAAGGTCCAATATCAACCCTTTCCACTGACTTTCTTAAAAGCAACTATTACACCATCATCTGTCATGGAATTCACATAGCTCTGTACTGCACAGAAATTATAGCAAATCACATATAAACCCTGGTTCCACCGAAACTCAAGAGAGATCAATATAAAATTCTGGATTTGGGTACAAACAAATCAAGTCTGAAGGCCTGATTAGACAATAATTCTAAAAAAGATCTGGAGGTCTGAGTGGAATGCAAGCTCAAGGAGTCAAGCAGTGAGAGGGCAGCCAAAAAAAGTTACACTCTTGAGTTGTAATAAGGAAGGCCACTGCAGTTTGCATTCAGACATCTGGGCATCACAGTTTAAGGACAATGATAAAATTGGACAGCATCCAGATGATGAAGGACCTTGTCAAATAAGAGACTGTTGAAGGAAAAGGGAAAGCCTAGCCAAGAAGACCGTGAGAGCTGCAAACTCCCTCTCCTTGGCTCTACAACCACTTATTATCTAGAGAGGTCACTGTGAGGATTTCTCTCTGACATGGATAAGTTGGATAAGATGGTCTCTGCACAGAGCCTGCCCCCTCCAACTCTCAAATTCTGAGATTCCCTGAAGCACCATCCTAAGTTTACAGACCAGAAAGTAAAGTTTGCCCAAGATCACACAACTAAGAAACATCAAAGCTGGGACTTGATCCCAAGTATTTGACTCTAATTATGTCACTTCCACTAAATAACATGAACACATTCATATAGCTTTCGGATTTTTAAATTTTCTATGCAAAAAAAAAAAAGAAAAAAAAACCTAAAAAAAGAAAAAACCCTAAATTTTCTATGCAGAACTGAAGTTAAGTGGTTCATCAAGTATAAGACAAGTTAATTCTGAATCAGAAAAAAAGTTACACTCTATTATTATTGAACAGGAACTAACAAAGGTCATTTTATTCTTTTCTTTAGATAAGGCAAGAGTTCAAGTCTTAATAAATCCTGTGGCAATTTTCCTGCACTGATCAAAATTAAATCATACAAACACATTTATATCCCCCAGAGCTGGGCCAATTCAATCACTCTTTCTACTAGTGGTTTTAAAATGAAGTAGAGAAGAATGAACCAGAAGGAACAAATCAAAGCCTAAGCTTTAATTTTAGATCTATCCATTGATAAGCATTTGTTGAGTGCCTATGTGCTAAGTAAGCACTGTGCTGCTGAGGACCACAGATAAAAAGCAAAATGCTCCCTCTGCTCTCAAGAAGCTTAACATTTGCTCAGGAGAAATGATGGTACATGTAAGGTCATATAAAATAAGTATCTAGCTACTAAATAAATAAAAACTAATTTGGTGAGAAGTGGAGACAAGATTCAAGAAAACCTCATGTAGGAGGTAGTACTTGATCTGAGTCTTTAAGGACACGAAGGACATTAAGAAGCAGAGGTGAAGACAGAGGGTATAACAAACTTGGAGCAGTCTACAAAGCCAGGATAGAATTCACATGAAGATTAGCAAGAACGCCAGCTTAACTAGATCAGATTTTTTTTTATCATGACCATGAATTTCTTTTTTGAAATATTTTAATAATTATTTCAATATAAACTGTTTCTATTTAATCTTGTAAATTTTCTATGATGAACTTAAGAACACTTGCAATGAGGCTTGAGTTTCCCCAAGCTACCCAAGGGGCCCATTACACAGAAAAGAGAAAGGAGTCTTGAGCTAGCCAAAGAACAAATGAATAGGTCAGGTTCAAACTATGAAAAGTTTTAAAGGCCAAACAGAGAAGTTTCTATGTGACCCGAGAAGTAGTAGAGACACCAGAGTCACCAGAACTGGAGATTCAGGGTTAAGACAATGGGAAATACGGCCAAAAAAAACAAAAACAAAAAAAAAAACCCAATCCAACAAAGTCTCTAGAACCAATACTCAAACCATCACAATGATTTCAGCTGTATTCAACGTTTCATAAAGCTACATAGCTTTACCATAACACCCACACACACTGAACTCCAAAGTTTTTCCATACAAAAAAATCTGCTTCCTCCTCTCTGCAATACCTCTTGAGTCCCAACCCAAGACTTGGATGCAGGCTATCTTCTAACTACACTTTCTTCTGGTGACCTCCCCAGCACTAATGGGTTCAATGATCATTTACAGAACCCTAGTTTCTTTCCCAAGCTTCAGTCTCTCATCACTAAATGGCTAGTTGACATTTCAAAGCAAATTTCAAACCCTGAATTCAACATGTCCAAAATGGTTTTCATTCTCCTCCCTTCCAGATCCACAATCTCAAAATCACCCTCGACTTGCACTCGTCCTCACCAATACTTTCAAACAGCTGCCCAGGCTTGACATCTCCAGCTACACGATGTATCTCCTAATAAACTCCCTTTCTAGATTCAGAGGCAGGGGGGTTTGGATCCTGCCTGACACCTGCATCTCTCAAGGTCTCTATATGTTGCTGAGATCATCTGTCCCCCTCCCCTCCACCCTCATATGATCTGGACAGGTAGGATCACCCCCACACAGGGGCAGCAGCCTTTTTCTGACTGCACACAGTGACACAGGCTATGTTTGTTAAACCTTCCACTCAAGACCTGTCACATTAAGTGGATGCTTGAAAGTTTGTTGAATTAATCTAAATTTTAATGCCTGGCCCAAGCTACTCCAATATGTATCAGACCAAGTGTGGTCCATTAGGAATAGCTACAACTACAATCCTCTCAGTCTGGGTCTGAGCAGATCAACCTTGGTGTACATGGAGAACCTTCAAAAACAAACTCGATTCTCAAACTCCTTCCCATCTTATTCACTGATAGTGACCTTCCCTGAGCCCATTTTATTCAGGCAGGCTCCAAAGCATGCTGGCCACTGGCCAAACAAAGCTCAATTTCTACAAGCTGAAGAGACAAGCAGTGATGCTCATCTGATTAAGGACAGTGGCATCTAGCCTGTCAGATCCAGCTTTCTGTAGCATCGGCTCAAGATCTTGCAATGAACTCATCGAACGATGACAGGGGCAGCAGGGTCACTTCAGTGTTAATACACTGGACAAAGTATTCACAACCTCTAAATAGTCCCAAAAAGGAGTTTAAAATGTTGCAGCCACCATTCCCCAATACCAAAAAAAGGCCAATGGCAGATCTAGTCTTTACTGAACAATTACACACATCCCCTATTTCTCAGTACAGTATCCACATGCTGAAGAGGAGCAGGTCAATTATGCTTCTTTTTCCTTTTTTCTCATTTTTTTTATTTACTCCTTTAACATTGCAAAAAACACAGATAAAAGTCCCATCAAGCCTGTCTTAAAGAAAAATTCTAACACTGACAATGTACTTAAACTGCTGTAATCAGTCTTTTCAAAGATTAATTACACAAAGGTCTTCTGGCTCTAAGAACTGTTCAGCTTTTTGAAAGAGCATCTAGAGACATAGATCTTTCTCCTCCTCCTCCTTCTCTTCAACTCCACATTTCAAGCATAGTTCAAAATTATTTCTGAATCACGGTAAGCACGGATTCAAACAATAGCCTAACTGTGTTTGGTCATAAAAGGCAGGGGGCTGTGGATGTGGAATGACAAAGTAATAAGAATGGATTTTTTTCACATATACTAGAACTTCTCCATGCCAATGAACAGTGACCTTCAATGTGCTGCCCAGGGCCCGCCCCCTGGGAGGCTGCCATTGCTCCAACATATTTTTGGAGCTCTTCTTTTGGAACAGATCCGCAGAGCCAGTTTACAAGCCACCCAGAAAGACTGTAACCTTATTTTACAGTCACAAACTTGTATTTTAGGAAACTGCATTAAAAGAGTATCTTGCCATTGCTTGGTGATTCTCAATATTTCTGTTTTAATTTTTAAAAATGGCCCAACTATTAGTCACCTCTACCTATCTTACAAGGATTGTATAAAATATTATGGCACAAGTTGTTTCAACTGAAACTTGTAAGGTTTAATATTTTTCAATGGAACCACTTTGACTATCTTTTATACAAAACTCAAGACATCACAAAATCCTTTCATTGAAGTCCTAAGATAATCTAGCCCAATCCTTTTATTTTACAGATGAGGAAACTCAGGCTGAGATATGAAGTAACTTTTCTAAGGTCAAATCCATAGCTAATTAACAGGGGAGTCAGAACTAGAATATGAGCCAGGACTCCCAGGCCAGCAGCTCTTCTCCCAAGCCCTGCTACCTCTTTCTTCTTAATCATTTGCTGCACCACTCTCAAGTTTCCAAGGCAGAGTGTTGTCCCCATTCTATAAATGAGGAGAATGAAGCTCCGTCCAACTTTTCCAGACTAACTATGTCAGTCAGGTTCTTGACCCCAAATCCAGAGTCCACTGCAGTGAAGGGCTAAACAGTCCTTGTCCTCAGAGGAGAATCAGAAGCTCTCCTCAGAGGAGAATCAGAAGCTCTCCTCAGAAGAGAATCAGAAGCTCTCCTCAGAAAAGAGCTGAACTTTGTAAAGCTCAGTGTGTCATATTAACCAGCTTTTGCAGCCAAGGGCCCATCTTCTCCTGTGAGAATACACAATCTTAGAGAGGCTTCAGCGGTCACCAGTCAGAAAATCTTTCATCTAAAGCTGGAAAGGAGCTCAGAAGTCACTGAGTCCAAACCCCAACCCATCTTCTTCCACAAGTGACCATCCAGTCTCTTCTCAGAGACACCCCCCCTCACTCCCCACCCCAGTGCACTAGAAATTCCCCTCACAATATGACAGCTTTTTCTCCTTTGGACACATTTCACTATTACCATGTCAAACTTCTCAAAATGATGAATATAGCGTCAAAACAACCTCATCAAAGGTAAAAAGGACAATAAGTATTATAAACTTATATTGTTCAGGTTTTTCTAAAACTAAATTAGAGTCACTTTATAATATAGCTTCTGGGACTTTTCTCTCTCCCCATGACCATTGGGAGCACTGGATTTACAGGAGAAACAGAGCAAGCATGAGGATGGACAGATGGGCAGTTGCCACTGTCCTCTTTTTCCCTCAAACCACTGAAGGAACAACAAATTGGATGGGCTAGAGGGGAAGGGCTGTGTGAGACAGAAGACTGCTCTGTGCCCTGCCTGGTTGGTCTCACAGTATGGGGAACACCACCAGCAGGGCCACACAAGGGCATGCTATCACTGCCACCACAGTCCAATGGAGTCTGACTTCAAGCAGCTACTTCTCAATAGTATCTTTTGCCTTCCAGCCTTCCACTCCACCCCTATCCCAGGGGGCACCTAGTCCTTCATCTGGGCCACTAAATGAGAGAGGAAGAAGGGAGTTTAAAGACCTAAGTACTGATGTAGCATTCACTCCATGTTTTAACTAGATGCTGAATGCTTTCCAAATATAATCTCACTGGACTCTCACAGCTCTGTGGTAGGTCTTATTACTCCCATTTTCCAGATAAGGAAACTAAGGCACAGAAGTTCTGTGCCAAACCCAGGGTCACCCAGCAAGAAAGCATTTAAGGTTTTCCTAGGGCTCAGATCTTACTATAGGCCCTGTGCAGCACACACCCTTGTCCAGGTCTGGTCATTCCCAGTCCCACTCCCCATTCCCACTAGACTCCCTCTAATTTGAGGATAAGCTTCTGCAAAGCAGGGCCTGAGCCTTTTTCCACTGGGTCCTGTAGCTCTAGGCATGGAGCTCTGCCTCTGCTCACTAGGTAGACTCTTTAGCATAAACTATTACTAAAAATAGCCAAGATCCCAATTCCTATTCTGCAAGTGAAGGATGATACATCAGTTTTCTTCCCCTCTTTCTAGGACTTCTGGCATTACTTGAGTTGGGCAACTTAGAAGTCTAATGAGGGAAGTAATAAAAAACTGCACAGGCTAGAGGGGAGGGAGGAGGAGGATAGAGAAACCTCAACAAACTGGGAAGAACTTTGCTCCAGTCTGCAATGACACAGCACACATACTTAATAGAGGAACGCAGTATACTAGATGATCTCCAAATGATATATATTTGGCTTTGATATATAAATAATCCTAACATATATTGATCGATCTCTCCAATTATTTTTTTAAACTAAGGATGAAATTTCTTTGTGGTCCAAGAATGTGCTAGGTGGAAGAAAGAGGTCCATCTGGCTATTAAAAATTTTTAAACCTATAATTCACAAAATAGATTCTACTTGGAAAGAAAAAAAAACAATTAATGGTCCTTCTCTCGGTCTATAATCCTGAGGCTTAGAAAATCTCATACTTTGAGGCCTTTAATCCTAGTCAGTTTCAATGATCTCATTCTAATACCTTGAGAAAAGAAGACAAAAGATATCATTCTCCATGTTTCTTTTTCTAAGGGGAAAAAAAATGGAGTGTACAAATGTATGTGTACACACACACACACACACACACACACACACACACAAACACACCGTAAATACTTTAATAGCCTATATTAAACCAAAAGTATCACATTCTTCAATGAGTAATGATACAATCAAGATATAGTGAAAAGTTCAAATACAATTGTTGCTGAGATATGATAGCCACCAATATACCTTTCCTGCATTTGAAGGACCACAGCAGTGGAAAGGAGGAAGTTCTTTTACGCCCATCCAATATTCACATTTTGACATGACATCTGCCTGACAGGGTTAGATTTCTCCTTTCCACAGTTCCTTCTTCCCTCATATACTGGGCTTTACTGGACCTACTCTCTCACCTCAGATTCCTTCTCCTTCTCTGAGAATCAATTCTAAGTTTAACTGATTCAAATAGCACTGTTCTATAAAATGTACCATATAACATAAGAAAGACAGACAACAATGAACATTGAACAGGGTATTAAAACAAATCAGAAAAAAATAAGAAAAACCAAGGAAGGAGAAAAATAAGAAATAGATGACGCTTCAACTGAGCCTTAAAAGAAGAATCCTCAAGGTGAGGGGTGGGAAGGAGTATTCTGGCTTTGAGGGAACAGAAAGGAGGACAGTTTGGACCAATGTGAAATAAATCTTGAAAGGGGAGGCATCAAGCTAAGAAATCTGTATCTACCCTTAGAAGCATCAGGGAGTCCCTGGAGATCATTGAGATTGCTGAATGGGGAAACAAGAAGGCCAGACCTATGACTAGAAGGATGACTGGCAGTTAGAAAGGGAAGGTTGCCTATCTTTGAACTGGGAAAGAACTGCATTCAAATACTGATGGTTGTATGGTGACCATAGGCAAGTCATTTAATCTAAGTCTTAATTTTTTTCTTCTTTAAAATGACTATCTATACCCTGAAGAGATGATGAAAAAGGGTAAAAATTCTCACTTGAAAGTAGTCAACACTGAAAAATGAAATATTTAACTATTAAGAATATATATTGGGGGCGGCTAGGTGGCGTAGTAGATAGAGCACCAGCCGTGGAGTTCAGGTCCAGCCTCAGACACTTAATAATTACCTAGCTGTGTGGCCTTGGGCAAGCCACTTAACCCCTATTGCCTTGCAAAAAAACCCCTAAAAAATAAAATTTTTTTTCAATTAATTTTTGCATTTAATTATGGAGAACTAAAATAATTTGCATATTTCAAGTTGTTTCTAGAACAAAGGGATCTTTTTACCTCACTTAGAGAATAAAAGCAATCTGTCCTGGGAGAGAGACATGCAATCAATATCTAAGATCACCAAATGTTAAAACTCTAAGAGATTTTAGGAAATATCTGGACCAAACTATTTTTACTATTAAGGGAAGTGGGGGTTCAAAGGTTGAAGTGACTTAGTCTCTCAACTAATTAGTCTCTAAACTAATAACAAGCAGTAGCAAAGTCCAGACTTCAGAAATGGAAATCTACCAAAATCACCTGAGATGTTATACAGCATTGCTCCAATGATCTCAAACTGTATGCTACAGTTCCAAATGTCATCAGTCAACCAATAAGCTTTCATAAGTATCTATACTGTGGGCACTGGGTTAAGTTTGAGGAATACAAACACACTCTGCCTCTGAAGAACTCACAGTCTAAAAGGGAAGGGGAAGGAGGCATCATGAAAACACTATGCACAAACAAGATGCATTACGCATAAACTGGAGATAATCAAATGAGGGCAAACACTAGCATTTTAGATAGAGAAATAGTCAGAGAAGTGTAGCAGATACTTACCAGGTTAATATTGTATGTTTTACAGGTGAGATCATCCAAGCTCTGGTTCTGTAGCTTTTCTGTTATTAGTGTTACCATGGTAGGGGTCCCTTTTCCACTGCTCACACTGACAAGCATGGGTGCTCCTCTGTCTCCCACTTCACAAATCTTGGGCCATTGCTGGATCTATACTAGTCAGTCTCAAATCTCACACTTCCATTTTACAGATGAAGAGTTTACTCCAAAGATACTTTCAAGGGTTCATACCTAATTTTCTGTAAAGAGAAATGATCACATGCAACTATATGTCATCACCTTAGGTATTTAGTTATTATACATATTGATAAAATTCTCTTAAGCATCAATTTTTTTAGTTGTTTAACAAGCATCCTATAATCTAGTACTTTATTCTCTCATTTTTGATGGAGAAATTAAGCCATTAATTGAAAAAAGCTTAAATCAACAATTTAACATAGTAAGCAAATGGCATAAAGACCAGATTTAATTACTCAACCCACATAAACTACATAGCCTCACCTCTTACAAGATTTATTCCAATTCTACTATCCTTTACTATTTAAGATTTTTTTAGATTATAAATCAATGATATGACCCCTAAAAATAAAAATAAATTTCCTTCCAAGAAAGTTCATTCTGAAAATCACTAGATCAGCAACTATCTTCTTTTGAAAGATTCAAGGGAAAAGGTGTTTCATTAGCTCCCTTTTTACTTTTAGTTTTTTGCATTTTTCAAAGCCATCTACAATCCATGGTATCAGGAGGTGAGGTAGGACTTACATCCTCCAGTGTTCAATGTGGCATTATTTGCATCATAAAAGATTCTTAGTTTCTAAGAGTCTCAAAAGAGGTTTCCTTGCTAAAAAGCTAGTGAATAGAAGAATGTGAAACTCTTTCAATCAAAAGTTAAGACGTTAATATTTAGAAAAGTAAGCATTTTTCCATCTTTCAATTATCTTCCATAGTGGAAATGTAAACCATGATCCAAAAAAACAATAAAAACTTACTTTAAAAATTGGAAGAAAACAGAAAGGGTTGGCCTAATTCATGAATGTTTGGGGAAAACTGGTAATTTATAATATGCCATTAAATGAATACACCTGAGAATTAATTACTCAGATCTGACAGAGCTCTAAAAATGCAAATGTACATGATTTACTATGTAATGGTTTTACTATGTTTGTAAATATGTCTAATTTGGCAAAATGTTATATATATTTTTGTTCAATCAATTTCTTCTTTTATTTTCTTCCTGTAGTTTCCAGTTTGTATGTTAATGAGTTTTAATATATTTTCAGCACATTAGCCAACTATAATAAGTTAATTTTAAAACTACTGAGGATGTAAATGGTTAATTCCTCAAATAATCACCTAAAAATTTAAAACATTATATTTAACAAATATTAGATTCACAAGATAAATTTCTACATGGTAAATTTAAAAGAAAATACATTCCTAATTTGAGTTAGACAACTTTCAATAATCATAGCCAAAAGACCTTAAAATTAAATTCAAAATATACAAGTATGATTAATCTACCTATACCTTCAACTCTTTCCCCAAATCATTAAATACAATTTTAGAATAAACTTCCAAAAATGAATGGATTCCTTAAATTCTAGTGATCTATTTGTATCTATTTCTGTTTCAAAGACCATTCTATTTGAAATGTTGTTAGGAATGCTAACTTTCCAGAGTCATCTGCTCTAAAAAACAGAAAAAGACTTTGCCAGGATGAAGTTGGGTTTTTTTTTTGGTATTGCTATATAAATGTAAGCAAATTTTTAAAAACATTATCAATTTAATGAGTATTGTACCATCATGGATAAAGGTCCAGCCTTGGAATCAATCTGAAATTTCTAAATTTGCTTCTTCCTTCTGATACCTGTTAGCTGCACAGCCATGTACATAATCTCAGTGGCCCCAAACACCAAGTCCTGGACAAGCTAGCAATATGCTCAGGTGAAGGGAGTTTCCACACTGGGAACTCCCCTCCTGGATGATACTGATCTCAACAAAATGAGAAAAATTCAAAAAACAAATCTACTGTAAAAGGCAGCTGGGAGAGCTGCAGGGGGAAAAAAAGCAAAGGAACACAAAAAGATCAGAATTGCTATTCTAAGTACATGCTCAGAGGCAGTAATTCTGCAGTTCTAATTTGCCTGTGCAATCAAAAGAAAACAGAGGAATAAATAGATAATGAAATAAATGGACTTCCTTGTCTTAAAGAAATAAGACTATATACAGGTGCAGAATGTTGCATACACCATCCGAAACTGTGGTTGTCTTGGTATTTTGTAGTTGTTACTTGTAACAAGGGAAGATAGATCAGGAAATAACTGGTGCAAAATTCTTAAAAGGGGTGGAGGAGAAAGGGGGTAGGTGGGAATTTCTCACGAGTTTCCTATGAGGCTAGGCTGCAAAGGCATTCCAGATTCCATTCCTCAAAAAGTCTTAAGCATTCTGATCAAGTACAAGATCTGAAGGATCCAAGGTCAAAAATTCCAATCTTAAAGTTAAAAGGTTAAAAGATGTATCAAGATCAAAACTACTGAAGAAAAATTAATAAAACAAACAAAATGCCTGGTTCTCTTGTCCTGCCCTCAAGATCATCCTCAGATTCAGCCTACCAAAAATTATATTCATTTTTACTCTGTGAATTAAACCACTGGAAAACTGGAAGACAAATTTAAAGTCATGAAAAATCACACACTTTTTTCTCAATCTAGAAAATGTCCTTATACTCCACTCCTAACTGTGGTCTAGTTGAATGGTTTACAAATGATAAAATTCTGGAATTAGAAACCAGGTTCAGATGTCAACCCATTTACACCCCTTTTTTTTAGGTTTTACAAAGCAATGGGGTTAAGTGACTTGCCCAAGGTCACACAGCTAGGCCATTATTAAGTGTCTGAGGTCAGATTTGAACTCAGGTCCTCCTGACTCCAGGACCAGTGCTCTATTCACCATGCCACCTAGCTGCACCCCCATCTACACTCTTAAAAGCAAGAGGGGGACAAGTTGGGAGGCAAAAGAAGTAAAGAGTCAGAAAAAGGGCCACAGAAAACATCCCCCATCTTTAAAACAGGATAGTCTATCCTAACATTACTAGCATCCTTATGTTGTGACCAAAAATATTCATGTGAAAGATCTTTTTTAGAAACAAATGATAAAATTAATTTGTACAAAAGAAATTCTAACATCTCAGAGAATACCTCCACGTCACATGGTCAGTGTTCCCAGGTTCCTTTCTCTTGTGCTATATACCTCCATGTTCCATGAAAGCCCTTTCTTCCAGTGTAGGACAAGGCCAGGACTCCCAGACTCTTGATCAGAGGAGTTTTTGCCTGGCCCCTGGTAGTCTGGGGTCCTTTAGGAATTGTGCAAAGACTTAACAATTACTTTCAAGAAGAAAAAATGAGCTAAGACTCTATGGACATTTATGTATCGTCTTGTCTAGAGGCAAAGGGAAAGATGAGGTTACCTCAAGATCTTTCTCAGTCTTAAAATACAGAAATCAACAATAAAAATTATTTTTAAAAAAATTATTGGGGCAGTTAGGTGGCATAGTGGATAGAGCACTAGCCCTAGAATAAGGAGTACCTGAGTTCAAATCCGACCTCAGACACTTAATGATTACTTGGCTGTGTGGCCTTGGGCAAGCCACTTAACCCCATTGCCTTGCAAAAAAAAAACCCTAAAAAAAATTATCAAAAAAAAGTTTCTTAACATCTTATCCCAATTGCAGTTTCTCCAACATTGTCCACCATTCTCCCCCCAACCCAGTTTTTGAATAAATATGATCCTGTTTCAAAGACATGGCACTTTTAGCTTCCAATAATGTTTTAGCTACTGGGATTGATCAGAGATCCAAGTTCATGACTTTCCTGGTGTTCCCTACACAAAAAAGCAGAATCAGAAAATTCGGTTCCTCTTAAGGAGACTTCTTAAGGCCCATAAACTTCACAATCAGCATTTTTCTAAAGCAGGTGTTAATGAAATTTCAAAGTTTTCTATGAAATAGCTTTAAATACTCACAGAGAATGGGGGTACCTTGCAAAGAAGGCATCCACTTCCAAAAAGTAATTAACAAACCCATCAGGCCATTACTTTTGACTGTGTTCATACCCCCCAAAAACAATTATTTTTATATAACGTGTAATATAGGAACTGTTATCCCCACTGTGATATAAAAACTTCTGAAATTGTCAATGTACCAAAAAAGTTTGTATTTTATATTGCTAATGGTGATTTTACACATCCAACCTGACTGATGATCCCTTTCAACAGAGGATAATGAATATGTATGTAAAAAAATTAAAGAGAAAATAAGTCTATATGGTTAAAAAAAAGATTAAGAAAAACTGAATGACTAGACAAAACATGTGCACTAAAAAAATAAGTAACCCAAAACACCATAAGCAAAGATACTAATACAACTACTTAACTTTTCTTTCTAGTTTAAAAAAATCCCAAGTTTCATGAAGCTCTTACAGACAGACCTATCACTGGCCCTCAGGGAGAATAGTGTTTTGGAAGGAGCGCTCTCCTCACTTATCTCCATACTGCCTTACCCAAAGTCAGTGCTTGACCTGGCCACAAGATCTAGTCTGAATACATATTAATGTGGGTTCATATCCTAGACCCCACTTGTGGTAGGCAGGTATGAGCTCAAGACAAAGTCACTGAATGACCTTCTGTTTCCTGACCTATGAGATGGGGATGGACACCCTGCAACTCAATATAATATTCATTATACATTGTTAAGGTCACCTCCCTGAGCCAGGCCTGGAAATTCTTCTCACTCCAGGCATGGAATAAATGAAAGCCTCCATATGAATAAACCTTTTGCTTGAGAGGAAGGTCAGAATCTGACCTTCATTTATAAATCCAGGTGATTTACTGGTTCAAATATTACTCACTTAATATGACCTAAAATGGGTTCAATTTGCCACTTACTATGTGACTACTGTTGTCACTTTCCTCCTGAGCCTCAGTTTCCTTTGCTGTAAGATAGGGATGGAGATAGATTAGATGTCCTCTAAGACCAAGCCTATTTCTAAATCTGTGATCCTATGATCCCTAAGCTAAGGGTCCACTCCTTCCCTCACTGAAATGGGCAGACATGACAAAGTTTCTTAACATTTTATACCAAATGCAATGATATAAAGAAACAGTGGATAAGTCACATGGGGGGGAGTTACATTGTGTAGCCACTTGTCCAAAACCAAGTTGCTCAGCAAGCATCTGAGGCCACGGTTTGAGTTCAGGGCCTCACTGTCTAAGATTGATCCATTTGGGGTGGGGGAATAAATTTTATTTGTTTTTAGCAGTTAATTTATTTTTATTTATTTTAACAAAACTACAATAGACTTGTAAAAGTAAACATAACCCCCCCCACACAAATATAGAAAAACCTCAAGAAAAATAAAGCAAAAGAAAAAAGTGTACTTCAGTCTGTATTCAGATACCATCAGCTCTCTGGGATGGATTGCATTCTTTATCACAAGTCCATCAGAGAAGCTGCTTCAATATTTTTTCCCACAGTTGCTATAGCAAGCTGTATTTCCCTCCATCCTATTCCTCCCCACTCCCATTTATTCTATTCTCTCTCCTTTCACCCTGTCCCTCCTCAGAAGTATGTTGAATCTGCTGACTACCCTCTCCCACAATCTTCCCTTTCTTCTATCACCTACACCTCCCTCCTCTCCCCGTCCCCTTTTTCCCATCCCTTTCGCCTCCTTTTTTCCTCTAGGGTAAGATAGATTCCTATAGATTGGTACATTTTTATCAACTTCAGAAATTAAATTATCACCACATAATAATAACAATATACATTTCAGATAGCAAGGACTATGGGTCACCACACTGCCACTGTTCAGTCATTTCAAAGCACTGGAGTGCTTTGTCATTTCCTTCTGTAGCTCATTTTGCAGATGAGGATACTGAGGCAAACAGGGTGAAATGACTTGGCAAGAGTCATACAACTATTAAGTGTCTAAGGCTAGATATGAACTCAGGGCTTCCTGACTCCAGGCCAACTCCATCTACTATACCACCCTCAAACATTTATCAGAAATTAAATTATCACAGGATAAAAAGTGATAACCTACTGACAAATACAATAATATGTACACAGTAAAATCTAATGCAATAAGAACATTTCAAGTTTCTCCGGGCTATTTTCAAAAAAAATTCTTCCAATTTAGTGACAAGGTAATTCAAACATGGAAATTCTATGGAAAATATGCTTTTGGGTTCTCTAGGCAAAGAGAATAATAACTGAGTGCTTCAAAGGTACACCAAGATTTCAGAGCAACGATGTCTTGAGGAAAGCAGGATGGAGTACAAACGTGAATGGAAGTCATCATACCAGGAAGACAGTAATGGCACAACAAGTTTCAATATTTCAACATTACCTTTCAACACTAATTGATAACAGATGACAAGCTATACTAATTCTTTCAAAGCAGCAAAGAGTCTGCTTTGAAGAATTTAACTTTCTGGAATTTACTGCTATTGGAAATGGAGGTTTAGTTGGAACCTTAGAAGATGAAGCTACCCCCATCTTCAGGGACTTTGTTTTGTTCTTACCTAAAAACAATGAGGCTATTTGGAAGTAAGAAGAAAGAAAAAAATATTCTGCTCCTATTACATGCACATTTAAAGGCTACCTGTCCTACAGTGCCCACAAATGGGCAACTAAACCTCACCTCTCTCTGCCTGTTTTCCTTAAAGGCTGAGCCCATCTCCTATGTTGGTGCTGTTAGTCATTTCAATTGTGTTCAACTCTTCATGACCCCATTTTGGAGATTTTCCTAGCAAAATACTGGGGTGGTTTGCCATTAACTTCTACAGTTCATTTTATGGGAAACTGAGGTAATCAGTGTTTAGTGACATGTCCTGGCTCACACAGCTAATTAAGTGTCTGAGATCATATTTGAACTCAAGTTCTTCAGACTCCAGGGATATCCACTGAGCCACTTGGTTGCCCCAGATCCATTCTAATTCAAAAATTTCAAGTTGTCTTAAATACAACTATAAGTCTTACCAGGTCAAAGACAAAGAAATAAACAAAATCTTAGGATCATCTCTCATACCAAAATAGTTACCTTGGTATACATAACACCTCTAAAAATCTCTAAAAAAAAAAAAAAAAACCTTTCAACTCACTTTCCATTAACATGGAGAATGAAGAGCTCTGCATTCATTAATTCACTAAAGTGTATACAGTCCTTACTTTCATATAATAAGGGGACATAGTAACCTCCAATATCTCTAAAATATTACCTGAGTGCCAATAGAGATGTAAAAAAAACAAAATCACTGTTGTGCTAAATGAAACTGAGAGGGAAGTTGGCATGAGGTAGATCATCAGGGACAGTCAAGAGGCCTAAAGAGGTAGGGGCAGTGCACAGGGCCCTATGTGAGCAAAGGCAAAGAAAGCACAGGGAGCATATGGGAGACAGATCAGGGCCCTGTCTGGTCCCAGTGTGATGTGCATAGGAGTAATAAGAGAAAAATCAGTAATTACTAAGTTGAGTTTGGACTTGACCTCAGGTAATGAAGAGCAGCACTCTGTTGAGCTTATAAAAGAATGGATCAAAAGGATTGTGAAAGGGCAGAAACAGAAAAGGAGACTAGAGTCACAGGATCTGGGTGGCTGTCCCACCCAATGTGGTCTTGGGCAAGTCATTTCCCCTCATTAGGTTCTAGTTTCCTCATTTGTAAAAAGGGGATTATCTCTCCAGTTTGAAATCCCATTATTTGTAAGGTGGTTATTGCAATCTTATGATCACCAAAGTGATTAGGCTGTGGCCTGATTCCATGGAACCAATTCTCAAAGGCTACAAAGATGGGACACATTTCACTTTCTTTCCAATCCTGGTTCTTCTCCAATACAATCCTACTTTCCCTTATCCTCTTACACTCATCCCACTCTGTCCCTCCTTCTTCTGTGTAAGTTCTGAAGTTCTCCCTTTCTGAACCAGCACCAGATTTTCTATCTCTTCCCTTCAGCATATAATAACCATTTCCTAACCTAAAATAACTTTGTGGCTATAGGTGCCTCTCACCTTCCCCTCTTTTTTATTTAGAGTGGGACAGTGTCAGAGAAGATAAGCTTCATTAGCGATCTCAATACATTCCCTTTCCCCAAAATCCACCTGTTTTGAACTCTCCTACTACTATTGAAAGTTCCACCATCCTCCAGTGATCCAGGTTCAAAACCCCAGTATCATCTTCAACTCCTTACTCCCCATTTACATAACATATACAGTTGCCAAATCTCAGCTATCATCACAATATCATTTGCATCTGTTCCATTCTCTCGGTTTATGGAACCACCACCCTACTTCAGGTTTCTATCATCTCTCACTTTGACTACTGCAGTACCTCCTACCTAGGTGTCTCCCTGGCTCAAATCTCTCCCCTCTCCAAACTATTCTTCAATTAACTGACAAAGTGAAATCCAGGTCTCACCATATTATTTTCCTAACCAAACTGCAGTAGGTCCCTATTATCTCTAGGATCAAATATCTGATCTTTATCTCATCCTTTAAAATAGCTATTTCACTCAAGTTTTAGAACATGTATATAAAATTAGGACAGTAGTACACATATGACATTTATAAATAATTATATACATATTGTGCACTCAACACATTTTTCTTTTTTTTAAACTGAGAGGGGAACATGATCAAAAAGAAATTGGAGACCCCTGGTCTAAGCCTATATTAATATGGTAGCAACAGGCATGAAAAGGGGGAGAGATGTGAGAGACGCAACAAAATCTGACATGCATAATCTGAAAGATGATGATAAATGAAAAGTTAAGGGGAAGAAAAAGGTCACAGATAAGTCTGAGTTACAAAGAACACAACAAATAATGGAGTACAAAGTGAATGGTGGTGCCACACAAAGAAACAAATCAGAAGAAACTAGTTTAGAGGAGAGACAATGAGCTCTATTTGTGATATGTAGAATTAAGACAACATACAGAATGCCAGTGGATAATACTAAACACTTAAGCACTATAATATTCTCAATAACTTAGACTATTTAAAGGAAAATATAAACAATTCATCCCTAATAAAATTAAGAAGCTTCACTCTGAATACTAGCCACTGAAGTTCTATATCTGTTTTCCTTCAGAAAGGTTCCAAAATAGTAAAGAAAGGACTGCTAAGATCTGATCAAAAAACACCAGCTAGAACATGCAAAAATATATATGTACATGTTTAGAAGGAAAAAGGCAACGTGCTGGAACATATAGAAAATAGATTTCATTAGAGACAAATGAAATTCACTTTCCTATCCTTCAAACCTGTCTGTTCCTATTGCTGACTTTTCCATTTTATACTAGACTCTTCATTCATGCAAGATAAACTAGTATCCTTCTCTTTAAAAGGAGAGATTTAAGAATTGGATTTTTCCAATGAAGTTTCCAAGTTATTTTTCACCACATAATTTGTGGAGGAGCAGAAAAATAGAAGCCATAGTGGTGAGAAAATGGAACCAGGGGAGACTTGTAGAGTCCTAGCCTCTAAGAAATCACTGAATGACCTTGGTAGTTAGGCATTTCCCTTCTATGGGTTTTAGTTTCTTCATTTTTAAAAACTAGATAGGTGGAACACATTGTTTCTGTGATTAATTCGATACAACTGATATTTTTTAAGTGCCTACTACAAACAAATTGAGGATTCCAAAACAAAAAGGAAATTCTGACTCTTTAAGGAGTAGGAATGGATAGAACATGCACATTGCACCAGTAATTGGAGCACAGAGATAATATTCACAATTCAGACTACTAGGGAATACCAGCAATTATTGGGAAGACTCATAAAAGAAAAGGCACTTACTTAAACTAATTCTTGAACCTAAACATTTTTTACATATGAGGACAGCATCAGTTTACTAGTTTTTGCAATGATGGACAGGTGTAAAAGGAGAGTTTTGACACATTTCAAAGTCTTTACAATGTTGCTATTACATAATTGCTCTACTCATTTCATTTTTTGTGAATTTATAAAAACTCAACAAGTTGTTTATTTGTGTAAAGTTGTCACAAGAAACTTTCTTTTTTCAATGGCAAAGGGCTGAAGGGAGAGAGGACAAATTCTGGTTCATATTTTTAAAAACTTTAATAGAAACAGTAGCTGAATGAGTGGAGGTTAAAAAGGGTGAGCAGAGTTAAGAATGATTGAGTTTGGAAACCTCAATAACTGGGAAGATGGGGATGCCACTAACAGAAATAGCAAAGCTTAGGAAAGCAGTTCAGTTCCATTTTAATGATCTTACACTCTAGTCTAACTTAGTTTGCCTCTGCTTTGTCTAATCACCCACTTTTCTCCATCCATACAATTTAAATTGTTTTCTTTCATCTACTTAGAGCAGCCAATGCTGGAGAAGCCAACACACTCTAATATAACAAATGAATGTTTGTACAAAGGAGTTCCCAGCTCTATCATTTCTCTTGAAAGCACACTAATCACAAGCATATAGTTTTAGTCTATTTGTAACCCTAACTTGCTTCCAAGTCAAAACTGAATATCCATAATTTGTAAAAAAAAAACTAAAAAATTTTCAAATAAAATTAATATCAGGTTCAAAGAAAATAACATTTCTAAATTATTAAAATTATATAAAAATCAATTTCCTGGAAGGAAAGGAGGTCACAGGAACCTCTGTAGAATAACAGAAGTGCCTGGAATAACACTGAGAAGACACTAAGAATTCAATCAATCTGTTGGTTGAGAGACTGACTTACTCTAAATAAGATAGATGCTCATACTCTCTCAAAAAGCAAGAGAGCTGAGCCACAATCGAATGCAGATGCCCAAGTGACTCCTGTCCAAAACGAGAAGGGAAGGAAGAACATGTGTTCAAGGAACAGAAAGGAATCTAGATTATAGTTAGTAGGCAAGAAGTAAAACCAATAAAATTTTGTTTTTTTTAAACGGTGGGGGGGGGGGGCAGGAAGGTTAGTCAGGCAGCAATGTTCCAGATGAACTGGAGATGAAGGAAGAAACCAATTAGTGAGGTCCTTCCACAACTAAAGGAACCATAATATAGGCAGTTTCCTCAATAGTAAAGAAAGGACACCTTCTTCCCCTGAGGTGCCTAGTATATAGAAAATGCTTAATCAATGCTTCATCTCTTCCTCTCCATGAATACTGGTCTAAATTAAGAGTAGAGCAATGGGAATAAAAAAGAAGGGGCACATGGGAGAGGTACTGGAACATGGTGGCTCTGCCACCACTTCCCTGGTCACAGTCTTGCACATCTCTTCACAATTTCTTCCTCAGAAGAATATGGGGGCAGAACTAGATAGATGGCCTCCAGGAATCTCCTTGTGATCCATGATGCTATCACTGAACAACCATGCTCAGCAAGTTCAAAAATGGCAGCTGAAGACAACAGTAATAGGCAGGGAAATGAGGATCCCATTAACAGAAACTGAAGAGAGGAGATAAATATGAGTATATACAAAAATTCAAACATACATATTTGTAAATCACCTACTTGGGGAGACAACTGAAGCCACAGGAGCAGAAAAGGTCATCTAGGGAAGAATGCATTTAAAAAAACAAACAAATCCCTCCAGGGCACAACCTTGAAGAAGCCGCTTTTAAGTGGGAGGATAGTAAACCAGCAAGGGAAACAGAGAAGATTAAGACCCATGAGGGGAGTGTCACTAAAGTTAAAGAAGGTAGGCAGAAGGAAAGACATAGTCTGCAATGTCCAATACCAAATGGAGCAGCAATTCTGGAAATAAAATTATATGACCACTCTATAATTAACAGTCCTCTACAAAATACCATAGTAAGATACTGCTAAGTTTTTTCATTTTGCAATAGATCTAATACAGACCCATTAATTTTTATCCTCCAGAACATGGACAATTCTTGTCTTTAGGATTCTTATCATTAGAAAGCCAAGAAGTCAATATCAGAGACAGTTAAAATGAAGTTCTTTCAGTATTTAGCTTTGTTGACCCTTCTTCTACTGATCTAGTCCTTAGCTTTTTCCTACTCTCTATAAAAATAATCCTATGTAAGAAGTTATTCTATCTGGAGCGCCTTCAGACTTCTGCTAAGTGATCTGTGATCTCACACCAACCCTGGGAATTAGGCATTATTATCCTCATCTTACAGATGAGGAAACTAAGGCTGAAAGGTGTCTCTTTGCCCAGGGTTGCACCACTATTCTAAATCAAATTTGAACACAGGTCTCCCAGAATCCAAGTCCAGCATTCTAACTATTGAATTACCCAGGTGCCTTTCCCTCCTCTTTCCTAACTGGGCTGTAGATAAAGACCTCAGTTTGAAAGCAAATATTTCAGGAATAAATTTAAAGAGCCTCCATTTTAAAAATCCACTGAAATTGGAATTATTCAATTAAATAAAACTTGCAAGAAAAGAACAGATAATCAAAAGTAAAACTCCTCTTCCCATAAGAGCTCAGTGATATACATTTATGAAAATAATGACTAAATGCAATACATGTATTAAGTGCCGGGGCAGATAAAGTAATATGTAATATTCAATTTTTTTAGGTTTTTTTTTCCCAAGGCAAATGGGGTTAAGTGGCTTGCCCAAGGCCACACAGCTAGGTAAATTATTAAGTGTCTGAGACCGGATTTGAACCCAGGTACTCCTGATTCCAGGGCCAGTGCTTATCCACTGCACCACCTAGGTGCCCCTTGTAATATTCAATTTTAAGAACAAAGATTAAGTATTAAGGTTTTACTTTGTTCTAGGTACTATGCTAAGAGTTGGGAATGGAAAATACAATTAAAAAAAAAAACACCCAGACAGTTCCTACCCTCAAAGAGTTGACATTCTATTGGATAAAGACAACATTAAAGGTAGTTGGAAAAGAGGAAGAAGGTGGAAAAGGACTGTGTAACTAGAGACATGAGGCAGCTAAGAAGACCAACATTTGAACTGTGTATATCACAGATTTAGCCCTCCACACACACAAACACACACATATGCAGGTCTTACTTCTTTATCCTATACCAACTGCTTCCCCACCCTCTAAACTTTCCCCCCTCCTGTATACCAGCATCTCATGAGTAACATTAAAATCAATGTTGAAGGGGGGAGATCAGAGGGAAGGAGAAGGGCAATCTGGACCTCTGAGTTCAATTTTTGGAAGGAAACTCCTTCAATCAATAAAGACTGAAAATGTTGTATAATTTTTTTTCACTGCATAAATTGCCTGGGGCATTCAGAGATTAAGTGACTTACTGAGGGTCACATGGTACAAGGACACTTCCAACTGACAATCTTAGCTAAATTCCCCTTTCCATTTTGACCCTGAGGTAAGTCTCTCCACTAGAAAGTTGTCTCCTACAAATTAGAATAAAATTTTAAAGTATTTTCAACATAAGAGAACTCACTTCCTACAAGGAGAGGCAGGAAAACAGGAAGAGTCAGAAGTCTGCCATCAGAGGAAGTACACATTGGTAAAAGTATAAAACTGAAAAACATCTGAGCTAGGCCTGGAAAGATGGGATAGAGAAGAGTCAGGATGAGAAAACAAGCAAGTCACTCCAGGAGAAGGAAGTAGCAAAATGGACAAATAGCAAAGAGGATAGTTAAGTCAAATACTGGCTGAAGAAGCACATTTAGGTGGAGGGATGGCTCACAAGGTAGATTTATCAAGAACTTAAATCAATTCATCTGCATATTTAACTCCTTTTATACAATTAAGTGAAGAGTAAAACTCAAGGCTTTAGTAAACAGAGAAATTTAAAATATATTAGAAAAATCTAGTAGAGAATGCCTTAGTAGACAGTATGCTCCCTAAGGGAAGAGATGGTATCTTATCTAAAGTTTGCATTTTACCCCCCCCCAAAAAAAGTTTGTTCAACATAACTACCTCATTTCATAACTTCAAATATTCCTAAAATGTCTCTGACCCACAGCATGGCTTTAAGTTTAGATATAAGAGTTGGCTCTAAAAATGTTTTTAAACCTTCTTCCGAGAAGATGGCAAATTGCTCCACTAGAGCAGTTTCCTTCTCCTCTCTGATTCAGTGAGAAAAACACTAGATATGGACCAGAAGCTTCTGGCTTTCAATCCTACCTCTACCACTTCCCTATGTGACTGTTAAGAATAGGTCACTTGGCCTTTCTGTGCTTCAGTTCTTCTCATCTATAAAATAATGGAGGTGGTGAAAGTGACCTTTAAGATCCTTTCCAAATGAAAAAAATCTATAATCTGATGACTTTACATAGTTTCCACCAAATAGAAAGTTACAGATAGTATTCACTGCTACCTTTTAAAATTCTCTTGCCTGTTTTCTTCTCCAAATGAATAGTCTCCCTTTGAAGGTGAATAAAGCAGCTATGCAAATTAGTACCTGCACCATTACTCTGGTAGGCACAATTTTGGGATCAGAAACTCACTGTGTGGACCCTGGAGCAAGAACCTGACTTTTCCTTCCAACTCTCAAATTCTAACATATCATTTGCCCAAAGAGAAAGGAAAACATTTATTTAATTATCAAAGAAAACTGGAAATTTCCTCCTGGTTCCTCTCCTCTCCTCCTATCCCTTCCTCACCATCAAGCTATTCCTAGTCATTTCACTTTTGAAGCCTTCCATGAAACAAAGGAACAATAGGCAGCTGTTGAAGAAAATGGGTAAGTAACCTAAATAATAGACTCACAATGTATTGTAAGTGAAGTAGCCAAATACTCTGAACTACTTTAAAAAAAACTGAAGTTATTCAACTGTAGACCAAACAATTAACATTTACTAGCTATATAAAAATACTGACAATTTGGAATGTTAACATTTTAAAAGTAAACATCTAATGTTAATATTATCAAACAAGTAAATTCCATAAAGGCAGGGACTTTCAACTCTCTATCTTCTCTAGTACTTTGTTTCCAATGACAACTTCTGTGTGGCTGTTTTTCAAGATTAGCCAACCTCCTGTTTGGCCTTTTCATACTTGACAGTGACTATCACTGCCTAACAATATTCCATACAAGGTAGGTACTTTGTTGTTGAATAAGACTGGTGCAATTCAGCACCATTCTAGCTCTTCCCTACCTTCCTCATATGACATTTTAAAAAAACATATAGAAAGATTAACATTGTACTTTTTTCCCCCCCTCAGAATGGCCAAGGCCATTTTTTTAATTGGAAGAAGCAAAGCTCAGTGGATAAAATATTTAAAGTATCATCAAAATTCATATTTTAATTGGTTTTTCTTTAACTTTAGAAACATCTAAACTTAAAAAAAGTTTAAAATACAAAATGAGAGACTTTAAAATCTTTTTTTCTCAACAATTATTGCTTTGGCAGGAACAGAAACAACAAAAGCAGCAGTTCAGATTTACATTCTGTTTTGCAAAGCTCTTATTTACTGTAACCTCTCACTTGATACTCACAGCCCCCTATAAGGGTAGGAGACAACATCTGAAGTTAAAGCTTGCTGATCCTCAGTCTAGCACTCTAGCCAATAGTATATGAAATAATAAGTTTAACATCTGAACCTTTGTTGATTTTAAACTGCCTTGAGTCTTGCCTTAAAAAGTCATCTTCTCGAATTTAATATATTAATAAGTTTTTAAAAGGGTATAATTATACAGAAAGGAAAATGGATTAATATAGTTTAAACAATTCCTTAACTGACAAATGGTCAAAGGATATGAGAAGAGTCAATTTTCAGAAGAAATCAAAACTCTCAATAGTCATATAAAAAAATGCTTTAACTCACTAATAATTAGAGAAAATACAAATTAAAACAATTCCATTTCACCTTGTAGCCATCAGATTAACAAAGTTGACTCTCCCAAAAACCTAGAAAATGATAGATAAAGAGGTTTTGGTAAAACAGGTACATTAATACACTGCTGGTAGAATTGTGAACTGGCCCAGTTATTCTGGAAAGGAATTTGGAACTATGCTCAAAAAGCTGCAGAAACCCTTTAACCCAGTTAATACCACTCACTACTAGATCTACATCCCAAAAAGATTTTTTTAAAGGAAATGAGTATTCAAAAATATTTTCAGGAGTTCTTTTTTGAGAAGGCAAAGAATTGGAAAGAGAAGGGATGTCTATGAACTAGGGTATGGCTAAAGAAATTAGGGTATATGAAGGTGATGGAATATCATTGTACTGCAAGAAATGAAGAAGGGGGTGGTTTCTGAACAACCTGGGAAGATTTGTAAGAATTGATGCAGACTGAAATGAGCAGAAACAGGAGAAATATCTATACAACAATATTATAAAGACTTTTGAAAGAACTGAGAACTCTGTTCAACAGAAAGAACAATCACAAGTCCAGAGGATTCATGTTGAAACAATGTACTCACCTCCAGACAGAGAGGTAATAAAACTCAGGAGAGCTGATTTAAATTTGGGCAATGAGAGAAATTGTTTTATTTAACTATACAAGTTTATAATGGGTCATACTTTTTTCTTGCTTTCTCAATAAAGATAGGGGATGGAATTGAAAGGGGAGAGAGAATATGAAACTAAAAACAAAATAAAATTGAATTTTTAATAATTAGGTACCTAGGATATTGGATTAAACTCTCAATAAGTCACTAACTTACCTTCTGGAAACAATTCAAAACATGATCTCATCAGTTAAGTCACAAATCAACCTTAAGAGTAACCCCTAAAGTTATAGAATGAGGGTGAGATGTGCTTCCATCTTGTATCTACTATATGGACATATGTAAGAAGTACCCAGATTTTCCTGTTTTGACCAAACCTCAACTAATAGCAGGTATCTGAAAGTAATGAACTAACATCCTCTACTGTAGTTAAATTGTTATTTGACTTTTCAACTAGACCTGAGGTTCCTTGAGGCCATGTTTTTTTCATCTTCACAACCATCAAAAAGCTAATAACATAGCAAGAATTCATTTTATTTATTTTCTTGAAACCATGGATCTGAAACAATATGGGAACCATGTACTGATTACTGCTAAACATCTCTCCTATCATCCACTTCTTAGACCCCCAAATAAGTCACCATTACCACTGTTAGCAAACTTTAACATCTACTGTCTCTTTCAGTCCAAGGATATCTAAACACGTGTCAAGTATTATTAGGTGACATTATTTGGTCATTGAAATAAAGATCTAGAGTATCAGTAAAGAGAGTAAAATAATTAAAATAAACCTCATTAAAATAGATTGATGGTTCCCTGACAGTGGGGATTGTTGCATTTTTTTGCCTTTGTAACCTAGCCTTTAGCACACATTTCTAATAAATGTTTACTGACTGAATAAGATCAGACATAATCTTGATATATGAAAAACCAAATGATCCAGAAAAGGTTCAGAGGCCTTCTTGAGCATAATACAGGGGCTGAAGAATTTGGGGGGGAAAAACTCCAGTACACATAAAGCTCCATAGTAGTCCGAATTCCTGAAGTCAAGAGTTCATTTTCAGAGTCTTTTTGCTGTGATCCTGAGCAAGCCCCTGAACTGCTGCTAAGCCAGTTTCTGAGTCCTTAAGTGAAAATAATTTCTGTACCACGAACATTCTGTAAATCCCAGGGTGCCACAAAAATGTGGGAGATAATTCATACTTTACCAAGATGGCCATCACCTTGTTTAGGACACGTAAACCACATACATAGGCAGATGGACAGAGACCAAATGCATCATCAGTTGGAAATAAAAAATATGAAAGTAGTGGAGAGAAGCCAATTAAAATGGAAGCTATCTCTTAGGACTTCTGAATTACTGGCCCTTCATGAGGACAGTTCATGAAACAGAGAAAAGTCATCACAATGCCAGCAAACAGATGCAACAAGATGCCAATCAGGTAAATTTCATCCATCTTGTTCCAAAGTCTCCCTAATAATCATTTACAGGTTTCATTATTATTTTTAGACTTAAATAATGTTGCAAATCAAATTCATATGGGGAATAAAACTAGGTCTAGACTTTGTAGTAGCAGTTGCAGTTTCAAGACAAAGTTTCAACTTAAATATCAAACACAAGAATAAAGACCAGTTTTTGCCATGAACAAGTAGCTGATGAACACTGTCAAATTAAGGAAGTTACAAAGTTAGATTATCTTTATATCTACCCACCACCATCTACAAATCATCCTTCAATATTAAATAAAAACTTCAGACCAGGATTCTGAGGGTATAAAGACATCCCCCCAAAACTGTTTGAGTTTTTTTTTAACCTTACTCTGCTTAATCTTTTTCCATTAAAAACTGAAACTAATCATGCTAAAAAAGTAATGCTAAAATCTATTGAGATCTTCAGGGAAAAAATTAATTCTACATTAGAAATGAAGAAAAGAATACCCACCCCAAACACAGACAAGTTTAAAATGAGTATGCTTCTCAGTCAGAGTTTAGTAAGCACTACTTTTGTAGCATCGAAAACAAACTCAGGATGATCCTGGAGAGTAGTAGTTCAACCTTAACCATATTCTACAGATGACCAAAATGTGACCCAAGGGGGAAAAGTGACTTGC
This sequence comes from Macrotis lagotis, assembly GCF_037893015.1. NCBI lineage: Eukaryota > Metazoa > Chordata > Mammalia > Peramelemorphia > Peramelidae > Macrotis > Macrotis lagotis. Next base: position 224,197,783 of record NC_133660.1, on the reverse strand, counting down.
CCAAGGGGGAAAAGTGACTTGCCCAAGGTCTTTCTGCAAAAATCAGACTCAATGCTCTCTTATTCCTCGCCTAGATAATTTAAATGCCAACCCTTGTCTCTTATCACAGAATCACTTCCCAACACAGCAAAGTCAAGTCCACAAATATGGTAGCTGCCTTCAATGTGCTACTACAACCAAAAGGAAGGAAGTATGTTTCATGATCTTTCTCTAGAATCAAGAAAAGTAGAGGGGAGGGAGAAGCTAGTGGAGCATTGGATCCAGTATACCCCTGGAGTCAGGAGGACCTGAATTCAAACCTAACCTCAGACACTTAATAATTACCTAGTTGTGTGACCTTGGGTAAATCACTTAACCCCATTGCCCAGCAAAAAAAAAAAAGCATTTAATTTGAGTTCAAAATCTTCTAGTACAGTTTTCATTTATATCACAGGCATGTTTTTATATTTTGCTTGTGGCTCTGCTTTCTTCCCTGCTAAATCCATAAAAGTCTTCCCAGCTTTTTCTTTTTTATATATAGAAGTTCTTTTTTTAAGGTTGGTTTTTTTTTTTGGCAAGGCAATGGGGTTAAGTGGCTTGCCCAAGGCCACACAGCTAGGTAATTATTAAGTGTCTGAGGCCGGATTTGAACTCAGGTATTCCTGATTCCAGGGCCAGTACTCCATCCACTGCGCCAACTAGCTGGCCCCCTAGCGTTTTCTGAAATCCGTAAGATAACAATATACAGCACAATTTGTTCAGTCATTCTGCCCTCCATGGCAGTCAGAGGCAACTAGGGGCATGGCACATCTGGCCCTGAGTTCAAATCCTACTTCCTGCCTCCACACTAACCAGTTCTCTGTCCCAGGTAAAGTCACTTCACCTCTGCCTGCCTTAGTTTCTTCATATATAAATTGGGGATAAAACAGCACTGACTTGCCAGGAGGATTGTGAGAATGATCAGGCAGATTATTTGTAAAGCCTCTCTCGTACACAGTAACTGCTTAATAAATGTTTGCTTTCTTCCTTCTAAAGAGCTCCTACTCTGCTTCCTGTTTTTGTTTTGGGGTTGGTTTTTTTTTGCTACCCACAAAAAATATACTTTGAATACTTGGTATATGCAGAGTTGCACATGAACAGACTTCAGACTATATAGTAGCTCTCAAAACTCTCTGGTTTTTAGTATATTAGAACTATAGAAAAGATGAATTAAAAGAAGTCAGATCCAGTAAACCCCAGGACACAAGTCACTGAAAGAACTTCAAATTAGAAAAGAACTGCCCAGAAATGAGAAAGCAGTCAGGTAAAAAGCAGTTTCAGACAAGAATCTTAAACCATTTATCATAGTGGGTGAGCAACCTAAACATAAAAGGCCTTATTTAAAAAAAAAAGTTTTCTTTAACAACTACATTTAGAGGAAGACTTCATAACCAAACATGGAACAGCAGTGTTCATAAGACAAAATAGACAATTTTGATTTCAAAAGTTTTTTGACAAATTACAATTACAATAAAAAGCAATCAGAGTAAGACAAGCTGTTGAGTAAAGGGGGAAAATATCTTTGGATCAAATATCTATGAAAAAAGTCTGATATCCAAGAGTTAAGGGAAATTGGCAAAAATACATTAAAGACTAATCATCTTTCCCCAAGAAAGACAAAAAATATGTTAGTTTTTAAAAGAAGTGTAAGTAACAAATCAATTTGAGAAATGTAAATTAAAACCTACAGGCCCTAAACTGGCACAGGTGATCTAAAACTGTCTATTTCCACATTGGAGGTGCTACAGAAATCAGACACATTAAGACACTGTAGGTGAAGCTATTAGTTCAACCATTCTGGAAAATCATTTTAGAGATGAAACGACTATACCCCAAGAAGGTCAAAGATGGATAACAGAGAACACAGGCCATTCACTGGATCCCAACTTGGATCCACTCTGGGACTCTGCAGAGCAGTCAAAGACTGACTAAATTGGAAGACATTCCCATTTTATTACAATCCACTGGGGATATCCTTATACCTCCAGGCAGGATGAAGAGACAGTGGGCTGTCCTCAGAGCACACAGTCTGGGCACAGTCTGCCTCAGTGTGACTTGGTCAAGTCACTCACACAACTCTCAACTATGTTTCTTCCCTAAAGAGTTCCCTGGACCAGTGACATCACAAATCCTGTCCTTATGCCCTTCCACAAGCAATCTCTCTTCCTACCAATCTGGTCCACACCAGTTGCTCTCCCTTACCACAGCCTGATCCCTCTCCTAAAAGTCTTCTGGGAACAGCCCCGGGGGTCCTACCAGCCAAGGGCATTCTCCCTCTTGGAATTTTTTTTTTGTGTTCACTCAAGTTCCTTGAGAGCAGGGACCTTGATATCGTCATCTTGATCTTTGGATTACCAAAGCCAACATGTTTTGCATATTGTAGTTGTTTAATGTTAAAAATAATATGGCTTTAAAGGGAAAATGAATACTCTTTCTAAATTATTAGTCTGTCTTATCTTTTTTATTTTATTTTTTTATATTATATTTTATTATAAAAGATTCAAACTTATTACTCAGAAACTAATGAATTCAATGAATTTAAAAAAAAAAATCACAAAATTTTCTGAACATTTTCTTATAATCTGCTTTGTTAAAGGTTTTTGGCCTTCAAATAAGAAAAAAAGACCAAAACACACAAGATTACTTTTGACATCATTCTAATTCTGAATCTATAAAATTCTCTGTCTCTCACGGGGTTATAGGAGCTGGAAATAAAGAAATCATCTAATCTAACTCCTATATTTTAGATTTAAGAAGGTACTTAAGTTTACCTGCCCAAGGTTACCCAATAAGCAGCAGAGACCTGATTGAACATGGTGCTTCCACAAGCCAGTGAGCCAGCTAGTACACCCAGCTTCTTGGTGGTCCAATGGACACTATTTCCTTAATGCCACAAATGTTCAAATCTACCAACAATGTAATTATTAACTGGTAAGAGCTTCAGGGAAATAATGTTACAAATAGAAAAATACAAGTTTTCAGGAAATGTTAACTTCCTTAACATTTAAATTTTGAGCCCTTAAAGCTAAAATCCTCAAATATGATGATAATTCTGTATGGAGCCTTTCACTACACGGGTCAGCTTCAATACTGGTTCAAATTCAGAGGCCTCCCATTAATTTTCACTCTGGTCTGCTTGTGTGCTCCTACCAATGATTATCAGAAGAGAATGAGATAAAATTGGCACTAGTCTTGATTAAGTACGCAAGATGGCTAAATCTTAGACAAATGTATTTTTAAAACACTGTCACTGTTTTTCAAGTCATGACTGATGGACTTTTTTGTGACCCCAAGTGGGTGTTCTCAGCAAAAATACTGGAGTAGTTTGTCACTTCCTTCTCTAGCTCATGTTACAGATGAGGAAACTAAGGCAAACAATGTGAAGTGATTTTTTCCCTAAGGTCACAAAGCTATTAAGAGGCCAAATATGAATTCAGGTCTTCCTAATTTCAGGTCCTGTACTCTGCCCACTGCGCCACCTAGCTGCCCTACAAAACACTGATCTTGTCCAATAATTCACACCTTTTCCAATAATTGTAGAAATGAAATCTGAGTTTCAAATAGTCCATCAAATAGAAGCAACAGGTTAAAATAGACTGAGGGGAAAAAAAGTTTGCAAGAAATGAGAAAAATGAACGTGAAAACAGGAAAAGGGGAAAAAAATGCTCCATAAAACTTTCTAGGCTATATTTTCACCTTTTTATATAAGTGTGAAAGGAACTTGATTGATAAGCCAAAAAGCAAGGCAAAAAAGACTCAATTCTAATGATAATCAAGTTTTTGACAAATCTACCAATATAATCTCAGAGAAACAGTACTGTACTTTTAACTTTTGCACAGTCAGAATTCACTCTTCTCTCTCTACTAGAAGAGGCATTATGTTTGGCCACAGGCCATGTCAAAAGCTTCTAAATGCTTGGCAGATAGTTAAGTACTTGATCCTCTGAAAACCTTTCTTCTCTAGTCACTGAACTTGGTTAAAGTGTTAACCAAGATCATAAAATTAAACTCTTACCTGGCTCTTGATTTCTCCCACTTTTAGGACCTTCTTCATTTAAAGTCATTTTCCCTTAAAATCTTTAGGGAAGAGTCCTTTTGGAATAGACACTAAGGAAATTGTTTTTAACTCTTCTTAGTTTAGGTTGTGAAAAAAAATAAAACCAAAACATTTTATGTACGGAAAAATCAGGATATTTTTAAAAGGGCAGCAAGAATATTCTTCCATTTCTCTTACCTGAAACTACAAAAAAGTTTCTACACTAGAAATAAAGTCATACATTCAAAATGTTAACAATAATTTTTTTGAAGAAGAATTCTTGTAAGAACTGCATTTGAGGAAATTGCATTACTGCAGGAAATAAAGAAAAAAGACAATCTGTCCAAAGTATTTCTCATTTGTCTTTTGAAGTCTAATTTGGTAAATCCTGTATGGAAGCATAAGTGAAAACTTAGCACCTAAAAGTTAAAACTACAAAATATGAAACACAGAATAAGAGAGCTGGACATGAGAGTCTAACTACAAAAAAAAAAAATAAGAAATAGCAAAGCGTACCAATGCAACCTCTAAAAGTGGGAGAAAAAGAAGTTGTCTAGTAAATTATGTTAAATGCCACTGAAAGAGATAGTAATTTTTAAAAAATTAATGTCAGCTTTCAAAAAGGCATAATAAAATTTATTGCAGGAACAAAGATCAGGAGAGAAAAGTTTTAAGTACACGTGTTTATAAAGGGAATAATCTATCAAACCACAGGAGGTGGCAGTTCTGCCACCGTTATTGCTGTTAGCACAAAGGAATGCTTGGAGAAAAACAATGGCTGCCAGACTCCAAGGGAATTCCTATGAAAAAGAAAAAGATATGAAATAAGGTATATTAATCTTCCAAAAGAATGAATTATTTTCTAACACTCCCATGTTAAGCAACCCAACTTTCAGATAAACAACTGCTAAAATGTATGGAAGTTCTGGGCAAAACCCAAGACCAAGCATAGACCAAAGACAGAGTCCTTAAAGTGTTTTTGGTTAGGTGCTGATTGAACTGCTTTTGTTATATATTTACACATCTCAATTTAAACTACTCTAACCTGTAAAGTGAAGAAATTGAATAAATGTCTGTCAATTCTATTGGTCCCCAGACTTGAAGTTTATACAGAAATAAGTCCCAAGTAAGAAGTTTAATCAACCCACAGATCATTAAGGCAAGTCCAAGCAGAAGTCCTTTTTTTCTATAAAACATTTTCAGTCATTATGACTTGAGCTGTAAGAACAGAAAGAGGTAACTTATTTTAAGCCTGAAACTTTGCATCTATAGTATGCTTTAAAATTAAATGGCAAACTTATCCCACCAGCTATTATCCTTACATTTCAATTAACTTAACAAAAACAGAAGTGATAGAAAAGAAGAAAGTTGAAATCCAATGCAAGAACTCAAATTATTTTCTTTCACAAAAGTAAGTTCCTAGAATTTAACTGATTTCCCTTGCCTACCAAAGAGGCAAACTTCCAACTATCTGTTCACTTAAGAACTATTTAAAGCAAGGAGTCTTATTATTGAGTTATACAGGGAAAAATATTGCATTACCAATTCACTGTTACAGAATGATTGGAAATCCTTTTAAAAAAAAAAAAAAGAAAAGAAAAAGAATTGCCAGCCCTGTATGCTGAGAGCAACGTGAACAGCAATGACTGGAATTAACAGCTCTTAGTGGCTAACTTTAAAGTAGGTGTAGTGAACCGGAAAAGAGATTCAAGCAGCTGGCTCAACTCATCCCGAGGCCTACGACTTCATGTGCACATTAAAAATCTCTAATCTCTGATCTCCTCTGACTCATTCAGAACACTGGTCCCATCTCTGTTGTCACCCTCGAGTACCGTTATTACTATGCCAGCGACCTATTTTGAACCCTCTTCCAGCAGGATGGGAGAGATTAGCTCATTTACCTCACTTTCGGCCAAAACATTGAATTGAAAATTTCCTCTCTCTCTTCCTAGAAGTTTTAAAAGTGGCTAAAATGTGCAATGAAAAAAAAAAACCACGTTAATTTGAGTACTTTTTATTAAGCCAAAAAATAAAAAAAAAAGCATTTGCATTCTGATCCCATTTTTCTCGTTGGACTAGTTAAAAAAATTTTTTTTTTCTTCTTTCAAGGCCAAATATCGGAGGGTCCGGGCGTCTCTTTCCATGAGGCGGCTTTGATCATCGGGAAGTGGAGGGTTTCGGGCTGCTCCGCCACTTGGCCCTCTTTCCTCAAAGAGCCCCAAAGCCGTGCCCCCCGAAATCCCACCCCCGGCTCCCCCTGCCCCCCCCGGCCCCGGCCCCCCCACCCGCCTCCCTCGGGAGGGCAGAGGAGCCGCCCCGGCCCCGGAGCGGCAGGAAAGCCGGGGAGGGGAGAGAGAAAATGAAACTTAGCAGCGGTTCCGAGGGCGCGCCGGGCCGGGCCGGGCCGGGCCGGCCGGGCGGCGGATACCTGTGGCAGCGGGAGCGACCGGAGCAGCTTCTCGCGCGGAGCCTCGCCGAGCCGAGGGCAGGGGGCCGAGCCCCGGCGGCCGTCGGGGGCCCTGGGGCGCGGGCGCCGAGGATCCGCCGCCGCCGCCAGGCCCGGAGCTGCAGCCGCGCTGGCCGCCGGCGCCGCTGCACATGAACGACGACGCTCCCCCTCAGCGGCCGCGGGACAAAATAGACGGCGACGCCCCGCCCCCTCCGGCCGCCCTCATTGGCCGCCCCCCCTCGGCCTCCGCCGCTGCCATCGGCCCGTCGGGACCCGGCCGCGGCCCGCGGCCCCGCTTCCTTCTCCTCCTCCTGCCCTCCTCTTCTTCCTCCTCCTCCTCCTCCTCCTCTTCCTCCTCCTCCTCCTCCTCCCACCACTCCCGTCTCCGCTCCCCGCACGCAGGCCATCGGGGGGAAGGGGCGGAGCTCGAGGCCCCGCCCCCTCACCTTGTGACGTCGCGCCCGCCCCGCCCCCCCGGCAACGTGCGGGCGACGAGCCTTCCCCGCCGTGCGGCCCTGAGCGCGTGCGCGCGCCTCCGCCCCTCGTGGCCGCCCCGGGCCCTGCCCCTGTCTCCGCCCCCCCCGCGCGCCGGCTTCCTATCGCCGCGGCTCGCCCCGCCCCTCCGTGACGTCACGCGACTCCGCCCGCCCAGCACGCGCCCAAGTGGGCCCCGCCCCCCGGCCCCGCTCGGGAGGCCCCGCCCGCTGCGGAGGGGAAGAGGAGGAGGAGGAGGAAGGAGCGCGTGCCTAGCGGGGGCACGGGACACACACACAAAAACACACAAACACACAATCTTTATAATTTGAAATTTCATTTATTTTCGCAGCGAGGTTAGCATCTTGCATTCATAATTTGTTAACCATATTTCTAAATGAGCACATTTTGGCATGAGGAATTAGAATAAAGGGAAAGGGATCATTTTGATAAAGCCTTCAAGGGTTGCTTGCTCTTGAAGGTCAACCTCAGGGAAGCTTCTGGAAGGCAGGGACGGGTCTCCAGGCTCCTTGGTGCATCTTCAGCAGAAGCTTAATAAATGTTCCCTGAATTCATGTGATCTGCCCTCCCCCACCTCCAGCCTGGAGGGTCCCTGAGGCCAGCAGCCAGACCTTCCTGCACACGAGGTCAGGAGAGTGGAGGCATGGATGCCTCCCGAGGGTAGAAAAGGGCTTCTTTGTGACTCCAGCTCACTTAAAGTACGCCCTTAATAAGTGCTGTTTGAACCTAATCCTTTTTTTTTTTGTAATTTTTGCAAGGCAAATGGGGTTAAGTGATTTGCCCAAGGCCACACAGCTGGGAAATTATTAAGTGTCTGAGGTCGGATTTGAACTCCAGGGTCCTTGAATCCAAACATTTGCATTAAGCCGGCTTCTGGGCAGATTGGTCACGTGAGGTGGTTGTGGCATAATGATGACTGATAATGACTATGGAATATTACATCTAATCAAAGGCAACCTAGGATAGAGCCTAGAAAGCCAGTGTAGGAAGCAGTCTGCAATCCTGCTTCTTTCAGAGCCCCAATCGCTTCTCAAGGATTAAAAATGGCACTGTTCTATTAGAAACCAGGAGGGATGGGAATTCAGGGAAGCCTGGAAAGATTTACATGAACTGATGCTGAGTGAGATGAGCAGAACCAGAAAAACATGGTACACCCTAACAGCAACATGGGGGTGATGATCAATCTTGATGGACTTGTTCATTCCATCAGTGCAACTATCAGACATAATTTTGGGATATCTATGATGGAGAATACCATCTGTATCCAGAGAAAGAACTGGAGTTTGAACAAAGACCAAGGACTATTACCTTCAATTTGGGGCGTTTTCTTATTATGTAATTTTGCTATCTCTTTTTTATTTTTTCCTTTAATATATGATTTCTTTCTCATCACATTCAATTTAGATTATTGTATACCATGGAAACAATGTAAAGACTGACAGACTGTCTTCTGGGGGGGGGGAGTGGGAGGAGGGAACCAAGATTAGGGGGAAAATTGTAAAATTCAAAATAAAAAAAAGTTGCAGTGTTGAGAGTGGCTACATTAGTGCAGGTACTAAATCCCTGTCTGTACCCCTAATTCATGTAATCTATACCTATGAAGTCCCAGGTCCACATTAGAAGGACCCACTCCTCCCAGCACCCCTCAGGGAAAATATAGAGTTTTCTTATGGCATTGGAAGCCCTCCACAATCTGGCTCCAGCTGTATAGACTTTCCCTATTCTGTCGCTGGCTCACTTTGTTCCACCCCAACTGGTTCCCTTACATACTGCAACTACTCCTTTCTATGTTTCTCTGGCATCAGAGAACCTGAAGCCCTAGCAGGCTGTCCCTCATCACCTCCATATCCTGGAATCCAATCAAGACTCAATCCAAGAGCCAAATGCCACTGGAGGCCCTCTCCCCACCACCCACTTGTTGACACTTCCTTCAGTTGTTTGCATTTGCTTCTCTGGGGTCTCCCCCAGTAAAGTGAGCTCCTTAAGGTCTGAGGTTTTCATTGCTATGTTTGGAGGTCCGATACATGCTTAATAAAACACTGACTTGGCAAATCAGTTGAGAAGTGTGAGATATGATAAGGGAAGAGGTAATGCCTAACAGTGTACCTAGAGGAGCTGCCCTTGAAGGTGACTCCAAAAGGGGGCTCAGAGAAAGGGAAGGGAGCCCAGAGGTACTGTAGCAAAGAATACTATGAAATAAGGCAGGAGAGGAAGAATGGTGTTAGGATGATTCTTGAATAATAAAAGTTCATATTTTTACAACACTTTAAAGTTTGACTTGGGAGTTATCTGCTTTATGTAATTTGATCCCCACAACAACCCTGGGAGACATATTATCCTCATTTTACCATGAGGAAAACTGAGTCTAAAAGTAAAGTGTCTGGGCAGCTAGGTGGCGAAGGGGATAAAGCACCAGCCCTGCAGTCAGGAGTACCTGGGTTCAAATCCGGTCTCAGACACTTAATAATTACCTAGCTGTGTGGCCTTGGGCAAGCCACTTAACCCCATTGCCTAGCAAAAACCTAAAAAAAAAAAAAAAAAAAAAAAAGTAAAGTGCATACCTGAGTCAGGCCAAGTTAAAGAATTACTAGTAGTCAGTAGTTATTGAAGAGTTTTGAGCAAAGAAGAGGTATGGCCAGTCTAATATATGTATCTGATTATTTCCATAAGTTGTGTCTCCCCCTCAAACTCTGAGCTTCATTAGAACATAGGGCAGCATCTTTTTCAAAACTCTGTCTTTTCAGTGTCATGGCACAAGGATCCAGACCAGAGAGGTTAGAGAAATGGTGGTACCCTACCTGACAAAAAAAATAAAATAAATGAATCTCCTAGGGCAAAGGATTGAGGATCCCATGTGGTCTTGTGGAACTGTCACAGCTAGAGTGGATAGATGGTATAAACTACAAACACTTTACAGAAATCAAGGATTAGCAGAGTCAGGGGAAAGTCTTCTCTGTATGGAAGCAACCCTTGAGTCCTTTCTGCAAGATGTAGGATGTAAATTGATGCAGAAGGAGTTTGAGGGTGCCAGGTGAGGAAAAGAGCTTTAGATTGTCAGTTCATGTGTGTTTGTGGGTGTGCATATGTTTGTGCGTGTGTCTTGGCTTCCTTTGTGGCAGTATTGCCTATGAACCCCACTCAAATTCATGGGTTTTAATTAATTCATAATCAAAAGAAACGCTAAGTTTTATTTCATTGAGTCATCTAATTAAGGATTAAGTTATCTAATTAAATGGGAATCCCATCACTGTATCCATACAACAGAGAGCCTGCCAGGTACTCACTTTTGTTTTTGGGCAACTTTAATTATTTTTCTTATATTAAGTAAAAATATGTCTCAATATAACTGCCACCTATTACTTTTGGTTCTGTCCCTATGGTCCAAGTAGAATAGTTGAGTCAGTCAATGATGTGAATCAAAAACACCTGATGTCCCCAATTCAGTTCATATTGTTGTTCATTGTCCCATTTGCTTGTGTTTTCCCTTGTCTTGCCTCCCTGTCTTTGCTCATGCTACCTACCTCCTGTGTCTAGAAGGAACCCTCCATCCCTAGTTAAAACCCTTCTTTGCTTTCACATGTTGCCTCTTCCCTAAAAGTACTTCTGCCCCAACCCCCTTTCCCATCCTCTCCAGCTAGAAGTAATTCATCTTCCCTTCCCCTTCTGTTATCTTATTTTGACTGGACATCTTTGTACTTAGCACACCCTGTTTCATGTCATCCTTATCATACCTGCTGAACCCCCCGCCCCTTACTTGTTTGTGATCTTCTCGAGCACATTTCTGATTTCATGTCCATCCATAGTGGCAAGCACTGAGCCTGATCCATAACTTGAATACTTTCATTCTTCTGATTTCTCCTTCTAGGTGCTACTTCCACTGACACCAATCATAACCCAGTCTTCCCCTGTACCACTCTCCTATCCCCTCCATTCTTTAGAATATATTTCATAGTAATGTATAAAAAAATCATTTGCACAAAAAAATTAATAAAAAAAGATATTGCTCTGCTGAAGCAAAAAAAAAACATAGTTTCATATGCTTTTGTAGACATGAAGTTCATCACCTCCTTTTTGTTGATGAGCCTCTGGTTTGAGCCAGGCTGGCCCCAACAAAGTAAACCCGGAGACCAACCCGGGACATTCAGATATCATGTACTTAAAACAATTTTATTGAACTAAATTTAATTCCATATATATGGTAATTCCTAAGAATTACCTCTGGGGTACCTTCCAATTCGGTATTATATTTATATTTTTGTCATTTATTTCCTTTAGGTGTTCCTTTCTCAATATTTGCACATTTTATTTTGTTTGTTTTCATTTTTCTTTTTCATTCAAACTTTTTAGGAACCCTGATTTTTTAAATGAATTATGAAATATTTTCACATCCTTATCCTCTGTCTTACTTTTCTCCAGGTCACGTGATGGCAAAAATGAGATGTTTTAAATATATTTTGAGTGAAGGACTTTAAGCCAGCCCATAGACCTATATTTTTTTTTAAATTTATTCTTAATGTGGTAGCTCACAATAAAAAGTTAAAATGAAAAATTTATATAAATCCATAAATTCTTCATTCATAATTTTCATTTATAAAAAGCATATGTGGGGTTGCTAGGTGGCGCAGTGGATACAGCACCAGCCCTGGAGTCAGGAGTACTTGAGTTCAAATCTGGCCTCAGACACTTAATAATTACCTAGCTGTGTGGCCTTGGGCAAGCCACTTAACACCATTTGCCTTGCAAAATCCTAAAAAAAAAAAAAAAAAAAGCATACATTAGCAAATGAAAATATCTTAGTTCTGTTATCCTATCATCTTATCTCTTTTGTATGTGTGTAACTGGAATGTAATGTTATTGCTATCATTTTATGTTGAATTGCTTTCTTTACTCTGCATAACTTCATATAACTCTTCTCTTTTCCATTGTATTTTCCATAATTGTCATTTCTCATAGTATTAAAAACCTTTTAAACTAAAAGGGAAAGAAGAAGGAAAAGACTGAATATATACATGGTATCCCAAAAGTATCATGTAGTTTTTAAGTTTTTAAACTGAAAACTTAGAAATTCTAGATCATTAAAGAGTTGTTGAATCTATAGAAAGGAAAATGGTAACTATGAAGAGCCACCATGACTTCATAAAGAACTTCTTTTTTTTTTTATGGATACCAGACTGATAAGTAAAGGGAATGATGAACATATAGTTTACCTAGATTTAAGTAGTATTTTTGATAAAGTATTTTATATTGTTCTTTGGAGGAGATGGAAAGATGACTGTTTGATCAGACTCAAAATGCAGTTAATGATTCAGTTACAACATGGAACAATGTGTCCAGTATACCAAAATCCCAACTTATCCCTGTTTAGTTTAACATTTTTATCAATGATATGGCTTAAGTTAAAATTAAGTTAAAGTTAAAAATGGCATCCCTATCAGATATGCAGATAATTGTCAAGGGTGAGATAGTTGATAAGGGAGAGAAAGTTGATGAGGGAAGGCAGAGACTGGATCCAAAAAAAATTTGATAGGTTCAAACATTAGCCAAAACTAATAAAATGAAATTCAGGTCTATTTATGTCTTATATTTGGCTTCAATAATCAACTTCACAAACATGACATAAAGGAGATACAGTTAGATAGCAACTTATATGAAAAAGATCTAGGGGTTTTAGTGGACTACAACTCTGTATGAGTCAGCAATGTGATATGACAGTCAAAAAGGCTAATGAGATCTTGGGCTTCATGGGACTTCATGTGAAATATTACATTCAGTTGACATCTGGGCATAATAGGAAATAATCTAGAGAGCATCAAGAGGAGGACAACCAATGAAGAACCTCTAGTCCATATGGGGATCATTTGGAAGAGATATTTAGCCTGGAGAAGACATACAAGGAACATGATAGTTGTCTTCATTCTAACAGGTAGAAGAATTAGATTTGTTCTTCTTTCTGGCCCCAGAAGGCAAAAGTAGGAAGTTGTAAAGAGGCTGGTTGAGTCTTGATGTCAGGAAAAGATGTTCATATTATTATAGCTACCCCAAAGTGAAATGGCTGATTTAGGAGGTGGTATATGCCCTTGAAGGACTTTAAGTAAATGCTGGATGGCCACTTGTTGGCTATGTTAGGTCATTGATAAAATGTAAGTCCTTTGAGAATTTTTATCTCATATGCCTGGCATTATACTGACATAGATCCAAAACTTAATAAATGCTTGTTGAGTCAGTGATTATTATAGTGAGTGGACTATATGAGGTCCCTTCTAATTCTAATTTCCTAATCATATTTCATTAAGTTCCAGTTGCACAGTGTTTGGCCATTGCTTGGCCATTGAATACTTGGTTTGTTTAGTCTTTGTAGTTTTTTTGTGATTTCAAGTAAAGTTTTTGAACAGATAAATCTTTTTGCCTCTTTTAATAATATCTTTAATGTATTAGTCCTAATCCACTGAGATCAGTGGAATAAAATAATTTTATAATTTTATTATTATTTTGCTTTATGTGGATCTTTTAAAAATAGATTTTGCATCTTGATTCTTTTCTCCTATAAAATCTCCCTAAAAGATCTGATATTGATTCCAAATAATGACCTAAATTTTTTTAATTCTTTCTCTTTTTTTCTCAAAGTTTTCTTTGTTCAGATAAATCTGGAAAGGACTTTGGGGAAATTATTATTTCTTAATTTTTCCTTTTTAAAAAAGGAGACTTTAATATGCTTCCATCCATCTAAACCAATGATTCACTTTCCTATAAAATAATCTTTCAAATAATTCCTTGAAAAATACCTCTATGCTCTGTATTGAAAAGGAATGAGTTTTACTATTCTACAAAGATTTATTAAGCATCTGTTAAATGCAGAGCACTACACTGTGCTGAGAAAGACACAAAAAGTACATGATATAGTCTTTGTTTATCATGTAACACATATTTACAGGGTATCCCAACAATCATCATACCATTTTAAACTATTAATGCTTAAAACTACACAAAGACTTTAAGAACACATTATGTTGTACTTTGAGCTTTTCAAAGTGTTTTCTTCACAACTCTGTCTGATAGGTAATACAAGAATTATTATCCCTATTTTGAGGATGGAAGGGACTTACAAGGGTTAAAGGACTTGCCTTCAGCCATACAACCAGTAAGTAGATATGATCTAGGGCCATAAAATACATGATCATCAAGGAAGACAGATGCAAACAAGGCGATAATGTAAAATCCAAAGAGAACAATAGTCCATACTAACTATGGAGGATGCTTCCAAAACTACTTCTGAGAGGAAGGGACATTTCAGTAAATTTTTAAAGATAGATAGAATTTCAAGGGACAAAGGGAGTGCAGAGACTCAAGCATTTTAAGTTATAGGGAATAAGTATGAAGAAGAACACTGAGGTAGGAAAATATATCACAGTTGTATTCCAGTTTAATTGAAACATCAAATCCATGGAAGTAGTATGATGATAATGACTGAAGAATACAGAAAAGCACAAGATAGCTGAACTGATGCAAAGTGAAGTCAACAGAACCAAGAAATCAATAGAGATAATAATTACAATAGTATAAATGGAAAGAATAAAAACAAAATAGGGGAGGGCGGAGCCAAGATGGCAACATGAAGGGATCGAGTCTTAGGAGCTCTCTGATAAAAACTCATAAACTAAGGACTCTAACTAAACTTTCGAGAGACAGAACCAACAAAGGGACCCAGTGAGGCAGTTCTCCTACTCAAGGTAACCTGGAAAAGAGCAGAAAGGCTCTGCTTCCCGGGTCACAGGGGTGGCCCGCCAGAGGGGTGGCCCACCAGAGCCAAAGAACTTCAGCCTCCCGGAGGCAGCCCCAGGTCACTGGGAGCCACGGCTCACAGCAGCGGGGGACCTCTGCCAGAGCCCAGCCCTCAGGGCACACAGCCAGCAGCTTGGTCTTTCCCCAGCCCAGATTCAGAAACAGAAGGAGGTGGAGTGGGTAAGCAGGAGCCCCCAGGGCATGAGCCCATTGAGCTGAGGGAGGGGAGTGAAGAGAAAGAGACTGCAGAGCTCTGTCCTCTGCCTCTGGAACAGGACTCTGGGGCTCTGACAACATTCAGATCCTGATCCCAGTCTAGGCCCCCCAATGAAACAACAGGGCCCCCCCACCTCAGCCCCATGGCAGAGGGGGGCGCTTATGGTCATTCACAGACCAGGAGGGAGGACAGAGCCTCACACACTGAGACCCTTGTGGGAGTGTCCCAAAAGCTCAGGAAGCACCCCCCAAAAACAGGCTTAGGCTGGGAAAATGAACAAGCAAAAAAATAAGAGGAAGACCATTGAGAAATATTTTGCAAATGAGCCCAAGAAGGATCAAAATACTCAGTCTGAAGATGAGGAAGCACAAGCTCCTGCATCTAAAGACTCCAAGAAAAACAGAAATTGGGCTCAGGCTATGACAGAGCTCAAAAAAGCCTTTGAAAATCAAATGAGGGAGTTGGAAGAAAAACTGGGAAAAGAAAGGAGAGAGATGCAGGAAAAATATGAAAATGAAGTCAGCAGCTTAGTCAAGGAAATCCAAAAAAATGCTGAAGAAAATGGCATGCTAAAAAATAGCTTAGGTCAAATGGATAAAACAGTTCAAAAAGTTATTGAGGAGAAGAATGCTTTAAAAAGCAAACTTGGCCACATGGAAAAAGAGATAAGAAAACTCTCTGAAGAGAATAAATCCTTCAGACAAAGAATAGAATTCAGGGAGATTGATGAATTTACCACAAATCAGGAATCAATACTTCAAAACCAAAAAAATGTAAAATTAGAAGAAAATGTGAAATATCTCATTGAAAAAACAACTGATATGGAAAACAGACTTAGGAAAGATAATTTGAAAATTATTGGAATACCTGAAAGTCATGATAAGGAAAAGAGCCTTGACATCATTTTCAAAGAATTACTACAGGAAAATTACCCTGATATTCTAGAAGCAGAGGGCAAAATATAAATGGAGAGAATCCACCGATCCCCCCGAGAAAGAGATCCCAAAAAAACAACCCCTAGGAATATTATAGCCAAGTTCCAGAACTCCCAAGTCAAAGAGAAAATATTACAAGCAGCCAGAAGGACACAGTTCAAATATCGTGGAGCTGCAGTCAGGATCACACAGGACTTAGCAGCAACTACATTGGAAGCTCGTAGGGCTTGGAATACAATATACCAGAAAGCAAAAGAGCTTAGAATGCAGCCAAGAATGAACTACCCAGCAAGGCTGAATGTCCTCTTCCAGGGAAAAAGATGGACTTTCAATGAACCAGGGGAATTTCAAAGGTTCCTTTTGGAATGGCCAGAGCTGAACAGAAGGTTTGATCTTCAGATACAGGACTCAGGTGAAGCATGGAGATTGGAGGAGAGGGGGGAAATATGAGGGACTTAATGAGGATGAACTGCACGTATAGAAAAATGATACTGATAATATTCATATGAACCTTCTCAGTTAATAGAGCAGGTAGAGGGAGCTTTTATAGTTGAAGCACAGGAGAAAGCTGAATTTGAAGATAAAATATGTTGTAAAAATGGAGTCAATAGAAAAAAAGGGAAATGGAATGGGAGAAAGAAAAAGGAGAGGGGGAATAGTCCAAGATATTTCACATAATAAGATTTTTTTTTATTACAATGAGCTATTGCAATGATATGGAAGGGGAGAGGCAAGGGGGAATGAGGGAACCTTTGCTCTCATCAGAGATGGCTAGGAGAGGAAACAGCAAATAAACTCAATGGGGTATAGACATCTGGAGTAAGAAGGAGGGGGGAGCAGGGGGAAAGGGTGGGGATGTGAATAAAGGAGGAGAGGATGGACCATGCGGGGGGACAGTGTTCAGATATAACACATTTTCTTTTTTACTTCTTGCACTGGGCTGGGATTGGATAGCCTGCCCAGGACCATAGGGTCAGGTGGATTCTGGGCCTAAGGGGTGGTATGGGGGCTCAGGGCTTCTTGGCCCCAGGACCAAGGATCTGTCTGCTGCACCACTCAGTGACCCTACAGCAGAGTCAGAGTGAAAGGAGAGAGAAAATATAATACACGGTAGTGGAGAAATAAGAAAGGAGGGAGTTGCAATCAGCAATGGCAACTTTGGAAATTTGGAAAAATATGGAAGTAACTTTTGTGATGGACTTATCATAATGAATGTGATCCACTCATGACAGAGTTGATGGTGTTGGAACAAAGACTGAAGCACATTTTTTGTTATTATTATTTGGGGGAAGGTGCAGGGCAAGTGGGGCTGGGTGGCCTGCCTGGAGCCACATAGCAGAATGATCTTTGGGTGTCTGAGGCCGGATTCGGACCCAGGTGCTCCTGGCTCAAGGGCCAATGCTCTGTCTGCCACCCAGCCACCCCTACTATTATTACTATTTTATTTTATTTTGGGTCTTTTTTTTTTCTTTCTTCTTTTTGGTTTTTGCAGGGCAGTGGGGATCGGGTGGCTTGCATGTCACAATGGCTGGGTGATTATTGGGTTTACAAGGCTGGATATGGACTTGGATGTTCGTGGCTCCAGGGCTGGTGTTTCTTCCATTGTGCCACCTGGCCATACCTACAATTATTACTATAATTTTTTTTAATTTTAATTTTTTTCTCTCCCCTTTACTTTTTTGCCCAAGGAAGTCTATCTATATTCATGGGGGGAGGGGTATTTTGGTTACTTGTAAACAAGTATATTTTATTAATGTAAAAAAAAATTTGTATGAAATGAGAATAAAAAAACATTAAATTAAAAAAAATAGAAAACAAACCCTATGTAGTTATGATAACCAAACTTGTTTCAAAGAAGAGAAATGAGAATAAATCTCTCCCTTCTTTGTAGTAGTGGTAGTGGTGGTGATGATGATGATAGTAGCAGTGGTAGTAGTAGTAAATTGTCCTTTGTAATCAAAAAGGACCATGTCATCATATTTATGATGGCATGACTTGTAGATTATTAAAGTGAGGAGAATGTTGTGCAAGGACATCCTTCTCAATAACAGTATAGGACTTTTGATCTTGGGGAGCAGAGCCAAGATGGCAGAATGAAGGCAGAAAATTTCAGCAGCATTCCCCCAGGGAACTCTAAATACCTCTAAATAATGACTCTAACCAAATTCTAGAGTGGTGGAACCCACAAAAAGACTGGGTGAAACAATTTTCCAGCCCAAGACAGCTTGGAAGATCCATGGGAAAGGTCTGTTACACTGAGGTTCTAAAGGCCCACAAAACAGCCCAGGTCAGGTCAGTGAACTGATCTAGCCATCCAGGAAAAGTCCGTGGGTTATCTGGGTCCCTGGAGGCACCTGGGTCTGTGGCAGGGGGGAACAGTTTCTAGACTTCTCAGTCCAGGGATTGCCTAGGACAGCTTGGAAGGTCAGAGAGAAAACTCTGCTGCACCAGAGCACAGGTGGAGCTCAGTCCAGTGAGGTCTCAGTGCAGGTCCCAGCCCCCCAGAGACCAGGAACAGGCTTGGGGAGCCACCATGCAGAAAGTCATCTAGCAACTGCTTCCAGAGTGCTCAGCCCATGGTTGATAAGAGGATCAGGTCTCTCTGCCCTCCTTGAGACAGGACTCTGTCGCTTTGCCCATACTCAGATCCAAGTTATGGTCTGGGCCCCAGTCTTAGGAAAAAGAGCTTTACTGCCATAGCAAAGCAGGAACTCTTCTCATAGTTCAGGGCAGAGGGGAATATTTTTGTTCATACACAGACCAGAGCACAGACCAGGAGAATAGTTAGTCTCTCATAAGACTTTGAAGGAATTGAGATCCCTGGGGGTGGGGGTAGGGGTGAGGGGATGTCCCTAAAAACAGCAGCAAAAACCCTCAAAAACCTCAGGAATGTGCCTTCTCCACCCTGTATGCAGAGCTCTACCTTAACAAAGAGTTAAAAATCAAGGCATAGGCTGGAGAAATGAGCAAACATCAGAAGGAAAAAACTCAACTATAGACATTTACTTTAATCCCATGGAGGATCAAAATACACACTTCAGAAGTTAACAGAGTAAAAGCTTCTGTATCAAAAGCTTCCAAGAAAAGTATGAATTGAACTCAGGCTAAGGAGGAACTCAAAAAAGATTTTGAAAAGCAAATAAGGGAAGTAGAGGAAAAATTGGGAAGAAAAATGAGAGCAATACAGGAAAATCTTGAAAATTAAGTCAACAGTTTGGTGAAGGAATTAGCAAAAAATACTGAAGAAAATAACATCCTAAAAACAAGTTTAGGTCAAATAGGAAAAGCAGTCCAAAGGTCAATGAGGAGAATGCCTTAAAAAGCAGAATTGGCCAGATGGAAAAGGAGATCACAGAAGATCCCTGAAGAAAATATTTCTTTCAAATGTAGAATGGAGTTAAGGGAAGCTGTTGACTTTTTGAGAAATCAAGAAACAATAAAATAAAACCAAAAGAATGAAAAACTAGAAGAAAATGTGAAATATCTTACTGAAAAACCATCTGATCCAGAAAAACAGATCCAAGAGAGATAAACTTAACATTTTGGGGCTACCTGAAAGTCATGACCAGGAAATGAGCCTAGTCATCATTTTTCAAGAAAAAAATCCAACTTCTCTGATATCCTAGAAGCAGAGTAAAATAGAAATTATGGGAATCTATCGATCACCTCCAGAAAGAGATCCCAAAATGAAAACTCTCAGAAATATTATAGCCAAATTCCAGAACTCCTAAGTCAAGGAGAAAAATATTACAAGCAGCTAGAAAGAAACAATTCAAATGTGGAGCTACAGCCAGTATAACACAAGATTTAGCAACTTCTACATTAAGGAATATGATATTCTGGAAGGCAAAATAGCTTCCATTACAACCAAGAATCAATTACCCAGCAAAACTGAACATTCTGTTTCAGGGGAAAAGAAGGACAAATGACCAGAGCTGAATAGAAAATCTGATCTTCAAGTACAGGACTCATATGAAGCATAGAGAGTGTGGATAGGAAGAGCAAATTATAAGGGATTTAATGATGTTGAACTGCTTGTATTCCTGCATTGGAAGATGATAATGATAACTCATATGAACCTTCTAATTTATTAAAACAGATAGAAGGAACATATATATAGACAAGGTGCAGGAGGGAGTTGAATATGAAAGAATAATATATTATAAAGATGGAGTTAATGGGTGAGAAAGGAATGTACTGGAGAAAGAGAAAGGAGAGGTGGAATGGGCTAAGTTATTTCACATGAAAGAGGCAAGAAAAAGTTTTTGCAATGGGATGGAGGTGTGTGTGGGGGGGTGGGGAAGGGGAAGGTGGAGGGGAATGAGTTAACCTTCACTCTCATCAGAAGTGGTTTAGAGAGGAAAAGAGGAAAGGAAAGGGATGAGAGAAAAGGAACGGGGGATGGGGGTATAGTGATAAAGAAAGGAAAGATTAAGGGAAAGGGTAGTCAGATACACTTTTGAGGAGAAACAGAGAGAGGAGAGAGAAAATAATAAATGGGGTTGGGGAGGAATAAGTTGGAGGGAAATACAGCTAGCAATAGCTGTGGAAAAAACAATTGAAGCAATTTCTCTAATGTAAGAGAACAGAACAAATGGGGGTGGGGAAATACAGCTAGCAATAGCAATTTCTCTGATGGGCTTATGATAAAGAATGCTATCCATCCCAAAGACAGGGCTGATGGTATCAGAATACAGACTGAAACACTTTTTTCCTCCCACTTTGTTTCTCTTTCTTTGGGGTGTGTGTGTGGGGGGGGTATGTTTACTTTCATAACATGACTATTGTGGTAAAGTGAAAAAAATAAATTTTTTAAAAAAAGTAAAAAAAGAAATTATCTTACTCTGTATATTATTCTTATATCATTTGTATATTTGTAAACTTCTCTGCTTATGTTTTGTTTTCTATAAAATGCAGTTATTTGGGGGAAAAAACAATATAGGACTCTTTAGAGCCCCTATAATTGGAGTACAACTTTAAATCCTTTGGAGGGCAAGTCTGGTGCTGCAGCTAAGGTAATTCCAGATCCAGTAGCACATATTAAAGCTAGTAGTTGGATCTGAGGATTGAGCTAGCAGACAAGTTGATGGGTTGGTTAGTTTTTCCTGAATGTTTTTCCCTTTTATATGTTCTGGGTAGAGAAAGAAGATATATGTTGGGAATTAAAGATGATATAAAACAAAAGATATTAACAAGTTATTTATGACATAGATTTTTATTTTTCAAATTTTACAAATTCTTTGATAGTCTTGAACTGGTAGTTCATATTCATTAGCTCTCTCAACTAGCTGTTTCATCCCCAGAAGGTTTTCAAGAGCCATCATCTTCACCATATAGTTCTATCAGTTTTCCTTCAAATCAAATTTAAGTTTCTTGAGCATCTTGACTTTTTTGAACAAACATTTGTTAGAGACAGTAAATATACTGTGACACTTTATCTTTGTTGCTTCCAGTTCTTTCTGGAATCAGTTTATTGATAGATACTATCTACCAATATCTAGATAGATTTGTCTGCCCCTCCTGCATCATCATCTCCTTGTGAATTTGACTGACTTGTTGGTGTTGGGCATAAGAACTCTCAAAGATCTGGTTGCTAATGCTTTTTGGTAAAATCAACCCAGAATGGGTGGAGCAAGTAATCATTGGTGGTTTTGATATGAACATGAAGTTCAATCCTGATCTGTCCTTTTTTGACCATGGAGAACAACTTATCCTGCGTAAGGTTTATTTCATGGAAATTAAATAGTTTTTACCTTGAACCTCTTCAGTAATCAACTTTAATTTTTTAAAAATCAACTTCATCATTCAGATCAGCAAGGCTCACTTCAAAAACACAACCTTGAAACCATTAGGCAGCTTTTCCCCTGAGTCCTTGTGACCATTGTCTTGACAAAATTGTATATAATGAGCATTCCACCCAAAATGAATCTACTACTTTCTTTTGGGGTCTTTTTTTTAATGACTTTTGATCAGCCACTGATTCTTGGCAGCCACCATGATCCTTCTAAGGAATTCAAAAGCAATAGGAAAAAAATATAAGAGAAAAGATAAAACCCATGATGAACATACTTGAGAGCCAGTGTGAGGAGTTCAAATTTTATTCAGTGGTTCATGGGGAGCCATCAAATGATTTTGAGAGAAATACATAAAAACTCATTCACTTTATAAAAAAATGGGTTGGAGGAGGGGGAAGAGTGGAAGTGGGAAGGATGAATGCAGTCAGCATTCTTTCTAACTTGTATAACCTAGCCATTACTTGGCCTGGGTGGTTGAGCAAGTAGCTATTTGCAAAACCACTTAATAGATCAGCATTCAGCTCTCACCCAGAAGGTTTCTAACCATACTTGCACCTGCAGCCACACTGTTGGTAAGGAAGATGCAAAGTCTCTGTTCATCAGGTCTCAGCATTCAGAATCCCAAATAGACTTTCTGTTCTATAAAAATCAAGATGCTCAAGAAATTCAAGTTTGAGTTGGGAGTAGATGAAGAACCTAAAACCTAAGAAAAGAGTACAGTTTATTCGAGGTAAAATAAAATCGGGGCCAGGTGCAGATGGAGATGAGAAAAGTGGTGGGAGGAGGGGCAGAGATGTTCAGGTTCCTTAGGGACATAGGAAATACAACATGGAAAAGGTTTTGATTTCTACAGCAGTGACAGAAAAAAAAAAACACACATCTAATCTGCATCTGCCAGTCATTTAATCCTCCCCAAATAATTATTTTTACCCACACTCATAAAATCCATGTGAATCTATACTCAGGTTACCATCCTGGAGAGTTGAATCTCTTCTTCCTATACAAATGAGGGCAGCAAACTGCCTTTAACTCATTTACTAATTTCTAGTTTATTTTTTTCCTTCACAGGAGATAATATTATATTCTACCATTGTTTTTTTTTTACACCAAAATCAATTGATTTCTTACCATAGGAGACTTTGGTGGCTTCTTTGGTGGCTGTATTTCTACCTGTTTTTAATCCTTGACAGACTTGGCCCTCCATCTCATAGTTACCAAGTTCACCTTTTGTGAGTATATATCAAAGACCTTTAGAAAGTCTGATTAAAGGCTATCCACCTATCCTCTTATGCCATCATTCAGCTAATTCTTTTATAGAATTCAATAGTTTGGAGACATGTTCCCATCTTTAAAAATCAAATGACCTTTCATTTAGTTTGAACATTTCATATAGATAGAAACATTAAAAGCATCACTAATAACATATTAATTGAAAATTGTCATTTGATTTCATTTTTCAGAAATAACATTTATTCCACTGAGAGTTGTTTTATGATAGGCCTGAGAATCATCCACCAAACAACTGCTCCTAATTGAAGTTGGCTTTTAAGAATTTAAAGAGAAGTTAGGGTCATGTGTCTTTGAGTACATCTGGACTAATTCCCTTGGTTATATCAGGACCACTGGGGGTATTATATCTCACTAATTCTTTACAACTTTATAGATGTCTTAATTTCATGATTGAATGGAAAAAGAACTGGTGTCATATCCCAGTGCCTCCTGCTGAGAAACCCCTTCTCTAGAGACAACTGAGTATAGTAACTAGGATCAAATGTGCAGCTCTATACCAAATCTAGGACAAGTATTATCACATGGATCCCTTTTCTGAAGGGATCTGGACTTTAGAATAGCATAACATCCCACCACAAACACAAAAATGCCCTACAAATGTCTTACTACCTCTCTTAGAGCATTAGCAACCAGGGTCATAGAGGGTAGATAGGGGGAATTGTAAAAGTTTATAAGACATCAGTCAAGTTCTGCTGAGCCAAAACTTTGCTCCCCATCTTCTGACCTTACTCTTCATTCCTACACTTCCATTGCTAAATGTCTACACACTGGCACTGATTCCAATGTAGATCTCACAAAAAAAATGTTTTTGTCCTCTCTAACCTTGATGGGAGTAGGGTTGTATTTTTTAAGCCTATCACTTAAAGCAAGTCCCTTCCTAGGTCTCAGTTTGTCCATCCGTCAAATAAGTTAGTGCCTTATAAATGCTTCTTGAGCTAAATTGAACTAATGATCTCTGGGAGCTTTTCCATCTCTGACTTTTTATGTTATTCTGAGATCCCTCCTAGCCCTAACATTTCTTTGTTCAATGTTCCAAAGTTCCTTCTAGCTCTAGGATTCTATGATTTTCCCCCACTTACATGTTCCCATTCTGAAACAAGTATTCACGGCTCTATAATTCAGATAATGTTTCCCATATGCTTCCCACTATGTTATAGAGAGACTGTCTCTTGTTTCCCCCGGCTCCTCTGGCTTTCCCCAACTAATTTGGGAATGTTGCTCCTACTGTTAACTGTATTCCAGAATTTCAGCTCCCATTGTGCTAAACAAGAGTGAGAAACTCCAGTGAGAAAGTAGCAATTCCCTTTACTTTTCATTCTGAAACAAAGAAGATGCCTCTTTCTCCTACTCCTACCACAGAATCATGGGAAGAATCCCAAAGAAGGGGACTAGTTGTTTACTCCAAGGGCTATTATCTTCTGAGTTCCAGTTTAGCTGGAGATCCCTTAGAATTTGTGCCAATCTGGAATAAGCCCCAAGGGTACAGTATGATCCCAGGCAGGACATCCTGGAAAAGAAGAGATAGGGGAAGCTGATTGCTATCTTCAAGTATATGAAAGGCTGCCCTGGGGAAGAAAGATAAGAATTGTTATGCTTGACCTCAGAGGACAGCACTAGGAGCAAGTGGGGGATGGAGTTGTGGAAAGGCAGGTTGTAGCTCAACTGAAGGAAAAACTTGCAAAAATTAGAGCTGTCCAAAATAAATGAATGAACTGCCCCAAGAAGTAATGCATTCTCCACCACTGAAGGCTTTCCGATAGAGATTAGTATCTAGTTATCAGAGATGTTAAAAAAGGGAGATTCAGATACAGGTGAACTCAGTGACCTATTAAGTGCCTTCCAGCTCTTAAGCACCTGATCAGGGGTTCAGGCTCAATCAAGTTTGGTTGAGTTCCCAGACTACCACTGTCCTAGATCAAACCCCACTCTGCCACAACTTATCCAAAGGCAAGTGACATCTCCCAGATCTAGCCCAGAGTGGATCCCAAAACATTAGACCAAATCAATAGTAGACTCTAAGGGGTAAAGGAATCACGGATACAGGAAGGATGTCTTGCAGCTTTCTCTTAAAGTCTACTTTTCTTTTAACAAGTGCACTATAAGGCCATTATTTAGTGTCTCTCACCCCTTAAAACTTGACCACATATATAAATTTAAGGAATGCATCCAATTTAAAACTGGATTCCAAGCTTAGCATATGCACCAGAATTTCACCCCTTTAAAATTTAAAAAAAGCAGCCATCAATTTTAACCACAAGGTGACAAGAGGGAATCAAGACAGTGGCTTACCCACCATACCTTTTTTTTTTTTTTTAGGTTTTTTTGCAAGGCAAACAGGGTTAAGTGGCTTGCCCAAGGCCACACAGCTAGGTTATTATTAAATGTCTGAGACTGGATTTGAACCCAGGTACTCCTGACTTTAGGGCCGGTGCTTTATTCACTACGCCACCTAGCTACCCCTTCCCACCATAACTTTGATCTTAAGTTCCTTCTCAAGAGATGTAAGAGTAGGGACCCTGTGGAGGGAGCAATATCCTAATCTTCCATCTCTATGCATGTCAGACTAATTTTCCTTCATCATCCAGACTTAATTGACTCAGAAGATAAAAGACTCTAGCTATTTGACATCACTTCCTGGCCATTTGAGTACAACACAGCCATGACAAATGAGAGGCATGAAGTAATGCTTATCTGCAGGTCCATGGTGGGCAATTTAGAGGTGAAGGACCTCCATTCAGCCAAACCATCTCAGGCTGTATCCCCTGTCTATCTTTCCTGCTGTGGCTAAGTCTATATCCTTTTGTTGACTGTTCAATGACCTATGAGAATTTCATTTTATTCCAATATCAAGTCTAACTCATAGACACTCCTCCCCCACCCTAGAAGTCAAAGTATAGTAGAGTTCCTCCTAGAAGACCTCAACTGAAGATTCACCAAACTCTTATTATGGGAGAAGGGATGTTATTCCTCTTCTCCCTTCTCTCCTCTATAGATCCTGGAGGTAAGATGAGGAAGACTCCCAGTCAAATCCCTTTGCCATGAGTCATAAACATCTCTTCTTTATCCAGCACCTGCATCTAACCCCTTCTCTCAAAATACCTTCTCACTGCTTCAAAGGAGATAATTATTAGACCTCTTCAAAAAAGTTAATTCAATAGAACAAGTATATCCTCACTACCCACTCACTTTCCATTCTCTGGCAGTCTGGTTCTTGCCCTCAGCCACCCAAGTGAAAGTACTTGTCTCAAAGGTCAAAGATGAGCCCCATAACTTCTATTGTCAGTTTACTCATTTGCATAACAACTTAATGACCAAATCTAATGACCTTTTCTGAGCCCTTATCCTCCTTGACCTCTCTTGGTTATTTCACAGGGCTGACTACCCACTCCTTCTTTGAATTCTGTAAATGGAACCTGCCCTGGCTCTCCCCCCTTCACTCTTTTGTTAACTTCATTAACTTCTCCTCTGATCACTTCCCCAGAATAGGCGTTACCCAAAGTTTTCTTCTCACCCCAAATCTCTCTATTACTTTCATCCTTGATAATCTCATCTATTTCCATAGATATGAGGATCACTCACAAATTAACATGTACTTTGCAAACTTAAGTGTGCTATAAATATTACTAACAAATCTACATAAACTCATCCTTTCTTTTTTTTTTTTTAGGTTTTTGCAAGGCAAATGGGGTCAAGTGGCTTGCCCAAGGCCACACAGCTAGCTAATTATTAAGGGTCTGAGACTGGATTTGAACCCAGGTACTCCTGACTTCAGGGCTGGTGCTCTATCCACTGCACCATGTAGCTGCCCCTCATCCTTTCTTTTAAGCTCAAGTCTTCTTTCCTGAACACCTTCACTTAGATGTCATGATAGCCATTGGAAATTCAACATGTCTAAAACCAACCTTATTAGCTTCCCCTCAAACTGGCTTCTCCCCTCCCCTCCAGTCCATCCTGATTTGATTATTGGAAAAGAGATTATTTTGCTGAGTATGGATTTGACTTGGTGTCCTCTGGGGTTCCCTCTAATTCTGAAATTCTGAGACTCTGTTTGTGTCATGGTATTATAAAGAAGTGATCCATGTGGTGAAGAGAGAGCCTTACCTCCTTCTTCTCTCCTTGACACAAACCTCAAGGCCTCTCTGTCTAATTCCTGACTTGGTCTCTGGGGAGTATCCAAAACTTTTCAGTTCTCCTGACCCAAGTGAAAGACCAAAACGAACAAACAAAAAAACCTCCCAACAACAATAACCCTTCTTCCTTTAAATGAATCAAGAAGCAGTAGGTAGGGTTAAAAGTAAATCACTGTTTGCAAAAAAAAAAAAAAAAAAGATTTTTGAAAACTATCTTTGTATGTAGTTGGAAAAATAAATAAAATACTTTTTAAAAAAGTAAATCTTTATGAGATTGTCAAGGGGACGTGTATGGTAAAAAGAGAACTGAGTCAGCATTGGAAGAAGTCTATACACAAAACATTGGTTTTGCCATTTTTTTCATGGATGCAGTGATAAGTCTTTTAGTCTCTCCGACCTTCAGCTTCCTCATCTGGAAAATGGGAAGAATATTTTAATTATCTACATTACAAAATATTTGGGAGGAAAAATATTTGGTAAATTTTAAAGAGTAATAGAAATAGGAGATGTTATTAGCATTATGCAGTCTGGCACCTTAATTTACTGATATGTGCCCAAGATAATTAAATTCTCAAAGCCTCTGTTGCCTCATCTGTAAAGTGGGAATAATAATATTTGCCTTCCCTGCTGCTTGTGGTAAGCAGAACAGTCATCCCTAACTCTCTTGCTCAAGCTAGGTTGCTGAAGGTTCTGGATGAGCACCCCAAGGTGTTACAGTGTTTGTTCTCTATTGTCTTGATCACTTATTGTTAGGGAGTCAGTGACTAGCACCCCATTTCCTATTGCTTACTTCACAAAAGGATTTTTACTTCAAAGATACTATAGCAAGAACAAATGTAAAGGCATTTCCCCAGATGTATAGCATTGCTCCCTATATTTATGTCCAATTGCAGAACAGATGTGAGGTAAGTCCTTCTATTGGACTGGTCCTAAAGGTCACCATTGAAGATTGAGTCTTGTTTTCTCTGGTCCCTGGGTAAAAAACCCAGCATTGATGATGATTCCAAGATTCCTATGACTTGTTCTTCCAACCTTTGCAACTCCCAATACTAAAGATTTTATTCCTTTCACCTCTAGGGGGAAAGCACAAAGTCAAGGACCAAGGCCTATTTCTCAGGGGCCATGTGACCTCAGTGAGGGAGAAAGGCCCTAAAGGCTTTGCCCCTTAGCACATATTCTCTCTGATTGAAGGAGAGGAAATCAAAATGAACAGGTCTTTTTGAGTGCCTCTGAAGTGAATGTGAGAAGCTCTTTTTACCTACCATGCTCTTTGGTCTCTCAAAGGCACTTATAAAACATCATGATTTCAGGAAACCAGTTCCTCAGTATCCCCCTTAGGGAGAGGTTACATCAGCCAAGCAAGCTTCTGAAGTATTCACATGTGCTAGGCTCCCATTATATGAGGACAAATACTGTACATACTTTAAAGTCCTATATAAATGTAGTAACTATTATTACATGTTTGCATCCTTTACAAACAGTACAAACAATGATTGTGATAGGTCAGAGAAGTGAGATATCACAGTATGCTTAAAGAGTTAAGGAAGGATTACAGGAAGAGGCAAAAAATGACTTGGGTAAGTATTTGGTAGGCAGAGAGGACCAGGGAGAGACATTCCAAGAAGGAAGAGCATCATAACTAAAATCAAAGCCAGGAATGCAAAAGTCGGGAAGAAGATATGAACTCTGAAAGTTCAACATTACAGAAGTTAAAACAAAAGGGTTCCCAACAGGGTTGGAGTGTTAGAAGGTTGTCCATAGAGTTCAAGTGGCATCAAACCAGGATTCCCCTGTTCACTAAGGCATTCTCTCATGATTACAGGATACAAGGATAAAACCTAATGTTAGATAATCTCTCATGAACCTGTTCTTCTTGTCTGACTTTGTTCTTGCTAAAATATCACCTTTGAAATACTGAACTACTACAAAGGAAGGTGCCAAGCAGAGAAACAAAAGATAACTGGGCCTCCTGGCAGCAATGTATACCTAAAAATCAGACTTGGTTGCTATAACACCCTGAGTGAGACCTCCCTAAGAGAGATTCAACATAGACCCTGAAAAGGGTAAATGTTGTATAGAGCAAGGCACAAAGCAGGTTGGGAATACTATGAAGCATTTCTTTTCCCTTATCCTCAGTGTGTGGCAGGATAAAAGAACGGGCCCAACAGTCCTTATTAGGGGTTTGCTCTTGGTAACTATGCAGTTCTTGACTAATCGTCCAGCAGGAGAGAGATCAGATTCCAAACACACCCACCACATGTTCAAGTGGTCAGCATCAGTTCACCCAACTGTGTTCCTTCAGTAGGCACCATCTGCTTCCAGTGAAGCAGTGGTTTGGGGAATGTAAGCAAAAGGCCCCTTTAAATGAAAAGGAGTCATGAAGTGAACATGGAAGTCTTGAAGTTTCTTTGAATAAAAAAGCCATGAAAGAAGTAAAAAGCATTAGGAAATTAACTAACTGGAGTGTCACTTGATGTTTTATTTCTTGAGAGTTTTAATAACGTTATTTTTCAGTAACATTTAAAAGAAATTCTTGGTAACCACAGCTGTTGAATTTCACAATACAGTGTACTACAAGTACTGAATTAAAATGAATTGTATTTTTAAAATCATACTTTCCAAGCCAGCCATATGCCCACACTATATTTACTGTACTTACAGAAAGAACTTAAATAGAGGTATTGTGCCATCCCTCCAGCAAAATTTGTTAATGGTAAATATTCTGCATATTTTGCTGAGATGTAAAGGAAGAGGGGGGAAAAAAATCAAATACTATCTTGCACCAGCTTGCCACCTGGGTCAGATTAATGTGCCTGATTAGTCTGGGTCATAGAACATGGTGGGGATGTTTGACATTTTTTTTTAAAGTTTTTGCAAGGCAATAGGGTTAAGTGGCTTGCCCAAGGCCACACAGCTAGGTAATTTATTAAGGGTCTTAGGTCATATTTGAACTCAGGTCCTCCTGACACCAGGGCCGGTGCTCTATTCACTACACTACCTAGCTGCCCCTACATGGTGGGGATGAATGGACTCAACAAACAGCATGGGGAGATGAAAGGGTGTGTGTGCATAGTTCAGGAAAATAATCCTAGATCCCATTTATGTTTTTAGTTCTCTTTGGATAGGTTACAGTTCTGGACACTGTCTCACTGTGGTCTGGAGAAGCTACTGTCCTTCAAATTGATTCAATGAACATTTATTAGGCACCTATCAAAGATGTCTTGACTTTTATCTTGCCACTCTGGAAGAGACAGTGAGACTGAGGACTTTACATAACTCTTTCTCACTTAAATTCAACTTACTCACAAGTCAAGACATCATTCCAGTCATTGGTCTTCAAAAATGAAGGAGGAACAACTACTTACAAGGTCAAGGACTAGAGATACAAAACCAAAAATGAGTCTTGCATTCAAGATTGCATGATATGGCTCCATTCCCTCAGGGCCCGATTGCTACATCAGCCCTTCAGGGTATCCTATAAACTTATAGATGCTTCTCTCTAATACATTAAGCTTAAGTCCCCACAAGCCACATGCCCCCATTTCATGAGGCCAACAACTCTAGTGCCATTTACCCTGTTAGTATCCATTAGTATTTACAAATGGGCAGCTACTTGATACAGTAAATAGAGTGCTGGACCTGGAGTTTTCTTTTTGCATTCAAATCTGATCTCAGATAGTCATCAGTTGTGTGATTTTGGACAAGTCACTAAGTTTCTTAGTTTGTAAAATGAGCTGGAGATGGAAATGGCATACCATTCCTATATCTTTGTAAAAAAAAAAATCCAAATGGGATCACTAAGAGTCAAACATGACTAAAAATGACTGAATGACTAAAAGCTTTACAAAAGAATATTTGCTTCAAAGACATAAACTAAAACAAATACACATTCCTGCCAGCACCTTTATGGCACTTTCCCCCCAAGGATAAGAAGATGAGTAGCTTAATTTAGTTCAGTTCCTACATAGCCTTGGTCTCACTAAATTCATGTACAAAGTTGATTTCTCTGCTTGATGACCTCTTGTCTCAGTTTCAGACAGGAACTGAAGTTCCCTGGGGGGTATCATTTCTATGCTGGTTGAAAAAGTCAGCCTGGTCTTAGACTCCAAAATTCCTGTGGCTCTCGCCCAAGCTTTTGAAACGCCCAAGGTTGGCAACTTAACGAACTCCCTTCACCCAGACTCCCTAAAAGCAAATGAGGCAGAGACCCATAGCTAAAGATGACAGACTTTTTTGAATGCCTCTGAAACCAATCAAAAAGTCTCTTCTTCAACACATGGTCAACCATCTGGAACCAGTTACAGAATGTCCACATATGTGCCACAGTCACTCAAGGCCCTTCCCTGACATGGCATCATGCTAAACCCAGAAACAGGTTCACCAGGAGAGAGCCACCTTCCAGGTGCTCTTACACATGCCCCAAACCTCCATTACTAGGTTTATTTTTCCTGGAAAGGATGCAACATGATACTAAAAAAGTAAGCATATTTGAGGAGGAAGAGAGTAACAAGTGGGAGTTTTAGGGAAGACATCATCGAGGAGTTGGCATATGAACTTGAACCTCAACGGATAACAAAACAATTCTGAAAGTCAGAGATGAAAAGGGCTTGCATTCCAGCTTTGGGGACAGTTGGTGCAAATGCAGGGAAAATCTAAAGGAATAGCAAGCTGAGGAAATCCAGAAAATAAAGTACACATGTAGGAGAACAAGGTAAAATATGTCTACAGAGATTTGGGAGACAGATTGCTGAGTATTTTAAATAATAGATTGAGGGGCGGCTAGGTGGCATAGTGGATAAAGCAGAGTGGCCTTGTAGTCAGGAGTACCTGGGTTCAAATCCGGTCTCAGACGCTTAATAACTACCTAGCTGTGTGGCCTTGGGCAAGCCACTTAACCCCATTGCCTTGAAAAAACCTAAAAAAAAAATAGATTGAGAGTTTTGTATTGAATCTTAGCAGGCAATAGGGAATAATTGAAGTTTTTTGAGCAGAGGAGTGACAGTCAGACCTATATCTTAAAAAGATTATTTGGTTATCTTTGTATAGGAAAGATTAGGCAGGAGAGAGACTGGTAGGAAGGAAGCAACTCAGTGAAAACATTGTTACAATATGACAGGCAAAAGATAATGAGGACTTGAGCTAAGTGGCAGCCATATGGGTGATGAAGAGAGGGGGATTAATTCAAGAGATTGCTGAAGTACGATTGATAAGACTTGGCTTTGGGGTGAGGGATAAGGAAAAGTCAAGGATGAGTCCAGGTTTGTGGATCTGAGAGATTGAAGAATGGGGAAGATGGTGGTGTCATACAAAATAATGAAGTTTAGAGATGGCATGAGTTTAAAAGGAAAGATGAAGAATTCTACTATGCTGAATTCTACTGTGACCAAAGGGACGCTGAGACCTGACCCTAGATATCTGCCTTGAAGTGACAATGTAATACCAAAATTGTTACAGAAATTGGGTTGGGAATCACCTGGACATAATGAGATGACCAGGGTCAAGATTAGAGAAGGATAGAGTCTAGAACCGAGCCCTGAGGGGGCAGGAGACTCATGGAAGACTGAAGATACTTATTAGCTACATGACCCTGGGCAAGTCACCTAACCTTGCTTGCCTCAATTTCCTTATTTGTAAAAGGAGCTGGAGAAGCAAAAGACAAACTACTCCAGTATCTTTGCCAATAAAACCCTAAATGGGATCTTGAAGAGTCAGGTACAACAGAACAACAACATATATATATATCAATGTATAATGGGGTTTTGAAAGAGAGGGAGTAGAATGACTCCCAGTCAATTGGGAGAATGATAGAATCCTCAACAGATATAGAACAATTTAAGAATATTGGTTTGAGGGAATGGAAGAAAAGATTATTAATATACTGAATCTGAGATACCTAAAGGAAAGAGAATAAACCAGGCACTGGTTATACAAATTAAAAAACAAACAATTTTTCCTGACTAGGAGCATATATTCTAAGGTTGGGGAGAGAAGGAAACAACAAAGGTATATAAAATACATTTATTATAAATGTTCTGTTAATAAAAATGAATATGTACAAAGTAGTGAAATACCAGATATTTTGGAAGGGATCAGCAAAGATTAGGGGAGATGATACCTGAGTTGTAGTTCAAAGAGAGGAACTCTGTAAGGCAGAGGTAAGAGGAAAGTTTATTCTAAGCATGATGGTTGGGGATTGTAAAGACAGAGGACATGGAGGAACATGGCATATATGAAGAACCAAAAGATGATCATTTTGACTGGATCAGAGAGAGCCATCTGTCTGACCACTCATATTCAAAGAAGGAAAGCACTAGAATTAAAAGGAGTTGGGAAAATGTTTCCTTTAGAAACTTTACTGTTGTTGTTCAGCATCTCACCACCTCAGATTTACCAGTCTCTAAACATCTAGGGGCACAAATCTGACCATATCTCACACCTGCTCAAAACTTTCAGAAGCTTCTGATGACTTCTAGGATAAGATGACCCTGAAGCCTTTCCACAATCTGACTCCCATATATCTTCCTAGTCTTACTCTATTCTAATCTACTTTATGAGTTTTTGTTCCAGTCAAAATGAATTACCAACTTTTCCCTGAATTGGTCATGTCATTTCTTCTCCTTGAATCTACCAAAAACTACCAACACCACCATCCCTGGCACTCTCTCCTTGCCTCCATCTCTTCAAATCTTTGTCTTTTTTTTTTCAAGGTTTGGCTCTTCCTTAGTTCCCCCCTGCTGTTACTATGCTGTCTCTCCTCCATTTCTGTGCACCCCACTTCTGAATTTCTTGCATTCTCCCAACAGAATATTCCCAGAGGAATGGGAGAGCTTGAGTTTTGTCTATGTCCAGTGCCTTTCACAAAGGGTACTTGGCTCACTTCCATTCAACAAGCATTTGTTAGCCAACTGCTATATTCCAAACACTAAGACAAAACTAAGAATCCTTTACACACACACACACACACACACACACACAGACACTACAAATACAAAGTAATTTCCAACAGGGAGACTGTGGAACTGGAACTGGAACTGCAACAACAGAATCTTCAAAGAGCTGCCTATGGTCAATTGGTTCTCAAAGTTTAGTCTTAGAATCCCTGGAAGTCCTCAAAACCTTTTCAGGGATTCCCCCATGGCCATTTCAAGAAGTCCCCAAAGATCTTTTCCTAAAGGTTTGCAATGTCAAAACAATTTTCATAATAACAGTATTTTTCAATTTCTAATATGTAAATATCAATGGATATAACCCACATAAACTAAAAACTCTTTAGGTTGAGAGGGGTGGGTCTTCAATAATTTTTAAGAGTATGAAGAATAGGGGTGGCTAGGTGGCGACCCTGGAGTCAGGAGTACCTGGGTTCAAATTCGACCTCAGACACTTAATAATTACCCAGCTGTGTGGCCTTGGGCAAGCCACTTAACCCCATCTGTCTTGCAAAATCCTAAAAGGAAAAAAAAGAGTATTAAGAGTACAGCTAGGTGGTACAGTGATTAGAGTGCTGGGCCTGCAGTCAAGAAGACCTGAAAGCAAATCCAGCCTCATTTAACTGTGTGACACTTGGCAAATCATTTAATCCCTATTTGTTTCAGTTTTCTCATCTATAAAACAGGGATGATCACAGCAGTTACCTCCCAGGGTTGTTGTAAGGATCCAATGAGGTCATAATTGAAAAGTACTTTGCACAGAGTCTGGCCATTAAACAAATATAGGAATTATATAAATGTTAGGGATGAGACCATTCTAAGGTCAAAAAGTTTTTAGAATCACTGTTCATGTCCAACCTCATTTTAAAAATAACCTATGACCCGGATTCCCAGGCCCTGGTGTAACACAGGTCAGGTCCAGTCTTGGAGCAGACCTAAAAAGTCGGTCCCTTTTTGCTTATTTGCTTCTACTTGGAATTTACTTTAAATATTAATAAATGCTAGTTAAATTGTTGGAGGACAAAAATATCTTTGCCTCTAGTCCCTAACCCCCAACCTACCCCCAAGCAGCTTTCCTCACCCCCTCCACACTACAGAAAAGTATTCACAGAATCTGATTCTGTAAGCCTGGGTCACTCTGGGTGTATCTACCAGTTCATCTCCTATCTCTACCAGTTGTGACCCACATGGAGTCAGCAGATAAATTCTAGATTAATGGGAAGCACCTAAAGATTAAGCGATTTGCCCAGGTCACGGATCTAATAATTGTCAGGATTTGAAGCTAGGTCCTCTTGACTACAAGCCCCTTACTCTATTCTCTATCAACTATTCCATGGATATATATGTTGGATAGATGAATTAAAAAATCCATTGATGCAGTAGGTAGTCAATGTTAATTTTGTATTTGATGCATCATATCTCAATGTGTCACCATGCTGCTGCTGCTTCCTATCTGCACCATCTCTTAGTGGGATCTCTCCTTTGATAGTAGCTGTTATTTCAGGCTGTGTCAGTTCTGAGCACAGTCATCTGGCCTATATCTCTATCTCTATCTCTATCTCTATCTCTATCTCTATCTCTGTCTCTATCTCTATCTCTCTCTGTCTCTCTGTCTCTGTCTCTGTCTCTCTCTCTGTCTCTCTCTCTCTCTCTCTATATAATCTATATCTATATCTAATCTATCTATATCTATATTTATGTAAATATACACCAAAGCATATACACACATACACACACATGCACACACACATACATATATGCTTTAGTTCTCCCAAAGATCGATGATTTTGTCAGTTCAGATGCTCTTTCCAGTAATATAGATGGATGACCCAGTGGTTAGAACAACTGATGGTTCAGCAAATAGAGTGCCAGTCCTAGAGTTAGGAAAACATGAGTCCAAATCTGGTCTCAGACACTCAAGAGCTTTGTGACCCTTGGCTATTCATTTAAACTTTGTCTGCCTTAGTTTCCTCATCTGCAAAATGGGGGTTATAGCATCCCTTGCCTCCCAGGATTGTTATGAGGATCAAATAACACAATATTTGTAAAGAATATATCCAGTGTATGGTATATAGTAAGCACTTAATAAATACTCATTCTCTCCCCCTTCATAGACAGTCCTTAATCATCAGTTGATGGGTCTTCTTGTTTCAAGGTCCCTCCCCACTCCAGTTCATCCTCCATTCAGCTACTAAAGTGATGTTCCTCAAGTGCAGGTCTGCCAGGTCATATCTCTACCCAATAAACTCATTGTCTCTAGGAATGAACAAAATACTCATTCAAAACCCTCCTTATTCCTTATTCCCCTACACTTACTTTTCCATCTGCTGATAATGTCCACCGGATCATTCCATGAGCAATACACTGAATCTCTCAGCATTAACTTCTAGAAATGAATAAAAAATACTCGTTCAAAACCCTCTCCTATTTTTCCAGTCTCCTTCCTCCTTATTCCCCTCTACCTACTTTTTCATTTGGTGATAATGGCCACCTGGTCATTGCATGAGCAATAAACTAGCTCTTTCAGCTCTAAGCATCATCAATCAGTCATCAGAAAACTCCCTCCTCCATTCCACCTACTATCTTCCCTGACTTCCTTTCAATCCCAACTGAAATCCCTTCTTTTACTGGAAGCCTTCCCCATTCCCTCTTAATTTCTGTGCCTTCCCTCTTTTTACTTATTTCCTATTTATCTTGTAAAAAGATCACTTTGTCTATATTGATTGTGTGTAGTAGTCTTCCTCATTAGATTGTAAGCTTCTTGAGGACAGAGACTATCTTTTACTTCTTTTTGTATCCTCACACCCTCAGTGTAGGTGCTTAATAAATGTTGATTGATTGATAAATAGTTTCCTAAGTTGCTATGACCAATTTTCTGAGGCTGAGCCCCTGCCTTTAGCTGAATTAATCTTCTGATGACAGATACATGTTCTATTGGAATTCATTTTAGAGG
This sequence comes from Macrotis lagotis, assembly GCF_037893015.1. Classification (NCBI taxonomy): domain Eukaryota; kingdom Metazoa; phylum Chordata; class Mammalia; order Peramelemorphia; family Peramelidae; genus Macrotis; species Macrotis lagotis. The sequence continues at coordinate 224,160,760 of NC_133660.1, read as the reverse complement.
TTGTTCAGTTTTGATCTTTCCTGCCAGCTGGCACTCTGTCCATAAACCAGTGAGGGCCTCAAACAATGAGACATTGGAAAAGCTAATTTATTAAATGAATAGCTTCTATTTATTAAATGTTGTCTCCCCCACTATTTGGGGTTTTTTGTGGCTGTCTTTCTTTGTATCCCCAGCAATTAACACATAGTAAGCATTTAATAAAATCTTGTCTTTATGCAGCATTTTATAGTTACAAATCTCACAACAATTCTGTTAACTGTCATACATTTTCCTATAACATACTTTTTTTGGTTTGTTTATTTGGTTGTTTTTTTTTTTTTGCAAGGCAATAGAGTTAAGTGGCTTGCCCAAGGCCACACAATTGGGTAATTATTAAGTATCTGAAGCTGGATTTGAACTCAGGGACTCCTGACTCCAAGGCCAGTGCTCTATCCACTGCACCACCTAGCCACCCTATAACATACTTTTATAATAGTGATAGCTAGCATTTATATGCCACTTTAAAATCTGAAAAACAATCACCATTATTCTCCTTTTATCCTCACAATGGCCCTCAGGGATAAGTGCTATTATGATCATTCCTATTTTTCCAATAGGGGAAACTGAGGAAGACAGTTTAAATGACTCACCTGGGGTCCATTTCATAGGCCTGATTTGAACTCAGGTTTTCTTGATTCCAAGTCCAATGATTTATCCAACGTTTCCCCTCAGTTCATACATTTGTTCCGTGAAGTCAACTTCTCAATTGTTCATATGAAGGTCAATATGACTTAATAAATATTTTTAGTTTTGAATATAAGTTCTGCCACTTCTATTTTTTTAAAGAAAGATTTTATTTATTTTGAATTTTACAATTTTTCCCTTAAACTTACTTCGCTCCCACCATGCCCTACAGAAGGCAGTCTGTTAGTCTTTACATTGTTTCCATAGTATACACTGATCTAAGTTGAATGTGATGAGAGAGAAATCATATCCTTAAAGAAGAAAAATAAAGTATAAGAGATAGCCAAACTACATAATAAGATAATGGCTTTGTTTTTTTTTTTTAATTAAAGGTGATAGTCTTTGGTCTTTGTTCAAACTCCACAGTTCTTTCTCTGGATACAGATGGTATTCCCTATTGCAGATACCCCCAAATTGTGCCTGATTGTTGCACTGATGGAATAAGCAAATCCATCAAGGTTGACCATCATTCCCATGTTACTGTTAGGGTGTACAGTGTTCTTCTGGTTCTGCTCATCTCACTCAGCATCAGTTCATGCAAATCCTTCCAGGCTCCCCTGAATACCCATTCCTCCTGGTTTCTAATAGAACAATAGTGTTCCATCATATATATATATATATATATATATATATATATATATATATATATATATACACACACATATATTATATATCACAATTTGTTCAGCCATTCCCCAGTTGACATTCACTCAATTTCCAATTCTTTGCCACCACAAACAGGGCTGCTATGAATATTTTTGTACAAGTGATATTTTTACCCTTTTTCATCATCTCTTCAGGGTATAGACCCAGTAGTGGTATTGCTGGTTCAAAGTGTATGCACATTTTTATTGCCCTTTGGGCATAATTCCAAACTGTTCTCCAGAAGTCTAACATGTGTATGAAAATTTTTTATTTGCTCCCTGTCAAGTTCAGAATAATTTCTAAATAATTTTTTAAATTAAAAAAAATAGGCAGTATGATATAGTGAGAGGGCTGGACTTGGAGTTAGAAGACTTAGGTTCAAATTCTGCCTCTAGCATTTAATGACTGTGTTACTGAAGAGAAATTTCTTAGCTGTTCTGTGCCTCAGTTTCCACATCTCTTCTATAATGAAGTAGTATTAGATGACTTCTGAGATCCCTTCCAGCTCTTCTTCCATATTATGATCTTATAAAGGTTTACAAGGATATGTGAATGACTCTGACCCTAAGGCTAAACTCTGAATTTTGATTGGATGGCACAGGTTGGTGAAATTGCCAGTAGTTTTCTTCTCTTGAACAGATTTCAGATAGGAAACTTTCTGATCAGCAGCCGATTCCCTGGGTGCTGGATTTCTTGTTTGTGGCTGAAAGAAAGAAATGTTCCTTTATAAGACTTAGCATGCCCCTAGCATTTTGATTGTTTATTTGAATTATTCCCCAAGAATATGCATGATTAGTAAAGTAATAAAATATTCTGGAAACCACTCAGTTGTTTTGAGTGACCTTTGGCATCATAGTCACAACTACTATCTAAAGTTGGGGGTCCATAACCCATAATCTTTAACATCCCATTGGGTCTGTAAGTAGTTTTCAAGAATATCATCACTCCAATGGGAAAACAATCACTTGGTTATTTTCACTAACCTCTAACTGGAATTTCCTTCAGTTTTGAAGGTCAATTGTAAAACAAGGGGTCCCCTAGGCTGCACAAGACTGCCCAAAGGGTTTGCATCACAAAAATAGTAAGAGTCCCTGAACTGACCCCAAATTAACTCTAGAGGGACATTTTTCAAGACTCCCCGAAACTCTTTTAAGTGCAGAATTTTATGTTTATGTACCTATTTGATTTCTTCTTATCAATCATTAAACATTTTTAAGTCTTATTATGTGCCAGACTTTGGGGGATATAAAGAAAAAGACAATGCAATTTCTGCTCTCAAGTTGCTTACTCTCTAATGATGGAGCCAACATGTACATATGTAGCAAGATATATCCAAAGTAGGTACCAGATCACCTTAGAGGGAATGGGCACTAGCCACTGGGGGGAAGGGGTTAATGACCACAAATGTTTCCTAACTGAGCAACTCACTGAATTTCTATTAGCTCCACATAAGAGATGAGCAAACCCACTCAGAGAGCTTAAAGTGAATGACTTTGTTCACAGAGCTGGATGTGGCAAAGTCATGGCTCAGATCCAGAATTTCTCCTCTACACCTCCTACTACTCAGTAATCAGGTATCTTCCTACTCTTTGGGTCCAACTAGTATAGATCTGGGGCAATGAGCCTCTGTGAGGATCTACTGAAGAAGGTAACCTTCTGGGGCTCCCAGGAATTGACTCAACCTAGAAGACTGGGAGATGCCCTTTCCCCTTAGTTTCCTGAATATTCTTGGCTTAGGACAATCTAAATTGGGCATAGAAGAGCATAGGGTCAACCTGGAAATATTCCTGCATTCACTTTTTAGTGACTCCTAATCATCTTTTTTTTTTTTTTTAGGTTTTTGGCAAGGCAAATGGGGTTAAGTGGCTTGCCCAAGGCCACACAGCTAGGTAATTATTAAGTGTCTGAGACTGGATTTGAACCCAGGTACTCCTGACTCCAAGGCCAGTGCTTTATCCACTATGCCACCTAGCCACCCCGACTCCTAATCATCTTCTCTGAACTTCAAAGGGATATCTATCTAGTTCAAAATGATAGCAAGACAAACATGACCCCTCAAAAAGGCCCAGATCTTCAGGTTCATGGTCACCTGAACATAGGCCTTCTTAGTTATAGGCTGCATGCTACCTGGAAACATTATTAGTAATAATCATACCTTACCTGTATCCCAAAGAGATAAGCAAAATGATCTACTTGTACAAAAATATTATAGTAACTCTTAGTGGTGAGAAAGACTTGGAAATTGAAAGGATGTCTATCAACTGGGTCATGACAACAAATTTTTTTGTATGATTGTGATGGGACACCATTTTGCTATAAGAAATGACAAGCAGGAAACAATCAGAAAAACCTGGAAAGAATTATATGAAGTGATGCAAAGTAGAATGAGCAGAACCAGGAGAACATTGTACATATAGTATAGCAATATTATATGATCATTAACTGTTATGGACTTAGCTATATTCAGCAAGGCAATGATTTGAAACAATTCTGATTATGCCACCCATCTCCAGAGGGGAAAAAACTGATGGAGTCAATGCAGATTAAAACTAAATTTTTCTTTATTTTTCTTGGGGTTTTTTGGTCAGTGTTTTCTTTAACAACACAATTTACATGGAAATATGTTTGTATGACTTTAGATTACTTGTCTTCTCAATGAGGTGGGTGGAAGGGGAAGAAAAAAGAAAGAGAATTTAAAATTCAAAATTTGCAAAAAAAATTTAAATTGTTTTCAAAAGTAATTGAGGGAAAATAAAATGCTAACCTTAAAAAATAATAATCAATTTTTTTGTACAGTGTCTGATACTTTTAACAAGACTCTCACAAAATCATTTAATTTTTTCCTGGGAGAATCCTGCAAGGGATGTATTACCCCTACATTATAATTGATAAACTGGGCAACCCAGAAGTAAATTGCGAATTAACAGCAGAACTGGAACTAGAAACCAGGTCTCCTAACATCATCCATAGCATTTTTTTAGCTGAGTTGCTCCCTTCTCCTGTATCTCTGAGTACGAGTAGCCCCTCTGGCCTTCACTGAAAAGATTAGTCCATTCTAGGACAATCCTCGATCTATTCAATTCTAGAACCAGATCTCTGGGATTAATCTAATTGATTTTAAGTTCATCTTGTAAGTAGTTGTAGGTTTCTTATGGTCATGAGCCTAACACTCTATGAAGCCTCAGGGTAAAGTCAGGGGACCCCTTTTATAGTTTTTATAATTTTCCTTATGATGTTTGACAGTAACAGGCATAGAAATGAAACATTACCCAATATATTGTTTGTGTGCCTCTGTGTATAATTTGTATGTGCGTAAGCTGTTGGCATGCTATATCCCTCATTAGAAGGCAGCCTCCTTTTTTGCCTTTCTTTGTAGCTTCAGCATTTAATTCAATGACTGGCACAAAAAATTCTTTTTTTTTTAAAAGAAAGATTTTATTTATCTTGAGTTTTACAATTTTCCCCCATTCTTGCTTCCTTCCCCCAAACCCCCCACAGAAGGCATTCTGTTAGTCTTTACATTGGTTCCATGTTATACATTGATCTCAGATGAATGTGATGACAGAGAAATAATATCCTTAAGGAAGAAAAATAAAGTATGAGATAGTAAAAGTACATAATAATATAATGGGTTTTTTTTCTAATTTGACGGTAATAGTCTTCGGTCTTTGTTCAAAGTCCATAATTCTTTCTCTGGATAAAGATGGTATTCTTCATTGCAGATAGCCCAAAATTGTCCCTGGTTGCTGTTCTGAAGGGATGAGCAAGTCCATCAGGGTTGATACAGCAAATTCTTAATACACACTTCTTGATCAGTAATTTTTAACCCTTAGAGGAGGTACTTCCAGGCATTGTAATTTGGTGTCCTGACCTAGCACTATCCAAGTGCCTTGGTTTCAGTTAATTAGTTTCATTAATTAAAACTTTAGCTTTAACATTAGTTAAAACTTTGAGTCCTCTTCCTGTGAAACATTTGATGAAAGAAGAAAAAAAGACTTGAAGAAAAACACCTTTCTGATACATAAAAGTGAAATGGGATACCTCTGGATGTGGTGAATTCCCTATTGGGAGATTCTCAAGTGAAGATTGGATGATTCATTAAAGATGTCTAAACTGTTCCCATCCAAGTTAGACCAGATGGTATCTGAAGTTCCTTCCAGTTCTGAGCTTAGCACTGGAAAGGACTTTTAGGAGTCATCTCATCCATATTGCTACCCAATTCTTGACTCCTCTCTAAGTCCTTTTCTAAAAACTTAGCTATCTAAGCTTAAAAATCACAGAGGCCTGATTTGAAATACTGAGTTGCAATGAGCAAAAATATTTGTAATAGAAAGGAATAGGAGACCCATGGGTCATCGCCATATTTAAACATCTGGATCAGCACTTCCTTCACAAAATAAGCAAAAAGATCCATATGACAAGTTGAAATTTCACCAAAAGTGCTTCTCTTCTCCCATCTGATTTTTGCTTTTCTCCTCAGCTTTTCCTTAAAGCAGATATGAGGTCTGATATGACTTCTGTTTTCCTATTTAGTTACAGAAGGTGAAAAAGTTAAATATTCAATGAAGCAAGGCTGAGGCTTACTTCTATCAGTAAATTAGAAATAATAAAAAAAGTTATTCTGCTTAATGTAATGAAACCTCATTGATTTGGACTCTACTAAGTTGGAATTTATAATCATTATAATTGAGTTGAAGTTCATTTTTTACAATATTATTGATTTTTTTTTAACCCAGAAGGAACATTAGGGAATAACATATTTAGTGCAGGAAAGGATTTTAGAGGCCAAATTCCTTATTATCTTGTCCTGCCTAGTCATTTTCTTTTGCCAATTCATTCATTCATTCATAAGTATCTACTGGAAGAGTGCCATTCACAAGGCCATGTGCTTGGTACTCCTGTGAATATTCTATTCTTCAATGAATCCATGATCTCCTTGGAGTGACTAGTCCTTCTATGGATACAGATCACATCTCACATCTTCACATCTCATCCTGTGCAATTCTTGTTTCTCCCTCATTCCTCTAATTCACTTTCTATTTATTTCCTGAACAACATTGAATCTTATTATCATACACTCTCATTACTTCACCTTGATAATACTTTTTATGCATCTTCTCATGCACAAGTCATCTTTGATAATATTCTGTAGCCTGTCTACAATAAGACCCATAACTATGGCAGGACAAGCAGGTTCACTAAAATTTAGAGGGTTGCAAAATTTTAAAAATAATATGTGTTACATCGATATTTGACAATGCTGGTACTTTTTGATTATGGTAACAACTGGGCTTAGCACCTAGTTAGCAAGAATAATTAGTTAAAATAGAAAGCTACCAGATGGTGGCATTGTTAATAACACCCTTCTGTGAACCACTATAGAAACTAATTCCCCTTCCTATTCAAGAGAATTTGTTTTAATTACTTCTTGTATTATTTTCACATCATGAATTACAAAGTTGATTTAAGGAAACATCTGCAGAGCTGTAACTGGGGGGTAGGAGGAAAGATGGGCTTTGCCCCAGGGAAGGAAATTTAAAGGAGAGGAAAGCATAATACTTGGAAGAGGGTAGCCTGGAGAGAAATAGAAAAACAAAATGTGAGAGAAGGGTTGATTATGAGTGTCTGTATGTGTTTTTGGGAGTAGGGGAAGATGTTCTGTTTTTACTCTTTAAAGCTCAATTCAAAGATACTTCTTTCAAGAAGTGAGACTAGACATCTAAAGTCTAAGCAGAAAGAAGAAAAGAAAGAAATAAGATGTAGTTGGAAACTGGATTTTTACTTAAGATCTCATAGAAACAGCTAAAAACAGCTTCTATTTGCTTTAGGAATTTGAAGAGAATCAACTATGGATCAAAGACATCTAAAAAACAATTGACCTTTTAAATGCCAAAGGCTAGGAATGTTCAATGGACAAGTTTATATCTTCTTCACAGCTTAAAAGGATATGCACAGACAAATCTCTAAAGAAGAATTTTGCTTACTATCATATTAATAATTCTTTAAATTGTACCAAATCACTAATCAGAAGAGAAATGAACATCAAAAAAAGCCTGAGATTTCACCCTACACCCAGAAAATTGGCAAAAATGAGAAAGGAAGAGAATAGCAATGTTGGAGGAGTTGTGGAATGAGAGGCACTCTTGGAGAGCTACATATATGTATATATGTATGTATTGCTAGTGAAACTGTTAATTGGTCAAATCATTCTGGCCATGGAATTTCAATTTGGAATGTAGTTAAAAAGTGACTAAATGGCCACATTCTTTGACCCAAAGATTCTACTGCTGTACATACCCCAAGGAAAGATAAAAGTGGGGGGGAAAGGTCCCATATAATTTACAACAGCAATTTTTGCAGTAGTATAATAAGTTAAAGACTAATTGATTGGAAAATAGATAATAACAAATTGTGATACATAAAGATAATAGAATGTTGCTGCTATATAAGAAATGAAGACTATAAACATATATGAATTGATGCAAAGTTAAGTAAACAAGCAGGAAAACAATATATACAATGACTACAAGAAAATAAATTCAAAAACAAAAGTGAATGTTTGTAAAGATAATATTTAAATTTGATCCCCATAAAAGACTTGAGAAAATATACCTCCTTTTCTTCTTTGTAGGGGTGGGGGGAATATAGGTGAGCAATTAATGATTGAATGGACAAATGAAAAAGCTTTTATTAAATGTCCACTACAGAAGGAGAAGGGTAAATTATGAGAGACTTAATGATGATGACCTGCATGGAAAGAAGATACTGAAAATGCTCATATGAACCTTCTCATTTAATAGAGCAGGTAGAAGGAGTTTTTATAGATGAAGCACAGGAAAGAGCTGAATGTGAAGATATAATATATTGTAAAAATGGAGTCAATGGCTAAAAGGGAAATGTACTGGGAGTAAGAAAAAGATGAGGTTGAATAGGCTAAGATATTTCATGTAAAAGATATATTTTTTGCAATGAGCTTTTGCAATGGTATGGAAGGGGGGAAGGCTCAGAGGCTCAGAGAGAAAACAGCATACACCCTCAGACATCTAGAAGAAAAAGGAGAGAAAGGGGACAGGGGGAAGGGGAGATGTAGGTGATAGAGGAAAAGGTAGATCACAGGAGAGAATAGTCAGATATAACACATTTTCTTTATTACTTTTTGCCAGGTGCTTGGATTGGGTGGCCTTTCCAGGACCATGGGGTCAGGTGGTTGCTGGGTCTATGGGGTGGTAATGTGGTCTTGGGGGCCTCTTAGCCCCAGGGCCGGTGCTCTGTCCAGTGTGTCACTCAGCTACCCTACAGCACATTTTAGAAGAGGGACAGAGTGAAAGGAGAAAGAAAAAAAATACAACAGATGGTAGTGGGGAGGAATGGATGGAGGAATTACAATCAGCAACAGCAACTGTGGAAAAATATGGAAGTGACTTCTGTGACGGACTTATGATAAAGAATGTGATACACCCAAGACAGAGCTGATGGTATCAGAACACAGACTGAAACACATTTTTTTCTCTTTCTTTTACTTTATTTCACATGAGACTTTATATTTTTGTGGAGGGGAGTAATATGTTTACTCTTAAACAAGAATATTTTGTAATGTTGAAAAAAATAAAGAAAAAAGGTAAAATAAATAAAAATAAATTTTAATAAAGCAAATAAAAAATAAAAATAAATTTCTGCTACATGAGAAGCATTTTGATAAGTGCTAGGGTTACAAATAGAAAATCAAGACAAATCCTGTTCACAAGAAGTTCACATTCTAATGGGGGAGAGGGAGACAAGACATAAAGGAGGGTTCAGTGGAAAGACTCCACTATCTTTAGGATGCAACAGCAAAGCAAATGAATGACAAAATAGCAATGCTCTACTTTATGTTATTTCCACTAGTAAAACCAAATCCATTTCTGACATTAAAACCGTCTGACATTGCCAAGGCAAGAATTTTCTTTTCCTCAACAGTAGCCCATTACCCTTCTGTACACACTGATTTATACTGACTCATAGTCTCTTTGGGACTGCTAACACCAGCTTTTACATACACCAGATTCACTTTTAGAATCTGGTGTGTGTAAAAGTTGGAATTTACAGTAGGATAATGAGCTATATTCTAGATGCAAAGTCCCCATGCCCTCACATGTTGTTACTGGATCATTTCAGTTGTGTCCACCTCTTCGTGATCCATTTGGAGTTCTCTTGGCAAAGATACTGGAGTGATTTATCATTTCCTTCTCCAATTTATTTTATGGTTGAGGAACTAACTGTGGCAAAAAAGGTTAAGTGACTTGCCCAGAATCCAACTAGTAAATGTGTGAGGTTAGATTTGAACTCAGTAAGAGGAGTCCCTGATCTATCCACTGATTTGCCCATGCCCTCACATACGCAAACTTATACCCCAATATTGGGAATCATGATGAATAACCCAGTCAGATTCTGAATTGAATGGCTGAGTAGCCAGTTTTTGAATTCTAAGTAGAAGGGGTGGGGTAGGGGGAAAAGTATCTGAATTCAGAGGGATAACAAACAAAACAAGGGCAAAGGGCATGAATGGTAGTGGGGTGATTGTGAGAGACAGTTTCATTACCTACATAGGCAGGTGTGGCAATGCAGGGTAGGCCAGTAACATCAGAAGACAAGGTGGGAGAGTCCTCCTATTAATGAAGTCTCAATTGGGAGGGGAAGAGAAAGAAAGCACACCTTCCCTTGCAACTATGGATGCAGAGACACGGTTTGGTCTCCCTACCACAGGAGACAAAAGGACTATAGAGATGCCTGTCAACTCTCTGGCTTATCAGAAAGAATGAAGTGTTCCTAGAAAGAATTTGTAAAGTGCTTTAGAGGGTAAACAATAGAAGCAGAAGGGAAATTAGTACAGTTTTCCATGCATGAGCTAATCCCAGGAAAGGAAGGGAAGAAAAAGGGTCACAAAACATGTGTATTTAAGTAATAGGCAAGATTCTTTCTACACAGAGATTCCTAATCTAAATACATAAAATGACAAAGGAAAAGTATTTAGCAACAGGCTTTAAAAATTCACAGATCCTTGAGATCACCTGGACTCCAGGTGAGTAACCCCTGCATAAAAGAATACAATGGGACCCAAACTTGAGAATAAAGTAGCTTGTAGGGCTCCAAAGAATGATAATATGGTTCTAAAAATGCCACCTGATCTGAAGTCAGAGTAGAAAGAGATGACTTAGTGGTGGTTGGTGACTATTGAAGGGTATATGGAAATAATAGAGAAGGATCGCAGCTAGGATGGGATGGGATGGCATACCTTTTCAGACTGCTAACTTCTTTAAAAAAAAAACCTGTATTAGCTTTTTTTTTTGGCATTGCTGTTATTCCCAAATATGTCTCTCCTCCCCCTCTTCAGAGAGCTATCCTTTTAGAATTAAAAATAAAAAGAAAGAGAAGAAAAGCAGTTAGTAAAACCAGGACTCAAATCAACTAAATCTAAAAGTCTATGCAGTGTTCCATTTCCATTGTCCCCCACCTCTTCAAAGGAAAGAGGGAGGTACATTGCTTCTCTGGGCTCAACCTTGGCCATAATTACAAGGCATTTCATTTCATTTGTTCTTTCCATTTATATTGCTGTAATCATGTATATGGTTTCTCTGATTCTGCTTACTTCACTCTGCATGAATTCATATACATACATTTTCCCAATTCCTCCATATTCTTCCTGTTCATCACTTCTTATAGTACAGAAATATTCATTACACTTATGAATCACAGTTTGTTTAGTTGTTCCCCAAGAGATGGGCATTTTCTTGGCTTCTAGTTCTTGGCTACCCTAAAAAAAGGCTAGTGTGGGGGTGGCTAGGTGGCAAAGTGGATAGAGCACTGGCCTTGGAGTCAGGAGTACCTGAGTTCAAATTTGACCCTCAGACACTTAATAATTACCTAGCCATGTGGCCTTGGCCAGGCCACTTAACCCCATTACCTTGCAAAAAAAAAAAAAACAACCTAAAATAAAATTAAAAAAAAAAAAGGCTAGTGTGAATACCTGGAATCTTTCTATCTTTGACCTCCCTGAGGGATTTCTAGTAGAAGGATTTCTAGGTCAAAGGGTATGGGCATTTTACAACCATTTTAAAGATAATTCCAATTTGACTTCCAGAATAGTGTGATCAACTGCCAAAGATACAACATAAGAATAATATTAACAAATCTTCGATATAAATCATTAATGATTAAATGACAAAATATAAGTAAATGATATATAATCATCAATAATTATCAACAACTTATCAATAATTTCACATCAAGCAACATCCAAGGAGAGAGCCAGCAATAAAATCCATGGCTTCAGAAGCCTGTACACAGATGCACAAAGTATTCATGCTTGCAGGTAAATTTAACTGTATTGACATTGCTGAGACTTGGTGAAATGGGACTCATGACTGGAACGTGTCTCTCTGGAAGGGCATTCCAGAGTCCTAAGCCTGGAGTTTGGAAGACCAGAGTTCATATCTAGACTTAGATACTTACTGGTTGTGTGACATTAGGCATGTCTCTTAACTTCTGTCTGCTTCAATTTTCTCAACTGTAAAATGATAATTATAGCATTTACCTAACAGGGCTGTTGTGAGAATGAAATGAAATATTTGTGTAGCCCTTAGCATACTGGTTGACAAATACAAAGTGTTTAATCTATACCTATTCCCTGCCCTTCCCTCACACAAAAAAAGGAACAGAGTAAACAAAAGGCAGGAATTATTGAGTAGCATTGTAGACTAAGAAGCTATACTCTTGGGGAAATCAAAGACCTAGAGTAGATAATGAATCAATCAACAGGTGATTAGTGCTTCTTATGTACCAGGTGGATCCTGAGATTCCAAATATAAAAGTAAGACAGACCATGGCCTAAGGCTCCTTACATTCCTCTGGAGAGAAACATGGTGGAAGGAGCACTTGAATAAAGATCAATGGAGAGAGAGAAATGGAAGTGATATTATTATTGGAGTATACCACAGACCTACCTGCCGGAAGGAAGAAATAGGTAAAGTATTCTGGAGAAGGTTATTAACCTGCCACAAAGGCATTTATAATGGTGATTGAGAGCTTCAGCTTTTGAGACATCTGTTGGAGTTCTCTCTGCCAAAAACAGAGCAGCTGGTAAATTCTTGATTTGCCTAAATGAAGATTTCATTGCTCAAAAAATGGAGAAAGTTGTCAAGAAAAATTGCTATCTTGGACCTGATTCTAATTGATAGAGTGGATTTTGTTGCTGAAATAGAAATTACAGGAATTATGAGAGAGAAAAGCAGTATGGAAGACTGGATAAAGTGCTAGACCAAGGTCAGGAAGGTCTAGGCTCAAACCACACTGCTGATACTTATTAGCTATGGGATCATGGACAAATCATTTAACTTCACCGGACCTCAGTTTCCTAATCTGTAAAATGACTGCATTGGACAAGACAGTTTCTAAAGTCCCTTTTTTCCCCCTGAATCTATGAACCTATCACCCATCTTAGAATTTGGTTTTGGAGGAAGGTTGGGGTTTTTTGGGGGGTTACTAGGCAATTAGTGTTAGATGACTTAGGGTAACAAAGCTAATGTGTTAATTGTCTGAGACTGGATTTGAACTCAGATCCTCTTGACTCCAGGACTGGTATTCTATCCACAGAGCCACCAACTGCCCCCAATCTTAGAATTTGTGATAGAAAAGGAAAACTAGGCAAAGGGTGCAATTCAAAGGGTGCAAGGAAGGTTCTTTGAGCAGGGTCTAGAGTGGTCACTTGTCAGACAAGGAGAATTCCTTGTACAGATGCCCACTTGGAGATTCTCATTCTAAGATTCTGTGATTCAGAATAAGCTTACCTGATCCCCCCAACTGTCCAGAATGACCATTTTATTCTTCCTACCTCACATAGCACTTACTTTTACATCACTCTAATACAAAGTATTATTTTATATATTATAATTATCAGGGTATCTTTTCCTCTCTGAGTTCCAGGAGGGGAAGAAAGTTTCTATTAAGAAAAAGGTTTTATTTCACTCAAGTCAATGATCTACATACAGAAGGCATTTAATAAATGTTAACAAAATGAAATTAAGATACAACAGTTGCCTCCCAAGTATTCAGTTTGGTTAGGATATAAGAACAAGACAAGGCAGGATGTGGTCAGCACAGAAGTCTTAGATCTACTGTGAGCATTCAGGGGAAGCTTAGAAACACAAGAAAGGACAGAAAAGAATTCAGGTCATCACAGCCTTCCAAAACCCAAGGTCACCTGCACAATGTAATAAAATTAGATTGGGGGTGGGGGGTGGGGGGAGATGCTAGGGTTAGGGTCCATAACATCTATTGATTATTAGGTGGAGAATTAAGTTAGAAAAGGAAAGTTTAGATACCAGTGGAGAAATTAATCCTTTTAAAGGACAATCAATAAGAATTTGAAAAAGACAAACTGTTTTTCATCATTTGACATTAAACTAACCTTGGACAAGGCAGCCACCCTTCCATAGCCATGTTTTCAGAAACTATCCTTTGTAGTAGTAGCCAAAGCTACTATTTATCAAAAATGTACATCACCGGTCTTCCTCTCAGAAATGTCAAGATTAATGAATGTTATTTATACATTACTTTGAGGCCTTCCAGATAAAGCTACCACTCTTAAAATATAGTTCTGCTTTTATCTATCATAGTTTCTAAACTCTACAGATGAAGTTCATTGGCTCAACTGTATAGAGGATTTTGACCCATGGGGATATTTTCAAATTCCTTTTAGAATTAGAATTAATATAGGAAAAAAAGAATTAAAACTAATAAGAGCAGAATAGAATTTATATTTTAAAAAGTGCATTTTAGACATTCTTCTACAACTAAAGATACTAGGAAGGCATCATGATAATACAATTAAAAAAATTGAGAGCTCTTGAATCCCTTTGAGTCCCCCAAGTTTCATTTGTAGTAGGATGCCTCTGCTTTGAACAATAAGTATTTCCCTTTTTCTGTCTAACACTCCTCCTTTCTGTCCTTTTCTAGAAATTTTTAAACTTCATGATTATACTACTTAATTGGTTCGATGGAGCCTTCCTTCCCATATCAATCCCTAGCATTATTCTCTCTCCTAAGGGGATGAGAAACTAAACAGCAGGAGTAAGGACTTGCCCTATTGCCATAAAACCCATAACCATCATTCAGCTGTCTAGGTGACCTACCCTGCCATGAATATGAATTTGGTATTTCATGTGCCAATCAGGAAGACTTGAATTTGTCAGAGATGGTTGGTTCCATTCCAAGGGCAATCCAAGGATTATTGTTGACCTTCTTCCTCTTGTCCTAGCCTGAAGACAGTACTTGAAGCTCTGAAAACTGAGACCCTATGGATCTACTCCACTCTTTTTTCCTTTTTTTTAATTTTAGGCAGTGGGGTTAAGTGACTTGCCCAAGGTCACACAACTAGGTAATTATTAAGTGTCTGAGGTCAGATTTGAACTCAGGTACTCCTGACTCTAGGGCCAGTGCTCTATCTACTGTGCCACCTAGCTGCCCCCAACCCCATCTCTTGACTGATAGTCTATTATGATTTTGCCCTAAGCCTCTCTTTCTTTGTGGCCCTGGTTGCATCATGCCTGTGGGCATTTTAGTTTGAGGCTTTGAATTTCCCTTCTTGTGAATTAAATGTACTATAATAATAGAATTACTATGCATCTAGATGGTACAGTAGATTGAGTGCCATACCTAGAATCAGGAGAACCTGAGTTCAAATTTGACCTCAGACATTTACTAGATATGTGACCCTGTGCAAGTCACTCAACCTGTTTACCTTAGTTTCCTTATCTGTAAAATGAGCTGGAAAAGGAAATGGCAAACCAACTTCAGTATCTTTGACAAGAAAACCTCAAATGGAGTCACAAAGAGTAGTACAAAACTGAAACAATAACTATTGCTTTGGGTATTATTGGTCTCCCTGATTATATTATGGTATGTCCTCTTAATCCTGTAATTGTTGTTAAGGACTAGGAGAGACACCATCTGTAACTGTAAAAGCCCTAGACTGGAACAGAGGAGGCTTGTATTCCAGCCCAAATTTTTTTAGTAGCTGTGTGACATTGGATGAGTCCCTGTCTTCTTTTGAGCTTCAATTTCTATGTCTGTAAGATGCCAGAGGTAGCCTAGCTGATTGCTAAAGTGACTCACCACCCCCTAATTCTATTTCTTTCAAATTTCAACCTAATTCTGTGGAAATGATTGCAGAATCATACAATTTGAAAGATGGATGGATTTTCAGGAATCATGTAATCCAACTGACACCCAAAGGAAATCCTCATTACCACCTATCTGACAAGGGCTAGTCTAGCCTACCTCCAAAGACAGGAAACCTATCACCTTTCCAGAGAACCATCTCACCTTCAGACAATCCTAATTGTTAGGAAGTTTGACCTCTTTGCAACTTGCTCTTGGTTCTAGTCTCTGGGAATTAAACTATAATCCTTCATCTATATGACATCTATTTAAATGCTTGAAAGATCTATTGACTAGTACCTGATTCTTTTCTTCTCTAGACTAAATTTCTCCAGTTCCTTCAAAATCTCTTCATATGACATAGACCTGGCTGCCTAACCCTGGACATTCTCTAGCTTGTCAAGGTTTTAAGCTGTGATGCCCTGAATTGACCACAGTTTTCCAGATGAAATCTGATGAAAGCAGGGAATACAGTGGGACTTTCATAACCTACCTTTTCCTGTAAGTTTTGCCCCTCCTAATGCAACTTTTTTGACTTACCACACTAAACTGCTGACTTGAATTGAATTTACTAATCCTATTTTATACTTGTGAAATTGATTTTTTATCCCCAAGTGAAAGACTTTCCATTAATCTGCACTATATTACATTTTATTGTGTTAAGATAGTTTAACTTGTTCTGTTCCTCTTGAATTTTGACTCTATCATTCATTATATTAATTCTCCCTCTCAACTGGTGTCACCTGGAAATTTATCAGCATGCCTCATTAAATGTCTTCATCCAAATAATTGATAGCAATGGCACAGGCACAAGAATAGATCCCAGGGGCACTCCACTCTAGACAGCCTAACATTTGACATTTAAGAGGACTTGGAGTCCAGTCATCCAACCAGTGCTGAATGCATCTACTTGTTTTATCACCTACTTCTCACCTATCTTCTCCACAAGCACAGTATGAGATCATTTACCAGAAATTTTGCTAAAATCTAACAAAACCTTACTGGCAACATTCCCCTCATCTTCTATTTTACAAATGCTGTCAAATAAGGTTATAAGCCTAGATTGGCATGATCTTAAAGAAGTCATGATGATATTTTGTAACCATCACTTCCCTTTCTTGATTAATTGTGTGTGTGTGTGTGTCTATGTCTGTGTGTCTGTGTCTGTGTCTGTGTGTGTGTGTGTGTGTGTGTGTGTGTGTGTGTGTGTGTGTGTGTGTATGTGTGTGTGTGTGTGTTATTACCAAGATGAAGGAGATTTTCCTAGAATGTCTTAGAATCCAGAATGCTTACTTCTGTGGGTGAGAATGTGAATGGAATCTGGTGAATCAATTGTACACATATAGAAAGACTTCACTAGATATCAACTCCTGGGGAAAAAAAAGATATGGGGATTTTCATGAATTACAAGCTCAATATGAATCAAACATCTGGCTCACCAGAAATAAATCAAACCCATTTTAGGCTACATTAATAGAGGTGTGATGTCCTGAATAGGGGAGGGGATATTCCTTGCTCTGGCCAGACCACATATGGAATGTGGTTCTGGGCACCAAGTTTTAGGAGGGACATTGACACATGAGAGTGGCTGGAGGAGAGTAGTGACCATAATGAGAAACAATAATAATAATAATTATTATTATTATTATTATTATTATTATTATTATTAACATTTATGTAGGCTCTGGTATTTGCCTGTCACTCTACTAAGCACTTTAGAAATATTGTATTTTATTTGATCCTCACAACAACCCTGGGAGATAGGTGCTATTATTTATTCCCATTTTCAGTTGAGAAAATGAAGGCAAACAGAGGTTAAGTGACTTAACCCAGAATCACACAGCTAGTAAGTGCATAAAGTCAGACTTGATCTCAGGTCTTCCTGACAGTGCTCTACCCATTGTGTCATCTAGCTTCCTGGAAATAATGCCATTACGAGTATAATGAAAAAATCGGTAGTTGCATGAAAAGGATAAGACACAGGGAGAACACGAGTGACTTCTTTTCAAATTTTTATTTTCTGTTCCAAATTCTCTCCTTCCTTCCACCTTTTTCTCCACCTAGAGTGAAGGCAAGAAATATGATGCTCATTATACATGTGAAGTCATGCAAAACATATTTCCATATCAGCCATGTTGCAAGAAAAACATGCACAAAAATTTTAAAGTGAATAAAAACTAAGCTTCGGTATGCACTCAGACTTCATCAGTTTTCTCTCTCTGGAGGTAGGAAGCATTTTTCTTCCTGAGTTAATGAGTGTCTTCTGATACCTGATGGACTATCATAAAGAAGAGACACTGGACTATGAGTAGAAAAGTTTCTGTGAGTAGAATAGGTTCCTTCAGGAGGTTATGAGCTCACCATACCTGAATGTCTTCAAATACAGAATGGTCAGATATGTAGTACAGAGGATTCTTATTAAGCTGCAGGTGGCAACAAATGCCCCCCTGAGATCCTTTCTAAATCTGAGATTCAGTGATTTAATGAACTGGAAGCTCTCTTTCATTTTCCCATAATAATACCTTATATGTCTTAACAGAGACATGTGGCATGTACCAAACAATGGCATCTCTCTGGTCTCCTTTTTACCAACTGCTGGCAAATAGAATCAGGACACCTGGGGTTTAATCCCTGGGGACCTTTTCTGTGACTCACCAACTCTCCATTTTACAACTGAAAAGGGACTTACAAGTGTTTTATGTTGTAAAATCCCCTCATTTTACAGTCATAGACACTGAGGCCATTGAAGGTTAAATAATTTGCCCAAATCATTTACTCTGATCCTTTGGTGATTTCATCCATTTGGGTACTCCCTCCACCACTAAGCCCTTCCTTCCATATAACTTTATTTATAGTAGGTTACTTAACAAATCCTATAAAATAGAATTAATTGCCTGGAGGAAGTCACACCTGAGCTGAGCTTTGCAAGAAGATAATGATTCTGAGACCCCAGAGATGAGGTTAGCCGGCATTCCAAATATGGGAGATGGCTCTGGGAATGCACAGAGGTATACCAAGTTTGAGGGACTTTTTGATTTGTCCTTCAAACTCAAAGGAAACTGTGAAACCAGGGAGATGAAGCCATGACAAGCAAGTGAATTGGATTTGAATGAGGGGGGCTATGCTAAGTTAGCAGTCTCATTCTCTCCTCCAGAGCCATCTGGGTCCAAATATGAATCAGGACAACTGGAGATGGCCCTGAATGTGAAGCAATCAGGGTTAAATGATTGCCCAAGGTCACAAAACTGGTGTTTGAAGGATTTGAACTCATTCTCCTGACTTCAGGGCTAGTACTCTACTGACTGCACTGACATCTGCTTAGGAGGAGAGTAATTTGAAATAAGCCTTAGCTTTCAAAATCATCCTGAGGAGTCTGTATTTTATCCTAGAGGCAATGGAGAGTCAGATTTGTACAATCAATTAATCAATAAACATTGATTAAGTGTCTATTCTGTACTAAACATTGGATTAAAGCTCTGGAGATAGGAAAAAGAGGCAAGACAGATACTGACCTTAAGGAACTCCTGATCTAACAGGGGAAAACAAAATATAAATATATAGAGAGCAAGTCATGTACAGTATAAATAGGAAATAATTGACAGAGGGAAAGGCTCTGGGATTAAGAGGGATTAAGGAAGGCTTCCTATAGAATGTGAGATTTTAGTTGGGATTTAAAGAAACCCAGGGAGGTCAGTAGTGGGAACAGAGCAGGGAGAACAATCCAGGCATGGAGGACATCCAAGGGAAATAGCTAAAGCTGAGAAATGGAGTGCTGATTATTTTGGCAGCTATGTGGGGGATCCATGGCAGAAGAGCAGAGCCTGGAAACAGGAAGAACAACTAGGAACTGATAGTCCTCCAGGTGAGGGGAAGAGGGTCCAAATTAGGGCTGAGGCTTTGTGAACAAAGAGAAAAGAACAGATGCCAGAGATGAAAACAGTTTGATAATGCTTTTATAATATGGAACTGGCCTGGGGTGGCTAGGTGGCACAGTAGATAGAGCACTGGCCCTGGAGTCAGGAGGACCTGAGTTCAAATTCTGTCTCAGACACTTAATAATTACCTAGTTGGGCAAGTCACTTAACCCCATTGCCTTGCAAAAAACAAAAAAATGGAACTGGACTGTCAAGGTTCAACCCAAGGAGCATGCTCATATAGGAAACTTGCTTCTGGAAGGACCTGATACCAACAGAGAAGAGACCCACCTTTATATTTCAGAGTTTAGATGGGCACTCTGGGATGTCTAGTGAGGAAAGGCTTTTCAACTGGCTTTTCATCTAAGATTGAGCATGCATTCAAAAGGCCCCAATGAGCCAGGCATTTTCTCTGAGCTCTGCCTTGGCTTCCTTCCAAATCCAAGTAAAATCCCATCATCTCCAGGAAGTCTTTTCTTATCCCCTTTAATGCTAGTCAGTGAATTCTCTAAGATTAATTATCTACATTTTAACCAGTCTATATCTTGTTTGTACATCTTTGGTTACATATTGTCCATCCCATTTGATTGTAAGCTCCTGGAGGGCAAGAACCGGTTTGGTTTGGTTTTGCTTTGTTTTTCCTTTCTTTGAATCTCCAGGGCTTAGCTGGTACATAGTAAACATTTAATAAATATTTATTGACTAAATGACTTGCTTTCTTTCTCCTCTGATATGGAAGATACTACTTTTCAGTTGGCAGAGAAGTAGTAGCAGAGATGTCCATCATTCAGTTGCCCATCTCCCCACCCAGGCTGAAATGTGGCTGTGAATCCAGAGCCTCTCTTTGCCTCTTTGCATTTGTTTTTTTTTCCTGTTGTGAGAGAAATGAAGATTCAAAATGGAATGGGTAAGATATGTCAATGTAAGAATTTGAACTATACAGAAACTGGAGTCCATCTTAGAGTTTACTAGTGACCAGTCCTAGAGATGAGCAACCTGTGGGATCCAACTACACCTCAGATGCTCTGATAATAAGGGACCAGCTGAAACAGAGAAGAGGATGCATTTGGAGGTGAGCTTGGTAGGGCAAATACTTTGTAGCAACAGCTATCAGTTAACTCATTTTGCCCAGGGACTGAGGTGGAACAGAAGGGGGTGTGCTTCTAGATATTGGGGAGAAATGTTTTATAGCATCTCCTTCTGCTACATCTTTTGAGTAAATATTCCTTTATAAAACCTAATTGATATTAATTGGTCAAATGACATTGGAATGTTAATAATCACTGGGTCAATCAGTGATATGAGAGAAACTATAACTAAAGGTTGATTTTGGGGAAAGATTGGGAGCAGAACTTCTGCCAATAACATTAGAAGAAAACACCTTTTAGTCCCTAGGGGAAGCTATATCTAGCTTTGCACTTGGGAACCTGACTTTTCAGTGCAAATGAAATAGTGGTATTAAGGACTCCAGAATCTCTATATAATACTTTCCATGTTCATATGCATTCACACACACAAAAGGTGAAGGCAAGGAAAGTCAAGGATGACAATGATGTTATGAGGTGATTGGAGGTGTCCAAACAAAGAGAACCTTGGTAAATGGAATGCTTCAGATGAAAGATTACATTATTGGCATATTGAGCTGTGGAACATCCAGGAAGTGATGTCCAACAAGCAACTGATTGTGAAAATGATTTAGGATTAATTAATTAATAGATTGATTTGGGATTAATCTGTGTATCTATGTTAACTGACCCACCCCTCTGGAAGATGAGATTGGGAAAAGTTGAAAGAAAGGGAAAGAGTTTTTAAAAAAAAGAAAAAAAGAGAACAGTAATGATGGGATCCATGCTAAAGGGTCAGGAGATGGATGGTGGTGATACAGCAAAGGGAAGGATCCATCAGACAAGATAGTTAACAGAATAAGGCAGTATCTGAGGAGGAGAGCGTCCAGGAAGAAGGAAGAGTTAACCATGTCAGAAACTGCAAAGAGGTCAAGGAGGGTGAGGATTAGGGAAAACTCATTGGACTTGAGAAAAGCTCATTAGGTTTAACAGCTAAGAGATCTTAGGTAACCTTGGAGAGAGCAGTTTCAGCAGACTGTAGGCTTGGCCCAAAGACAGATTGCAAGCGATTGAGAAGTGAGTGGGGGATGAAGAAATGGAGGTAGACAGTTTCTTTTTTTTTATTATAGGTTTTTGCTAGGCAATGGGGTTAAGTGGCTTGCCCAAGACCACACAGCTAGGTAATTATTAAGTGTCTGAGGCCAGATTTGAACCCAGGTATTCCTGACTCTAGGGCCGGTGCTCTATCCACCACGCCACCTAGCCACCCCAACAGTTTCTTTTTGAGAGATGGGTAGTTTTCCATCATTGATCAATTGTCTCTTGCTCTCACTATCTGTTTATCTTCTCTTCTTTTCTACCATTTACAGGATCTTTTGATTCAGAACTGGAATAGCCTTTAGAGATCTGGTCCAACCACCTCATTTTACAAAAGAGAAAACTGAGGACAGGGGCAGCTAGGTGGCATAGTGGATAGAGCACCAGCCTTGGAGTCAGGAGTACCTGGGTTCAAATCTGGTCTCAGACACTTAATAATTACCTAGCTGTGTGGCCTTGGGCAAGCCACTTAACCCCATTTGCCTTGCAAAAACCTAAAAACAAAAACAAAAAAAAAACAAAACTGAGGCCCAGAGAGGTTAAGGAACTTGCCTAATGTCACATATGCTCTAGTTAATATAATGGGTGAGGATTTGAACCCAGGACTTCTGGCTCCAACTTTAGTGATCTTTATATTATACTTTGTTAGCTTCATTTACACCATATCTCCCACAAATGCTATCTTGCTAACATGTGGCAGTCTAATTTTCTTATACCTGACATAGGTCTTCCAAGTGCCTTTGAGTCATTGACAATTCAGGTACTTTATACTCCTTAGTTATACTAGATAATTTTCAATTCTGTATTCTAAATTAGTTCACATAGAATTTTGGAGTAGATAGTATTGCTAATTATTTTCCAATTATATTATATTATATCATATTATTTGCTAATTATATCACTTATCAT
This sequence comes from Macrotis lagotis, assembly GCF_037893015.1. Classification (NCBI taxonomy): domain Eukaryota; kingdom Metazoa; phylum Chordata; class Mammalia; order Peramelemorphia; family Peramelidae; genus Macrotis; species Macrotis lagotis. The sequence goes on along the minus strand of NC_133660.1, from coordinate 224,138,214 downwards.
GATTTTTACTACCCAAAGTCTGATACAAGGAATGAAACATACTATTTTCATTTTCTTACATGATGTAATTACTGGGGCCCCTTGCAAACATCAAGCCCTCACCCCTGACTTCCCTGCTCTGCTCTGGCTTGCCCAATACTTGGGTTCCTGCAGTTCCTAAGGCCCTCCTCTCTGTGTGCTCTCAAGTGGGTTAATAACTTGCCACTTCTCCATAGTGGTAAAGGGAACTAATGAAATCATATTTATGAAATGTCTATAGTCCCATGACAGAATATCTTTTAGGTAGAAAAATGGAGAAATACCTAATTTAGATTCTCTAAGGGGGATGAAATGGCAAATGTGAATTCTTTGGGTCTCAGCTATTGCTCAGAGTGAGACCTAAGTGAGAAAGCAGAGAAATAGATTTTGAATGGGAGGGTATGATGTCCAGTCCTTGTTGTATCACTCACTCACTGTCTGGGTGATCCTAGGAAAATACTTTAACAGTCTAGCCATCAGAAGAAAACTTTTTCCTTCCTTTACATAGGTGATATTTGGAAAATTACATATATTCTTATATAAATCACTTTTACTGATATTTTTCTTTTTTCCTTAAAAAAAATTCTTTGCTATGTAGGATGATTTCTTTAGGAAAGGGAAGGATTTAGAGAGAAATTTAGACACAAAATAACATTGAAATTGATTTTTAAAAATTAAAAATAACTTGGGCATTACTTTTTTTATATGGAAAATTAGGGTATTAAAGATCTCTTCCTACTGTAAAGTCTATGATTCTGAATTTCCTATCTCATCATCCACTGCTTCACTGTGGCCTAAGGTAACCTTGGGTTCTCCAGAGCTGTGTCAATAAAGAGTAAACTCTGTCAGGTCCTACCAAGGCCAGAATAGCTTCAGTTCTCTGGGGCACTTACCTACTCTCAAGAAGAATTGAGGGTCTTATTCCTATTATTTATGGACAGCAGGAAGACTTTTGCATTTTGTTTTTCCATACCAACTAAGTGACTAGTATCTGTGTTCAAAGGGTAAAGGGACTTGAGAAATACAGGGTTATAAGGAAGAATGAAATATTCTTTTTTTTTAAATGGAGGTAGGGTGGGAGAAGGGGGCTTCAGTATGAAAAGAAGAAAAAAAGAATCCAAAGAGGAATCCTGAACTATGTCAGGAGATTGGAGACTGCAGATTGAAAGAATGTGACTCAGAAGAGAAAGGGGAAAAGGACCACTGAACATTTAGAGTGAAAGAAATCAATCAATCAATTTTGATCAATCATCTACCATTTGACAGACCTTGTGTAGGCAAAAGACAAGTCCCTGCTCTTGAGGATCTTACAATCTAATGGAATTTTTAAAATATGAGCTTTGCCTACTAAGGAGGAAAGCAAAACACTCTGAGGAGATGGGAGTTGTGTGTCTTCCAAGAAGATATCAGAGAAAGGTCATATATGTAGTTGATTTAGATTTTATTCATTTTAATAATATCTTTCATGCTCTTCTTGTAAAGGAGATGGAGACATGTGGAAAAGAAAATAATTCAATCAATTGGAATCTGAACTGCTTGAATTGGCCAGACCCAATGAATAATAAATCATTAATGATTCTATCTATGTAAGTTGGAACAAATTCTTTGGTGGAGTGACCCAGAAATTGATGCTTGGCCCTTTGCAGTCTAACATGTTTATCAACAGCTTGCAAAAAAGGCATACATGCCATACTTATCAAATTTGCAAAAGGTTAGAAGGGATGACAAATACTAGATTCCAGAATCAGGATTTAAAGAGGCCTTCATAAATTAAAAATGTAAAATAAAACTGCTAGTCCTCCAGTATTGAAGAGGAACACATCAACCAGTTAAATGATAAGAGGGTGAGTTGCTCCATTATGTTTATTATGGTGAGGGGTATGCAGTGCAAGGCATACTTTTCACTTACTTTATCAAAATTAGTCTCTCAGGGGGTGGCTAGGTGGTGCAGTGGATAGAGCACCAGCCCTGGAGTCAGGAGTACCTGAGTTCAAATCCGGGCTCAGACACATAATAATTACCTAGCTGTGTGGCCTTGGGCAAGCCACTTAACCCCCACTGCCTTGCAAAAACTAAAAAAAAAAAAAAAAAAAAAAAAAAAAAATTAGTCTCTCCCAGGACCTTATTGTTGCACTGGTGCAGGAGCCTCTTGGTCTTAAATGGTTTCATTTTCTCCCATATTAGTGAGGCACCACAGCGCATCATTAGTGTTGGGCAAGCACTAATCTGTGATAATTGATGACAGAAAGGGACAATCAGTTACATACTAACCTGTCTCTTGGTGGTCCAATCATCAGTATGGCCTTTCCTCTTAAACCTTCCTTCTTCGACTTGTGAGCCATTCATCAGTATGATATGGTTGGCAATAGCTTTGAGACTAAGCCAAAGTCAGCTTGCCATTCATAAGGCTAATCTGCTCTGTTGTTTGTTAATACACTTCTTAGCGCTTGAGCTCACCAGATGCCTCTAGAACCCCAAAGTTGACCAAGGCTTGGGCCCCTTTCTCAAAGTCAACCCATTCCAGGTTGGCCCTGCCCTTCACAGAGAAAAGAAAACTCTTCCCAGGCTTCCCTTTGGCTTCTCCAGAATCTGTGGGTTACCACACTGGACACCTCATGGCACCCATCTCCACCACTTTAGATTCAGTGTTGGTTGATATAATCAGTAGGACAGAGGCCATGGAGTGAGTAAAACCTGCATTATGTTGTTAATTGAAAGAAAATTATTCCTTATATCAGAGTAAAACTGCCTCTCTACAGTTTCTAATCCATTTTTTTCTTTACCTGCCCTCTGGGGTTGGGTATAATCAGTCTAATCCATCTTTTCTATTACAATTATTCAAGTAATTTGACAGAGCTATCATGTATTCCCTCACATCTTATGTTTTCCAGATTAAGGATCCCAACTGATTTTTGCAAGTTACAATCTCAACCATCCCTCACTATTATGGGTGCCTTCCTTTGGACATTCCCTTCAGCCTATCTGTGTTTTTCCTAAAATGTTGTGTTGGAAATAAAATATAATGTTCCAGATATTGTCTGACCAAGGTGAACTTTCTTGGCTGTCATATCATAAAATTACTTTATATTGAGATTTCAGAATCCCCATTATTTGACTAAGTCATTCCCCTATTGATGGGCATTTCTTCAATCTATAATTCTTTGCCACTACAAAAAAGAGCTACTAAACATATTTTTGTATATGTGGGTCTTTTTTGTTTCTTATGGTCTCTTTGGGATACAGACCTAATAGTGGTATTTCTGGATCAAATGGTATCCAGTTTTAAATCCCTTTAGGCATAGTTCCAAATTGCTCTCCAGAATAGTTGGATGAGTTCACAACTCCACCAACAGTGTATTAGTGTTCCAGTTTCCCCAGATCCCCTCCAACTTTTTTCATTTTCTTTTTCTGTCAAGTTGACCAATCTTCCAAGGTATGAGGTGGCACCTTAGAGTTGTTTTAATTTGCATTTTTCTAGTCAATAGTAATTAAGAGCATTTTTGTATATATGTCTTGAAGTAGCTTCAATTTCTTCCTTTTAAAACTGTCTGTTCTTATCCTTTGACCATTTATTAATTGGAGAATGATTTATATCTTTATAAATTTGACTTAGTTCTCTGTTTATTTTTAAAAAAGATCTTTATCAAAAACACTGTAAAAATTGTTTCCTAGCTTTCTGTTTTCCTTCTAATCTTGGTTGCATTGCTTTGTGCAAAAACTTTTAAATTTAATGCAATCAAAATTATTCATTTTGCATTTTATAAAGTTTTCTATCTCTTGTTTGGTCACAAATTCTCCCCCTCTCCATGATCTGATATTTAAATTATTCCTTGTCCTCCTCAGAGCTGTTCCTTCTTCAAAATGATCTTATTAGTTCATGTTTTAAAGGCTTTTGAATCTGCTACCAAGGGATAAATCTTTATCTTTTGAAAGTGGATTGGGTTTATGAAAAGAGCCTACTCACTTGTAAATTGATCCAACCTTTCTGAAGAGCAATTTAGAATTACACCCAAAGAGCAATAAAACTGTGTATATATCCTTTGATACAGACTGCTGGGTCTATATTCCAAAAAGATCACAAAAACAGGTAAAAAATCCACACGTACAAAAATATTTATAGCAGTTCTTTTCGTAGTGGCAAAGAATTGGAAATTGAGACGATATTCATTAAGTGGGGAATGACTGAACAAATCATAGCATGTGGTTGTGATGGAACATTATGAGGAACAGGACTTCAGAATAACTGGGAAAGACTTGCATAAACTGATTTTGAGTAAAATGAGCAGAACCAGACAAACACTGTACATACTAACAGCAACACTGGGTGATGATCATTTATGATGGACTTGTTATTTCAGCAGTACAATAATCAAAGACAATTCTAAAAGACTTGTGATGGAAAATATCATCCATATCCAGAGAAGGAACTAGTTAAAATGCAGACCAAAGCTTACTATTTTCAATTTCTAAGAGTTATCTTATGTATTATACTTTTTCCTCTAATGTTTTTCCCCATTTTTATTTGATTCTTTTTTCACAGCATGATTAATATGAATCTAGTTTAGCATGGTTATACACATATAATCTACATCAGGCTGCTTTCTGTCAGAGGGAAGGAAGGGAGGGAGAGAGAACAATGTGAAACTCAAAACCTTGTAATAAAATGATTGTTGAAAATTACCATTGCATGAAGTTGGAAACTAAATAAAATATTTTTATAAAAACAATAGAAAGCTATCTATGAATTTTTTACTGTATGAGGTAATGAATTTCCCCATAAGCAAGTTACTTAAAAAAAGAAAAGAGCCAACTCACTAGATTGGAGTTGAGTTCCCTGAATGCATTGGATAATCAAAAAATGGGAAATTCCAGTTGGAGCTGAATGAGGGAAAAAAAAGAGGTGTGACTATAACATAAAGGAATAGGTGTTTAGCCTTCATCTACCCCACCCCCCAAGGGGATGGATGACTTGGAAGGATGATATTAGGTAGATGCTTAAATTCTGGCCTGTTTGTTTAAAAACAAGCAAAAAAATGATCACTGTATTTTATTGTCAAGTCTTGTTTTATAATGCCCAAGGGCTGGATTTCAATTCAATTAAAAAAACTATTGATTAAGCACTTATTGGGTGTAGAACTCTGGATAGGTATTGGGAGAGACAAAAAGGTTAAATAAGATCACCAGCTATGAGCCTTCCCAGGGCTAGTAGGCAGATATGACTCATAGCCAGACAACTAATACAAAGCAAAATATGATATGTATATTAAAGAAAATATTGTGCACATTGATAATAATAAAAAAGCTCATCAAAAAGGGAATAACTGAAATAAACATAGCATGTGAATGTAATGCTACAGTGCTTTAAGAAATATTGAAAAGGATGGGTTCAGAGAAAGTCGGAAAGACTAGTATGAACTGATGGGAACTGAAGTGAGTAGAACTAGAAGAAAAACTTACACAGTAGCAACAACACTGGAAAGACAAAGAACCCTGAAAGACTTTAAGAACTCTGTTCAATGCAATGACTTACCATGATTCCAGAGGATTGATGAGGAAATGTGCTACCCACTTCCTGATAGAGACATGATAGGCACAAATTGCAGAATGAGACATACATTTCTGGACATGAACACTATGGGAATTTATTTTGCTTGACTATGTCTATCTGTTAATATACTTTTCTTTTTTCTTTTAAATGAGGGAAGGGGAATAAAATTAATGTTTCTTAATTTAAAAATTTTAAAAAGTTTTTAATGGACAGTTAGATTGTATAGTGGATAGAGTGATAGGCCAGTAATCAGAAGGACTTGAGTTCAAATCTGAAGTCAGACATTTACTAGCTGTGTGAACTTGAACAAATCACTTAACTTGCCTGATCCTTAGTTTCCCCCTCTTTAAAATGATGGGACTAGACCATGCCTTTTGAGGTTCTTCAGCTCTTGAGCTCTGATGCTATGATCCTACAAAAAAAGTATTTGAAGGGTCTGAGAAGGAGGAGGTCATCTGAAATCATCTAGAAAGACTTCCTTCAGGTGATTACGTTTAAAGAATGGGTAGACATTCGTCCAGTAGGGCATGGGAAAGAATAGTACTCCAAGCAAAAGCCTAGAAGCAATAAAGTATAGGGTGTATTCAAGAGTCCAGAGATCCCTTCAGTTTTGTCTGGAGTGAGGAATATATAGCCTCTTTTTCTTTTTGATTATAGAAATATGGTAGAACATTTCACAAGGCAAAATAACATTTCCTCATACTGAGAAAGAAACTCAAAATAACATTTTCTTTGGGTGGAGCTCAGGTCAGCAGAATCAACTTATGCAACTATACTGAAACTCATTAGTGGATCAACATCAAATTAATTTAATCTTCTCTTTTTGCCACTAAGTGATAGATGCTCCTTTCTAATCAACCCAGTTAGTTAATCAATATAAAGAAGGATGTAGTCTAGTGGAGAGAACTTGGAATCTTGAGATCTGAGTTCAAATCCTTACTGATGTTTTCTATAGGTGGTCTCAGGCAAGTGGATTTTTCTCTCTCAGCCTCACCTTTCCCTTCTATTAAATGGGAATAATAATATCTACATTATTTTTAATTCTTGTGGTGAGGCAAAAACTCCGTAACCCTTTACATTAGATACTGTGAATAACTATGACTAGGCATCCGTTCTGTCCAAAGCACTATGAGAAATATAAAGCAGTATGTAAATGTTATCGTTGTTATCATCATCATTATTTTTTTTCATCATTTAGGGGTGAAATTCATATAAGTAGTCTAAGGACAAGTTTCCAAGCTGTTTTTACTATTGTTGTTCTGTAAACTCCTGTGGAATTCAATAAATGACTGGTTTTTAAAACTGAAGATGAGTATCGCTACATTAACTCATCTTTTGTAGATTCACTGAAAGTCTGTTTGGAACAACTCAGTCAGCAGGCAAGACAACAGGGATTTTCCCATATGATTTTATTTAATTATTTATTTTGTAAGGAAATGGGGTTAAATGACTTGCCCAATGTCACACGGCCAATAAATGTCCGAGGTCACATTTGAACTCAGATCCTCCTGACTCCAGGACCAGTGCTCTATCCACGGTGCCACCTAGCTGCCCCTCCCACATGATTTTAATTTCTTCTACTACTATTTCTTTATATTTGGAAAGCTTTTGATTCCCTGCATTTTATAGATTATGTATATCCAGTACAAAGGCAGTTAGCTGGTGGCACAGTGGTATAGAATCTGGAAGACCCAAGTTCAAATCCAGTCTCAGACACTTACCGACTATGTGACATTGGGCTAATCACTTAACCTCTGTTTGCTTCAGTTTCCTCAACTATAAAATAAAGAGTACAGTACCTATTTCAAGAGTGTCATGAGGTTTAAATAAATAAGTTAGTATTATTGTTAGTATTGAAACAAAGATGAATTTACTAAAGTAAATGAGTTAGTAGTATTATTAGTATTTAGATAAGTTAAGTTAACATAGTTCTTGTCAGATAGTAAATACAATAGAAATGCCTATTTCCAGGATGCCCATAAGTTAGGGAATGGTTGTATAGGGGCAGCTAAATGGTGCAGTGGATAGAGCAATGGCCCTGGAGTCAGGGGGACCAGAGTTCAAATCTGGACTCAGACACTTAATAAATACCTAGCTGTGAGACCTTGGGCAAGTCCTTTAACCCCATTGCCTTGCAAAAACCTGAACAAAAACAAAAACAAAAACAAGCCAAAAAGATGAAATACTATTGTGTTATAAGAAATGTTGAACAGGATACACTCAGTAAAAATACTTACATGAACAGATGCAATGGGAAATGTTCTATATGTAAAATTGAAGGATGATCAGCTGTAAATGACCTACCTTTTCTCAGGAATGCTGTGACCCAAGACAACTCTGAAGGACTTATGATAAAGAATACTATCTATTCCAAAGACAGAGCTGATGGTATTAGAAAATAGACTGGTGTGCTTTTTTTCAACTTTATTTTCTTGAGGTTTCTTTTTTTTGGGGGGGGGTATGTTTACTTTTACAACCTGATGGTCATGGTAATGTTTTTCATGACTACACATTTATAATCTATATTAAATAATATGTTTTCTCAATGAAGGGAAGTGGAGTGGGAAGAAGGGAGAGAATTTGGAACTTAAGGTTTTAAAAATTAATGTTGACAGGGTGGCTAGGTGGCGCAGTGGATAAAGCACTGGCCCTGGAGTCAGGAGTACCTGGATTCAAATACAGTCTCAGACACTTACTAATTACCTAGCTGTGTGGCCTTGGGCAAGCCACTTAACCCGGTTTGCCTTTCAAAAGAAAAAAAACCAAAAAAAAATTAATGTTGAAATTTGTTTTTGCATGTAACTTGGGAAAAATAAAATTAAATGTAAATACTTATTTCCTTCTTATAGTGATATTTATTAAAAATAATCTTGAAATTTTTAATATGTCAATTTTATGTCCAACCAAGGATAGGCAACAATTCTTTCTTTAATGATGCTCTCATTCCAATATAGCTTGTTAAATTCTCAAAGATATTTGGGAGCTTATGTTTGTACAATGGAGATTTGTCATCTGTTTATTGATATATGATAATAAGTTTTGGTACAAAATTCTGGCCACCTCACGTGTCTTTCTGTTTATCTATAAGATGCCTAAGTTTTGCAACCTACAATGTTGCCTTAGTTCTAACACTTAATCACATGATAAGCATGGATCAATTCATTTTCCTTAGGAATCATCTTTCTATAATGTCTATTGTAAATGACATGATCCTAAATTACTATCATACATGCCTATATTTAAATTTTAAAAATCTGCATGACTTAGCCATTAGTGTGGTGCTTCTTTGTGTACATACTGAGTATATATGAATGCTGCACATGGAAGAGCTTTTGATTCTGCTCTTAGATCTTAACTGTTCCATAGACTTCATCAACAGACAATTCTTATTCAGTTACATTTAACAAACTCAAAGACTGTTGTCAGCCTTTAAGAAAGATGGGATTGGACTTATATCAGAAAGGAAGTTGTTATATATAACAAAAAATTCAAATTGAATCAAATGCAAAAGAGAATGCTTTTATAGCATTAATGTAAAAAATGAAAGTAGCATTACTTTAAGGGAAGCAATGAAAATGCTAGTTCCTCTATAAAATCAGAAATTGGCAGGTCCATCTAAGAACTATAAATAATGCTCAGATCTCCACAGTGATAGTAGAAAAATAGTTTATCAACTTCCTTTCTGATATAAGTCCAATCCCATCTTTCTTAAAGGCTGACAACAGTCTTTGAGTTTGTTAAATGTAACTGAATAAGAATTGTCTGTTGATGAAGTCTATGGAACAGTTAAGATCTAAGAGCAGAATCAAAAGCTCTTCCATGTGCAGCATTCATATATACTCAGTATGTACACAAAGAAGCACCACACTAATGGCTAAGTCATGCAGATTTTTAAAATTTAAATATAGGCATGTATGATAGTAATTTAGGATCATGTCATTTACAATAGACATTATAGAAAGATGATTCCTAAGGAAGCTTTTTTAAAATTTCAATATATGCTTTATCTTAAATAATTTTATCTTTTGTATCACCCGTATTTCCCACTAAACTAAAGGTAAATGCAGAAAACTCAACCTCGAGAAATGAAAAAGTCAATAAAAGATATGATCTTGTTTGAACAAGTCCTTCCTCAGTTTGGGAAGTATGAACTACTTTGATCATTAAATAAAATCAGATGACCACCACTAAGGAAATGAATTGGAATTGACTGAAAGAATCAGACACCCCTTTAGATCTGGGTATTACACAGCAGTGTATTTCTTATTAGGAGATTCCAACTAAGAGGCAGTGTACAAATCAGAGAGCACATATGAGAAAGAGGGAATTGCCTGCTCACTAGAATTCCTTTTCTCCCTTCATGCAAGTCCTCAAGAAGTCTCTGAGGTTTGGGTTGGTGTCCTTGTAGAGTACTAAACCTGAGTGTCCTTTGTGTGTCTAATTTGTCCCTGGTGTATCTCTCAGTTGCTGATGCAGACATGGTCATCAGCTCCTTCTGATCTGGGGACACTTCTATTGATGCCAATTCAAATCTGAATCCCTAAATTCATAAGGCTATCTATTAATCAAAGGGCAAGTTTGTTTGCCTCAGTTTCCTCATCTGTAAAATTGGGGTAATAATAGTATCTATCTCCCAGAGTTGTTGCCTAGCTTAAATGAGAGAATAATTGTAACTGACCTCAATGACTGACATGCAGTAGAAATATGAGCTGTTATTATTATTCCCCAAGGAAATAAAGCATTTAATTGTGGGAGAATGTGTCCCGGACTTTGGGTAAAATTGTTATTTGTACTAATTGTACTTATTATAGCACCTGAGTAAATAAATACCCTGGTCCAAAAGCTAATTAATTGTAACTGGGCTAACTGATCATCACTATATTGGATATATTGGATGGGGTTCATGAGTAACAATAATGGAGACAACAGCTCCTTAGGGTTGCCTATAAAATCCTGAGGGCAGATGGATGATTGCCTTCTGGTGATATGGGAACCAACTTCAGTAGGAGTTGGGGAAGTAACACTGAAGGGAACACTACATAAACAACATATCAAGCAATTTTGATGTCTCACACCCAAGATCACCCACTTCTACAAAGAAGCAGGGAGAAATATCAACTCATAGCTCTTCTTTGGGGCCAAGCTCAATCATTGATATTTCACAGATTTGATTGTTTTATGATTGTTTTTTGTCAATTTCTTTTTCATTTACACTGTTTTGATCATCGTTTTGTACTATTTTTTCCCTAGCTCTGCTTTCTTGCATCAGTTCATGTAAAATCTTCCATGTTACTCTGTGTCACCATACTCATCATTTCTTAGAGCACAGGAATATTCAATTACAATCCCCTGATATTTTAGCCATTCCCCAAGCTATGGGCAGCTACTTTGTTTCTGATTCTTTGCAACACAAAAAGGGTAGTTTTAAACATTTTAGTGAATATAGGGACTCTCTTTTTGTTACTGACCTCCTTGTATGTAGCAATGAAAACTCTGAGTCAAAGAGCAGGGACAATTTAGTCCCTTTAATGGCATAATTCCAAATTATTTTCCAGGATGTTGTAGGAATTCCTAGCTACAACAGTGTATCAATGTGATATTAGATTATTTTCAATCATATAGGTGACCAGAAATTTCTCACATTCTCTTTCTTTGGAGATTCTCTCTCTAACTTCTTTGCTTCTCAATATATATTGAGAATATAACATTGGTCAAGGTTGAATTATATTTGTTTTTGACTTCCTTTAACTAGATTATCTACGCCTCTTAGTTTTCACCTTCAGTTGTTAATAAAGAGGATTGAAGATATCTGTCTTCAGTATCCATTCCACATTTTACTTTCTTATTGCCTTTAATCAGATAATAATGCTATTTAGATTTTTTACTGTGCATATCAATCAGATATGACAGAATCTTACACTTTCACCAGACAATTGTTCTTTTGATAATTATTGTCTTCAATAATTTTCTCAAGTTTATTTAGTGGTTAAGGTGGAGTAGTGGGTGGAGTGCTGAACTTCAAGTCAGAAAGACTAACTCAAATCCTGCCTCAGACATTTACTAGCTCTTTAATTCTGTACAAGTTATTTGACCTTCATTGTACCTCAGTTGACTTTTTTGGACTCAGTGACTGCTAACATTCCTTTCAGTTCTAAATCTGTCATCCTACACTGGGATGGTATTTGATGTTTGGCTTTAAGAATATTCCTAGATATTTCCAACTTTCCTTCGATTGTCTTTGCCAAGGCAACTGTTTTGGCATATACTATTGTTTACAGGTCCTGAAATATTTTTATAATTTGTCAAGTATTGTGAAAGAATGAATTCATTCATGATGATTATAACAGATATTTTTTCCTAATGACTATGCCTTCCTTCTGACATCACCCCCAACTTATCCTGTATATATCTTGTTTGCATATAATTGTTTGTATTTGTCTCTCCCACTTAGATTATGAACTCCTTGAGGTCTGTATTTACCTCCCTTTGTATCCCCCAATAATTAGCAAAGAGTAAGAGATGTTTGCTGACTTGTTGACTTATTTTGCTATAGTTGGTCTATTAATTAGATTTGTGTTGGCAAACTAAAAAAAAGTCCTGAAATTCCATTCTAAGTCTACCCTGAAGCAATATCATTATTTTTGCCAGGGATTTCATTATGACTTTTAGACTTTGTGGACTTGCCTTCATGCTCTTCAGTTTTTCCCTATCAAATTTAAGTAACCTCTTAATATTTGCTTATCTCATTCAATCTATACTTAGGAATAATGCTATTTCTAATGATTGTCCTGTATTGGTTAGCAATAATACACTATTGCATAACTTGGAGTTGTGACCATCATTGACGAAAAATAATAGGAAATCCTTGCTTATTCCTGATAAGATCTGTTTCCAGTTTGCAAGGATGTACAGTTGGAACATAATAAAAAGCTTTCCATTTTACCTGCCTTGTCAGCATCATCTACTTTGGAGCATTTGAGAGGGATGAGTATCAATTGATAACTGATATAATTTGTTTTATGGTACTCAATGACTTTTGCACTTTGACCTATGCCTACCACTTTCCCCTCAATTTGTTGTCCCTAGGCAGGGGATCTTAGGGTGGATGTTAAGGTCTAGAAGTCATGACATAGATTCAGATAACCCTAATTTCTGAGCATGGGGAATGATATCCAGACCTGAACATGAGGAACATTATCTTGAAAGCTATGTGAAGGAATGAGCATGGTGTCTTCAGGAAGCAGTGAGAAGATTGGGAATTATCTCCACCAAAGTTAGAAAGGAATGTAAAGGTCATCTGTTCCAACCCATTCTTTTTACAGAAGAGGAAACTCAAATCTAGTGAAGACTTGCCTGAGACCCTGTAGCTAATTAGCTGCCAAGCTAGAACCAGGCTCCAAATACCTAGTCCAATGTTCTTTCCCCAACATCCTGTTGCTTTCTATCTTTATGGCCTTGGGCAAGTCATTCTCTTTCCTCAAAATCAGGACTGTCCTAGAAAAACCCAACACATATATCGGCCATATCCTTTGCCTAGGAATTCCTTATCTTCATAAAGTAGTAGGAAGATTTCTAAATTAGAAGTCCAAAGACCTCTGTTCTAGCTTCCTCTCAGTTACAGATTGAATGGACCTGTGACTTTGGATAAGGTTTTCTCATTTGGAAAGCAAATGTGAGAATCCCTGTCCTCTGACCTATACATAACAGTAAAGTACTATTATAATTCACTATAATTATATATATATATATATATATATATATATATATATATATAGAGAGAGAGAGAGAGAGAGAGAGAGAGAGAGAGATGTAGTATATATGTATATATATATATATAGGTCATTTTATTAGATATTGGCACAGAAGGCTTACTAGTCTCTAAGTTAAAAGACCCTCTATTCCAATCTTGACTCTGGAATTATCTGACAATTCAAACTTAGTACCCTCCTACCTTTCCAGTCTTCTTACATTTTACTCCCCAATAGTACTCAGCAACTCTGGCTACCTAGCTGTTTTGTGAACTGGCTCTGGGCATTTTCTCTGACTGTTCCCCCCATGCTTGGAATACTCTGTCTCCTCTACTCCATCTTCTGATCTCCTTGGTTTCATTTAAGTCCCAACTAAATCTCACTTCCTACAGCAAGCTTTCTTCAACCCCCCCCCCTTAATTAAATCTTCCCTTTCTTAATAACTTCCTATACATCCTGTGTATATAGCTCGCTTTGTATAGATTTGTCTTCCCTCATTAGCTAGTGAGTTCCTCCAGGAGAGGGACTATTTTTTGCCTCTTCTTGTATTCCCAGAGATTAGTATAGTATCTGGCTTTTACTAAATGTTTATTGAATTGAACCTGTCTGTACCTGTTTCTGAATCTATGAAAAAAAGAAATAGTATTTGCACTACCTAATACTTTGGGATTTTTTTCTGAAGGAAGCTTCCATAGACTATAAGATGCTATAGACATGTTAAGGATGGTAGCTTGGATTTCATTGGACAAAGGAACACCTAGGTGAGGAAAGTTCCTCTAACAAAGCAGGCCTGCACCTCTACTGTCATTGATGGTCTGAAAGATTAAGTGACTTGCTCAGGGTCACAGAACAGTAGATGTCAGAGGTCTTTGTGGCTGCAAGGTCAGTTTTCCATTCATCAGAACTTTACAGTGGTGGGATTGTTGTGACTATTATGATTTCTACAGTAACCACCCAGAATTTTGGTTTCCCTTTAAGCAAAACTTAAGAGTCTTCATATGTGAAATTTACCTTTTCATTTGATTTCACAGATCAATGTATCTTACTAATCATCTAATCTAATGCCTTCATTCCACAGATGAGGAACTGAGTGGAAGAGAAGAAAGTGAGCTCCCAGTGGGTTCATCCATGGCAGGACCAGGCAACCCTCAGCCCTCGCTGGTCAGCAGGCTTCCTTCAGTCTTAACTAGACCTTTGCTATCAGTCATCACCTTGGAACTTTCTCAGCACCTGGTGTCCCCTTACCCTTGGAATATCCATTGGCCCTTGCAACCATCTCAGTCTGGAACACCCCTCCTTCATGCTGTGCTCTGGGGCCTCCAATTGGAGGAGGGGCCCAACTGTGCCAATATACATTCCCCTCCTAGTCTTGCTTCTTTCTAGTGTCAGTCACCATGCTTTAGCTCCTCTACCCCTTCAGGCCCCTTTTGTTTTGTGATCTTCTCACATCAGAAGGTGAGGTCCTTGAGGCAGGGACTATCTCATTTTGTTTTTATTATCCCCAGAGTCTGACACAAAATGTTTGAAGTCATTCATTATTCAGTATTCTTCCTACTGCATCATTCTGTTAAAAGTGAACTCTCCTTCCTATAACCTTCCATCTACACATTTTTAAATATATATACATTTTTATGTTGTGTCCTCAACACAGCTAGGAAATGTCCCAAGTATGACTTGAGCCTAGGTCTTCCTTCTTTAGAATGCCATCCACTGAACTAACAGGCTCTCCTCAGTTTCCAAACAGTCAATATTGAAACAAACAATATGTTTGTCTCTCCCCCTCAGAGTTGTCTCATCCCACCCTCAATTCTCTCCCCAACCTATACCACATGTATTAGAAAGAGCATTCTCTCTGAAGAAGAGCTGGTGTTCATATCAGTCCCCTGTTCTTATAATTTCATTGGTTTCCCCATTGGAATCAACTTCCTAGCTTGGTGATCCAGGAATCTCACAATCTGGAATAAAATTTCTTAAGGAGCAGGTTTTATTTGTTAAAGAAGATAAATAGCTTGCCCAGCTTCTAATCTCACAATCTGGCATAAAGTTTTTTAAGGGACAGGATTTGTTTTTGTTGAAGAAGACAAGAAACTTGCCTAGCTTCTTCTGAATTTAGACCCTCCCTGTACAGAAGCTTTCAGGAAGGGATACTTTCTGGTCAGGTTGATAGGAGAATCCACAAAGAGTCACTCACCTGAAGAATGGAGTTTGCTCTTGGTATATGAGGGATGTGTTTGTGTGTTTGTGTTTGTGTGTGTGTGTGTGTGTGTGTGTGTGTGTGTGTGGTATGGAGGATGTTGTGAGGAGGGGCTAGAGGGACATGTGTGTGATTTCCCTATAGAAATGATATGTGGGGAGGGAGGAGGGGGTGTGAGGGAGATGTGAGAGGTACTTGTGTGTGTTGGTGCTTACATATGAATGAAGAGCCTATGTGTATGTTTCAGTAAGGGTGTTTCCATTCACTCCAGCTCCTATTCTCTCCCCTTCTCCTTCATCCTTTTCTCCTCTCCCCTCCTCCCTCCCACCCATGAGCAAACAGGGCAACCACAGAGAAAGCAAAAAGGGCAAAGAAGGCCAAGTTGCCTTAGCTCTGGGTGACCATCCTTGGCAAAAAGACATGCCTGCCTGGGATGCAACTAAACCATGGCCTCTCCTCCTCCCCCATGGAGAGGCTAACCCAGTGGAGAGCTACCAGCAGCGTGGCTTCCATGGGCTCAGTGGATTTCCGGCTTTTGCTCAGCAGCTTCGCTTCCTGTTGGGTTCACATATTGCCTCCTTTGAGACAAAGGGACCCCTCTCCATAGAGTAAATGACTGCAATAGCAGAGCTGGACAGGGTCATTAGACTTCCCTGCTGTTGGCATACTCTAGACAGAGCCAGAGCCAGAGCAGGAGCCAGAGACAGGCACATGGCCTCAATCCAGGTGCCCACAGTCACTCAAAAGCCATTTTCATGGGGAGGAGGGGTGTGTTTATGTGTGTGCATATGTCTGTGTGTGTCTGTCTGTGTATATGTGTATGTGTGTCTTGTGTATGCATGTGTCTGTATGTGTGTGTGCCCATGTGTGTGTCCATGGTGCCAAGGACATTTCTACTCTTTTTTCACAGAAATTGACCTGCCAGTTTCATAGTCAGAGAAAGTGAAACAGTTTTCATAGATCATAGATCAAGTGTTCTTAATTCTGTGTGGGTGCCTCAGGCCTCTTTGGCAGTCTGATGAAGTCCCTGGACCCTTTCTCAGAATATGGTTTTAAATATATAAGATTAAATAAATGGGATAGCAAAGGAAATCAAAGATAATGAAATAATTATTTCAATGTTTTTTAAAGATAAGTTCATGGACTCTGAGTGAAGTACCTCTGGATTGTAGGCACAAGACATAACCTAAAAATCATTTGTAATGAAATTCTAACATGTGTACTATCTCCTATTGAGATCTTACAGACTTAGAGCAATTTACTGATTCATATCCATTCTCTACACAACAAATCTGTGAGTTAATTAAGTCAGATATACATCCATTTTCCAGATGAGACTTTAGGAGATGAAGAGATTTGGCATACAAATCTAAGTCAGAGTTCAGATTTAAACTGAAGTATCATCATTCTAAGACCACCATAACACCCTGCTTCTCTGTGTAATCCCTTGTAATGCATGAGGTTCTTAGCCCTATCTCAATTAATATAATCACAGAAGTCTCATAATTGCAAAGTGTTAAGTCTAAAGGTGGTCAAACTTATACTATAAACAAGATATTTTTAAGCCCTTTATGAGGCATAAATCTATTTGTTTGGGACAAAGAGGGATTAGTTGTGCAGAACAGCCAACCAGGCCACTGAGGGCTTTAAATAGCTGGAGAAATTTAAATAGTTCAGTTTGAGAACTGGAACTAGAAGTAGAAGAACCAGACCTCTTGAGAGGGTTGAGTGAATGAAAGGGTTCTTCATTTCCTTCCCACCACTATCGACCATATCATCAGAGAGAGACTAAATCAATAAGAGAAATGCCTTGGGCTGGGAACAGAGAGGCAAACTAAAGATAGACATGAATATGGAGAAGCAGCAAAGGAAACAGCTTCAAAAAATGTGGCCCTTATGGAAGAGAAGAATGCTACCTATCAAGAAAGGAAGAGAATTCAACTGAGTGGCCCACCCACTAGAGTGCTTTACCCAAGGGGAGCATCATGAGACACAAAAGGAATTTTTAGTACCAGGAATTGTGAGCTTTGACTGAACCTTTGCCAGATATATATATATATCCTAAATATGTTTAACTGTACTTTAAATTTAAGCCCTCTTTCATCCATGGTCATACATATTTGTGGGAAAGTTCAACTTACAGGGGAAATATTTTGTACTAACTATTTTGTACCCATTTAGTAAATATCTTTGCTAAAATTAATCAAGTTAACTGGCTGATTGCTGATGGAACTACACCAGTGGGGGATTATGAAATATAGTAGTGGGAGTAACTATTCACAAAATTATCCCTAAAACCCAAGGTAGCATGCATTCTCTGGAGACTCAATCAATAGGTTGAGTACAAAGTACATACAAGTACAAATTGAGGGAGCAGCCCAGAGCATCTCATATTATAATCATCATTCCCTTGAAGACCTAAGTGGACAAATATGGGAAGAAGATGACTCTAGTAGAAATAATAGAGTTCTCTTTGGAAGGCAGTTTGGGGCCATAGATTATGATTTAGAGGACCTGGGTTCAATTTTTGATGCTGCCACTTACTATGTAGCTTTGGGCATTTAACCAATCTGTTTCTCAGTTCTTTCCTTCTATCAAATTGAAGAGATAATTAAACCAGATGAGCTCTAAGGTCCCTTCCAGTTCGATGACCCTGTGACTGAAATGATTAGCACTATTCTGACATTAGTATGAGCAACTAGCCTTAACTAGACACAAGCACTGAGTCCTAATGTCAAAGGACTTCAGCACAAACACACAAACAAGCCAGCTGAGTGATATACAGAATGTTCAGGGCCATTGAATTGTACAGCTAAAGAAGCAAGACAAAGCTCCTGAAATCAAGGCTCATAAATCTTTCTAATCACAATGGCTTCCGGATTCCTGTGGGAAGAGGAAAAGCCAGAACAAGAAGAAAGAAGTGGTATCTATGTTGAATGAAAGGTGAAATTCTGGCCTTTATTTTCTGGGGAAACTGGGGTAAAGCTATTAGAGCCAACCAAAGGTCTTTGCATCAGAGAAAACTTGCTAAAATGCGAATGTTTGCTAGAATGAGGTGGGAGATACTGAGGTATGCCTTAAAGCAGAGTAGCCTGGTGGCAAATTGGGATACCACACTGTTTCCTCATCTGTCAAATCAAGGAGTTGGAGGAGGTAACCTCAAAGATGCTTCTCAGCTCTAAGTCTATGATCTTCTGATGGGGAAGCAGTTAGTTAAATGATGGCCAGTTCATCCCTGCTAAGGAATCATCCCAGCTCCATTTTCTCACATGAAATTTTCCTGACCACCCCCAGTCAACACTACTTCTTCTTCTGAACTCATATTATTTACTATGGAGGATCATTCATTTGGTTAGAATTTTCTTGAACATATGTTGGTATCTGATGATCAGAGGAACTTCCAAGAAGAAAATTATCTCTGTTATCTTTGAATGAATCTTGTAGGGGTTTAAAATACACACCAGAGAAACTTTGGAAGAGAATCTCTAAGGCAATATTTTGCTCTGCATAGAACAGTTCTTAATATGGAACGAGTCTTGATAACTGTATTTCCATATAATTGGTTGCTTTTGTATTTTTATGCATTTTCTTTTATACATTTAAAAACATTTTGAGAAAGGATCCATAGATTTGATAGAGGGGTCCAAGATATATAAAAATGAAGAGATTATCTCGGAACAGAGACCATCTAATTCAACCTGCATCCAAATAAAAATCCCCTCTCTAACATAACTAAAGATTTCAACTGGCAGGAGCCCACCACATTCTAAGCCTACTTGTTTCATTCTGGGACAGCTCTATGAATGAGGAAGTTTTTGCCTGTCATTCAGTTTCAGTTTACTTCTTGGCAACTCCCCATTGTTATGACTTCCTTCCAAGATGACACTATTAATGGACCTAGCCTCCTAACTGTATTACTGACTAACCCAAAGGTCTCACAAGAAATTTGTGGAATAGTGCATCATTTTTATTCCCCTTTTGCAAGAGAAGGAACTGAGGTTCAGAGAAGAGCTTCCCATAGTCACATAGCTTGCAAGCACTGGAACTGGGATTTAATAGGCAGTTAACTCAAACTTATTGGTTCTCCACTGGAGTGGTTAGCAGAGATGGGGAGAGAGAAGTCATTTTCTCTAGAAATTAATACTATATTTTAGTTAATTGTTTATAACCATTAGGGCATTCATATACTCTGGAGCTTCTGGTCCTTTCCTCCATTTTCTCAAGAGGAAGACACTCTCCTATTTTTACCAAAGTGCTTATTTATCATTATTTTTCTTTGACTGCCCTGAGAGCAAGGAGTTTTTCAAATTCCTGAGACAAATTTTTCCTGTGCCCATTAACCAGAACCACCAAAAAGATGATCTGCCCCAGCAAAGTCCTTGAGATAGCTAGTATTCGAAATGTTTCCTTGGGGTTGTCTAAAATAAAGCAGCTAGTTGCCTCTTCTGTGGGGGGTGGAGTGGGGAGTAAGATTAGGGGGAAAATTATAAAACTCAAAATAAATAAAATATTCAAAAAAATAAAATATAATATAATAAAGCAGCTAGACCTCATTTTCTACCTAATGTAGAGACAGGGTTGTGAATGTCCACAACCCTTTGAAAGAATCTGAGTAACATCAAGAGAACATGACATTTTATTGAATATCTTGTATATTATGAAGGAAAAGAGGCCCCTCCAACTTCTTCCTCCCCCTTCTCTTTCCCACAATCTCAAAGCAAACAATCCATCTTCCCAATCCTTGAATTTTCTCTGCAAACAGTCTGGCATGATTAAAGCCTAGATATTGGCACTTGCTTCATGAGAAGAGAGTGAGCTTAGCCAGTCTGTCAGTCAAAGAGCTTTCAAGCTGTAGTTTTGGTAGGTAACAGTGAAAAATGATTCTTTCTCTAAAAAAAGTCTTTTCTAGTCCAGAACAATCATAGACCACCTAAAGAAATGGCAGTAGTAGAAGTAGTGGTGTTGGTGATGGTAGTAGCAGCAAAGGTAATAATGCAGTAGCAGCAGCAGCCATAATAGTAGTGATAGTCAGGTAGCAGTGGTAGCAGAAATAGTAATAGTAATCATAGTAGTAGTAGCAGCAGTAACACTGTAGTAGTAGAAGTATCAACAGAGCTATAGTAGTAATTATAGTAGTAGAAGCAGCAGCAATAGCAGTAGCTTAAGTAGTTGTAGTAGAAGCAGCAGCAGCAATAGTAGTAATAATAGTAGTAGTAGCAGTAGTAGTAGTAGTAATAACATAGTAGTAGTAGTAGTAGTAGTAGTAGTAGTGGTAATAGTAGCAATAATAGCAGTAGTGGTAGCAGCAGCAGTAGTTGTAATAATAGTAACAGCAGCAACAATAGTAATCCTAGCATTAGTAGTAGTAGCAGCAGCAATAGTAGTATAATAATAATAATAATAGTGGCAGTAGCATCACTAGTAGTAATAACAGCAGCAGCAGCAGCAGCAGCAGCAGCAGCAGCAGCAGTAGTAGTAGTAGTAGTAGTAGTAATAGTAGCAATAGTAGCAGTAGTGGTAATAACACAGTAGTAGTAGCAGCAGCAGCAGCAGCAGCAGTAGTAGTAGTAGTTGTAATAGTAGCAACAGTAAACCTTGATGGACTTGCTCATTCCATCAGTGCAACAATCAGGGACAATTTGGGGCTCTCTGCATGGCGAATACCATCTGTGGAGTTTGAACAAAGACCAAGGACTATTACCTTAAGTTTAGGAAAAAAACTGATATTTTATTGTCTGATCTTGCTATCTCTTATACTTTATGTTTCTTCCTTAAGGATATGATTTCTCTCTCATCACGTTCAATTTGGATCAATGTACAACATGGAAACAATGTAGAGACTGGCAGATTGCCTTCTGTGGGGGTGGGGGGAAGGGAAGTAAGATTAGAGGAAAAATCATAAAACTCAAAATAAATAAAATCTTTATAAACAAACAAAAAATAGTATCAACAGTAGCAGTGGTAGTAACAACAGCAGCAACAACAGTAATCATAGTATTAGTAGCGGCAGTAGCAATACTAGTAATAACACCACCAGCAACAATAATAACAATAATAATAATAATAATAATAGCCATAGTGTTACTACTAATAAGTTGTGGTCACAGAAATATAGCAGCAATAGCAGCAGGAGTAGCAATACTAGTGGTAGCAGCATTAGTACTAATAGCAACAGCTGCAATAGTAGTAATAGTAATAATGGTAGCAGGAGCAATAGTAGTGGCAGTAGCAGTAATAATAATACCAGCAGCAGTACTGATACTAATAAAAGAATAATAATGACATGATTTAATGGGCTTCTTGTCCCTGGGGTCATCCCATTAGAAACCGAATCACTTTTCCCAGGGGAGGTTAAACAGCAGATTTGCTTTTCCAGTAGATGCTGGTTCATTCCAACATTCACACATCTGCAAAGACATATTTGCTAGTTCTTAAACAAGGAAGTGAATTGTATAGAGTTTATCCAGAGTGCCCAACTTAGCAATGAGGAAGAGAGTGAGCCTGCACCTACCAAGGAGTCAAATGGAAGGTTCTTCTTCACTCCTGCAGGATAGCACAAGATGGTTTGGGGCCAGAGGACCTAGGTTCAAATCCTGGTTCTGAAACTTACTACCATGTGACTGCAGTCGTCATAGATCCCTGGCCTCAGTTGCCTTTTCTGTAAAATGTGAGGATTGGAGTTGATGACTTCAAGGTCCCTTCTAAATATGATCTTATGATCTTAAGAATTCTGAGATGGTGAGACTCAGAAGTTCTGAGCTTGAGAGTCCTCTAGGTCATGGTGCTTATACTAAATTTAAAAGACTCAAGCCAGACTTACCAAGGCCTGATGGAAATCCCAGGAGAAAACCGTATCCTGCTCACATATACACTTTGATTCTCTTCTGTTTTTAAAAATATTTTTACAAGCATTAATGATCTCTCCCTGCCATTGCCTTCCTCAAATTGAATAAGAAGATAAAGAAAGCCCAAATAATAAAAAGACATTGTCCAACAACAAAGAACTCCCACATTGACCATTTCCAAAAATATGACTCGTTCTGCATTTATAAGTCCATCATTCCTCTAGCAGCAGGTAGGAAGCATGCTTCATCTTCAGACTTCTCCATCTGTATAGTTTATCATAGTTCTAAAGCCTTTACAAGTTGGTTTGTTTCTCTATACAATTGTTATCATTGTAGAAACTGTTCTCCTGATTTTACTCCCTAGGCTCTGCATGGGTTCATAGAGCTCTTCCTAGTTTCCTATAAAACACATTCTAAGATAGACAGACAGAC
This sequence comes from Macrotis lagotis, assembly GCF_037893015.1. Taxonomy (NCBI): domain Eukaryota; kingdom Metazoa; phylum Chordata; class Mammalia; order Peramelemorphia; family Peramelidae; genus Macrotis; species Macrotis lagotis. The sequence continues at coordinate 224,115,429 of NC_133660.1, read as the reverse complement.
AGAAAGACAGAAAGAAAGAAAGAGAAGTAAAGAGAAAGATAAACAGTCAGATATAGAATCAGAATAGTTACAGAGAGAAAAGGGGGCAAATAGACTGACATAAATAGATAAAAACAGCAGACAAAAAGATGGAAGACAGATAAATTGGTAGATAGACAAATATAGAAGATGAAAGAGAGGCAAATAGATAAAGAGATAAAAGACAGACAAACAGATAGATGATGGATAGATAGAGGACAAACCTACAAACATAGAAAGATATAGACAGTTATATAGAAAATGACAGAGAGAAATGGGGGGAAAAGAGAGAGAGAGAGAGAGAGAGAGAGAGAGAGAGAGAGAGAGAGAGAGAGAGATGGATGAACAGACAAATAGGTAAATAGACAATAGTGACAAAGAAACAGAAGATGAGAAAGAGAGAGGCAAATAGACATATAGACAGATAAGGAGACAAAATACAGATATAACCAGATGATAGAAATATATAGAGAATAGATTGAGGCAAATAAACATATAGAGTCAGATAGATAGTGACAAAGAGAAATAGGAGAGAGCCAGAGACAGACAGACGTAGATAGATGCAGAACAGAGATTGATGATAGCTGATGGCTTGATGGATAGGTAAATGAACAGATGATAGATAGATAAGGTGAGATAGATATGTAGATAGATCTAGAAAGATAGATAATGACAGAAAGAAATAAAAGAGAGAGGCAAATTAGAGAGAAATAGAGAGACAAACGATAAATAGATGATATAGATGATTGATAGATTTATTAAACATATTAAAAGAAAACAAGATGGTCCCTAGTTTCAAGAAGTTCACATTTTATCAGGGGGATAAAAAAACCAGAAAAGGGAACAGGAAAATGTATCCTTGTGGGGAGGGGGGGGAGGGAGTAAGATTGCTGAGGAAGCAGAATACAAAAGAATTGCATTCAATTTAGCAACTTTTGCCCAAGTTGTTCTTCATATACATAAGGGAGATGCTTTCCTGGGCTCAGTTATGATGTAGGGAGACAGTAAAAGGAGAATACTTTGGCCCCTTGTCGTGTGTGTGTGTGTGTGTGTGTGTGTGTGTGTGTGTGTGTGTGTGTGTTTAGGTCTGGGGTGTGGGTCACAGGGAGGAAATAAGCTAAAAATGTGAGTGTGCCAAGTCCAAAGATGTGGTAAAAAGATGTGGTAAGAGGCATTAAGTCCTTCTCAGAGTTCACAAGGATGAGAGACTCACAAAAAAGCCTCCTATCTCTTTGATGACCATGGCTGAGGGGGTGGGGAGAAAGAATGTTGGGATATATAGACACACATACTGTTTGAGCAACCCTTTGATGGCAAGACTGGGGCAGGAGACACAAAAGGGAAAGACTCACTCCTCGTCTCCAGTTTACAAAGGACAAGAAACCATTCTGACACTTTTAGTGGAGACCCTGGATTGAACCTTCTGCTCCTGATGGGCTGGGGCTTCCCTTCTCTTTAGTCTGTGGCTAGTGATCAGGGCCATATGCAGGAATTTAGTAGTAATAGGGCCCCAGAAATAGTTATGGGGCTCATCAACATGTCAGTGTTAGTCATTATGCTGGGAATGACCTTCCAATTGGGGCCCAGGAGTTCCCCAATGGGTCTATTCCCCCAAATGCCCAGGCAAGATAAAGGCCTTAAAGGAGGAATGTTACTATTGCCCCTCTGAGACCACACAAGTCCTGTGCAAATCTCATTGTTGTTCAGGGGACAAAAGGTTAGCCATCTTCTAAGAATTCACAGTATAATAATCACAGCTGGACAGATGGACAGGCCAACAGATAAGCAGGCCACCCCCTTCAAGGATATGACCAAAGACCACACCAATGGAGTAGAATAGGGTGAGAAGACTAAATGATGTGTCAGATTTTGCAGGTTGTAAAGCCAGTTCCACCACTAAATTGTTGTATGATTTTAAGAAGGTCTTATCTCCAATCTGGGGCTCAGTTTGCCCTATTGTTAAATAAAGGGATGAAGCCCCTTCCTGCTCTAGAGTATGAGGTAGTCTAGACTTTTAAAATCTTTTAAAAGGTGGGAAAAGGGACACACCTCTAAACAGTGAGATAGATAGATAGATAGATAGATAGATAGATAGATAAGATAAATGACTTTAAATTTGATTGACTTCCTTAATAATTCTATATGTTTTATTTTATATACTTAGCAACTTGATTTTGAGGAGTCCAGAGACTTTCAAAGAGGTCCAGGGCATAGAAAAGGGAATTTCCATTCAGGTATGGATTGGATTAGACCCATGGAGTTCCAAGATTCTGTGACTCCTGAACCACAGGAATTAAGTCATTTTCAGAGGAAACTTCCTGCCCAGTTTCGGGGGCTGATGGTACTACCTTTCCAGGGGAGGCCTTTGGCACAAGCCCATCCTCAGAACACAGTTAATTCCTGAACAAAAATTAAGGCCAGCCCTTTAGTGAGGGCCTTTAATGGTTTGTTTACCTGGCACTAGCAGAGATATTTAGCAAGAACTGGGGAAAGCTTTAATCTGTTGCCTCCGAGCTCCTGTTCTTGGCCAGATGGCCTTAAGCTCCCGGCCTACGCAGCCAAGGTCCTGTGCCGGCACCGTTTCCAGCAGGGCGGTGCTTGGGAAAGTTTTCCTGCCTTCGGTTACAGGTTACAACTGGTACAACTTCCCCCACCCCCAGTCCAGAACATCCGTTCTTCAAACAACAGATGGGAAGAGAGGCCTGAAGTGAAAGCAGGCCGCACCCATGGGCTGTGACAGCCCCCCACCCCCCCTGCTCTCCTCCTTCCCTTCCTTCCCTCCCAAAGTCCCAGACCTGGGCTGCAGGTGGGCTTCCCTCAAGCACAGGACCAAGGCTCTATCGGGGGTAGAGGTGGGGAGACTTACAAATCCCCTGCTCTCCTCCTTCCCATGCTTCCCTCCCAGACTCCCAGACCTGGGCTGCAGGTGGGCTTCCCTCAAGCACAAGACCAAGGCTCTATGGGAGGAGGGGGGTGGAGGTGGGGAAGTTTATAAACTAGCAAGAAAGCTCTCTATTAAACCAACATCCTTGTACCTGGCAAGAGCCCTTGATCCAAGAGATTGGGTTTTTTGTTTTGTTTTTTCAGTAAGTAGAAAGGAGAGAGAACTAAAGGAATATTTCAATATTTTCTAAGCCAGTATCTCCTACTTTGGCTTCATTTACTTCTGAGCCTGACCTTTCCCCCTGTGAACTGCCACTTTAATGATTCACTAACTATAATCCTAGAACCATTTTCACCTACTTGAATTTATTTCCCTACTACCAACTGGAAAATTCTTTTTCCTGGTTTGTTGTTTCATAGTTGTTTTTCAGTCATGTCCAACTTTGTGACTATTTGGGGTTTTCTTGGCAAGGATATTGGAGTGGTTTGATATTTCCTTCTCCAAATCATTTTACAAATGAGGAAAGTGAGACAAAAAGGGTTAAGTGACTTGCCCAGGGTCACATAGCTAGTAAGTCTTATTGAACTCAGGTCATACTCCAGGTCCAGCTCTCCATCCATGGCGCCACCTAGCTGCTCTGTTCCTTCATAACTCTCATCCTTTGATTCTTTTGCTTCTGTCCCAGAGTTTCTGAATTGACTTGAGTTCATTCATTTCAAATTCATGGTACATGTTCTCAGCTTCGCCTTTGCTACTCTAATGTGATGGTTCTTCTACTTTTCCTGATTCTTTTTCTTATTCCCCACAGGGACCACTGCAAACATTTTCTTCTCCCCTTTCCCTTCCAACCCTTTACTTTGGAAATGAAGACAGCTTTCTATCACCCTCAATTTCTCTCTTCCACTCTTCATCTCTTCTCATTATTACTTTTCTTCATAACTCACTTCTTCCTCCTTCCTTCTGGTCATGGGAAGAGGTATTCCATCTCTTCCCTAAAGCTGATCTCTCCAGCTCTTCCCTCTATCTCATTACCTCTTGCTTTTTCTGGGTCTTCACTCTAGCAATTATTTGCTCTCTAAAATTTCTCCCTCTCTACACCTGCCAAAAAAATATCCTTGGGTTTCCCTAATCCTAAAATCTTCTATTGATGCTTCCATCCCTTCTAGCTATTGTCCTCTCTCTCTCTCTCTCTCTCTCTCTCTCTCTCTCTCTCTCTCTCTCTCTCTCAAGTTGTTTATACCCAATGGCTCTCCTTTCTCACACTGTATTCCTTGTGATCTGTCTTCCATCGTCTCCATCCATCCCCAACTCCCCATCACCACTTTACTGAAACGGCTTTCACAAAGATCAAGTCTCCAAATCCAAAGATCATTTTGTTGTTGGGATTTTTTTTTTAGCTCTCACCCTCTTTAACCACCTTTGCCACGTTTCACGTATTGGTCACTGTCTTCCTCCTTTTGGATTCTCTATTTCTAAAACACTTCTCTATCTCCACCAGTTTTTAATTCAAAACTCAAAGGGTGATGTGGATGTCCCCCAAGGGTCTGAACTTAGCGCTCTTCTCATCTGCTAAGGAATTACATTACATTTGTAAGATTGTGAGATCTAGTTATAGTAGAAAGAGTGCCAAACTTGGATTGAGGAGATTCAAATTCAAATCCCTATTTGACACTCAGAAGCTGTGTATCTCTGGGCAAGTCATTTAGCTTTGAGGTCAAATGATCTTAACACAATGGAAGATGGTGATATTTTTATTTCCCAGGGACAGTAATCAGTTCATGAATAAGCCTGTGGAATTTCAGCTGTAGATAGAATGAGAAATGACATAGAATATCAGACTTCCAATGTCCTTATTCTACAGAAGAAAAATAATGAAGTTTCAAAAGTAGAGGTGACTTGTCCAAGGACACACAAGCCTGAGCCAGGACTCAGATCTAGATCTAACTACTGACTTCCAGGGACATTAGCCTCCAGTAATAGACAGCTGAGATGCTATGGGCTGAGAGAAGACAGGTTCATGATTACCTTACTGTCTTCTAAAAGCTGAAGACCTGTCAGGAATTAGACTTTTGTTGGCTTGCAAACAGAGAATGAAGCAGCCAGATGGATAATGGAGAGAGCTCCAGGCCTGAAGTCAGGAAGACTCAATTTCCTGAGTTCAAAACCAGCCTCAGAGACTTACTGTGTGACCCTGGGCAAGTCACTCACCCTGTTTACCTCAGTTTTCTTATCTGTAAAATGAGTTTAGAGGAGGAAATGGCAAATCTCTAGTATCTCCACCAAGAAAACCCCAAACGGGATCACAGAGTGTCAGACACAACTGAATATAACTAAATAATCACAGGGTGAACCTGGAGCAAGAACAAAGGGCACAGGTAGGAATGGAGGGAAATGGAAGAAGGTGGATTTCACCTCATTATAAGGAAGGATTTCCTAATAGGATGGACTAGTGAGCTTCCCAGACATATTCAAACAGAATCCATGTGACAGTATTGTCAGAGATGATATAGAAAGGAATTGGGCTGGATGACCTTTCATTTCCTTCCAGCTCTGAGATTCTGATTGCAAGTATCTCATTCTTGGCTCCAATCTCTGCCTCTAAACACCATAAAAGCCTAGAAGAAGGCATTCCACTTTTTTTTAATGTTCCAGCTTTCTCATCTGCAAAATGGGTATAATAAAAACCTCCTACCACTCAATAACCAGGGATAGTGTGAAAAATAATTGGATAATATCTCTACTATGCTTTGAGGTCCTTAGGCCTTCCTTGCCTCACAGGGCTGCTAGGAGAAGGCCTCTTTAAAATTTAAAAAAAAAAAAGGGAGAGAGAGAAAGAGAGAGGGAGATACCTTAAATGAGCATGATAATTATACTGTAAAGAGGCCATAGCTGGGAGCGTTAAGTAAATGTAGGGGAGTAGAAGACCAATTTCCTTAATGAGTAGCCTATGAACTTTTCTTTTGCAACCACCAAAGACCAGGGTGTGTGAAGATGCAGCATGCATACAGAATCAGAGAGGATCAGACCTAGAAAGTATCTCAGTCCCACCTGGTTCAAGCCATACCTAAAGAGGAATTTTTTTTTCCCAGAGTGATTAAAATGGTTTTTATTAAGATCTCTTAACAAAATGGCACACCTCTCTCATGGTGGGGGGATCCCCAAATACAAGCTCTTTTATGCAGTTGGAAAGCCTTTGTTCCTGCGCCCCTCATACCAACCATAGGCTGGGGTTACAAAGCTAATTGATACATTGGTTCCTATACATTTCCCCCCACTCCTAAGCAGGAATCTTTGTTACTTAGATGATAGCTAAGCCACCACTACTGACTTAGAATCAGGAAGATCTGAGTTCAAATTCTACCCCAGACACTTACGAGTTGTGTGACCCTTTGGGCAAAGCACTTAATGACTCTCAGCCTTAGTTCTCACATCTGCAGAATGGTAATGATAATAATAATAATAATAATAATAATGATAGCACCTACCTGGCAGGATGTTTGGGAGGATATCTAAATCTGTAAAGCGTTTTGCAAACCTTATGTATGTTCTTTGTAAAGGCTAACTGTTATTAACAATTATGACCCGGCTCAGCTAGGCCCCTAATAAAGAACTTTCAGTCTCCCAAGGCAGCCCAGCCCTCCAAAGAATGTCATTGTTAGGAAGTTCTTCCAAGTCAGGATCTGAAAGCTCACTCTTTTCCCCGTTATTCATTGTTCCGTTCTCCCTAATTCCCATTCCTTCTGACAGTCCAGCCTGTATTGAAAGACTGTGACTGTTTTAAAAGAACATCAATTTGGAGTTAAAAAGATCTGTAAAGAGCATCTGGTTCAACCCTAAAATTTGACAGGTAAGGAAACTGAGATTCATGGGGTTAATCAACTTATCCAAGGTTATAAAGTTGGAACAGATCCAAAATTTTAATCCAGTGCTTTTTCCAGAGTTATCTGAGTTATCCTGAGTTATCCAGAGTCATGCACCTCTTGGAGGTCTTCAAGCAGAAAGTGGATTACCCCTGGTCTGATATAAGGGAGGTTCTTTTGGAATATGGGTAATGGCTATAAGGTTCCTTCCAGTTCTCAAGTTCTGTGATCTATGTGTGATTCCACTGCACTGACTCCCTCTCTATTTTCTCTTTTTCAAGCTAATCATCTTTAAGAAGTTATTAGTGGGAATGAGCTTCACTGTATTCACATAGTATGGATTGGTCTGGAAATCATGTGAAGGCCTGGTTCTAGCCATTCATCTCAGGAGTGGAATCCAAGATTACTGAAGTGAGAGGGAGGGAGATGGGGATGATGACAGAGGCATGGTATAGAGATGGAGGTAAAATATGGTAAATAAATATGGTAGAGGGTTAGATTTCCGAAAAGAATGACTATTCAATTCAATCACGAACGTCCAATTCAATAAATATTAATTGAGCACATGCTACTGTAGATCTCTGCACCAGACTCTGGAATTCGGGGATAGACTTAACACATTAGAGGGCAGTAATTGTTATTCATCCCATTGCCTCTGTCTACAACAGCCACAGATCCATGCCTTGAGCTTTTCTGTTCAGGAAGCAACAACTCCTAGCTCCTGCACCTCCCATTCTGAGCTAAGAAAGGCAGTCACATCCCTCCAAGTTCCAATCTGGAACTCTCCTCCCCTTAGAGGCACAAGACCGTCTCAGGTGTTCCGTGTAAGGAATTTTGTAATAGAAATGACATTTGTGATTATTCCCTTCTTCAATTCTAGACTCTTTGATCAAGAGCAATCTTAGGATCCCAGAATTTAAGGGATCTCAGTGGCCATCTATATAATCTATAATAACCTTCCTAGGAGACCCCCAGGATGGGAGAAAGCCATCAGCTTCAGCTAACCCATCTCACGTTGTGGATAGCTTTAATGGTTCCGAAATTTTTCTTGAAAGTAAGCCTTGCTTTACTTCTAAGCATGTACCTACTACTCATTAATTCTTCCCTCTCTGGGCCAAATCAAACAGGTCTATTTGCTCTTGCAGGTGACAGCCTACAGCTCCATGTCTGTGTTATATTCCAACTCAAGTCTGAACACCAAGTCATCCCACCACATCTCCACCCCCTCATGTTCAGTAACCCAACTTTGCTCAGAACTTGTCTGTCACACCTTTCTCCCCTCACAAGCCAACCTGGAAAGCCCTGCCTTGATCCTGATCAGACTGTATGGGATAGAGGACATCCCACTAGACGTGGATATCACAGTCTCAAGTCCAAAGCTATCATGCTCTAGCTAAGGTTACCTGAGGCAAGGGCTCCCAACTACTTCTGTTTTTAGTTCCTATTGACTTTCAGTAAACCTTCCCTTACCCCCCACTTCAGTATGAAAGGAAATAAATTCTGGAATTGAATTTCAGTAGGATAATTTGGCTACCAGTTAAATATTCCTATATCCCTTGACAAGTTTCTGGTATATGTACTCCAAGGTGGAAACTCATGACCTGGGATAGGTCTTGTCCCTTTCCTGGGCTTCTATTTCCACAGGCACAATAATGCACTCTCTCTAAAGGCTAATGGGTAGAAAGTGTTCCTGAAAACAAGACTTATAGTAATTATTATAGGAATGAGAATCATTACTGATAATAATAGGGAGCATGTATATAGTACTTGACAGTCTGCAAAATATTTTATATATGCTATTCCCAACAACCCTCTGAGATAAGTAAATATTTTACAGATGGAGAAACTGAGGCTCAGAGATTTAGTATCTTGGCCTGGGTTGAGCTAAGGTAAGTATCTTAGCTAAGATTTGAATTCAGATCTTTCTTATATCAAGTCCAGAACTCTATGTACTAGAAAACTAGTTTCTATTTCTATTCTCAGGGGCAGCATATACAAACCCAGCTCTACTTTGTAAACTTCAGTCCTCACAATCTCTGGGTCCCTAGACAATCAGTCAGCCACACAGAAACATAGAGCAGGGTCAGCTAGGGAGCACAGTGGATAAAGTATCAGCCCTGGAGTCAGGAGTTCAAATCCGGCCTCAAGAGACCTAATAATTACCAGTTGTGAGACCTTGGGCAAGTCACTTAACTCCATTGCCTTGCCAAAAAAAAATAGAGACAGAGCAAAGCCTATGTTCTTTTGCCCCATTAGAGAAACTCAAATAGAGAGAGAAGAAATGAAAGCAGCATCAGATTTTATACTTTTGTCCTAAGAATCACTTCAGATGGTGACTGCAGCCATGAAATGAAAAGACGTCTGTTCCATGGAAGGAAAGTCAACATACTAAAAAAAGAGAGACATCCTTGCTGACAAACGTCCATATAGTAAAAACTGCAGAGTTTTGAAAAGTCTCTTGGACAGCAAGGAGATCAAATCAGCCAGTATTTAAAGAAAACAATTCAGGGTATTCCTTCAGAGGTTAAATACTGAAGCTGAAGCTTAGATACATTGACCCATAATGAGACAAGGGGACCCACTAGAAAAGATCCTGATGCTGGGAAAGAATGAAGGCAAAAGGAAGAAGGGATGGCAGAGGATGAGATAGAAAGTGTCATGGAAACAATGAACATAAACTTGGACAGACTTTGAGAGATAGTGTAGCAGAGGGGCCTGGTATGTTATGGTTCTGGGGGTCATGAAGAATCAGAGTAGGACACAACTGGATGACTGTACAATAACTGAAACCCTCACACCCAGTGGACATTGCCCTGAGGAACTCATTGCCCTCAGTTTGGAACTCCTTCCCTGCAGTAGAATTATCCTGAGTGTTGGCTCAATAAGCACAGCTTACAAAACCCACTCCGGACAGAACTGTGCTTCACATCCATCAGTTTTAGTCATCCTTCCTGCTACCCTTTGTCTCTCTCCTTCTATAGCTTAATTTGGGAACCTGTAAATTTTTTTTGGGGGGGGGGTTTGTAAGGCAAGGGTGTTAAGTGACTTGCCCAAGATCACACAGCCCAAGGTCCTCCTGATTCCAGGGGTCTCTCCACTGTACCACCTAGCTGCACCTTGGGAACCTGTAAATTGATGTCATGCTTCACTCACCATCAAAGTGACTCCCCAAATCAAAATACCCTTCCCTAGTCATTGCTTTCCTATCTGGTATCTCTCCCTATTAGAATATAAGCTCCTCAAAGAAGAAACTATCAAGCTTTTGTATTTGTATTTCTAGTGCTTGGAAATAGTAGGTATTTAATAAATACTTTTTTCATTCATTCATTCATTCATTCATTCATTCATTCATTCATTCTTATCTTTTCAGTCATGTCAGCTACCTCACCTGACCTATCTATTTTGTTTCCCCTCACTCTACCTACTTATCACCAGATAGATATCAATCTGATTAAGCAGTTTGTTTCTCTGATTCCCAATAGTTGGGGATTGATTTAAAAAGTTGGAGTTTATGAATGTAATAGAATACTGTTGTACTGTAAGAAATAATGAAGTGGATGGTTTCAAAGAATGAAGGCTTATATGAATTGAGGCAAAATGAAGTAAGCAGAACTAGAACAATTTATACAGTAATAAAAATAGTATAAAGATAACCAGCTCTGAAAGACTCTGATCAACAGAATGACCAATTGCAATTTCAAAGGACATATGAAACATGCTATCTGCTTCCAGATGGAAAACTGATGGACCCCAGCTTAAAATGTATTTTCTTCTTAAAAAAAAATTACAATTAAAAAATTAAATGAAAAGTTCTCAGTTGAGGAGGGATAAAAAGAAAGGTTTGCAAAAATTTCTGTGGTGAATGAGATAGGGAAATTTAAAAGGACTGCCTTGCCAAGCAAAGGAAGGGCCAAGCTGAGATTATATAAATCTGTATTAGACCCAGTTTAAAAAAAAATCAATTCATCCTCTCAAAAACCTTATAGGATGGGGTGGCTAGGTGGTGCAGTAGATAGAGCACTGGCCTTGGAGTACCTGAGTTCAAATCCAGCCTCAGACACTTAATAATTACCTAGCTGTGTGGCCTTGAGCAAGCCACTTAACCCCATTTGCCTTACAAAAACCTAAAAAAACCCTTATAGGACTGATTAGTAGCATCCTATTCTAAAAATGTCCATATGTCAACCAACAAGTGAACCCCAGTTTTCTCCATAGCCTGAGAAGGAAACATCTCTAACCTATGTGGTCCCAAATCCCCCGTGAAGGTTCCGTTGACCTTTACTCGAACATTGTTCCAGTCTGGTGTTATCTAGCTCCCAGAATTATCACTGGGATCAATATATCTTACATAACGTATATGTCATATGTAGGCTGCTGAGTGCTGAGTTCAAATCTAGTCTCAAACACTTACTGGTTGTTGTGACCCTTGATCTCTGTCTGCCTCTGTTTCCTCCACTTTAAAATGGGTTGTGAAAATCACATATAAGCCATTTTTCTCTGATTGCCTTCCCCAAGTCTATCAAACTATTTCAGCCCTCCTCAATCTCCCCTTTCTCTTAATTTCTATAGTAAAAGATCTTTGGTCACTTGACCTGAGGCATACTTTCTTGTATTATTTAACTGTTCCTAGGGTATAAGTCTAATGTCTGGACCAAAGAATGAACTCCCCTAGTACAGGGTCTGACTCTACTTTTCCTCTGTCTTCCTCTAATAGGAGTTCCCTTATCTACTATCAGTCCCTTCCCCCTTTCCCAGACCAAATTCTTTAATTTCCCAACAGAAGTCCCAACAGGCTTATAGCTCAACACACACACAATAGCTTCTCAACAGCTTCTCAACCTGACCAAAAGAAGGAATCTAGAACTGACCCTGGCCAAGATAAAAATCTGACTGTGGGTCAATTGATGTGGCATGGTTATTGACCCTGGTGGCCACCTAAGGCTTGGTGTGCTGAAGACCTAGTCTCATTGCTACCTGGAGAATACATTTGAGAATGAAAATGAGGTGAGGCAGAGTTTTGCTAGGACACAAAAGTGAATAAACACCTCCATCCCAGTATTTGCCAGCCCCCACTCCCACCAATGGAATGACTCAGCCTGGAGCTCAGCCCACTGGATTGAGGAGGTGGCAGAAGAATCAGTTGCTCCAAGGCCCTAGTCAATGCACCCATCTCATTCTGGCCAAGATGGTGTTGGAAGAGTTCCTGCCCAAGCATGGGCTGGCCTAGGCAGTCTCTGAGGATCTACAATTCTGTGATCTGGATTTCAGGTATGGCACAATCACCAGCTCAGCTTGGACAGGTCACAACCCCTCTTGAGTTTATTTCCCTCTTATTTGTAAAGTACTGGTAATGAACCAGAATCTTTAGGCTCAGATCATCATCTCTAAAATGAGAATATGGAACTGTATGCTTTTTATGGTCACCAACTCAAAATCCTGACTTAAGGCTTTTAACTTTTCTGAGACTCAATTTCCTAATCTGTAAAATGTGGGCTATACTGACTAGACCTACCTTATTGCATTTCATGATCCTAGTGAATCACTGTTTTGATGCACGAAGAGTACATATTAATGTGAGCTATTACTATTATTATAATAATATATGCAAAGTGCTTTGTAACTGCAAGGAACTGTGGAGATGTGAGCTATTATCATTACAAAATTAGCACCTTATTATACAAAGTAGAAAGAGCAGGTAGAACGAAACTGGTTGCTTAACCCACAGACCAGAACTGATGCAGCCAAATAAGCTCTGGTCTCTTCAAAGTCCTCTCCTGGTTTATTCCAGCTTCCTCCCAGGTCCTAAAAACAAGTTTTAGCTCCTACCTGGGAAGGGCCTTCATCACCAGCAGCACATTCCTTTGAATCTCTTCACTTGGGACAAATTCTCATCCTTCATTTGCTGAAATTGGCCTAAATTTCTTTGGGAGGAATGAGATTCCAGCTGATGATACTATTCTGGGTCTAAGGTAATAGGGATGATTTTCCCTATTCACCCAGCTGGTAAGCCATGACTCCACATGAAGGGCTCTTCTTACCTTCCTACAAGGACAACCTCCATCAGTACAAAAGTAGTAGATGTTTTTTAAAGACAGCACCCATTGTGGACTAGAGCAGTCAAGAAAGTCTTTTAGGATAAGCTCGGATTTGGGCTGAGTATTGAAGGGGATACTCCATTTCCTGATTCCAGGCATTTTCTCTGGCTGTTTCCCATGGCTGAATAATTTCCCTCTTCACCTCTGCCCCTGACTTCTTTCTAAATAAAACCAGCTAAAAGTCCACCTTCAACAATCCCCTGAATTCTGGTGCCTTTCCTTTATGGATTATTTCCAATTTCTCCTGCAAGTATCTTGTTTGCATATCATTATTGTTTGCATATTATTTTCCCCATTAGACCATGGTGAGTTCCTTCAAAATAGGGACTGGCTTACCTCTCTTTGTATCCCTAGCATTGGGACACACAGTGCTTAATAAATGTTTATTAACTGGCTAAATGGAAGAGTTATTGCAGATCATTTACTTCAAGTACTTCAGTTGAACTGAACCTTAAAAGAACCTCAGGTTTCCAAGAGGTTGAGGTGAGGAAGTATTATTAGAAAGGGGAATGGTCAGTTAAAAGGCCTGGAGATGAGAAATGGAATGTTGCACATGAGGAACAAGGAGCTGGACCACGGAATTTGTGAAGAGAATCAGCAAAGATCATTTAGGGTAAGATTATGGAGCTTTAAATTCTACATGAAGGACTTTGGAAGCCATGGATGTTTTTGAGCATGGGGAAAAACATGGCCAGACCCCTGCCTTAGACAATCCCTTTGGAAGCCGAATGGAGGATGAATTGGAGTGGTAAGAAATAAACAAGAAGAACAATCAGGAGACCATTGAGATGCTCCAGGACAGCACGTTGAGTTTCAACAATTCACAAAAGTTTTCTCATCAAATTCTCTCACCCAAGAGGTAGGTGCTATTATTATCAGCATTCCATTTTCAGATGAGGAAACTGAAGCAGACAGAAGTGAAGTAATTTATGTAGGATCCATAGCTAGTTAAGTATCTGAGGTCAAATTTGAACTCAGGCCTTTCTGGGTCTGGATCCAGTGCTCTGTCCATTATGCCAACTAGCTGCCAAGATAGAATGTCAAAGAGACAGGTGGACATTGAAAGATTTAGCAGTCAATTCAATATTCAATGTGAGAATGAGAAACAAGGGAAAAAGGATCATTTTTCTGTATCTGACCTTTCAAGATCATCTAGAAAAATCATAGGATTTCTGGGAGCTGGGAGATCCCTTAGAGTTCATCTATTCCAGTAATTCTTCATTTGTTTTAGAGGTGTAGGCCCCTTTTGGTAATTTAATGAAGAAGCAAGAGTTTCAGCTCTCAGCCAGTCTTCGGCTTCTAGCTTCAAGAGGGAAGATGGCAGAGGCCAACCCCTCTTCAGGTTGCTGAAGAAAAAGATTGGCCATGATGAATCATAGATCTTACAAATACAATATTTTAGCACAACTATGTTATCTGTTTAGTAAATCTTTATTATACCTCTGTAAAAAAAAAAAAAAAGACCGGCAAGACAGGATTGGAGCAGGCAGCCTCCATCATGTCCCTATTCTCAGATGGAATTGTAATAGCCTTTGGCAGGGGTTATACATATTTACAGTCATGGGTCCTTTCTTTCTTTCTTTCTTTCTTTCTTTCTTTCTTTCTTTCTTTCTTTCTTTCTTTCTTTCTTTCTTTCTTTCCTTCTTTCTTTCCTTTCTTTCTTGCTTTCATATTTTATTTTATTTTCCTTCCCATTTACATGCAAAAAAAGTTTTAAAATTGAGTTCCAAATTCTCTCCCTTCCTCCCACCCCACTTCTCCTCACTGAAAAAAAAATGAGTTCAAAATGTGTAATCATGAAAAACATTACTACAATAGTCATGTTGCAAAAATAAACATAAAATACCCCCATCCCCCCAAAAAAAGAGGAACCTCAAGAAAAATAAAGTAAAAAGAAAGCATGCTTAGGTCTGTATTCAGATACTATCAGCTCAGTCTGATGGATAGTGTTCTTTATCATAAGTCCTTCAGAGGTCTCTTAGATCACAACATTGCTGAGAAAAGGTAGGTCATTCATAGAAGATCATCCTGTAATACTGCTGTTACTTTGTATACAATTCATTTCTCACTGGATCTGCTCATTTCGGTTTTTTATTGAGAGCATCCTGTTCATCATTTCCCATAACAGAACAGTATTTCATCTCAATTTGTTCAGCCACTCCCCAATCACTGGGCATGCCCTCAATAACCAGATCCCTACCACCAGAAAAGATCTGCTTTAAATATTCCTATACAAATTGGTTCTTTTCCTCCCATATTTCATTTCTTCTCACTCTACAGAATTGATGGATCATTTCACAACTCCTCCAACAGGGCATCAGTGTTTCAATTTCCACATAGGTCTTTTCTGACACCCATTAAACTCCTTAGGGGATTATAAACTGAGTCATATAATTACCAGGTCAAAGAGTATGAACAATCTGACAACTTCTCCTGCATAATTCTAGATGTTTGGAGAAAAGGTTAGACCACATCCATTTTAGTAGCATTGAACTAGTGTGCCTGTCTTCTCATAGCCCTTCTCACATTGAGCATTTCCATCTTTCCCCCATTTTTTATCAATTTCATGAGTATAATGTGATCTTCAGAGTTACTTTCATTTGTATTTTCCTGAATGTTTGTGAACACAGTTATTAAGCAATTGTATGCAAAGGCTATATGACAGGGTCTCTGCCCTCATGGAGTTTGGTCTAGTAGAGGAAAAAAGTAAACAAATTACTCCAATACTCGACATTACATAGTAAGTATGTTAAAGAGAGGCAAATAAAAACCCTGTGTAAGGTCTAAGGGTTTGTAAGATCACCCACTGAAGGTGAAATATTTATTTCAATTCAACAAATATTCATTAAGAGTTTGTTACATCTATAGGGTTCTAGAGACCACATGTGGTCTGATGAAAAACAATGAAGTCTCTATATGCAAATTACTTACATTCTATTAAGATGGGCTGAGGGAAGAAGATTATAATAATAGCTACCTTTTACATAATATTTCTAGGTTTATAAAGCAAGACACAGCATCTCATTGGATCCTCACAACAACACTGGAAGGTAAATGCTATTAATCATCCCCACTTAACAGATGAGGAAACTGAAGCAGATGGAAGTTTAGGTGCCTTGCCCAAGGTCACATGACTGAGGCAAATCTGAACTCAGGTCTTCCGGATTCTTATGCTCTATCCACTGTACCCCTTTGGGACAGGGGTTATACAAAAAATATTCAAAGTTATTATTTGTATTTTTTTTTAAAAGGTGGAAATAAAACAAGTGCTCAGTGGTTTGGGAATGGTCAAACAAACTATTATTTAGGAATATAATTTAAAAATAGGAATATAAGATATTACTGCACAAAGATGAATTTGGTACCAAGCTATTGAAGCTAAAGTAAACATTCTTCTACAACAAGGTAAACCCAGCTACTAAGTGTCTAAAGCTGGCTTTGAATTCAGGTACTCTTGACCTCAGCCCCATACTCTATCCCCTGGATCACCTTGCTGCCTCACTTGGAAAAGTAGAAAAAAAAAAGAAATTACAAGGAGAGATCCACAGAAGCAGCAGCAGGAGGAAGAGAAACAAGAAGATGAGGAAGAGCTAGGTAGAGCCAGGAGCCCCAGAAGCATCCTGATGACCCAGAGAATCAGGGAGAAAAGTTTTATGGATTTTGAACTCTCCCCCCAAGACTTCAGGACTTCACCAACCTGTCCCAGAGATATTCAGGGAAACTCATGAAGCAAATAGCAGTGAGCCCCAAGCTTTGATGCTGATTACGAAATCCAAAGGTGGTAGGTATTTGACATAATTAATGGATGTGGAGTTTATGAGGGATGGTACCCATTCTATACATCTATGAGAAGTGAGAAAGATTTGATTATTCGATTCCCTCTTGCTATTTATGTTGTTTTTATGTCTTAATTAAATGTTCTTGCTATTTTTTGGATTACAGGCTTTTGCTTAGTCTTGTAAAGAAGAACAACACATCATAGGGTACTCAGTTCATTGTCTAATTAATTACCAGAAATAATACATGTGGAACTTAATAGAAGTTCTAAGGGTTACAAAACCAGAAATCTCAGGAATTATAGGGACCCCCATTACTACATTTCCTTTCTGTTAACTAGAGGAGTAGGAAGGCAATCTTATTTTTACTGTTCTGCTGTAAGAAAATCCTTTATGCAGAGTGGGGGTTGATTAAGGGTTGCTTGGTAAATATGACAAAAGAAAATATATCAATAACATTTTCTTAAGAATACATGTTGGTATACAAGATAAGATCCAAATGGATACAGGATTTAGACATAAAAAACAATACTATAAGCAAACCAGAAGATCAAGGACTAGTTTACCTGTCAGATCTATGGAAAGGGAAGCAGTTTATGACCAAGGAAGAGATGGAGAACATCACTAAAAACAAACTAGATGATTTTGATTACATTAAATTAAAAAGCTTTTGCACAGACAAAACCACTGTAACCAAGATCAAAAGAAATGTAGCAAACTGGGAAACAATTTTTACAACTAATGTTTCTGACAAAGGACTCATTTCTAAAATATACAGAGAACTGAGTCAAATTTTAAAAAAAAGTCATTCCCCAATTGACAAATAGTCAAAGGATATGCAAAGGCAAT
The DNA here is from genome assembly GCF_037893015.1 of Macrotis lagotis. Lineage (NCBI taxonomy): Eukaryota > Metazoa > Chordata > Mammalia > Peramelemorphia > Peramelidae > Macrotis > Macrotis lagotis. The sequence continues at coordinate 224,097,947 of NC_133660.1, read as the reverse complement.
TTACAGATGAAGAGATCAAAGCAATCCATAGTCATATGAAAAATTGCTCTAAATCATTACTTATTAGAGAAATGCAAATTAAAACTTCTCTGAGATACCACCTCACACCTCTCAGACTGGCCAATATGACCAGAAAGGACAATGATCAATGTTGGAAGGGATGTGACAAATCTGGGACACTATTACATTGTTGGTGGAGCTGTGAACTCATCCAACCTTTCTGGAGAGCAATTTGGAACTATGCCCAAAGGGCAACAAAAATGTGCATACTCTTTGATCCAGCAATACTACTACTAGGCCTATACCTTGAAGAGATGATGAAAAAGAGTAAAAACATCATTTGTACAAAAATATTCATAGCAGTCCTGTTTGTAGTGGCAAAGAATTGGAAATCAAGTAAATGTCCTTCAATTGGGGAATGGCTTAGCAAACTATGGTATATGTATGTCATGGAACACTATTGTTCTATTAGAAACCAGGAGGGACAGGAATTCAGGAAAGCCTGGAAGGATTTGCATGAACTAATGCTGAGTGAGATGAGCAGAACCAGAAAAACATTGTACACCCTAACAGCAACATGGGGGCGATGATCAACCTAGATGGACTCACTCATTCCATCAGTGCAACAATCAGGGACAATTTGGGGCTGTCTGCAATGGAGAATACCATCTGTATCCAGAGAAAGAAATGTAGAGTTTGAACAAAGACCAAGGACTATTAACTTTAATTTAGAAAAAAGACTGATATCTTATTGTCTGATCTTGCTATCTCTTATACTTTATGTTTCTTCCTTAAGGATATCATTTCTCTCTCATCACATTCAATCTGAATCAATGTATACCATGGAAACAATGTAGAGACTGGCAGATTGCCTTCTGTGGGGGGTGGGGGGAGGGAAGTAAGATTAGGGGGAAAATTGTAAAACTCAAAATAAATAAAATCTTTTTAAAAAAGAATATATGTTGATATAATATATGTATAATCTGTATCAGATTACTTCATGTCAAGGTGAAGGAGGAGGGAAGGAGAAAAAAGGAACTCAAAATCTCAAAACAAAAAAAAATGAAAATTGAAAACTATCTGCATGTAGTTGGAAAAACAAATAAATTCATTAATAGAATATATGCTGAACTGAATCAATCAAAAACCATTTACTAAGTTTCTACTACCTTACCAGACAGTGTGCTAAGTACAAAAGACAGCCTCTGCCCTCAAGGAGCTTACAAACTAAATCTTGACCCAGAGTGAGGAGAAGACTGGGGAGGGAAGCGAGATAGGGCATCTAGTTGGTCTAAAGCACTTGTCTTGGAATCAGGAAGATCTGAGTTCAAAATCAGATTTGGGTGCTTACTAATGGGCAGCCCTGGACACATTTCTTTACATTTCTTAGCCTCAGATTTCTCCTTTCTAAAATGGGAATGATAATACTAACACTCATCTCCCAGGGTTGTTGTGAGGATAAAATGAGATGAAGAGTTTCTTTACACTTAGCAAAGTATCTGGCATATAGTTTGTGGTAGTAGTAATGAAGATCATGAAGATGGGACAGCCGGATGGCCCAGTGAAGAGACCCAGTTGGGAAGATTTAAGTTCAAATCTTGCCTCATACACTTACTACTTGTGTGACTCAGGTCAATCATTTCACCTTTCTTGCCTACAGGCAAAATAAAAGCACCTACTTTATAGGATTATTATAAAGATCCAATACATACACACACACACACACACACATACACAGACATACACACATTGTACTTTACAAACCCTCCAACATTCTAAGAGTTCTAGCTATGATGATTAGGAACCTCTCCAAATTCCTGAGATCTCAGTTATAACTAACCCTATAGGAATCAGTCTAAGGAAGTATGGTTCCTTCTGGACCAGGGCTCATTGTCAGGCCCCAAAAGGGGTCAATGAGGAAGGAAGGATTAGGTTCACCCTCCCTTTGCCAAAGGTTTGTTGACCGAGAACTTACCTGACAGTGGAATGTGAGGGCAAGACTGTCATTGGTTTTGGTTTTTGCATCCCCAGAACCTAGCAATATCATAAATACTTGTTGAATAAATAAACAGATGAAAGATGAGATACTGACTCACAGAGGTGGTTGCTTTTTTGCTGGTGGATGGCTTGGCCTTTTTCTTTGTCTTTAGGCTTTAGCAAAACTGTCTCTCAGGTTAATCTGAGCCCAATCTGAAAAGAAGAAGCACTAGTAATGGCAACCATTTCAGGCAAGGTCAAGATAGGAGGGGAACATTTTGGGGAGTTTACCTGACCTGCTCCCTACCATGAACTTAGCAGATGTCGGCTTCCCCTGATGATTCCAGAGAAGGGATCAAGTTCTGGAAAAGGAATAATAGATTCATTTCCTAAACATTCTTGGACCTGTACAAGATAAAAAATTTCAAAAATGCCCATAAACCACAGTTAACTGGCCCAGGCACTCACACAACTGTCTGCTCTGCCTCTATCTTCTTTCCTTCTCTCTTTGTCCCACTCTCCCCCTTCCCAAAGTTTGTATGTTTATACCTATGTCTCTATCATCTATTTAGAATCCATTCAAATGTTCTCTCTCCTCCCCATCTTCTCTGTATCTTTTATTTTTAGGTTTTTGCAAGGCAAATGGGTTAAGTGGCTTGCCCAAGGCCACACAGCTAGGTAATTGTGTCTGAGAACGGATTTGAACCCAGGTACTACTGACTCCAAGGCCAGCGCTTTATCCACTATGCCACCTAGGCACCCCTTCTCTGTATCTTTTTTCCTCCCATCTTCATCTTTAATCTTTTCTCTCATCTTCTTTAGTATCTATCATCTATTCATATCTTCTCTTTCTTCCTCATCATCTATATTATCTATCATCTATCCATCCATAGCCTCTCTCTCTCCTCAGACTTCTCTTTTCCTCTTTTTCCTTTCCCTGACTATGAATGAATTAAATGGATAAATGAAGGCACGCTTATTCAGAGAGAAAGGAGACCATGATGACTGCCTTTAGGGATTCAAAAAGCCAGGGGAAGAGAAATCAAGGATGCCTACAGAAGGCAGAATTAGGAGTCATGGAGTAAATAGTAGTAAGATAAAATTTCAGGGAGACAGACTGTGGGTTCCATCAATGGAAGAGCTTCTTAATCATTACAACTCTGCAAAAATAAGCAGAATACCTTGGAGGACGACCAGCTCCCACAGAATCTCCGAAGCAGAAAGAACCTGGAGGCCATCTGATTCAGTCTTTGGTAAAGCAGTAATCCCCTTTATGAGATCTGGAACAATTCCCTTCAGTTTCAGATGATTCTCTTGCCCTATTTCTGCTTTTCTTATCTATTTATGGGTCTCTGCTAGTCTGCCTTTCTCTTATCTTTCTTCTCTCCTCTCTTTTTGTCTTTTTCTCTAACTCTGCCCAGATCCCTATGCCAGGAATGTCCTTATTTTCACCTCTTCACCCTTATCTCCCACCCACATATTTTCCTTTGGTTCAAACAAACTTTAGCTTCCTTCTTCCAAATTGCAGAATAAGATCTTAGAGTAGAAGAATACCTTGGTGTCTATCTAGAACAAACTGAAGGAAAGATAGGATTTAGTAGAAAGAACACCAGGAATGGAGTCAGTCAGCAAGCATTTATTAACCCATCAATGTGCTAAGAGATGGGGATACAAAGAAAGGGAAAAAGATACGTTCTGCTCTCAAAGATCTCAAAGGGAGAGATAATACACAATCTACTTTGTACAAATATATACTAGACACATCAAAAGATTATGAGTCAAAGAGTTTTGGTTGTTATTCAATCATTCCCAACTCTGTAATTCCATTTTGGAGATTTCTTGGCAGATACTTGAGTGGTTTGGCATTTCCTTCTCCAGGTAATTTTACAGATGAGGAAATTGAGACAAACAGGGTTGGATAACTTGCCCAGGATCATTTGACTAGCATGCGTCTGGACTTGAATTTGAACTCAGATCTTTCTGACTCCAGGCCCAAAACTCTATCCACTGTGCTACCTAGCTGCTTGCAAGGGTGATAGAGTAGGAGCTCCTTCTACACACCCAAATATTTATAGTAACAATTGTGGTGGTAACAAAGAACTAGAAACAGTATAGATGGCCACTGATGGGGAGCTAATCAACAAATTTTGATACATGAATGTATGAAATATTAGTGAGTAATAAGAAACAGCAGATATGATGAATACTGAGAAGAATGAAGACTCAGAAAAATTGATACAGAATGAAACAGAATCAAGAAAACAAAAGACAAAAACACCCATTACAATTTAACTGGAAAGAACAATCACAAAATGAACAAAAGAATATGTTGCAAAATTACAAAAAACAAGCAGGGCCCCAAATAAGAGGAATGAAAAGATGCTCCCTCACTTCTTTGCAGAGGCGGAGTGCCCATGAATGTGGTATACTGAAAAATCTCTTCAATTATTTTTTTGGATTTTTTCTCTTCCTCTATTTTTATCCTTAAAATAAACTGTTATATGGGGTATTTCCTGGGAATAGAGAGGGAGAGACTCTGAAAGTCTGTTATGTAAAAAACAAAACATGTCAACAAAAAATAACTTTAGAAAGAAAGAACATAGCCCCAATGAAGAAATGGAAGAAAATACCCTCATTTCAATTCCTTTGTAGAGGTGGGAGTTTAGAACAGTGTATATATATTTGCAGATTTTTTTTTAAATGATTTGATCAGTTTTACTGGGTTTTTTTTCTTCCTAAAATAATATTTTTTATATGGGAGAGGAAGGGATACTAGAAGAAATTCTGGTGTTGTAAAAACAAAATATCAAGAAAATTTTATTTTTTAACAAAAAGGATCTAGTCCTGTTGATGCCACAAATTAGAAGGATGGCCTCCCTCCACTGGGCCTCAGTTGTGCTATGTAAAATAAGAGAGTTGAAGAGATGAATTCTAACATCTCTCCTACTTCTAAAACCTATGGATTGGGGCAGCTAGGTGGTGCAGTGAATAGAGCATCGGCCTTGGAGTCAGGAGTACCTGGGTTCAAATCCGACCTCAGACACTTAATGATTACCTAGCTGTGTGGCCTTGGGCAAGCTACTTAACCCCACTGCCTTGAAAAATCTAAAAAAAAAAATGAAATGGAAAGCACAAAATAAATGCAAAAATGGAAACTATATAAAACCTATGGCTGATGCTTTTCTCATTTCCAAATTCCAATGCTTGGATATATTTATTATAAGAATTTTGCTTTTCTCTTCTTCTGAAGGACTGAAAGCAGTAGGAAGGAGAAAAGTTTTTAATTTTTATTAAGTGAAAAATAATTAATATCATTTTTTTAATTTTAATAAAAATAATGCTGTTTTTCATGAGAGGAAACTGTGACTTAGAGAGGGGAAAACAAGTTTACCCCAGGTAATAAAGCAATCATTTACTCATTCATTTCATTTATGCATGAATTCAAGAAATATTTGTTGAGTTTCTCCTAGCTCTATGCTAGGCTCTAGTCTCAGGTAGAGCAGGGTAGAGGGACAAAGGTAAATCAGATACAAGCTTAAGTTGAGCATCTACTGGGTCAGAGATAAGACAGGCCCATAAATACTCTAGTACAAGGTGGAAAGGGGGTAAATTTCAATAGAATTCCCAGAAACAAAGGACCAAGGGTCTGAGACTGGAGGGAGAGATTACTTTGAACTAAGGAAATCAAGGAAGTTTTCCCAAACCACACCTTCCCTGTTGAATCATAGGATGTAGTATTGGACAAGAATTTAAAAATCACTCATCTAACCCCGCGTTTTACGGATGAGTGGGGACCTGTGTCCAGGGTTACATGGGTGGTGTCAATGGCAGAAGAACCCAGTTCTTCAGTTTTCAAAATCAGTACTCTCTCATTTAGGGCAGCCCATACCTAGGCACCTCCCTCCCTCCAAGCTTCAACATTCCTGATAGTGAATCAATCATTGGCCTCTGCTCCGTATCAGTGATCTGGAGCCTAAGCCACTTTTCAATGGTTCTAATCATCAGGAAAAGTTTTCCTGAAATCTTCCGCCCTGTAATTGCACCTCATTGCTTTCACCCACTCCTCTGGGACCAAAAGCAAACCTCATTCCCCTTCCCCTAAACAGCCCTCAAATTAATGGAAGATAGTGACTAGTAAGTCCAATGGTATGGAATATTATTTTTTTTTAGGTTTTTGCAAGGCAAACAGGGTTAAGTGGCTTGCCCAAGGCCACACAGCTAGGTAATTATAAAATGTTTCAGACCGGATTTGAACCCAGGTATTCCTGACTCCAGGGCCAGTGCTTTATCCACTATGCCATCTAGCCACCTCGGAATATTATTTTTTTTTCTGCATTTGGGCTCATTGTTCTGATCAAACAAGTCTGGGGTAGAGGCATGTCTTCACCTCTGATGACCTCCTCAGCTCTGTTACCCTGGATTCCCCTTGGTTCCTCTGACCCAGGAATGCATCACTACATAACATTGCTCCTGTAGCAGTCACTTCCCCTGATGACTTTGTTTTACTTAGGGACCTGTTTCTGCACAACCAATTCACAACCTCAGTCCAGTTTGGTGACTTGGAACTTCTCTGCAGACTGGCTCTGGTTGGGATTGCCATTGCTGTAGATTCAGTACTTATACCAAGAAAACTGGCTTGATGTCTAGAAGAGATAATCAGAATATTCAGCAAATTCATAAACTAGGACTCTGTTTACATTTCTAATGTCAATCTTCTGTTTGTTTCAAGGTTTATGGCAGAGAGGCTACTGGTAATAGAGTTAAACAGACTAAAATTTCCATATGAAAATGTTTTTCATGACTTTAGTATCATATTGCTTGCCTTCTCAAGGGGTGGGGAGGAAGAGAATTTAGGACTCAAAAATTTTTTTAAATGAACATTAAATATTTTTTAAAAGTCTTTAAATAAATATTTAATGAGATAAATTTTTAAAAAGAATTTTCATAAGAAACTCTGCATTTTACAGAGTTTGCATTCCATGGAAAGGATCCAGCCTCAAGCATCTCTTGGATGTGCCAACACATAATCAAGAAATAAAACTTTACCTAAATAAATTATTCCACATGACAGAACTATAAATTTAATGTCATTTCCTGAATTTCTCTAGCAGGTAGGTTGTATATTGAATAGAGTTTTGGCTTTGGAATCCATAAATTTGTTATTGTTCAGTTATATCTCACTATTCATGACCACTTTGGGGGTTTTCTTGGCAAAGATCTGGGAGGGAATTGTTTTCTTCTCCAATTTATTTTACAGATGAGGAAACTGAGGCAAATAAGGTTAAATGACTTGCCCAGCCTTACACAGCTACTAAGTGTCTGAAAGCAAATTTGAATTCAGGTCTCCCTGACTCCAGGCCCACTGCTCTATCTGTTCCTGCCTCTACCACTTCTTAGCTGTGTGGTCCTGGGCAAGTTATCTCTATCAGACCCAGCTACCTTACCTTTAAAATGGGCTCCAGTGAAATAATGTAAAAACATTTTGCATTTTGTAAATACTAGCTATTCTTATCATTAGGTTCTATTATACCATTAATGGATCACAGGACAAGGAGGCAAGCTTCCTCCCTGAGACACTATGCATCACCTTTGAACAAAACATCTGAGGAGGAGTTCCTGTGAATAGGGATTTTTTTCATTATCTGCATTGGTATCTTCAGCACATTTCATTCATCTATTTAAGCTCACAGATCTTTAGAGCTACACTAACCACATTCAAAATCTACTTTACTCCACCTTTCTGGTTGGTATTCAAGACCTACACTATTGGGTGGTAGTCCACCTTCCCAGTCTTAGTGAAGGCACCTCCCTCCCCATCTCTCAGACATGCTTTCCCACCTCCATGTTTTTCTTCTTGGACTTGTCCCTAACTTTTACAGACTAGAATATATGCTACCCTCTCCAGGATATCTTCCCTCATCTTCCTTATTGGAAATTAATGTTTGTCCTTTGTTCTTGAAGAAGACCCTGATATCAGGGAAGTGATGCTGTGACACACATATGAATTGGATTTGAGTAAGGTGGTGCTGTGCTAAGTTGGCTCCTCTGGAACCATCTGGGTCCAGTGGTCAGATATGGATCAGGATGACTGTAAATGATCCTTACTTTTTCAGCTATGACCTTTCTTTCTCAGACCTCCACATTTCACTTAAGTACTTACTATGTATTATTTTTAATTATAGTTGTCTGTGTATTTGTCATATTCAGCCAGTGTTTATTATGTGTGACAAACTGTGTTAAACACTAAGGATAAAAATAAAAGTCAAAAGAAATTTTTTTTAAAACTCCCCACCCTTCAAAGAGCTCACACTCTAGTAGAAGAGACTATCTGCAAATAATTAGGGATACAGAAAGTAGCTGATGGCAGTCATAAAGAAGACATTAGCAGGCTTTGTGTGGGGAGGAATGGGAGACAAGGAAAGGCTTCCTCCTAAAGTAGGATTTGAACTGAGTGTTGAAGGAAACCAGGAGAAGGAGGAGACCACAAGGGAGTAGCCAGTACAAAGGAGAGAAGGTCCGGTTCAAAGGACTGTGAATAGACTGCCTCAGAGTTCATGGAAGGGAGTAAGGTGTAAGGCTACTGAGGTTGGAAGGCACTTGGGAGAAAGTGATCCTGGGGGTGGCTAGGTGGCGTAGTGGATGAAGCACCGGCCTTGGAGTCAGGAGTGCCTGGGTTCAGGTCCGGTCTCAGGGTCTCAGACACTTAGTAATTTCCTAGCTTGTGTGGCCTTGGGCAAGCCACTTAATCCAGTTTTCCTTGCAAAAAAATCTAAAAAAAAAAAGTGATCCTGGAAGGGAGAGGGAACCATTTGAGGTCACTGAGCAGGGCTTGGATCTACTTTTTAGAAAAAACACCTTGGCAATTATTAGCTGCCCCGGGGAAGAGGAGGGAAGGGCGGAGGGTAGAAAAATGTGGAATTCAGAAGCTTACAAAACAGACAAGTGTTGAATACTATCTTTGCATGTATTTGGAAAAAATAAAATAATTTTTAAAAAACCCACTGACAACTGAGTAGAGTACAAACTGGAGTAGGAAGAATCCTGAAGAATCCAGTGCAATCTTAGACAGGATTAAGAAAGTGACAGTGTCCAAACCAAGAGTGGTGCTTGTCATAGCTTTGTTGTCTTCCAGTGTGGTCATATTCAGAGGCCTGTGTGCTGTTCAAGGTGCAGCATTTTCAAAAGGGCACTGATGAGCTGAGGTATACCTGGAGGATGACCAGGAAGGGAGAGGAAATAGAGCCTATACTACCTAAGGGTTCATAAAAAATGTTGGGAATTATCTACTCAGGAGGAGAAAAGACTTAGGAAGAACATGATCATGGTATTCCAGTGTATATAGCAATGCCACAGGAAAGAAGAAATGGACCTGCTTAGCTCTGTGGAAAGACTAGGAGTAATGGGTGGAGATTGGAGAGAAGCAATAGATTTCAGCTCTTTGTCACAAAGGAACTGACCATGAGATCTGCCCCAAATGGAAGGATTACCTCAGGAGGTCGTGAGATCCTGTTGTGGGGACATCTTGGAATAGTTTACTAATAACTCAAAACTGAGATCATCATGCTTATCTTTGACCTCTAACATATTAAGACTCAAATATGCCAACCTTTACAAGGTGCTTTCCTCACAGGAATTCTGTTAATATAAGTATCACAGATGCCATTGTTTTGTTGTTGAGTCATTTCAGTCATGTCTGACTCTTCCTGATCGCATTTGGAGTTTTCTTGGCAAAAATGGTTTGTCATTTCCTTTTCCAGTTCATTTTACAGATGAAGAAATTGAGGAGAATAGAGTTAAATGACTTGCCCAGGATCACACAAATAGTGTCTGAGGTTGAATTTGAAATCATGAAGATGAGTCTTCCTGATTCCAAACCCAATGCTCTATCCACTCTATCACCATGGTAAAGGCCCTAGAACACTTGAGGAGGAAACAAGCAAGAGTCACCCAGGACCCCCCCCCCAATAAAGGAGTTGGTCTGAATCACTGTGTGGGATCTACATCTATGAGATCACAGATTCACCAGGTCAGTACCTTCAATAAGTTTCAATGCTTCAATAAGCATTTTACAAGTAGAAAAGCAAGGCTCAGAGGGGTCTTATGAATGCTCAAATGTCCCACAAACCATGGTGCAGAGGAATCCAAAGTTAGATCTTCTGACTCCAAATCCAGGGTTCTTGATCCTCCTTGGGATGCTGTAGATGGGAATCCTGACTTGGGAGCCCTCTGATGGTCCAGTTGCCCCCAGATCAGAGTCTCTTCAGTGATGACAGATGTTAAGACATTCTGTTTTCCCCAGCTCCATGCATAAGGCTCTGTCCACAATAGGGAGTTGTTAAGCATTGGTTAGACTGAATTCTGTTGAGTGGAAGATCATAGTTCCCCAGAGCTCTTGGACCGGACCATTGCAGGCTTCTTTTTTGTTTTGTTCTGCTTCAATCGCTCCACCTCTTTCACCTTCTGGATAAAAGTTGTCCTCCTGTCTGGAAGCCAAAAGCTGACAGCATTTGCTCATTTCTCTTTAGAAATGTTTTCCCATGAACTAATGATTACCTGTTGATTGATCTATTAGGGAAATTACTCCTAAAGTGCTAGGCAGGTCAGTTTGCTTTTGTTCACATTAGAGATGGGTGGTGGGAGATCACGGGACTAGAACAGTCAGGGAAAGAACCAGTTGGTTTCATCTTTGCCAGTTTGGCTGCCTCAGAGATTAAGAAGAGGCCACCGGCTATGCCTGGGAATCTGTGGGCACCCCCGACATCCCTGCCAAGGCTAAAGTCTCCTCCTCATCATCATCATCTGGGCTTGCACTTAATTTCTTGGTGGAAGGCCAGAGTTTTAATGGGGTGGGGTCTTAAGGAATAAAGGAGTGAGGTAGGGTGCTGGCAGTGTGCCATGTGAGGGGGTGTGTGAAAAGAAGATTTGGAAAAAGCTTTTGAGGTTATCTAGTCTAACCCCCCCCCCCACCTTGGGTTGGCAGAGTGCAGAAAGGGCACTAGATTTGGGCTCCAAAGGCCATGGAAAAAAAACATTGAATTTCTCTGGACCTCACTTTCCTAAGATGAGGTAGTTAGGTGAGCTCTAAAGTCCCTCAAAACACCAATGATCTGATGAAGTTCTGTGGAGGCTAGGTGGCGCAGTTGATAGAGCACTGGCCCTGGAGTCAGGAGTACCTGAGTTCAAATATGACCTCAGACACTTCATAATTACCTAGCTGTGTGACCTTGGGCAAGCCACTTAACCCCATTTGCCTTGCAAAAACTGAAAAAAAAAAAGATTTGGTCAGGAAGATCTTGTTCTGGAAGTATCCAGTGGGGAAGTTCCCTCTATGGAAGATGCCAATGTGTAAATGTCAAGATTTAGAACTAGGAGAACCTATGAGGGCATTTAGTCTATCATCTTTGTCTTCTAGGAGGCCTGAGATGAGATTAAAGATAAAGATGATGGACTAGAGGCCCTCATAGGTCCTCCTAGTTCTACACCTTAACATTTACAGGGGTAAATCACTTGGGTAAGTCACTTGGATAGTCAGTCAGTCAGCAAAAAGTTGCTTATTAAAATTTAATAATGTTATATTATATATTATTATGGGACCAGGAACCATACTAAGTTGTAGGGATACATGGGCAAAAAATTATCCTTGTCCTCACAAGTTAGTCAGCTATATCAGAGGTAAGATTTGAACCCAAGTCCTTGGACTCAGATACAATATTTTTCAATATCAGGAGGGAAGGATCAGTTATGTTTGTTTGTTTGGGTTTTTTGAGGGGGGTTGCAAGGCAGTGGGGTTAAGTGGCTTGCCCAAGGCCACACAGCCAGGTAATTATTGTCTGAGGCAGGATTTGAACTCAGGTACTCCTGAATCCAGGCCCAGTGCTCTATCTACTGCTCCACCTAGCTGTCCCATGAAAGATCAATTATGGAAGTAGAATATATCTAGAAATCATTGTGATAAAAAGCAAAGACCTCAACAGATTTTTTTTATAAAGGTAAACGGATAAAATGGGATTGGATAAAATGATCTGTGGGGTCACTTAAGTCTCAAGCTCCTGTGACCCTTAGGAAGGATGAGTTTATCAACTGCTTGGCTCCCCTGGGGACTTGGGGAGCACCATGCACCTCCTTCCCAGTTTTTCCAGGGCTGGTCTTATACACCCTTCTTCCCCAGGGCTTGGCCAGAACCACAGAGCAAAGAGACTAGACCAGATCTTGGACCAGTGTCTGCTCCAATTGGAAGAGAAGAGAACAAAGGCAGAATGGGGGCTTTCCCCATACCTAGCCTGCTCAGAGACTTACATAATCAGTCCCTTGTTGGGGCCTCTCACAGATGTGAATAATAATTAATAATAATAACAGATAACAATTACACAGAGCGTGAAGGTTTATAAAGTTCTTGACAAATAATATCTCATTTAATCCTCACAACAAACCTGGGAGGTACTTGCTTTTATGATTCCCATTATAAATGAGGAAACTGAGGCAAAGAAAGGTGAAAGGTCATTATAAAGGCTGCTGCTGGATTTGAACACCTATCTGTACCACCCAGATGGCTCTGTACTTTATGACCCTCTGGTTGTACCATCTATTTAATACTAAAGACAGCTATCTACCTCAATTTCCAGTTCAAGAGGATTCACCTACAAATGATTAGCCAACCCCACCCAACCTCCCTTCCTGTTGTTCAGTCACATCTGACTCTTTGTGATGCCATTTGGGATTTTCTTGGCAAAGATACTGGAGTGGTTTGCCATTTCCTTCTGCAGCTCATTTTACAGATGAAGAAACTGAGGCAATAAGGGTTAAGCAAATTTCCTGGAGTCATACAGTGTCTGGGAGGCTAGATTTGAATTCAGTTTGACTCTAGGCCCAGCTCTCTATCCACTGAGCTACCTTAGCAGTCCTTTCCTAAAGACCATGAAAGTCAGCAGGACTAATAGACACTGGACATGGACTCCCCCTCCCCAAAGCATTTTTACTTAGAAATTTCTTATGTTATTTCTGGGCTTCTATAGGCAGAGAGAAAGGGAATCTGTCCATGGGGTTCTCTGTGTTTCCTGAGTCTCCTGATGAGTTCTAAGGTCCTCCCTTACCCACAACTTGAATACCTCTTGCAAAGTTGACATTGGGGCAGGTTTGTTGTGCTTGTCTGGGAATCATTCAATAAATAAGTTTTTATGAAGCATCGACTGCAAGTTAGGCAGGTCAGGTAGGCATAAAAGTGCTAGACAATGTGCAGGAGCTTAGAATATGAAGACAAAAATGAAATGACTCTGCCCTCAAGGAGCTTACATTCCTTTTTTGTTTAAATTTACTTCCTAGGGGTGGCTAGGTGGTGCAGTGGATAGAGTGCCGACTCTAGAGTCAGGAGTACTTGAGTTCAAATCTGACCTCGGACACTTAATAATAATTGCCTAGCTGTGTGACCTTGGGCAAGTCACTTAGCCCCACTGCCTTGCAAAAAAAGCAACCCCCCAAAAAAACAACTGTTTATTCCCTTAAATATATTTCCTATTGATTGATCACTTTTATTGTCTTATCACTCTTCTTTTCCTCCTGGGAGCTTACAGTTTATTCAGTATAATATTTGCTGCTTATGGCAAGTAACCAAAGCTATACATTTAGAATAAATAAAACCTTTAAAGTTTGCTTCCAGAAGCCAATGTTGAAGGCAATATGGAGTGAAGCAAAAGTATCAAACTCTCACAGATTACACGATGCATGAAAAACTCCCTAAACCAAATTAAAATGTAATTGGGAAATGTTTCACAAAGTAAAAATACAACACAACATAGAAAATTTGGGATTTTCTAAGTCTAGAAGTGGTCCACAGGGATCCATTTGAGTTTGATACTATTGTTGTGAAGGAGAGAATGTGGACTGGATTAGGAGTAAGGGGGCCTAGGTTTGAGCCTATGTTTTCTTTTTTTTTTAATTATTCTTTTTCTTTTTATTTTTTTTGAGTCCGCATTTTCTTTTTTTAGCCTACATTCTCACATTTCCTCTCTGGTGGACCATGAGAAAATCCAACAACTTGAGCACAGGTCATTGTTCTTTTACTTTAGTCATCTGATGGGTATGAAGTGATAACTCAAAATTGCTTTCATTTTCATTTCTTTTAAATATTAGTGATTTGGAATGTCTTTTCCTACAGCTGCTGAGAGCTTGGACTTTTTTCCCCTGAGAACTATCCCCTTAATATCCTTGAATCTGGAAGGGGCTGGGGTAGCAATCCAGGTAGGAATTCCCAATTGCCCTCAATCCCTGATCAAATCAAATCTCTGATGCCAAGGTTCTGTTTCTCTGCCTGCTGACTGCCTACCTAAATCCTGCAGGGTGCCTTGGCCTTACAAGTAAATGACAAGTCTTAGCTGGTTAAATCCCTCTCTGGAAGTTTGCTATGGGACCTTCAGCCCTTCCCTCTGGCTTGTGGAAGGGTTGGGGCTACAAATTCTTACCAAGGAACTCTTGTCAAATTAGATGATGAGACCATAACCTTCTTGAGGTAGAAACTGGTTTGCTTTCTATCCCTAGATTTCCAAGATTAAATACAGGACTCAGAGTGTGTGTGTGTGTGTGTGTGTGTGTGTGTGTGTGTGTGTGTGTGTGTGTATGTGGTCATTACTGACTCTCAAGTTAGGAGGGCAGGGCCGACCCTGGTCACCTGATAAAGACACTAAATGTAAAGGTGAGGTCCTGCTGGCCAAGACTAGCTATGGCCTGGGAATGGATATGGGGAGAGATTGTTTAAAATCAAGCCAGGCAAGACAAACTGCAGAGTTGGATGCAAGAAAAGAGCCCAAGGGTCAATGGATTTGCAGAAGGGTCAGGACTACTCACTCACAGGCTAAAAGGATGCATTCTATTTTTTTTTTAAACAGGCAAGTCAAATATCTGTGCACATGGAAGGGAGAAGAGATGAATTTTAGCAGAATACAAATAGAAGAGACAAAAATCTCCTTCCTGGAGGGATAGAAGGAAGAAGGAAGGAAGGAAGGAAGGAAGGAAGGAAGGAAGGAAGGAAGGAAGGAAGGAAGGAAGGAAGGAAGGAAGGAAGAGAAAGAAAGAAAGAGAGAGAGAAAACTATTAAGTGTCTATTATGTTTCAGCTAGGTGGTGTTATAGGTAAAAGGGCCAAGACCTGAGTTCAAATCCAACCTGAGATACTATGATACTGTGGGCAAATTACTTCACCCTGTTTGCCTCAGTTTCCTCATCTGCAAAATGAGTTGGAGGAGGACTTGGCAAACCTCTCCATATCTTCACCAAGAAAACCTCAATGGAGTCATGAAGAGTTGGATGAGAGTGAACAACTGACTGTGCCTTTAAGCATTTGACAAATCTTATTTGATCCTGGCAACCACCGTAAGAGGTCAGTCCTATTATTATCCCCATTTTGCAGTTGAAAAATCTGAAGCAAAAAGCATTAAATGACTTAACCAGGGCCACAGAGCTGATAAGTATCAGAAGCCTGATTTGAAGTCAGTCTTTCTGTCTCCAGGTCCAGTGTTCTCCCCATTGCACCATCCAGCTGACTCCTAGGCAAGATACTGGCCCATTTACTACCCTCCTACTCAAGACATTCTGCCTTCTTGTAGATTATAACTTTGCACTGGCTGCCCCACACATGGAAAGGCTCTCTTCACCAGTTTCTCAAATCCTGGGCTTCTTTCAAACTCTAGCTCTAACCCCACCTTCTTTTCTGGCATCCCCCACCTCTCTCCCCTTTTGAAGGTGTGTTGTGTCTCTTCTGTTTATATCTGTTTATATTTTGAGCCCTATATGTGATATAAATAACTACTGGATCATATGGGAATAAATATGTGTGTGTGTGTGTGTGTGTGTGTATTTTCCAGGACAGGTCACCATCTCTCAAGGCTCTGGCCAATTTTCCAACACTTTACCCAGTAGGCACGGCTGATGTTCATTGTTAAGAGTTTATGTACCAGGAACTTCCTATATCAAGGAAATCAAAGGCAAAGGTTTTCAGATTTATTTTTTAAAAGGACATGTGGTGTGGCAGTTTAAAACATAAGCTCTCTGAGGGCAAGGACTGTTTTCACTTCTTCCTTTGTATCCCTAACACTGCTTGGCTAAAAGCAATTATTAACATGGATTGGCTCTGCCTGTGTTCACTTCCATCAGCCTCCTGGAGCATCTTTTCTGGCCCTGCTTCTCCAAACCAAACTGGTCCTTTAAAGTCAAACTCATGAAACCATGGTAACTGGAGTCTGCTACAGGACACACTACATCATCTAGGTCAAAGCAATTCTAATACACCACCTTCCATGGTTTTCCATTCCCTGCCTCAGTTTCTTCATCCATCAAATGGGGATATATGTGATAACTCGAGATGATATTTTTAAAGTGCTCTGCCAACTTTAAAGGGATATATAAATGCTAACCATTATTACATTAATAATATCAAATTCCTTCCCAAGGTCAAAACAAGACCCCCAGCCCCAGTCTTTCCTTTAGGCTAAGACAGATCTCCAGTCCTTTCACCAATTTTCCTCCCCCACCAATCCACTCTACCAGTTTGCTTAACCTCTGATTGTTCCTCTTACCTTCTCTTACTTGCATGATTTCCCCCTCCCTCTTTATCTTATTTTTTTTTTGGTTGGCTCCTTCAGGTTCTATTCCCTAATCCTCTTAAATCTTTTTATATCCTTCCTGATTGTCTTCCTTCTAACTTCCCTTACAAGCAGGAAGTAAAATCTGAATTTGTATCTGAATCTGGAGATTGTTCTTCAAATTCTCTTCAGTTTCTCTCAAATCCAACCTCTGATCTGCCTCACTAGTTCAAACTAGTCCTCCAAATCATGCTTTTCTTGTCTTTGTTTGCAGTCTAGTCCTTTTCTCTCCTGCTCCACCCAAAGAAGCAGAGGGACAAAAGATCAGAGGAAGGGTCTGTTCCCTCTATTTCCCCAGACTATGAGCTAGGTGATGGCTAGGTCTGGGTCTACTTCCCCTTTCATTGAATTTTCTTTGGTTGGTTTCCCCCATTCCTATACCTCTCTCTCATCTCTTCTGCCTTAACTTTAACACTTTCCAAACTCTGAGACTACCCTCCTCCAATTTCTCTTGTATGGACCTTGTTTGCAGAGAGTTGGTTGCATGTTGTCATTCAGTCAATAAAGATATATGATATGTCTAACTCTGTTAACTAAACCCTGGAGATACAAAGAAAGGCAAAGGATAGTCCTGCCCTTGAGGAGCTCACATTCTAATGCATGAGACAACATACAAACAACTCTGAACAAACAAGCCATGCTCAGGATAAATGGGAAATGGGCAAGGGAAGGAAGGCTCTGGATGAAGAAAAGAAAAGAAAAGAAAAGAAAAGAAAAGAAAAGAAAAGAAAAGAAAAGAAAAGAAAAGAAAAGAAAAGAAAAGAAAAGAAAAAAGAAAAGAAAAGAAAAGAAAAGAAAAGAAAAGAAAAGAAAAGAAAAGAAAAGAAAAGAAAAGAAAAGAAAAGAAAAGAAAAGAAAAGAAAAGAAAAGAGGAACCAGACAAAGCCTTGGCAACAGCTTGGATTTGGAGGGGGAGAGGCAGTGAGGAATCCAGGATGACCCCTGGGTAGGAGCCTGAGGGACTGGGAGGGTGGTGCTGCCTTCTATAATCAAAGGAAAGGTGGAATTGAGAAGAGGGGGATTTAGAGGGAAAATTAATGAGCTCAATTTGGTCATATAAAGTTTCATGGATATTCTATTTTATACAGTACATTGCTTTGAAAAAGATCATTCATTCTATGCTTTTTCTTTATTTTAAGAGAAGCAATCAGGGTTAAGTGATTTGCCCAGGGTCACACAGCTAGTGAATATCTGAGGCTGGATTTGAACTCAGGTTCTCCTGGCTCCAGAAATGGTGCTCTAGTCACTGTGCCAACTAGCTGCCCCTGGATAGATGGAGTTAAAACTGGACTTTCATATTAAGATGTGTGAAAGGCAATTGGAGATGTGATTGGAGTTTAGCTTAGAGGTTAGGGAGGGATAAGTAGAAGTGAGAAACATCAGCATAAAAATGTTTCCCCAGCTGTTCTCTTTCTTTTCTAATGGGTAGGAGAGAAAAAAAAATTATTTGAAAAAAAAATAAATTAAAAAAAATGAATGCAGGTAGCAAGCATGATTCTGAGAAGGGGTTTGTCCATAGACCTCACCAGACTGCCAGAAGGTCATGACACCAAGAAGACTCAAGATCCCCTGGCAGAGGCCTAACATCTCTCACATCATCATCCTAATAATCTGCTTCCCCTCTCCCCCTTCTTCCTTTCTCTCCTTTTTATCTGTGGCCCTGTTCCTGTTCTTTGACCCTCTTCCTTTTTTTGTTGCTGGTCTTCTCACCTGTCTCAGTTCTACCTGTCTCTGAGCTTCTTGGCTCTGCCTTTGCTCCCTCTGTCCTCCTCTGACCCCCTGTTTCCTTCTGTTCTTTGACTACCTTTGACTATTTCCCTCCTCTTCTTTCTGCATTTCTTTGCCTCTCTCTCTTTTTACACACATGTGGGACAACTGTTTAAGTGAATCTTTGAAGAAGAAAATGGCCTTGGGAGGGCAAAATCAACAGGACTACAGGGCTTGGGGGAAGGAGAATACTGTCATTAAATGGAGGCCAGAGTTCAAAGTCCCAGGTAAATCATGAGCAGCTGTTTCTTCTTCTGCTTCTGCTTTGCTGTGTGATGTCTGAGGCAGGACCAGTGCTTTTTCTATCTCTATCACCTGAACACAAGTGTTAGGGCCCCACCCTGCCAGGCAAGGCTCTTGAGGGTAATGTCAAACCCTTGGAATCACAGATGAAAAGACATCTCTTAAGCAGGGAATAATATCCTTATTAATATTATTAGAAGCAATTACTCATAACAAGCCACAGTAAACAAACAAACAACAAAAAGGAGTCAGGATATTTCTGTGGTTTCCACTTGGTAGATGTTAATGTTAGAACTTGGTTCAGAAAGATCCTTGAGGGGCAGCTGGGTGGTGCAGTGGATAGAGCATGGGCCCTGGAGTCAGGAGGAGCTGAGTTCAAATCCTGTCTCAGATAATAATTGCCTAGCTATGTGACCTTGGGCAAGTCACTTAGCCCTATTGCCTTGCAAAAAACAAAAACAAACAGATCCTTGAAAGCTGAGGTCATATCAGATTTATGGACTAGTTGCAATAAATCTCTAATAGCGACAGCTTGCTTAATTGGCCTAAAGAGTCATTTCCTATGAACCTCCAAATTAGTGCCTATGAACCTGTTCCCACTCAGTCACTGGCTTTTTGTGGTCTTGACAAGTCACTATCCCAAAGTGGGGGCTCCTTTTTCTCAACTATAAGATAAGAGGAATGGACCAGATTTCTAAAATACCTTCTAGCTCAGAACCAATACTTTACACAACTGTTCAAAAATCTTCAGTAGTAAGAAAATGTTAAATATCTCATCAGCAAAACCACTGACCTTGAGAACAGATCTAGAAAAGATAACCTAAAAATTATTGGTCTTCCTGAAAACATTTTTTTAATTTTAATTTTTTTTAACTTAGGGTTTTTTTTTTGGCAAGGCAATGGGGCTAAGTGGCCCACCCAAGGCCACACAACTAGGCAATTACTGAGTGTCTGAGGCCGGATCCGAACTCAGGTACTCCTGACTCCAGGGCCAGTGCCCTATCCACTGTGCCACTTAGCTGCCCCCTCCTAAAAACATTGAAGAGAAAAAAAGCCTGGACTCAATATTACAGGATGTAATCATGGAAAACTGCCCTGATATCATGGAACCAGAGGACAAAATAGTTATTGAAAAAATACATCAATCCCCTCTTGCAAAGGGATGCCAAAATGAAAACACCAAGGAATATTATAGCCAAATTCCAGAACTATCAGATAAAAGAGAAAATCCTGCAAGCAACCAGAAAGAAACAATTTAAATACCAAGGAGCCACAGTAAGGATTACATAGGACCCAGCAGCATCAACATTAAGGGATCGAAGGGCTTGGAATGCAATATTCCAAAAAGCAAGGGAGTTGGAATGCAATCAAGAATCCACTATCTGGGGGCAGCTCGGTGGCGCAGTGGATAAAGCACTGGCCTTGGAGTCAGGAGTATCTGGGTTCAAATCCGGCCTCAGACACTTAATAATTACCTAGCTTTGTGGCCTTGGGCAAGTCACTTAACCCCATTTGCCTTGCAAAAACCTAAAAAAAAAAACAACTATGTGGTCAAGAATCCACTATCTGGCAAAACTGAGCCTTCCCTTCCAGGTCAAAAGATGGACATTTAATGAAATAAGAGACTTCCAGCTATTCCTGATGAAAACACCAGAGCTTAATAGAAAATTTGAACTTCAAACAGGAGACTCAAAAGACATATGAAAAGGTTAAAAAAAAGGGGGGGAGGGAAAAAAGTTATTAAATAAGATAGACTTTAACAACTCTCGAGAATTGTAACTCTATCAGAGAGAATTTAATTAGCCAGAAGAGATGGATACGCATGACTTATTTGAGAAACTGTTATCCAATAAGATGAAACTGGATATATCCTTACCTGGGAAAAGACTCTAATAACTCTCAATAATTGTAATTCTAGTAGAGAGAATAGCCAGAAATGACGTGTCTAAAAACAATACCTCCTTAAAAAGGGGTTCAGTAAAGAGAAGGGTGAATGGAGGAGACTGAATAGGATAAATCTCATTATATTAAGAGGTATAAAGGACTTATTGCAATAGCGGGAAAGAAGGGAGGAGGTGAGAACCGCCTGAATCTTACTGTCATCAGATTGGCTTTAAGTTAACATACACACACTCAGTTAAGAAACTTATCTTACCTTTAAAGTGTTAAAAGGGGAAAAGGGGAGGGGGAGGAAAGGGGATCAACACAAAGAAGGGAAGGAGGAAGGGGCAAAGGGAAAGGGGAAAAAAGGGGAGGGGAGTTGGATATAGGAGGGCAAACACACTGAAGGTGGTGATATTCAGAAACAAAACACTGGGGAATATGGATAAAGGGAAAAGAGGGGAAATACAAACAGAGGGAAGATAACATGGAAGGCAATAAAGAGTTAGTAATTATAACTTTGGATATGAATGAGATAAGCAAATAGCAGAGAGGATTAAAAAGCAGAATCCTACAATATTCTGCTTACAAGAAACTCATCTGAAGCATAGAAATACATATAGAGTAAAGGTAAAAGGTTGGAGCAAAATATATTTGCTTCAGCTGAAGTGAAAAAAGCATGGGTAGCAATCCTTATTTCAGACAAAGCAGCTACAAAAATAGTGTAAAAAGAGATAAGAAAGGAAATTATATCCTCCTTAAAGATACCATAGACAAAGTAATTTCAATACTAAATATGTATGCACCCAATGGTATAACATCCAAATTCTTAGAAGTTGAAGGAGTTACAGGAAGATATAGACAGCAAAACTCTACTAGTAGGAGACCTCAACCTCCCACTCTCAGAGTTAGATTAATCTAACTATAAAATAAACAAGAAGGAACTTAAGGAAGTAGAAAGGAGGTAGATTGTCAGAAAACCTGGATATGATAGACTTAAGGGGAGATTGAATGGGGATAGAAAGGAATATACTTTTTTTCCTGCAGTACATGGCACTTACACAAAAATTGACCATATACTAGGGCATAAAAACCTAATGATCAATTGCAGAAAGGCAGAAATAGTGAATACATCTTTCTCAGATCATAATGTAATAAAAATCATATGCAATATTGAGCCAGGGAGATATAGACCCCAAAATAATTGGAAACTAAATAAGCTCATTTTAAAGAATGAGTGGATCAAACAACAAATTATAGAAAGAATTATTTCATCCTAGATAATGATGATAATTAAAACAACATACCAAAATCTATGGGATACACTCAAGGTGATTGTCAGGGGATATATTATATCTTTAAATGCTTATATGAATAAACTAGAGAAAGAGGAAATCAATGAATTAAATATGCAACTAAAAAAATTAGACAAAGAACAAATTAAAAACCCCCCAGTTAAATACCAAATTAGAAATTCTAAAAAAGGAGAAATTAATAAAATCAAAATCAAGAAAACTATTGAACTAATAAATAAAACCAATAACTGGTTTTATGAAAAAAACCAATAAAATTGATAAACCTCTGGTCAATTTGATTTAAAAAAAGAAAGAAGAAAACAAAATCGCTAGTATCATAAATGAAAAAGGTGAACTCACCACCAATGAGGAGGAAATTAATAATTTGGAATTATTTTGCCCAACTCTATGCCAATAAATTTGATAATTTAAATGAAATGGAGGAATACTTACAAAAATATAAGTTGCCTAGGTTAAATGAAGAGGAAATTAAATACCTAAATAACCCTATCTCAGAAAAAGAAATTCAACAAGCCATTATTGAACTCCCTAAGAAAAAAATCTCCAGGGCCAGATGGATTCACAAGTGAATTCTATCAAACATTTAAGGAACAACTGGCTCCAATTCTACATAAGCTATTTGGAAAAATAGGTAAAGACGGAACTCTGCCTAACTCTTTCTATGACACCAATATGGTGCTGATACCTAAACCAGGAACAGCTAAAACAGAGAAAGAAAATTAGAGACCTATCTCCCTGATGAATATAGATGCAAAAATCTTAAATAAAATCTTAGCAAAACAACTACAAGTTATCACTAAGATTATACATTATGACCAAGCAAGAGTCATCCCAGGAACGCAGGATTGGTTTTTCCCTGGAAGAGGAATACCTATCAGAAATCATATGATTATATCAATAAATGCTGAAAAAGCTTTTTGAAAAAATACAGCACCTATTCCTACTAAAAACACTAGAGAGAGCATAGGAATAAATGGGTTTTTCCTTAGAATAACAAACAGTATCTATTTGAAATCAACAAGCATTATATGTAGCAGGGATAGGCTAGAGGCATTCCCAATAAGATGGGGTGAATCAAGGATGCCCCTTATCACCACTACTATTCAATATCGTATTAGAAATGTTAGCTTCAGCAGTAAGAGAAGAAAAAGAAACTGAAGGAATTAGAATAGGGAAGGAAGAGACAAAACTCTCACTCTTTGCAGACAACATGATGGTATACCTGGAGAATCCCAAAAAGTTGTCTAGAAAACTACTAGAAATAATTTGCAACTTTAGCAAAGTCACAAGATATAAAATAAACTCTCATAGATCCTCAACATTTCTATATATGACTAGCAAAATGCAGCAGAAAGAGCTGGAAAGTAACCTCAGACAATATAAAATACCTGGGAGTCTACCTGTCAAGGCAGACTCAGAAACTTTTTGAAAACAATTACAAAACACTTCTCACACAAATAAAATCAGACTTAGATGCCTGGGCAACTATCAACTGCTCATGAATAGGCCAAGCAAATATAATAAAAATGACAATTCTACCAAAATTAAACTACTTATTTAGTGACCTACCAACTAAAATTCCAAAAAATTACTTCAGTGAGTTAGAAAAAATTGTAAGTAAATTCATATGAAGATATAAAAAATTGAGAATCTCCAGGGATTTAATGAAAAAAAAAGTGTAAAAGAAGGTGGCTTAGCCCTACCAGTTCTAAAATTATATATTACCATCAGTCATCAAAACTGACTGGTATTGACTAAGAAATAGAGTGGTGGATCAGTGGACTAGATTAAGTACAGTAGCAGGAAACAATTATAGTAATCTGCTGTTTGATAAACCCAAAGAGTCCAGCTATTGGGATAAAAACTCTCTCTTCGATAAAAACTGTTGGGAAAATTGAAAGTTAGTATGGAAGAAACTTGGATTAGACCAACACCTCACACCCTGTACCAAGATAAGATCAAAATGGATACAGGATCTAGACATAAAAAATAATATAATAAGTAAACTAGAAGATCAAGAGTAGTTTACCTGGGGGCGGAGCCAAGATGGCAACATGAAGGGATCGAGTCTTAGGAGTTCTCTCATAAAACTCATAAGCTAAGGACTCTAACTAAACTTTCGAGAGACAGAACCCACAAAGGGACCCAGTGAGGCAGTTCTCCTACTCAAGGGAACCTGGAAAAGAGCAGAAAGGCTCTGCTCCCTGGGGTCAGAGGGGTGGCCCACCAGAGGAGTGGCTCGCCAGAGTGAAAGAACTTCAGCCTCCCTGAGGCAGCCCCAGGGCGCTGGGAGCCATGGCTCACAGCAGCGGGGGCGTCTCCTGAGCTGCACTCCGGGGAGCACTGAGCACAAAGGGGGGGAACAGCAGGGGACCTCTGCCAGAGCGAGCACATGGAGCCCAGCCCTCAGGGCACACAACCAGCAGCTTGGTCTTTCTCCAGCCCTGATCCAGGAAACAGAAGCAGGCAGGCGTGGGTAAGCAGGAGCCCCCAGGGCATGAGCCCATTTTGCTGAGGGAGGGGAGTGAAGAGAGAGAGACTGCAGAGCTCTTCTGTCCTCTGCCTCTGGAACAGGACTCTGGGGCTCTGACCACATTCAGATCCTGATTGCAGTCTAGGACCCCCATAGAACAGCAGCAGCCCCCCGACCTCAGCCCCGTGGCAGAGGGGGGTGCTTATGGTCATTCACAGACCAGGAGTGAGGACAGAGCCTCACATGCTGAGACCCTTGTGGGAGTGCCCCAAAAGCTCAGGAAGCACCCCAAAACCAGGCCCAGGCTGGGAAAATGAGCAAGCAGAGAAACAAAAGGAAGACTATTGAGAAATATTTTGCAAATGAGCCCAAGAAGGATCAAAATACTCAGTTTGAAGATGAGGAAGCACAAGCTCCTACATCTAAAAACTCCAAGAAAAACAGAAATTGGGCTCAGACTATAACAGAGCTCAAAAGAGACTTTGAAAATCAAATGAGGGAGTTGGAAGAAAAACTGGGGAAAGAAAGGAGAGAGATGCAGGAAAAACATGAAAATGAAGTCAGCAGCTTAGTCAAGGAAATCCAAAAAAATGCTGAAGAAAATAGCATGCTAAAAACCAGCTTAGGTCAAATGGATAAAACAGTTCAAAAAGTTATTGAGGAGAAGAATGCTTTAAAAAGGAAAATTGGCCAGATGGAAAAAGAGATAAGAAAACTCTGAGGAGAACAAATCCTTCAGACAAAGAATAGAATTCAGGGAGATTGATGAATTTACCAGAAATCAGGAATCAATACTTCAAAACTAAAAAAATGAAAAATTAGAAGAAAATGTGAAATATCTCATTGAAAAAACAACTGATATGGAAAACAGACTTAGAAAAGATAATTTAAAAATTATTGGAATACCTGAAAGTCATGATCAGGAAAAGAGCCTTGACATCATTTTCAAAGAATTACTACAGGAAAATTGCCCTGATATTCTAGAAGCAGAGGGCAAAATAGATCCCCCCCGAGAAAGAAATCCCAAAAAACCAACCCCTAGGAATATTATAGCCAAGTTCCAGAACTCCCAAGTCAAAAAGAAAATATTACAAGCAGCCAGAAGGACACAGTTCAAATATCGTGGAGCTGCAGTCAGGATCACACAGGACTTAGCAGCAACTACATTGGAAGCTCATAGGGCTTGGAATACAATATACCAGAAAGCAAAAGAGCTTAGAAT
This sequence comes from Macrotis lagotis, assembly GCF_037893015.1. Lineage (NCBI taxonomy): Eukaryota > Metazoa > Chordata > Mammalia > Peramelemorphia > Peramelidae > Macrotis > Macrotis lagotis. The sequence goes on along the minus strand of NC_133660.1, from coordinate 224,072,439 downwards.
GCAGCCAAGAATGAACTACCCAGCAAGGCTGAATGTCCTCTTCCAGGGAAAAAGATGGACTTTCAATGAACCAGGGGAATTTCAAAGGTTCCTTTTGGAATGGCCAGAGCTGAACAGAAGGTTTGATCTTCAGATACAGGACTCAGGTGAAGCATGGAGATTGGAGGAGAGGGGGGAAATATGAGGGACTTAATGAGGATGAACTGCATGTATAGAAAAATGATACTGATAATATTCATATGAACCTTCTCAGTTAATAGAGCAGGTAGAGGGAGCTTTTATAGTTGAAGCACAGGAGAAAGCTGAATTTGAAGATAAAATATGTTGTAAAAATGGAGTCAATAGAAAAAAAGGGAAATGGAATGGCAGAAAGAAAAAGGAGAGGGGGAATAGTCCAAGATATTTCACATAATAAGATTTTTTTTTATTACAATGAGCTATTGCAATGATATGGAAGGGGAGAGGCAAGGGGGAATGAGGGAACCTTTGCTCTCATCAGAGATGGCTAGGAGAGGAAACAGCAAATAAACTCAATGGGGTATAGACATCTGGAGTAAGAAGGAGGGGGGAGCAGGGGGAAAGGGTGGGGATGTGAATAAAGGAGAAGAGGATGGACCATGGTGGGGACAGTGTTCAGATATAACACATTTTCTTTTTTACTTCTTGCACGGGGCTGGGATTGGATAGCCTGCCCAGGACCATAGGGTCAGGTGGATTCTGGGCCTAAGGGATGGTATGGGGGCTCAGGGCTTCTTGGCCCCAGGACCAAGGATCTGTCTGCTGCACCACTCAGTGACCCTACAGCAGAGTCAGAGTGAAAGGAGAGAGAAAATATAATACACGGTAGTGGAGAAATAAGAAAGGAGGGAGTTGCAATCAGCCATGGCAACATTGGAAAAATATGGAAGTAACTTTTGCAATGGACTTATCATAAAGAATGTGATCCACCTGTGACAGAGTTGTTGGTGTTGGAACAAAGACTGAAGCACATTTTTTGTTATTCTTATTTGGGGGAGGGTGCAGGGCAAGTGGGGCTGGGTGGCCTGCCTGGGGTCACAGAGCAGGGTGATCTTTGGGTGTCTGGGGCCGGATTTGGACCCAGGTGCTCCTGGCTCAAGGGCCAATGCTCTGTCTGCCACCCAGCCACCCCTACTATTATTACTATTTTATTTTATTTTGGGTCTTTTTTTCCCTTCTTTTTGATTTTTGCAGGGCAGTGGGGATCGGATGGCTTGCATGTCACATGGCTGGATGATTTTTGGGTGTACGAGGCTGGATATAGACTCGGGTGCTCGTGGCTCCAGGGCTGGTGCTTCATCCATTGCGCCACTTGGCCATACCTACAATTATTACTATTATTTTTTTTTAATTTTAATTTTTTTTCTCTCCCCTTTACTTTTTTCGCCCAAGCAAGTCTATCTATATTCATGGGGGGGGGGGGGTATTTTTTTTACTTGTAAACAAGAATATTTTATTAATGTAAAAAAAATTTGTGCAAAATGAGAATAAAAAATAAATTTAAAAAAGAAAAGAGTAGTTTACCTGTCAGATCTATGGAAAGGGAAGTAGTATGACCAAGGAAGAGATGCAGAACATCATTAAAAACAAACTAGATAATTTTGATTATATTAAATTAAAAAGCTTTTGCACAGACAAAATCACTGTAACCAAGATCAAAAGAAATGTAGTAAACTGGGAAATAATTTTTATTAGTGTTTCTGACAAATGATTCATCTCTAAAATATATAGATAACTGAGTCAAATTTAAAAAAAAAAATCAAGCCATTCCCCAATAGATAAATGGTCAAAGGATATACAAAGTCAATTTACATATGAGGAAATCAAAGCAATCTATAAGCATATGAAAAATTGTTCTAAATCACTAATTATTAGCGAAATGCAAATTAAAACATCTCTGAGGTACCACCTCACACCTCTCAGATTGGCCAATATGACTTCAAAAGGACAATGATCAATGTTGGAAAGGATGTGGGAAATCTGGGACACTGATACATTGTTGATGGAGCTGTGAACTCATCCAACCTTTCTGGGGAGCAATTTGGAATTATGCCCAAAGGGCAATAAAAATGTGTATAACCTTTGATTCAGCAATACCACTACTGGGTCTATACCCTGAAAAGATGATGAAAAAGGATAAAAATATCACTTGTACAAAAATATACATAGCAACTCTCTTTGTGATGGCAAAGAATTGGAAATTAAGTGAATGTCCTTCAATTGGGGAATGGCTTAACAAAATGCAGTATATGTATGTCATGGAACACTATTATTCTATTAGAAACCAGGAAGGATGGGAATTCAGGGAAGCCTGGAAGGATTTGCATGAGCTGTTGCTGAGCCAGATGAGCAGAACCAGAAGAACATTCATTATACACCCTAATAGCAACATGGGAGCAATGATCAACCTTAAAAGACTTGCTCATACCAACAGGGCAGCAAGCAGGCACAATTTTGGAGTGTCTCTGATGGAGAATGCTATCTGTATCCTGAGAAAGAATTGTGAAGTTTGAACAAAGACCAAGGAGTATTACCTTTAATTTTTTACAAAAAGTTGTCTTATTATGTAATTCTACTATGTCTCATACTATATGTTTCTTCCTTAAGGATATGATTTCTCTCTCATCACATTCAACTTAGATCAAACCATACTATGGGAATGATGCAAAGACTAGCAAACTGCCTTCTGTGGGGGTAGGGAAGTGAAATTGGGAGAAAAATTGTAAAACAAAATAAAACCTTTCTAAAATTAAAAAAAAATCTTCAGTAGTTCCCTATTGCCTGCTAGATAAAATTCAATTTCCCTTCCTGGTGTTCAAGATTCTATCTGGCACCAGGATACCTTTACAGTTTTATACCTTTTTTGTTTGTTTTGGGAGTTTTTAGTGAGTCAAGTCCACAGAGTCCTAGGGGCCAGAAGTTAGACTTGGATCCAGATCTCTCCCTGGCTCTGAGGCTGATTCTTTGGCATGACTTCTATAGGTAGAATAAATATAAACACAATACACAGGTCATATAGCATCAAAACCAGTTCTTCAGACCTGTGCTCTTCCCTCTATCTGACTTCCTGCTTGGAGCAGTGGGCAGCCCTGGAGACTGCTGACAGTAAGAGTCCACAGGTCCTAGGGACCAGGTCCTGCTACAACTATGGTGCTGTAGATGAGAGGGCAGGGGCAGGACTGGGCTGGCCAGAAAGGAAGATGCCATGCAGAGTTCTCAAAAAGCAAAGACAGCCCCTTGCCAACTGTAGGAGGGACAGCTAACATGACCATCCCCATGGAGGTCAGGCTAGTTTTTCCTAAGGTAGACTAGGCCAGTTTCTCTTTAAAAGGCACCAAAACCATCCTTGAGTACATGGGCCTTTGATGTAGATTCCTGATGATCTTAATACAAAAGTCTATATAGGAGAAATAAGGAGCTTCTTTTTCAGAGAGAGATGAATACAAAGGAAGAAAAGTTAATCCCAAATGAATCAATGCTGTATCCTGGCTGAGTATCCTTTCCACACTACAGCTAATTGTAAGATGATCTTTAGGAGTATCATTCTTTACGAGTATCTCATTTCATAAGGTCAGGTTCTCAACCCTGTTACCCCTGAAAATGACTATCCCTTTACATTACTGTGGGCAAAATTCCCCACCTTCCCTGTGGGGGCTTTGAATCCTTTGCTTATGAATAGTCCTAGACTTGGATTCAAGAGATTCCAACCCTCAAATAATGGATCCAAGATGTCAAAGCTGTGGACGTTCCCTCTTTGGAGGTCAAGTCTCACCCATCCCTGTCTGGTTATCCTGTATGATTCTTATCCTTATTCACCTTCACAAGTTTTCCAGAAGAGGTACAGCCATTAGATTGAGGGCCTTCTTTGACTTGTCCTAACACCGAGAGGTACCAGACAAGAAATGTCAGTAAAGAAAGTGGACTGGTCATCTCTTGGGCTCAATAAGTGCACAGTTCATCTTCTCCAATCAGATGAACTGCACACTTATTGAGCACTTATTTCTCCAATCAAATATTTTAATGTTTCATTATTGCTCTCTCCTTTGTAATATACATTTAAGCAAAACAAACCAACCCATTGGCCCTGCCTGGAAAACATGCAGTATGTCCTTATCCAAAGTCTACCATCCTCCATGACAGTGGGAGGGTTCATTCATCACTGGGCCTTCTGAAGTTACAAGTGATCACTGCTTTGGCTAAGAATCCTGGGTTCTTTAGGGTTTCCACTCTACACTACTATAACCACTCACAAAACATAATTCTGGTTATGTTTACTTTGCTTTGTATCAGCTCATGTAAGTCTTCCTAGGCTTCTCTCAATTCTTCACACGTCATTTCTTAGAACAAAATAATGTTCTATTACATCTGTATAGCATTACATTCATTCGACTGAAAGTGAATTGATGAGTTCCTACTTTTCATCCAGGTATTTGTTAATACAAGTGCTAATATTGATATTTTCATATATATATAATGGGATTTTGCCCTGTTTTTTACCTTCTTGGAGATTATACCTGGTAGTAGTAATTCCAGGTGATTGATCAAGCACACTTTTATATAATTTCACCTTTTTTTTGAAGAATGATTAGATCAAATCATACTTCCACCCAGAGGGGCTTCTAATCTAATCAGAGAGACAACAGGCAAATCATACATACAAATCAAGCTATATGTAGGAAATAATTACCATAGAGAAGGTAATGGGATTAAGAGGGGTTGGGGGAAGATGAGATTTTTGTTATTGTTTGTCCTTCATTTTGAAGAGGACCATAGGCATTAAGGATGATGTCTTAACTCTTGAGTGAATTGGATTTAAGTGAGGCAGAAATGCACAAAGTTGTCCAGGATCATTAAAGTCCAGTGGCAAGACCAAATTCAAGACAACTAGTGATAGCCCATATTTGAGACTTGACCAAACTCTCCACATTGCCTGCTCCAACCACCTTCATGGTCATAGCATTCTCATCCACCCTTTCTGCCAGTAGAAGTCTTCACATGCTAGGGGTAGACAGCTCCTAGCTCACTGACCTGGATTAGCCCATCTACCAAGGTGGTTTTACCAGGTGTAGTCGATGCACAATATTACAGCTGCCAGAGATGAGAGTTGAGTAAATCAAGGGGACCCCAAAGGTGGAGCAGCACATGCTCCCACCAAAGGTACTACTTCTCTCTAAACACCCCATATATTCCTGGTGAGACTTTAGTTGGGACTTAAAGCTACTCAGTAGTCAGATTGGAGGAGGGAGAGCATTCTAGGCATGGGGGACACTCAGAGAAAATGCCCAGAGTGTCTTATTTTTGGTAGAGCCAGTGTCACTGAATTAAAGGGAGTAAGGGAAAAGATGACTTGAAAGGTAGGAGGGCTATAGGTTATGAAGGGCTTTGAATGCTGAGCAAAGCATTTTGTATTTGCTCCTGAAGGTAATAAGAAATCATTGGAGTTTCTTGAGTAGAGGAATGACATGATGAGACCCACATTGTAGGAAAAATCACATTAGTGCCAAAATGAAGGGTGTAAAGAAAAGCCTCAATGTCAATCACACATTTCTCTATATATTTTATCAGTTTGTTTATTTTCATAGTTCTTAATATATGATATGACACAGACTGCTTACACCCATTGTCTTATTTCTCCATTGACATTTGAGTAATACTCATTTAAAAAAATTTTTTAAGAGACCTAAGTGTTCCAGAACTCAAAGTCCTAGAACACTGGTAAAATATTGGTATTAAAACTATTTATCATTAAAGGAGTTTGGGAAAAATATTAATATTTGGTATTATAATTTATTGGTATAAAATTAATTCTAATTAAGGGAGTTTTGAAATTTCCTCATTTATTTAGCAAGCACTAATTGTTGGGTAGGGTCAGGCACAAGTATTAAAGATTAAGGAAAACAGTTCCTGCTCTCAAGGAGTTTACAATCCACTGGGAAAAACATGTCTATGGATATGTACAAAATAAATACAAGATGAAAGGTAGCCTTAGAGTTAGGAACACTCAGGTTCAAGTCCTGGCTCTAACATATCCAGATTCCAGTCAAGCCTGGGTCATTTTACATGATTTACCTAATTGGTGAAAAGAATGTTGATATACTATGTGACTGCAGGAGGAAAAGAGTTGATAAGAAAGTCCTGGATGGGAAAGTCACTGTTTGCTGTTTTCCTTCTTCTTCAAGGTTTCTTTGAGAGGTCATGTGTTGGGGATGGACTCCAGATACAAGGAGAAAGAGACAATAAGACTTTGGAAGCAACAAACATGTAGGGAAAACCAGTTCTTCAACATGCCCCTGATTTCCAGTTTACTACCTAAGGGACTTCAGAGAACTCCCATTGCTTGAGACTAAGGTCTTTTTCTCTTGGTTTGAGCTGAAAAATTTTATTCATTTAGTCTTTTTATAGTATTTTTAAAGTTTATAGAATTTTCATAGTATATATGTTATATTTATATTATATTATAAACATAGCATATTTATTTTATAGTATAGTCTAACCTGTACAATTTCTGCAATTTCTACTTGCTACTTGATTGAAGGGTTTACTAGCTATTCACTATTTGTGATTGTCTTTTGTGTAACTAGTATTTAGTTGGAAGAGGTTAAATCGGAAAGTGTAAGCTAAGAGTACCATCCTCTTTAAGGGATAGTGATCAAGGAAGCTAGCAGTCTTTGTTTTTTACCTATTGTAGCCTTAGAAGAGCAGTATTTAGGATGAAAGATAAATAGAATACTAGTTCAGTAGTCCTCTCCTAGAGATTAGAGTACAAATGGTTAGCCTTGTGGCCCCTTGTTCCTTATGGTTTCCCTCAAGGCAGGGATTCTAGAGATAGATCTGACCATGCTTCCCCACCAGCTGCACTGAATTTAAATATCTGACATGAGCCCACACACTTTCAAGTCGGGCTTTGTGTCTCTGAGAATGTCATTAGCCTTTCAGTGCTGCAGGCAACTTTCTAAGACTAAGTTGCAGAGTAGGTGCTGATCCGCATTGGTAGAGGGCATTTCCTCACTGAGATTTTCCTATACTGAAGAAATCACAAGTGTAGTCCAAAAAAAAGCACAAGATGTTTATGAGAGGAGGGAAGGCAATGACAGGGACTGAAGCAAGTCTTGAGGGGAACTAGAAATTCTAAGAGGGGAGGAGAAGGAGTATATTCCAACTATGAAACAGCGGATGCAAAGGTGCAAATGTTTCCAGGAGATGGGGTGTAATGTGTGAGAAACTAAGAGAAGACTGGTTGGACCACAAGAGCATGTGAAGGGAAGTATAATAAGGCTATATAATAAGGTTGAAACTAATCATTCTAAATGCCAGAGAAATTTATATTAGAACCTAGACCTAATAGGAAGCCACTGGAATTTACTGAGTAAGGGAGAGACATGGTTAGACCTGTGCTTTGTGAAAATCACTTTAATAGCTCAGCAGAGAAAGGATAGTTTAGGGAAACCATCAGGAGGCAATCCAAATCATTCTCTTCCTCCAATTTAATTTTGGCACTAATTGTGTACCACTATATGCATTGTACAAATATAAAACTATGCAATTAGATAGACAGACAAACAGACATGTATATAGATAGATAGATAGATAGATAGATATAGATATAAATGTCCAGTATCAACCCCCATGGTCCTTATCTGCCCTGCAAACCCTCACTTACTTACTAGGGCTATCAGCATATATGTAGTATTCTTAGAAGCAAAATAACTTGACTTTGATGCTTATTACCTCTATGTTATAGGATGGGGCTGCTACTTATGAAGAACAAATGAGATGATATTTGTAAAGTGCCTATCCCATGCTTATTCCCTTCACTTTCCCCTCCCCTCTCCTAACTTTCCCCACCAGAGAGGTAGACTAGAGGCTCCTGCCTCTCTGGCTAGCCATTAGATCAGGGTTGGCCGGGACCTACAAGAGAGACTGGGGATCATTTCCAGGCAACACCTGCTTCCCCTCTTTCCTCCCTCTCCTCCCCTCCCTTCGTCCCCTTCTTACAGGGAGTGATGGAGAAAAGAGCAGGCTGAACCATGACAACTTGGCTTGGCATGGCTTGATTCAGCTGTGATCTCATCAGCACCACCAGAAGGTCCTGGTGGGCTTGGGCCCACACACATGTACGATGACACAACCATGGTCTAATATTAGTAGAGAGAGGGCGTCGAGGAGGAGATGGGCCAGCAGGAGCTGGGCTGCCCTCCCACCACTCCAAATCTGGCTCTCATTTCTATATTAGCATACCCTTGTGCCCTCTCCCCCCTGGTCCACCAGCAATCAGTCACTTTTCATCATGGCAGCCCTAAGAAGCAAGGCTACAATTCCCATTTAATAGAGGAAGAATCTGAGGTGCACAGCACTGTGACTAAGTTTCCTGAAGGTCACTAAAAGTAAGTGGCACAACTGTATTTGAACCCATGGCTACTATTTTTCAGGTTCACTGACCTTTTCACTGTATCACTGCTTCCAGGAAAGAACTGAATGGCCTGAAAGGATTGGGCTGGCACCAGGAGACCTGGGTTCAAATCTTGGCTCCAACGTTTACCATCTGTGAAACCTGGGGTAATTACATCACTTAAATATTCTAACCAAACAACCAACAAGCCATTTTTATGAAGTACCGACCCTGAGCTGCTCAGAGCTGGGGACATCAAGAAAAACACGGTCTCTGGCTTTCAATTCCCTTGTATGTAACAGACTGTACTGCCTACCTCTTTCAGGGAAGCTGAAGAAAGAAACACTAAAGGAAGGCAAGTTATAGAATGTGCCCCTTGGACAGATGAAGATGGTTGGAAATGACCCCTTTTTTTAAAATAGGGCACAGAGTAAGCCAGGAGGCAGACCTTGGCCAAATCAGGACATTGAATGATGACCATTGAAGGCCCTTCTATGACTTTTAATGTAATACTATGATCAAAGAAAATATAACTCCCCATCTGGTCCAACCCTTCCATTTCACATGGGGGTCAAAGGGCACCCAGGTGGGTGACATCAGAGCCCTCCTAAGGATACCTGCCTTTATCTGGGAGAAAATAGTAGATGGTCAAGTCTAAAGGACTAAAAGATATCTGAATAACAAACAATACCAGGCCCTCCCCAGGATCTGCCTCCAAACCTTATACACTAAATTTTCATTTGCAAACAGAGGTAGTTTGAAACTTGGAAAGCTTTAAATCAATTGGGGCTCTAGAAGCAGGGATGAGAGAGTTCTGCCTTTAGTTCCCCAGACAGAATGGCCCCAGCCAGAGGGCCTGGGTCAGGCCTGGGTCTGGGGTACAGCCATTCTTGGCTTGGTTGGTGGCTGGTCGTTGCAGTTCCTGTGCCCACCTGCCTTTTGCCTTCTCCTCTGACTTCAGAGGTGAGAACCCACTCAAAAAATGAGTACCATTTCCCCCTAGTTCCCACCTCAAACTATGCACCAGCCCACAGTGCTCAGAGTTTGGCCTGATGCCACCCAAAACTTGGCCCAGGCTTTGCCAGTCTCAGCAATATTTCCTGGCCAATCCAGCTGGAACTTGGATAGCTGAAACCCAGAGGTTTTCCCCTATCTGAGGTGTGTCTTGATTACCAAGAATCTGTCTCTGCCCAAGGAGGGGTTCTAACTACAAGGCTGGACAGCTGTAGAATGGTAGGGACATTGATGGAGCTTTCATTCAAAAGTTCTCTTAAATTCTTAGTGCTCTTTGCCCATGGCCATGAGTCCAGTCTCTCCCTGAGGGCAACCTCCCTCCCAGTACATTACATGCCCTTGACAGAGTGTCATCTAGCTTTTGATTGAACACTTCTACTAGCAAGAAACTCATTACAGAGATAAGTCTATTCTATTATTGAACAATTCTGTAAGGGGGAAAAAAACAAATTTTTCTACAAAGATTTCTGAAAAAAAATTTTTTTTGAGAATTTATTCTGCATTTAACATGTATTTATTTGTGTTTGACATGTATTATTCCCCATTGGGGAGGGTGGGGGGGAGTACTCAAATACCAACAACCCTGTAAAAATACGCAAAACCGAGAAAAACAAATTCTCTTATTGGCCATGTTCAAAAAAAGAGTTTCATTCGGCATCTTGAGTCCAATGCCTCCTGGTCAGGTAACATAAGGAACTAAAAGTCCCAACCATACTTTATCAGTTAATCACAATAGATTTCCTGAGTCCTCTGGTGGTAGAGGAGACTGAGAAAAGCAGCTTGAGGTCCTGCCCTCAATGTGAAGAAAGACAGGACTCATATACCTGAACAAAGAAAACAATTTAAGATTGCTTTCTGAAAATAAAATTTTTGTTATATCTTTTGCCCTGACATCATCCACACTTCTCAATTCAACCCTCCCCCCTTCAGGGAAATATTCCATAAAACAAAGAATAAAAAAGAAAGGGGAGAAAAACAGTTCAAAACTTGCCAACACATTGACAAAGTATGACTTTATCAATAGTGGTCCACACCCACGCTCCCCACCTTTGCAAAAGAAATAGGGAGGTGCCTTTTTATATCTCATCTCCCCTGGGCAAACTTGGTCTTTATAATTTCACAGCATTCAGTTTCAACTGTTTAGCTATTATTCTTTTCCTTTACCTTGTTAGTGTTTGTGTTTTCCTGGTCCTGCTTTCTTCATTTTTCATCAATTCATTGAAGTCTTCCCAGCAGCTCTGTATTCATCATGTGACTCCCAAAATCAAAATTCTTAATCTCATTTGTGTTATTTGGCCCTTTGGCAATGTTTCATGCTTATGTTTGTAATGGAAAGAAATGCTAATTGAAGTTAGAGGCTAATGAAAATAAAGATGCATTTTTTTTTTACCATTCATGTTCATAAACCCACTAAAATCTATCTGAAAAGCCCTTGAGAGTCCATGGACCTGGGTTAGGAGCCCCTGCTCCAAAGAGAACAATGGAACCCAGCTCTCATTCCACACTCTCTGAGCCTACCTCCTCACTTTCACTTTCCTTTCTTCCTCTGAACTCACCCTTCTCTTACCAAAAAGGTCTTTCAATTCCTCTCATCCTCTTTACCACCTTCTTTCCCTATTTCCTTTCTTCTCTTTTTTTCTCTTCTTCCTCTCTTCTTCTCTTCTTTCTTTCCCACTTCTCTGTCTTTATTCAGCATATTTTTTAAGTCCCTCACAACCAAGCAGTCTCTCCCACCTCACCCCTCTGGTCTTTAGCTGCCCTGGAAACCTTCCTATACTTCCTAGGGCTGCCCGGGTCATGTCAAGCAGCTTCCATCTGTTCTTGATTGAAAGGGGGTTACCTAGGAGAGGAATTTAGTTAAGAGGTCCATACTCTAAGACCACAGCAAAACAACAAAGGACATGTGGCCCCTCCTTGGCAGAATCACAGAATTCCCATAATGTGCTTTTCTCCCTAAATGACTTCTACAGGAAAGATGGGCCTTCTCACTGGACTGTGCAATTTAGAGGAGAGAGCCTTTGATTTGGGCGTCAAGAGACTCCCACATCTTCCACTAACTCCTAGTGTGACGTGACTTGGTACATGTCCTTTCCTCTCTCCAAAAAAGCTAATCTCCTTGGTCTGTATAAGCCTGACATTTTCTGTTCTAAGATCCTTCTCCAGGCCTGGTATTCCATGAGACAGAATCAAAAGGTCTAGAGATTTAGAGCTGGAAGGGGCCTTAAAAATCATCTAAGTCAGACACCTCATTTCCCCTGCCTCCATTTTTACAGTTGAAGAAACTAAGGCACAGAGAGGTTCCCTCCCTGGCTCAGAATTAGAACCCATCTCAAAATTTAGAACTCTTGGGGCGGCTAGGTGGTGCAGTGAATAGAACACCAGCCCTGGAGTCGGGAATACCTGAGTTCAAATCCCACCTCAAACACTAATAATACCTAGCTGTGCGACCTTGGGCAAGCCACTTGACCCCATTGCCTAGCAAAAACCTAAAAAGAAATTTAGAACCCTTTGGAAAGGAGTACCCTGGCTAAGTTAAGTCCCTGGACCCTCACTGGATCTCAAGATAGAAGGGACCTTAGAGATCTCTCATTTTATAGTCGAGGAATCAGAAGCCCATCAAACAAAGGTTCTTAAACATTTTTGCATCATGAGATTCCTTTGGCAACCAGTGACACACCTATGGACCCTTCTCATGACAATGTTTTTAAACAAAATTATGTTGAAATTATATTCAATTATACTGAAATAAAGTCATCAACATGTTAAAAAAATTCCCAGATCACAGATTAAGAACCCCCTTCCAAATATATATGAATATAATGGAATATTTTTCTGTATTCAGAAAAGCCTGGAAAGACTAACTTGTAATGATGCTGACTGAATTAAGCAGAACCAGAAGAACATTATACATATTAACAGCAACATTTTTGATGATCAAATATGACGGACTTAGTTCCCCCTCAGAAATACAATAATGAAAGACAATTTTAAAGACTTATGATGGAAAATACCACCCACATTGAAAGAACTAAAGTATACTAATTTCCATTTTAAAAAAACTGTTTTATGTTTTTTTTAACCCTCTCATGGTGTTTTGTTTCCTTTTGTTCTGATTGAGCTCATACGACATGACTAAAATGGAAATATGTTTAACGTGTACAACCTATATGTACAACCTATATCACTGTTAAGGGGAGGGGGGTAAGAAAAGGAAGAAGAAAAATGTAGAATTCAAAATCTTGCAAAAAGATCAATGCTGAACACTGTCTTTTAAATTTAAAAAAAAAAAAAGAACCCCTATCCACAATGGCGTCTCAATGCAGACCTAAGCACACTATTTTCACTTTTTAAAAACCTGGTTTTATGTTTTTTTTCTTTCTCCTGTTTTTTCCCTTTTATTCTAATTCTTCTTTCACAATATGACTAATGGAACCATATTTAACATGACTGTACATGTTTAACCTATATCAAATTTCTCACTATCTTGGGGAGGGGAGAGGGAAGGGAGGAGGGTGGTAGAAAAACGTGGAACTCAAAAATCTTATAGAAATGCATGTTGAAAACTACCTTTACATGTAATTGGAAAAAAAAAATTTTAAAAAAAGAACCCCTGCCAGAGACAGTATCTTGTTTGAGGTTAGCCAAGTATCAATTTAATTCAACCAAAAAACAGTGAGGCACAATAGTCATTTAAGATACTGTCCCTGGACTCGTGGAGTTCAGAGTCAAGTAGGGCTGTGGCATTCTCAATCTAATAGTTATTCCAGAGGAATATTGGTGCTTTTGGGCCTTTGATTCAGGGAAAAGCTAAAAAGGACAACAAAATTTCCCAAATATAATACAATTCCCTGACTTACTATTCAATTCTGCACCTAGTCAATTCATTATTCATTTGTGGTATGGGCCCAAGACATACTGATGGATCAGCTCCACCGCCTGTCCATCCAACTGTGTGGCATAGTTTAGATGAAAGGTTCTCTATTTTCATCCACTTGGCTTTTCCTATGTGAATAGTTGTGCTGAACTCTTTGGAATGATTATGGATAAGGTTTGGAAAGGTAAGGTAGTGTTAGATGTCAAGGGCCTTGAATACTAGAGAAAGGAAGGTGAACTTTCCTTATGATACACAGAGGGCCCCTTTAGATTTTTAAGGGGGCTAGGAAGAGAGCTAAAACTGTACATTAAAAAGGGGTCTGTCAGCAGTTTGAAACATTCATTACAGGAGGAGAAGATGATGGCCATTTTATTTGCCACCTGGGAGGACAAAACTCCTTTGTCCTCCCAGAAGAGAAAAGGAGAAACAGGCCTAGTTGCTCACTGCCTCCCGATGGCTCTTATCTGCTCCACATGTGGGTTTGATAAAAGGCTCAGATGGAGTGCTGGCCTCCATTTGGGGGCCTGAATTTTCTGGCCAAGGGTCTGGTCTGGGATTGATGCTGTCTATTCTCAAGGGCTTTCAAGTACACATGTCATGGTCTGGAGAGAAATGGATGCAATTACCTTCATGTTAAGCTGTTGTTAATATGGGAAGCAAACTATGGGGCTGAATCTTGGCTCTGTGACTTTGGAGAAGTTGCTTCCGTTTTCTGGGCCTCATTTCCCAAACTTCAAAATGATGAGGTGGACTACACGATCTCGAAAGGCCTTTCCATCTCTCAGAATTTTTCATCTGTGATCTTCTTCCTGGCAGGGACAGAAGGGAATTTGCCTGACCCTGACTTAAAAGAGAAGTTGGGACCTTGAAATGGAAGTTTTTATAAGTGACCAAATTCATTACTTTGATGCTTATGGTTCAGGGAATAGCTTAAATATTACAGCATGATCTCCTTACCCCTGGAAACTAGGGAGAATGGACTCCAAGAAAGGAGAACAATCTGAGGATTGTTTGGGGAAGAGAATGGAGGTGGGAAGAGCTTTGGAAGGAAGATGGGAATGGGAAAAATGAAGAAGGAAATTCAAGAAAGGAGATGGAAGTAAAGCCCGTGGCTTCAGACACACAAATGCACAAAATATAGATAACAATTTAACTAGTGATCCTAATGCAAGGAGGTAAATTTGACCTCAAAGGTTTTGCTGAGTCTTGCAGAATATGACTCTGAAAGTTCTTTATTAAAAGGAACAAAATAATTAAAATGTCAGGGTGGGGCACTAAGTATTAGTGTCTGTTAGGAAGATATATTCTTGTTAACTGAAAAAACCCCATTAAATTTATATATATATATATATGTACTCGTGAGGAAATTCCATTAGGAACCATGGCAACGAAGCATAATAGAGAATATTTGGGTGAAGATAAACAGAGGTAGAAAGAGAAATGGTATTGTCATAGTAGAATGCTACAAATCACCTAGACAGAAGGAAGCAAAACTTGAGGAGTTTGGGAAAGAGAAGACAAGTCTAATAGGGAGGGATGACATAGTGCTGATTACTCAGACACTTTCTGGATTTCTTTCTCTTTCTCTCCCAAAAAGCAAAGCAGCTAACAATTTCTTAGCTTGCCTTAATGATATATATGTATGTTTTAGCAAGGCAATGGGGTTAAGTGGCTTGCCCAAGGCCACACAGCTAGGTAATTAATAAGAGTTTGAGGTCAGATTTGAACTCAGGTACTCTTGACTCCAGGGTTGGTGCTCTATCCACTGCACCACCTAGCCACCCCCTTAATGATATTTTCAAACTTCAAAAGAAAAAAGAAAATTAATAAAAGAAACCCTATATGTATGTCCAATAGTTAAATAATGGCCAATAAGTTAATAAAATATGATATAGTAAAAAAAATGATACATACACAGAGAACTATGGAAAGACATACAAAATTATAAAATGTAAATTAGTAGAATAATAAGGGAACATTTATAGGACATTTTAAGGTTTGCAAAACACTTTGCCATCATCTCAACAACCCTATGAAGGAATTGCTACTATTATTTTCATTTTTTGGCTTTTGCTAGGTAATGGGGTTAACTGACTTGCCCAAGGCAAGATCTGAACTCAGGTCCTCCTGTCTCCAGAACTGGTACTCTATCCACTGCGCCACCTAGTCACCCCCACTACTATTATTTCAATGAGGAAATTGGGGCTAGATAGGGTTAATGACTTTCTCAGGGTCACCCACCTAGCTAAGTGTCTGAGGAAAGTGCTGAGATGAGGGTCTTCCTGAAATGATGTTCACCATTCTATCCATTATACAGGCTGCTGCCAGCAACCAACATGGATACTACACAGACTACAACTTTATTAGAAAAGAAAAGCTTAAAGAAGGAAAACAGGTTTTAAAATGCCAAGATTTCAGGCAAGTTAGGAAGGAGAAACATAACAAAACCATTTCCTTTGTTCATTGATTTGTTTAGTTTTCTATTGTGAAAATCAAAGGGTTTGGGGTAAGATATTTGTCCCATTTTAAATGTTCATTTGATTATATTGATAGCTATAAATTATGATAAATATAAAATTAATTTCTAAAATATAGAGGCAACAAGAAGATTCTGTTCTGAATCTGGGTCTTACCAATACGAAGTGCCACTCACTACCCAGATGCACAATACATAACTGGCAATATACAATTATTATCATAAAATTTGTTATTTTCCTTATGCCCTCAGAACCTCCCACCCTTTCAATGACTATGTTCTCTTTTCTAAGCACTGTGTCTATCCCAGGCTCCTTCAGACTTGCAAGACTCAGCTTCAAGTCAAATCTAATACATACCATTCATGACTTAGTGATGACAGTTGCATTGTATTTTATGAGTACAAAAATACTTAAAACTCTGTGGTGACAAAGAACTGGAAATGGAGGTAGCAATCATCAACTGGGAAAGAGTAGACTAAATTCTTATTATGAATATGTTTTTAAGAAATTATGAAAGGCACAGTTTCAGAGAAACCTGAGAAAACTCCTATGAACTAATACAAAGAGAAGTGAAGAGAATCAGAACAAATTATAACATTGTAAAAAGATAACTTTAGAGCAGCCCCATTATAGATATTATTGTTCCCAGTTTATAGGTAAGAATAGAGGCTCAGGGATGCTAAATAACTCCTCTCAGTAACCAGGGTCACAAAGTTAGTAAATGGAAGCCTTGGCCAGATCTATTGTCCTATGGACCTATATGTCCTATGGTAGCTTTGCAGTTGGTGGCTTTGCAGCCTATGCTTCTCTGGCATAATCTTACAGAACCTCAGAGTCCCTTTTACTAGCAAGGAGAAAAAGAAGCTAACAACTGAGAAAAAGAAAATTGTATGTGTGTGTATACATATAGAGCTCAGTGGATAGACATGTGGAAGAATAAAAACATCATTTTTACCCATATCTATAGGCCAAAGGTTTTCTATATATTTACAAATAATGTTTTTGGTATTGTTCATAAGTGATTATTTGTAAGTAGGGCATTGGTGACTGGTTTTTTAAAATTTTATCAATTAACAAAAGTTTTTTCTATTCTTCCCCACTTGCCTTCCTTTTTCCATCACTGAAAAAAAAAAAGAAAAAGAAAGCCCCTATAACAAAGATGCATTGTCAAGAAACAAATTCCCACATTGGTCACATCCCAAAATCTATGTCTCAGACTGTACCTTGAGTCTATCAATCTCTCTGCCAGGCAGTGGGCAGCATATTTTCTTCTTAGTTCTCTGGAATCATTGTATTGTTCATAGTTCTGAAATTTTTCAATTATTATATAACTTGTTCTGTTGGTTCTGTTTATACTACCTTGTAGACACCAGATTTTCTCTGAAATTGAGTAATTTCTTATGGCAAAGTTTTACTCCATACATTCAAACTCACAATATATTCAGTCATTCCCTGAGTGATGGGGAAAGCCCCTCAGTTTCCATTTTTTTTTACTAGTTCAAAAAGAGCTACTGTAAATCTTTTTATCTCTGAGTGGTGGCTGTCTTTCATACCTCTGATGCTCTATGACTGCCCTCTGCAGATCACTGGTTTGATTTCCAACTCAAAGCCGGAAGTTCAGGCTGCAAGTTTTGGCATTTTTGAATCCACTGTATTCTCACAGTATGAGTATCAATTTTGGTTTGGGTTTGTTACCATGACCATTTTTCTGAGTCTTTCATTGCTAGAATTTCCCACTCCTTAGTTTGTGGCAAAGCCAAACTCCTGCCCTTCCAAAATCTGTATAAGGTCCATCTTTCTCCAAATGGGATATTATGTCATCTAACACAGGCTGACCTTGAAGGGCTGCTGAGATGAGACAGGCCACATAGTATAGCAGAAAGCACCTGATACCTAGAGTCAGGAGATCAATGAATGAAATGATTGAGCATTTCAGGCACTGTAACAAATACTGAAGTTTCAAAGACTAAAGCAAAATGTTCCTGGACAACATGTATATATCAGTATATATCTTCCAGACATGTATTTCCCAAATTTGGGAACTTTGGAGGGGAAGGTTCTAGTAGCTAGTAGGTTGGGCTGGGGGTGGGGGTGGGGGTGGGGGTGGGAAATAACCCAAGCAGAAAAGAGCATTTGAAGCAAACCAGGGTTTCCAAGAGGTTAAGATAGGAAGGGAAAGTGTTCAGGAGTGAGGTCAGAGGTCTGTTTGTAGAGGGATTAGTCACAAATTTCAAGTGGAAAGAAACTTAGAAGACAAAGGGTTTAACTTTTTTTTAGTTGTTTTTTTTTTTTGCAAGGCAGTGGGGTTAAGTGGCTTGCCCAAGGCCACACAGCTAGGTACTTATTAAGTGTCTGAGACCGGATTTGAACCCAGGTACTCCTGACTCCAGGGCTGGTGCTTTATCCACTGCGCCACCTAGCCGCCTCTTTAAGGGTATAACTCTTAACCTACAGATGAGAAAACTGATTTATTCAGTCACTCAGGTAGCAAGTGGCAGACCCAGGGTCTTGGATCTTCTGCTGCCTCCATTTCAGGCTTTCTAGTTCAGACCCTTAGAACCCCTCACCTGCACCAGTTCCTTAATAGTCCCTTGCTTCCATGTAAATTAAAGCTTCTCTGAGGTACCACCTCACACCTCTCAGACTGGCAAATATGAACAGAAATGACAATGATCATTGTTGGAAAGGTGGGAAATCTGGGACACTATTGTACTGTTGATGGAGCTGTGAACTCATCTAACCTTTTAGAACTATGCCCAAAGGGCAAAAAAAATGAGCATACTCTTTGACCCAGAAACACCACTACTAGGCCTATATACTGAAGAGGTGATGAAAAGGGGTAAAAACATCACTTAAAAATATTCATAGCAGCCCTGTTTGTGGTGGCAAAGAATGGCAAATCAAGTAAATGTCCTTCAATTGGGGAATGGTTTAGCAAACTGTGGTATATGTATGTCATGGAACACTATTGTTCTATTAGAAACCAGGAGGGATGGGAATTCATGGAAGCCTGGAGGGATTTGCATGAACTGATGCTGAGTGAGATAAGCAGAACCAGAAGAACATTGTACACCCTAACAGCAACATGGGGGTGATGTTCAACCTTGATGGACTTGCTCATTCTATCAGTGCAACAATCAGGGACAATTGGGGCTGTCTGCAATGGAGAATACCATCTGTATCCAGAGAAAGAGCTATGGAGTTTGAACAAAGTTCAAGGACTATTCCCTTTTAGAAAAAAAAAGATATCTTGTCTGATCTTGTTATCTCTCACACATCACACTCAATTTCGATCAATGTACAACATGGAAACAAAGTAAAGACTGACATTGCTTTCCATGGAGGGGTGGGGGGAGGGAAGTAATATTGGGAGAAAAATTGTAAAACTCAAATAAATCTTTAAAAATAAAAAAATTTTAAAAATAGTTCTGGCTTCCATGATCTCTCACAAAGACACCTTATCTTGGCATCTAAAACTCTCTGGAATCTGCCTAAGATATTCCTTTCCACCTTTATTCCCCTCTAGTGTTCTTTTGTGTCCAGTGGTGTGCTGTCGCCAGGGCTTGGCTGGTCAACTGGGCCCGGACTCCTCAACTGAGAATTGTTCTTTATGACTGATTACTATCATCTTTGTGAAACCTTCCCCAGTACCTTGCAACACTGTATTATTTGCCTTCTCAAATTATCTTTTAAGACCTTGCTATCTGCCCAACTTACCATTTCTCTCACGTCGCAATATTGCAAATAACATACATTACCCCTCACAGTAACCTTGTAATTTAGAGTGCCTATGTGGTACCCCACATCAGGTTCATGCATATTACGGCAATTTTCTGTTTTATACCTCATGTGGCTTTTTGAAATTAGGATCTCCAAGTAAATTTGGATTTAGATAATTGTCAAGTCAACCAAGATTTATTAAACATCTATTATCACCAGGCATAGTGTTAAGGCAGAAAATACAAAAAAAAGGCAAAAATAGTCCTTACCCTCAAGGAGCTTACAATCTAATGGGGGAACCACCATGCAAACAACTATGTATAAACAAGAAATCTATAAAGCATATTTATAAATAAATAATTGGCCTGTTAATAGGGGATACAAGTATCATGAGGTGAGGACACTTGAGTTTTAGAGGTGGTGACTTGCTCATGGTACCACAGTGCACAAGGGAGAAATCAGTTTCAAGGTCTCCCCTTTCCTTAGGTCCAGTACTCCTTTTAACTACCATAGGTTTTTCTCCTAAACTCTTGACTGAAGGGTTTTGGGCTTTGTAAAACAGAAGATAGCAGAATGCTTTGCATTTAACATTTGTCAAATTAAATGAAATCTGACTCTCCCACTAATTTGCTGCACATCCTTGGACAGTTTCCTTTCCATCAACAGGCCTGTTTCCTCGTGGGTAAAGTAAGGGATGTGATTGGATGATCCTTCTGGCTCTACATTTATGGTAAACACAGCAACATCTCCATCCTAAAGCAGTAGATTCCAATGCCACCATGCTAACTCATTTCTCTTCCTGCACAATTCTAAAGATGGTCCTGGATGGCAGTCAAAACCATTGTTGAGCTGTTGGGAGAGAAAGTCAGTAGACTTCAAGAGAACAGCGTGTTTGCCACTCAGAGCCTACTTTGGAGACAGTAGATAAAAGGTCAATGAGCCAAGGGCTTTGGGCTGGTGAGGATCACAGCCATGGGATCAGAAACAATAGTCAGTTGAGACATCTTCATGGCAGCTCTGGCATTCCTCAGTGGCTCACTTTGTATCCTGCATCCCTAGAAATGTAGGTAAGCAGGACTGTGCTTAAGAGTTGACTGGGAAAAAAGGCTGCATGATGATTTCACATCAAGGACAGTGACATTTGCATCCTTGATTCCACTTTCTGGAACTTTCCCTATTCTTTTAGATTGGTCCTGGGATCCTGACAATATTGAAGACATGAAACCAAATAAAATGGTCAGTAACCAAGAAGACAAGAATCTATTTTTAAATTACCTATAAAAGAGAATGACATTCAGAATTATTGAGTACAAAATAGAACATTAAGGATGACAAGAAAAAATTCAACCAACAAGGAGGGGTTAGTGTGAATTTAATAATGTATTTATAAGGCAAAGACCTGTGCTAAATTTGGGGAGAGATACAAAGACAGGACAAAATATTCTCTACCCTCATAGAATTTGCCTTAATTGAAGAGGAAATGATAAATGAAAACTGAAAATGTTTCAACAGCCGAAGGAAAAGATAATCCAGTTTTGTTGCTTAGTATGAATGAAAAGTGTTAGGCAAGAAATGAATGAAAAGATAGCAGGATGTGACCAAATTGTGCACAAGTCCAAGTATAAACTTGGGCCATAGGCAGCAGTCACTCATTTTAGGAGTGAACAGCAGTCATCCCTGAGCTTGTGCAAAGGGAAAAACAAAGCAGGGAGCTCAGACAGATCTATCATAATACAGTTGAGAGACCAGACCTTGAACCAGGTCACGGGGTTGAGGAAAGGAATAAGAATACACACACACACACACACACACACACACACACACACACCATTGGAATAAAAAGAAGGGGATGGAGGAAAGATTTATTTCAACAACTTTATTATGAACCTGATAATGATCAACAAAAATATTTCAATAGGTAAAAAGATAAAAGAATTTTGCAAGAAACTGAACTTTTTATGTAATTTTAAGTGTATATCAAAGAATACAAAACTGCCTTGCTTGTCCGTTTTGTCTTCTGAGCTTCTGCTCTCCTGTTTCATTGATTTTTTTTTAAGAGATGCTTTTTTAAGTCAAACCAACAGGGCATCCCAAGCAAAAGAAATAGAATGAGGGGAATATAGAGAGGGAGCACTTTGGGGAATAAGTAGTCCTGTTTAGATGGAAAAGAGCATACCTGAGGAAGATTAGTGGAAGATAAGGCTGGTAGATAAGATAGACTGGAGCAGAACATGGAGGAATCAGCTTAAATATGAGTTTGGCCTTTATCCTTTGAGCAGCAATTAAGAGCCCCAGAGGAATTTGAGTGGTGATATGGTCTGTGCCTTAGGAAGATTACTTAGATAACTGGTAAGGATGCATTAGACAGGAGAGGCAGGAGAACAATTCAGAGGCTATCAGGGCTCATGAAAAGTGGTTAAGGACCTGACCTAAGGAAAAACTGCAGTAATTTGGCCTGGAGAAGGGTAAAGGATGAACCAATGATCAACTTTAAAAGTACAATGAATTTGTAAAAATTCTACCAGCTCACCATTTCAAATTTGTCACACCTCTCTCTCTAAAACCTGTCCCAAGGTTTCTATTTCTATTAATGGTACTAAGATCCTTCTCCAAGTACCAGGCTTAAAACTGACGTATTCATTTTATGATACAGCCTTTGTTGGATTGTTTTGCCTAACTTGTGTCTCTATGTACTAAGAGATTAATTTTTCCCCCCGAGAGGTTATCTATTTAAAAAAAAACCAACCCATCAATCATCCTTGATTTTTTTGGCTACCCCTTGCTTTCTGCATTTAGTTTTATCCGTTCTATATCTGAATTCTCTGCTTGTCCTCAGGTTTTTCATACTTTTTACCTGAATTACCTTATTCTTCCAGCTTTCTCTCACTACATGCCTCCAAATACCCTATATTCCAGCTAACTATACTACTGTTTACCATACATGTTTCTCTATCAAATTTTTACACAGAATCTGGTCCAACATTTGAACATTGGCAGTGGAGAGTACAAAGTTTCAAATCCCTTCTCACATTTACTACCTGGATGACTTTTAACAGCCCCCTGGGCCATTTAGATGACTTTCCAGTACTAGAGCTAGAATTTTCAGATCATACTGGCCAAAGTAAGACAGGGTGATCAGATTTCAGGTCTCATTCATCCAAGGCAGATTCCTAGCATCTCCACTCATTTCCATCTGGTAAATTTCTATTATCACCCTACCTACAATGGCCCTCATTACTCTTTCCCTCTAATGATCTAGCCATACTATATGACTATTCGACTTCTGAACTGTTTTTAAATCTATATTCTTCTTTTTCCCTTTGCCTATTTTAAATTTCATGACATGACTTAGCTCATTAAGTTTTTATACCTGAGAAAGTATGAGAATTATATAATCTTCAAAAAGGATGAATAATCACTCATTTTCCTTAATTATTTTTATGTTAAAGGTTGTGAAGATATAAATAAGGTGTCAAAGAGATGTGCAAAAGTTTTATTTATAATAAAAAAATAAAACAAAAAAAGTCAGACTATTCTTGGAAATTTAAGGGTAAATCCCAGGCATAAACTTAGCTACAAAGGAATAAGCATCACTTTTGAAAATGCATCAACTGAGGCAGCTAGGTGGCTCAGTGGATAAAGCACTGGCCCTGGAGTCAGGAGTACCTGGGTTCAAATCCGGTCTCAGACACTTAATAATTACCTAGTTGTGTGGCCTTGGGCAAGCCACTTAACCCTGTTTGCCTTTCAAAAACTAAAAAAAGCATCAACTGCTAAAATGAATTGTGACCCTTATGAAAACCTTCAAAAGATGGATTTCATTAGTGTGGCTCCTCAATCATGGATCTATACATACACAATCATGTATTCTCTTAAATAGAATGTAAGCTCCATGAGGACAGGAACTATAAAATATTTCATCTCTATATTTCAATGCCTAGCAGTCAGTCTTGGTCTGTCATCTGCTGGAAATCAGAAATCGCACATACTTTTAAGTCTGATCCACAATGGTCTCAATGGCCTAAAGGAAGGCCCAGAAAGATCAACAATGTCTTGAGAAGACAGAAATCATGTTGATAATTACTCTCAATTTTTTTGTTGGGCTCTGTCCTTTTTTTTTTGTTAGTGTCATTCAAAGGTTGGAATAAAAGATTTAGAGTGATACAATCTTCCCTTTAACCTCATTCTTCCTAACTTTTCCTCCTCAATATTCTCTTTACTGCCCTAACCTGCTCCAGCTCAACATTTAGAAATGAACGCAACAATACTGCAGATGTAGTCTTGACTAGGAGTCAAATCATATTTCTAAAATTAAAAAAAAAACAAAAACTATTTGCCCCAAATGTTGTACAAACCAAGAAACACTGTACTAGAAGGTCAGAGCAACTAAATCCCACCAATGAAGTCTATTCAGGACTCACCAGGAATAAGAAATAATCCAAAAAGATATATCATTTGTGACTAATTGATATTTTACTAAAATTCAAATTTTGAACAATTCATTCATTCAAATATGTATAATGAGCACCTATAAATTTTTTTTAGGTTTTTTTTGCAAGGCAAACGGGGTTAAGTGGCTTGCCCCAAGGCCACAGGGCTAGGTAATTATTAAGTGTCTGAGACCGGATTTGAACCCAGGTACTCCTGACTCCAGGGCCGGTGCTTTATCTTCTGCGCCACCTAGCTGCCCTGAGCACCTATAAATTTCAAGCTATCAACCTAGAGTATTAAATTTACAACATCCCCTTCCAGCTATTATTATTATAGCATATTATCTTCTTAAAGAAAAAGAGTGAAGGTATAAAGACATAACAGGATAATCATTTTTGTCCTTTAGAAAGAAAGCTATATGGGGTGGCTAGGAGGTGCAGTGGATAAAGCACGGGCCTGGAGTCAGGAGTACCTGGGTTCAAATCCGGTCTCAGACACTTATTAATTACCTAGCCGTGTGGCCTTGGGCAAGCCACTTAAGCCCATTGCCTTGCAAAAAACCTTAAAAAAAAAGCTATATGAATTCTGAAAATGAATGCATAAGGAGCAGAGCAAAAGTTCACATCTATCTGACAACCTAATAAATCTGATACCAGACTCTTTTCCTTTTATTTTTTGCAAGAACATTCCATACAAAAGCAATTAAAACATTAAGTTTACAAATGAATATTTGAACAGAAAATCTGTACAATGTTATCATTTACAATTATACATGACTTATTAGTGAGTTGCATTTTAAAAATGTTTTCCCCTACATCCTTTGCATTCCCTTAACTCTTCAAATATCACAAGAGCTGTCTATCACTGACTATTTACAAGTACCAAACTAAGGATGTAGCAGTCTTCAAAACTCAGCATTCAAATAATTCACCATATCTATGGTGATTTTCCAGTACTTTAGATGAAATGAAAATCTTTTAAATATACTTGGTACCTTGAAGATATGCCAAGAATTTATTAAGGAAAACGGAGTCATTCTTTCTAAGTACACTGGCAAAACACAAAGACTCTGGCTCCTTATTGTAGTTCTATGACAAAACTAAAGAGACCAATGTGGTGTTTAATACCTTGAAAAAGCCATTTATATTAGCCAAGTTAACTTGCAGAGAACCCTATGAAACACTTAAATGATTTCAATGTCACTTTTCTTGGGTTGTTACAATTTATAATTTAATACTTGCAAAACCCTCCAATATACAAAAAATTATGTAAAAATTCAAAAATGAGACAAGAATAGCAATATCAAGAAATAATGAACTATGAACAGGAGGGAAACATCCAGTTATCAATGCACAAGAATTTGGCCAACAATTTCACCAGAATTATTTTCACCTAAACAATGTCATATATTTTAGAATAGTATTCACTTCCTCAAAATAGCCTCCAGATGGCACCCTTAGCTTACAGATGGGAATTCTTTCAGTGGTTCAGTCAAACAAGCCTCCAAGTCAAATTCATCTCCTGCTTGATAATCAACATGTCTAATTTTTGTGGGCGTGCCAGAATACATATCCTACAAAACAAAAATGAGTCACACAAAATTAAGAAATGAAGATAAGCAAGTATTAATCCCATTGATAGAAATGTCATTCCTTTTAAAAAAAGGTTTCTTTGGTGTTTCTAAATTTATTTTTCACTTTTCTGTCTTCCTAATACAGGCTGAAATATTGCTAAAGATAAATTCACATACCTATTACTATCACTTAGCTAAAAAAAGTTTTTCCTAATAAACATTTCCCCAAAACTACAACAATGAACAGGCTAATGTGTTGTTTTTTCTTCACTCTGAACTTGCTACCTTTTGCTAGTGGAGGGGAAAAAGATTATCAAATACTAATCCATGGTTTCCAGGTTAGCAACTATATCATTCTGGTATATTGACAGAAAAAAAATGCAAATATATTCTTGGTTTAAAGTGTAAACCTCTCTTTAACTGAATAAACCATAGCAATGTACATTTGACGGAGGCAACTTTCATAATTCAAATATTTGGTTAATCTCCATAGTAAGACTTTTGAATTAGGTACAAGTACATTGTAAACAATACTTATTTCTAAATAACAAATTATAAACTATCAGTTTTATTTCATTTGTTACAAACAGCCAAAGATGAGAAAATTGTTAAGGAAATTAGAAAGAGATTAATATGCCATAGGAGATATAAGTTAATCGAACTCATCCAGAGAACAGTTTGGAATTAGGCAAGTAAAGGAACTTCCCGTCACCATTTCCTATTCTTTCTTCATTCTGATGAAGATTGCTTTTCTTGCCAAAGCCAACCCTTTTTCAACCATATTCCTTCCCTACAAACCACCTATGAGGTTTAGTCCTCTCCAGCTCTCCTCTAAACATTCTTGATACTATCAGCTATATATGGGGGGGGGGGGAGGAATGAGGAAATCATCCATCATTTCATGCAGATGACTTCCAGATAAAAGGCTACATATATCCAACTTCATTATCTGCTGAGTTCCTGGTCTACATTGTCAGTTGCTATTTATGGGTCTTTTCCCACTGGCTATCTCTTAAGTATCTCAAATTTAACATATCCCATTTCATTTCTCCCCAAAGCTATCCTCCCTTTTTATTTTGCTTATTTATGGTGAAGATACTAGCAACTCTGCAGCCATTCAGATTCAAACCCCACCAAGTCACATGGTTGCCTTTCTAGTTCTAGACCTCATCACCTCTTGCCTAGATTTGTCTCCACAATCTCCAATTCAGCTTCTAGACCAAACTTATCACTGCAGCCGGAAATCAGATTAAAATGCAATTCAGAAATGTTGAACAAATTAAACATATAATGCACATAATGTTAATTTGTGGTTTGCTAAGTCAATATACAGGCCACAGGGATTCCATTTCTATTAAAGCTTGACAACACTGTTCAAGACACCCACTAATATGCTATCCCTAGAGTATAGGTCCAGTCTGCCTGTCTAAAAATCACCAGTAGCTCTCTATTGCTCTTCAGACCAAATACAAACTCAAGTTTGGCATTTTAAAGTTCCTCACAATCTGGCATCAGCCTATACTTTCCAGACTTACTTACTCAATTACTCTCCTTCCCTCCCCCTCCCTCCCATCCTCCTGTTTCAAGGGCCCTTGGTACAGATTGTGCCCCATGCTTCCAGTGTACTTCATTTTTCTCCTCAGGTCTTTTAGGAATCCTACTTTCTTTCAAAGTCACTATATACTGCTTCTCTCTGAAAGTTGTAATATATATACAATCACAAGGTATTGCTTTCTCCATTATGTCAGTTCCCTGATAGGCATGGATCGCTTCATTTTTGTCTTTGTCCAGTGCTGGTCAAGGATGTTCCTTAGCTCAAAAGAGGCCCAATATGCAGAGATGTAAAATAATGGATTATTGCTGAGCACTTCAAAATGATGAATTTTGAGAAACATGGGAAGGTTTGCATGAACAGAATCTAAAGAATCAAAAACAGAATATATACCACTAGAACATAAATGAAAGCATCTGCAAGGAATCTAATGCTGACTAAGTGAAAATCCAAACAGGGTCTTAAGAGGATAGAGCAATGAAATATTATTCCCCACATCTTTGGGTTAGTCACCAACTGGCAGAATGCTGAATACACTGTCAGCAGCAGCAACTATCATTGTTTCTTTGTTACAAGAGTGGGATCAATTCTGAGACTAGGGGCTAAGATTGAGGAATATTACCAAAATTGAGTAATGTAAAAGCAACTAAGCATCAATTAAAATTTAAAAACACGATTGAGGACTTTAAAGATCTATAAATTATTGCCCAAACACTTCTCTGATATGAACCACAACGCCTCTGACAAAACCTACTGAAGATAGCTTTAGAGAGCTGTAATAGGTAAAGTATTCAACACCTTATGGGTAACCCAATTATGAACTCCTCCAAAGATAGGACCAATTCATCTTGTGATCCAAATGAGAAGCCTTTGCAAGATGACACAAACTTCCAGCAAGGAAGATCTTTCTAAAGCAGTGACTCTGGAGTCAAGTGACCTTTAATTATTACCTGGAGACATCAACTTCCTCATCTGTAAACTGAGGTGGGACAGACTAGATGGGAGAGTTTTGAGAATTCCCAAAGTCAACTACATGCCACAAGAAATGTCTCATTGTGGAGTAGAGACTTTGAAGAAATAGAAGTCATAGTGGGGTCCTTTTATTCAGCTCTATTACTAATTAACTCTTAAGATCCCTTTAAAGAACCCCTCACAAAGTTGGCAATGACACAGAAAGAATCCTGGATAACTCACTTAGGAAGGTAGGCTGTCAGACATTACGCATTTCTCTTACTATAGGACTACAGGGGAGAAAAAAAGCAGAGTTCCCTGGACAACCAGAGCTCCATGGAAACTAGAGACTTCAAGGGAAGCAGCCTCAGTAACACAAAGGGGGAAAAAAAGAAAACTGAAATGCCAGACTCAGTCCTAAGTAGAACATGCTCCAGATACAGAAGGACAACCACAGAAAAGGAGAAGACTAGAGATAGTGCCAAATGTGAGGAACAGCAAACCAGTTTGGCTGGGCTGTACAATGTGACAGACAGTAATTACATTAATGGGGTGGGGAAGTTGAGACCAGATTCTTGAGGGCTTTAAAAGTCACTTAACAAAGCCAGCCAATTCAGTGACATGGAGCTAACAAATGTAAGTAATCATTTTAGTATATATTTAATTATTACTGGTCAAACACAAAAATAATATACAGAAGATTTATTCTGAAAAATTTGAAGAGACTCAATTTATTTTTTACAAAGAAAAAGTTACCTATCCCTAACAAACCCTCTTTCTCAGGATAAAAAACATAAGCTAAGCCAATTTTGTACTTGATGGTGTATGAAACATTCCATACACAGTGCTTCCCACTAACACTCATTCTCTGCATTCAATAAATACCTATAATTAATCAGAATTCAACTGCTTTTCAGAGCCATACTTATTCAATTGACTACTCATTACATATCTAATTTTGATTATTTAGTTTCCAGAAATCTTCCCATGCCTCACATACTCACATTTGTTACTAAAAATACAAGAAACATTCCATTAAACAACTTTTCCAATCATTTCTTAGTCAGGAAGTACCAGTACCTACTTTGTACCTGGTTTTGCTCCTCTAAAAATTAATTTTGGTGAAATAAAAATCTGAGTTAATGCCTTAGGTTATATATACCTCTCATCAAGTTATTATGCTTTAGTGACTTTCTTCACAGAATTCCAAATTTTTTCCCAAATGGTTGAACCAAAACCAATTCACAACCTGTCTGTCTTCCCACAGATCCTCCAACATTGACTTTTATTTTTTAGGATTTTGCAAGGCAAATGGGGTTAAGTGGCTTGCCCAAGGCCACACGGCTAGATAATTATTAAGTGTCTGAGACCGGATTTGAACCCAGGTACTCCTGACTCCAGGGCCGGTGCTCTATCGACTGCGACATCTAGCTGCTGACTATTTCTTAAAGTTATGATCTTTACAAATTTCATTGATCTGTAAAGTCAAACTAATTTTTGGTTCTATTGGTGATTTTTCATAAAGTTGCTGCCAATTTTTATAATTCTAACTGTTTATATACTCTCACCACTTATTTTTGGTTCCAAATATTGCCCCACTTTCTCCTCCACTGAGAAAGCAATTTGACAGAGGTTGTGTGTGGACTTCTTTATTTTGAATAATGGCATGAAATGAAAATTGGCAGTCTGAATTAAAGGGAATTGAGAGTAAATATTTACTCTTTGTTTAAAAAAAAAATGAGGTTGAGGAAAATTCAGTGACAACACTCAAGGTTCCAATGGTGGTAAGATGAAACTTAGCAGGCGGCTAGGTGGCACAGTGGATAAAGCACCGGCCCTGGAGTCAGGAGTACCTGGGTTCAAATCCGGTCTCAGACACTTAATAATTACCTAGCCGTGTGGCCTTGGGCAAGCCACTTAACCCCACTTGCCTTACAAAAAAAAAAAAACTAAAAAAAAAAAAAAAGGATAAACTTAATTAAACCCAGGCCCTCTGAAGATGAGGAATCTGGGGAAAACACTTTTCTCCTTCAGGAAACTCCATTTATCCATCAATTTTGGATTGATAATCTAGGATTTATCTACCAATTCATGTTGGCTGGAATAGTTATGCAAAGTACTTATCCTTGAAACCCTCACATGAATTCAATATAATAAAAGTGCTTTGTTCTCTAAACTTTAGACATGTGGACCATATTTACTTCATAAAGTTGTCTGTAGAATGTCTCTGTTCATATTATTAAAAATAACTTGAGGCACAAGAGTTAACTATTATGAAACTTCTAGAAATTCATTTACAAATCTGTCTAGAACAGTGTATTTCTTATTAATAGCTCATTAATGACATACTTAATCATTTCAATTTTGCCTATCACCAACACTTTCTGCCACTCCTTTACAGATATGGAGGAAGATCTACAGATGTGAAACATGAATACACTGTCAAATTTTTTTCACTGTAGTGATCATTGTGCCAATTTTTTTTCTTTCTTCTCTTTTTAAATTCTTCAATTTAAGCCATAGCTCTTGGAGGTTGGGGAAGATTTGGAAGAATAGGGGGAAATTTAGACATTAAAAAAAGCAAACTATCAATAATATTTATTTTTAACATGTGTTCTTTGGCTTAACTCTTGGAAGTTACTTTTTAATTCATTTAAATTTGTTGTTCAGTTATTTTAGTAGTATTGCCTCTGTGATACCATTTGGGATTTTCTTGGCAAAGATACTGGAGTGGTTTTTTCCATGTCCTCCAGTTTATTTTACAGAAGAGGAAACTGAGGCAAACAGGTAATTTGCTCAGAGTCACACAAGTATTAAGTGTCTGAGGTCAGATTTGAACTCAGGATGTTTAATATAAATATTCAGCATTTTCATTCAAAATATGTCTAAGTTTTTAAATGGGTTTTTTCCAACGATCTCTTTAAATCAATTGTTTTCCTTTATTATCTTTTCTAAGTTCATTTTGAAAGCTTTGAAAGGAATATTGAAGTCTGCCATAATTCTTGACTTGCTATTACCTGTCTTTTAACATTTTTCCTTTATGATCTTAGATATATACTTAATAAATATAAATATATACTTAATGTCACTATCCTTTCACAGTTGAGCTATAAAAAAAAATCGATGAACTATTATTAAGTGATAGCACAAGTTTATTTTTCTCATCACTGAATTTGTTCCCTCATCTGATTTAATTTTACCTCATGCTTTTATAAATATATCTTGATACAGAATGGAACTATTACAAAGAATGTTTCTTGTCCTCTCCTTTCTTGAGTCTTACTTAAATTCTACTTTTATTATTTTTACCATTTCCAATCAAAGAATTCTGCATACCTTAAAAATTCTTGGATGAATGAACTGAATCAAAGTTTAACTTGGTATTTGCTACCTTTGTATTCAAGTATAGACTCAGTTCAGGTCACCTAGCTTAAAACCATGTACTTTTCAGATAAGGAAACAGAACCAGAGATTAAAAGACTTTGACAAGTCATTTAAAACAGCTAGCAACATTACTGCTAAAGAATATAACACAAGAGATGTAGTAAAAATCAGTTTTGAAATACTTAAGTGTGAAAAAAAAAGAAATACTTAAGTGTGACAAGTCTTAATGACCAGGTTACTCAAATATTCACTGCATTATTTTCCTTTATAATGTCATTATAGCACGTATGTCAAAACCACACAGGTCAAAATCATGGTTGGTACACAAGAAATTGAATATATCTAATCCTAGGACTCAGACTCAAGTTTTACTGATAGATATATAGCAAAGTCTTTATTCCCTAATGTCAAACTCAAATCAAAGTACAACTTACCTTACTGCTTAAAATGAGACAAACTGTCAAGAGCTAAGCAGAAGAAATTAGAAACTTAAAAGTAAAAAAAAAAAAATCCCAATACTCACATAATTATCCTGAGAGCTTGCTTGTGATCCCGAACTACTTTCAGGAGATTCAGTCTCCATTTCACCAATATCTACTGGGGTACTGTTAAAATTAAAAAAAAAAAAATATATACCATGTAAATGACATCAATGACTTGTTTAATATAGTGCTATAAGAAATCTTGTTGCTGGGAAGGTCCCTTGCTGTTGGTGAGTACAAATCTCTGCAAATGTCTCCTGCCCAGTATTATTCTTTTTTTTTTTAGTTTGAGCAAGGCAATGGGGTTAAGTGGTTTGCCCAAGGCCACACAGCTAGATAATTATTAAGTATCTGAAGCCAGATTTGAACTCAGGTACTCCTGACTCCAGGGCCGGTGTTCTATCTACTGTGCCACCTAGCCACCCCCTGCCTGGTATTATTCTAAAGAACCTTGAAAAGCTATATGTCTTAAGTTGTCCTAATTTTGCATATGAGAAAACTTAAATTAAAATTAGGACAATGTTTAATACTACCTAACCCATAGAGTTGATGCAAGTAAATCCCTTCATAAATCTCAAAGTACAATGTAAATGTTTTAGGAGAATAGTAAGCAAAAGCTTAGAGTTTTAAAGGCAGTTCAATGTTATTTTGATGCCACTATCTAGAAGACTATCACTTGCTCATTGGCAATCCAAATTATAAATAATAGATTATATATAATTTGTGGACAAAAAAAATTGAACAAGTCTTTTAATGTGAGGTGATAGTCTTACTTTGAAAAACATGTTTTAAGGGAAGCACGTGGGGATAATAGGCTTTAGCTTTTAATGCCAGCATAATGCTTAGGTAAAATCCTTCCTGATTGCCAAAGAGAGAGGTGGGGGAGAGAAAATACAACCCATGCCTAACTTTACCAAGAATCTGATTCTACTGGGCTAATAGGCTTTGCCTACCTATTAAAGACAACTTTTATGTTTAACAAACCTTAATTAAGGGTTTGCTGTTGCTACTCTAGACTTTTCCCAAAGGAGACAACATGCTACATGTCCAACAAGTATTTATTGAATTGTTCTTATGAGAAGATCTAATCATTTCGTGGGTCATAGAATTAGATACAACTTATGCCAATAGGCAGAGATGATCTTGTAGGACATACAATTCCACAAGACAGAGGGAAAAAAAGAAGTCCTAACTCATACATACATTTCTTGTAAGTTACAGCCTTCCTCAGCTGGAGGATCCCAAAAATGTAAAGCAACCTTCCATAGTTTGATTTGTTGGTCCCACGATCGTCTGCTATACTTCTTAAATTTGTTTGGAGTCTTGGGATGAATTCCTGGTTGTCTAAGATGCCTGTATTAGGAAGACACTCATTAGTCTAAGATATCATACCTATGTTTACATGATTCCCACTACTAATTATGAAATCTAAGATTTTTATGAGACTGAATTTTCAAAAATTGAGATTTTGCTTAATTTATTTAAAAACCCACAATTGGATTTTTTTTTTTTTAGGTTTTCGCAAGGCAAATGGGGTTAAATGGCTTGCCCAAGGCCACACAGCTAGGTAATCATTAAGTGACTGAGGCTGGATTTTAACTCAGGTAACTCCTGACTCCAGGGCCAGTGCTCTATCCAATGTACCACCTAGCCATCCCAGATCTTAGTATTTTAAATTAAGCTACACATTTATTTGGATATTAGGCAAGTTCAAATATATCAAGTTATGTAATGATTTGTCCTATTATTGAAAAACAAAATTAATTTTTCTAACAGTAAATCCAGCTGATTCAACAGGGGCCTGTATACCCATAAAAACCACAATAGACCAAACAAATTGCACTGGCAAAGATCCCTTTTTGGGTGAAAACTAGTCAAAGGCTTCAATCCAGTTTGCTCGCACTGTGCACTCCCACTACCCCTTGTCCTCCCTAAAGGACATGACTTCTTCAGTCACCTTCAGATTCTATCTTTAGCTCAAGTTTCTACAACAACTTTCTTATTCAGTCTTCTACTTTCTTTCCCCTCATTTCCATGATTAGCCAAGATAAAGTAAAAGTCATAGTTTTCACCTCTCATTTTGACTCTAGATTCTACTTCCCAACATATCCCCAGGAATTCAACCATTACTATAATGTCACTCAATTCACCAGAAACCTCCTAAGGGATCTTTGTGGATCCAAGTCAGAGGACCTCTCTCTGCCACAGGTGCAATACTTTTTTCTCTAATATGTGTTTACTCACGAAAAAACAACTGCACAGGTTGTCTGTGCCAAATATCAATTATTTCTTCTGTTATAAAGAAATATTTAATTGATAGGATAGGGAATATATATTAAGAAATAAGAGGCATAAATGATTTTTTTAAAAAGAAGTTACCTACAATGTTATTGATTCACCTAAAAGTCTGCCATTTATACAAATAAAAAATGTACCTTGGAACTTCTTTAATATAGCGATCATAGGCAATGGTATTCTTCCCATAATTTATCTGTTTTTGTCTCCTCATCAGAACATTTTCATCTGTTTCTAGTTCTGGTGCTGTGGAGGTTGATTCTTTTGAATCAGAACTAAAAAATAAAAAGATTATGACATTTTCAGAGATGCAAAAGTTATTAAGTCTATTTAATAGATATTAAAATATTTTTATTTTATTGAATATTCAAAATGGTAAGCAAGTAGCCATATAAAAGACATGACATATAACCCTGTTTTGAACATTTGTTTAAATAAATGAATTTTCAATATAAAAAATTTCAACTTATTGAGCCAATCCCATTAAGCAGTCATCAGTTTTTCAAGTTTGTTCCATTCATTCTCATTGACTTTTCCATAATATAATTTTTGTTTATGAAACATTTTTCTTGGTTAAACTTCTCCTTTGTTTAATTCCAAGTTTTCTTTATAGTATTCATACTTGATTTTTCATGCCTATCTTTAACAGATGTAGGAAATTAAGTTATTAAATGTTACTCACCTTCCAGAGGAAGACTTTCTTTCTCTGCCAAATTCATTTATGAGAAGTTTTCTTTTGTATCTGTGAGAGAAATTCTTTATTATACTTAAGATATATTTTTTTTAAAAAAAAAACAGCCTTTAGGAAACTAATTTCATTCCTGGAGTTACAACAGACTTTACAGATAAGGCCCAGAGAGATTTAATGTTTCAAGCTGCAGAACTAATTTGAAAAAGAACCAAGTTAGAAATTCAATTTTCCTGACAGGATCATTTTCTTTCAAAATAATAAAGATGCAGAATTTAATCTAACATGCTCAACAAAATATTTTTATTCAAGTTGCATCTGTCCAACACGGTCAATTCTTAACACACACACACACACACACACACACACACACACACACACACACACACACACACTAATGCTAGCTAGTAACCATAAATAAGCTCTTATGAATGTACTTACACCTCCATCAATTTGGGAAGCAAAATTCTATGATAAATTTAAAATAGAAAAGGCTAAGGAGTTCAAAATAGAATCTAGAAAAATCTTTAAATAGAAGACTGACTGGCAAATCCAAATGCTTTTCAAAACTTCAACAAATTCAAGGTTTAAAAACTTTTTTTATTGGATTATCTTAAATAAAAATTCCAATTTCACCTAACCTGTTCTACTTTCAGAAACAACTAAAATTAATTATAATTCAATAGGAAATATTTTGCTTAAGTTTTA
This sequence comes from Macrotis lagotis, assembly GCF_037893015.1. Taxonomy (NCBI): domain Eukaryota; kingdom Metazoa; phylum Chordata; class Mammalia; order Peramelemorphia; family Peramelidae; genus Macrotis; species Macrotis lagotis. The sequence continues at coordinate 224,036,883 of NC_133660.1, read as the reverse complement.
AGTGCCTTTATTAATTCTTGTAGTACATGGTATAATTTGAAAATCCCTTACTTCTTAAAAGTACCAAACTAAATAACTAGCCAGGAATCAATGTATTACTTTTTTAAACTATCATACAAGCACTGACTAAATTCGAAATAAAGAGGAAAAAATGAATAGCTTTAAAAGAATAAAGGTAACTGATCAAATTACCAAGCAAAGAATTAAAATTGGATGTAATTATATACCTTGCAATTTCTTTATTTACTTTGGTTCTCATTTCATCCTCTTCAACTGCACTTCCCCAGTCTTTACATCTTGAATGAGGTTTTGGGCCTTCTGGTGTTGTAAAACTGCAATAAAATTTAATGGAAAAAACAAACTGCCAAAATCCATATATTTAGATACCTCCAGTTTACTTTTTTGGATTTACATAGGAACAGTTAGGTATAAACAGGCTGAAATACAATGTTAATAAGGAACCCTGAAAGAGAAAGGTGGTACAAAGGAGAGCATGAATGTTTTACAAAGATCAATTGGCAGAGATCGCACTGCCTTACATATATCTCAAGGACAAGACAAAAAAAGGCTCAAATATACCTAAATTTTATAGAAGCACTTTTAAGGTTCAAAAAACTGAAAACAAAGGCATAGAAAAGTCAACATTATATGAACGACATGGAATATTGTACTCTAAGAAACAATTATCTTGAATTGAAACATTTTCTGATTTTTTTCAGTGTTAAACTTGGTGATTAACTACAGAATTCAGTTTTGGTATCTTTCCATCATATGTCATAGTCATCGTGTTTCTATTTTTTCTGGTTCTCCTCTCTTCAATGAGTCATAAAAGATATTTTTCTTTAAAGTTCTGAGAACTGTCCCAGGTCTCTTCCCTCCCCCACCCCTTCTCCATCAGATTGCATCCCTCCAACTTACAATATTCCTTTCCCTAAAGCCTTCAGGTAAACCCATGTCTTCCACCCTTAAAATTCATTCATCCAACTCTTAACCATTCCCCGCAAACTACTGACCTCTTTGCTCATCTTTTCAGACAAACTCTTCAAAAACAAAAAAAGCTATCTAAACTCACTGCCTTCACTTCCTTTCCTCTTGTGCCTCAACACTGTGCAATCTGCTTTCCAAACTCATTACTCATTTCGAACAGCTCTCCAAATTATCAACGATCTCTTAATAGACAGACAAATCTTGTTATTTTATTCTACATCTTTACCTACCCATCTGTCACATCTAAGGCTGTTGCCTATATTCCTCCCTCTTTAGATTTTCTAATGTTTTCTTAACACCAACCTTCTTTGCAGAAGAGGGAGACTAATGTATATATTGTCAGTCAGCAACTGGTTTTTTTTCTTTTTCTTAAAGAGGGGAGGATCTCTGGAGGTAAAGAAAAAGATTTGAAAAATAAGGGGATAGAAGTCTGTTACCACCTTACTCAAAATCCAGTGGTTTCTTATTTTTCTCTAGGATAAAATGAGATCTTTTTTAGCACTTAAAGCTCTTCACAATCTGGTTTCTTCCTATCTTTCCAGGCCTTCCCTGTACATACTGGTATGATCAAGCCAAACTGGCACACTTGTCTTTCTGCTATCCATTCACTCTGTATTTATCTTGTGGTTATCAATTATGTTTGTTTTCTTGATTAGACAATAAACTCTTTGAATGGACCAGCTGTTTTGTTTTTTCTTTTGAATCTGTAGCATGTAGCATAGCACTAGACACAAATCAAGGACTTAATACTTGGGCATTAAAAAATAGAATATATCTCCTTTACAGAGATGGGAAAGTCAGAGGTGTGGCACAAATCAATCATTTTCAGACTTTTCCCACCCTGATGTATTGATCGGACTTGCTGATATTTTCCCTTTTTCTTTAAAAATATTATCTGTAACATGGAATAGCTCTGGTAGTGGGAAGAGGAAGAGACACAAGGGAAATTCTGGTAATATAAAAACAAAAATGTCAATAAAATTATTTTTTCTAAAACACAAAATGGAAACCTATGCGAATGATCTGGGTGTGTATTATGTGTTTTGCTTCTAAACACCATTAATTTTTGTTTGGAGATGCCATCATTTGGGTTGTGATTTTGAGGAGCTTCAATTCTTCTGAATGAACAAATGTAGGCAAAGGTAAAGGAAAACGTTAGTCATGTGCAACGAAATCTTTTAGCACTTTGTCTTACCACCAGACATAGCTCAACAAATGATTTTGAATACCTTTCTGTTTCCTATAATTATCAATAGAAACAGAGAGACATCAGTTTTGAATTCTTTAAATCTCCCCCAAAATATTTTATAAATTGTAAAGAAATTAATACCTAACATTTATTTTATATGGTAGGTTAATTTTAGGCTAAATTATGATACAGCAAAGCTTATATTTTTATATAGTACGAATTCATTATTTATGTAATTTGGCAGTAATTTCATATAGATATGATGTAAAGTTTTAATGCTGTAGCACAATTTTTCTATTTCGAACTTTAGAAATTTGTAGTTAACATTTTATAAGTCTAATGATATATTTCTCATGGGGGAAGTCTACTTTGATAATTCTAAGTAATATAGCCCTCCAAATAAAGATTGCCTACATATGTAAATATTAAAACACTGCAACCATGTTCTGTTTTTAGCAATGAAGCATAATGAACAATGGTGGAATCAGGAAGGAAGACTAAGTTTGAATTTGTTCTCTTAATTTATTTACTAGCTAGGTAAACCCTGAGCAAGTTACTTAGTTTCAGTCTGCCTCAGTTCCTTCATCTGTAAAATGGGTATAATAACAACATCTACCACCCAGGGTTATTGTGAGGATCAACTAGTTACTATCATTATCAGGTTGACAGCATTTTTGTCTCAAGCAATTCTTTACAAATTGAGATACCATAGCTCGATCTTAAGATAAATGTTCACATTTTCTAAAAAGTGAATTGAAACCACATACAGAGACTCATACACAAATCCCAGTTTAATCAACCTATCTTATCATTGTCTCAATGTCTACAGTGTTTTAATACATTACTGAGTTTAGTGACAAAAATTAATTGGCCTTAAATAAATGAACAGTAAGTTATATTGTTTTAAAATCTGGAGTATAACCGTTTTCTTATACATCTTCAATCTCAAGGTGTTTTTTTTAAAAAAAACTTGCATTAGGTAACAAAATTTATTAATCAAACTAAAACATATAACCCATGGACATCAAGATATTTTTTCAAGCCTATTCTACAATGCCTAGACATTTTTCATAATCTAAATTTAGTTTGTTTTTTCAAAATCTGTCCAAAATAGATACTTTTAGAAATGCTAAAAGGCCCTAATATGCAGCAAGCTTATGGTAAGAACTGGATGGAAGTTACACAGAAGGGGCAGGCAGAGATGTGATGCAATATGCACTATTGGCAGGAACATTTATATAAACGATAAAGCCAATGAATACAAAAATATACAGCATGATATAGTGTAAGGCAACAAAGAATGTTAGGGATTCAAGTCAGAATGACACTGGATCCATAGTGGCAAATTTGACACATCCTTGCTGGTTTTCTATAAATTGGGATTGTACACTTCTAACCAAGTTTAAGTCTTCACACTTCAATTGGGACCATATGTGTCCAAGTACAGTTCTCAAATCAAATGTAAATACTCTTAAGAATTTTTATGGTCACTTAATTGTCACAAAACTCTCTTGATAACAGAGCACAACTTGCACAAAGAACCATGTGTCCCCCCCTCCATTCCCATGGCAAAGTATACTTCTGCCAAGGGTCTCACCTCTCAAGCCTGTTGTCTGAATTTCGATATTCGTTCTCTTCGGAGGGTCTAGTTTTGGTCTCATCTTCAACAAATAGAGAGGAATCAACATCTTCTGGTTTTCTGTGCCTTCCATCCAATCGCCTTTTCCGCCCAAGAGACCAGCGGGATGGAGAAAGTGTGCTATGTACCAGGGGAAAAAAAAATGTCAAATGGATTTGCTACTCTGTTCTAAGTTATGAGAGGTGCTTTGGAGATTGGGTAGTGGGCGGCTAGGTGGTGCAGTGGATAAAGCACCACCTTGGATTCAGGAGTACCTGGGTTCAAATCCAGTCTCAGACACTTAATAATTACCTAGTTGTGTGACCTTAGGCAAGCCACTTAACCCCATTGCCTTGCAAAAACATAAAAAAAAATAAATTAAAAAGAACAAGCTTCCAATGCTGACTCAAAGCCAATTCTGGCTCTGGGTTTCAGTTTCTGTTCTTCCTTGAAGATAAAGGAAATGAGTGTAGCCTAGAGATTGGTGTCCCTTCCAATCTTAAAAAAATTTTTTTTAAGGTTTTGCAAGGCAATGGGGTTAGATGGCTTGCCCAAGGCCACACAACCAGGTAATTATTAAGCGTCTGAGGCCCAGTTTGAACTCAGGTCCTCCTCACTCGGGGCACTGCCCCCAACCTTAACATTTCAATGAGATGGGCACTCCATTAGGAGCGCACTAGCACATTTCTTGGTTTCTGGATGTCCCCTAGCCCCTTTCCGCCCCAGGAAGGCGGCCAAGTGATAAGGCAACCAAGGAACATCTTAGCTACTTATTAGCTAACAGGAAGGAGGCGGCCGGGCCCGGCCTTGAGCAAATCGTGTTTCCCACTTGCGACATGAAGACGGCATCCTCCTCGCTCCCTTGGTGGGGCCGGTGGGGGAGCACGTTTTCAGGAACACGGATCTGTCTCAAGGTCTACGGCATTCCGAGCTCAGCGATAAAAATGAATGGGCTTTAAATAAATGCTAGAGACACTATCACCAGGAGCTCAGGCCGGGTTTTTTGTTGTTGTCGTTCTGCCTTTTGGGGGGAAGCGGGCGTGTTGCAGGTCCCGCGCCAACCCCTCCCCCTCCGCGGGCCTCCGCTCCCCCGGAGAGTGAGGGGTCTCTCCTCCTCCTCCCCCCATCCCAGCCTCGGACCCCCTCGGGGCCAAGGAGTCGGAGCCGGGTCTTTTCCCGCCACCCGCATCCCGGGGGGCAGGAAGGCGGAGCCGGGGATGCCGCGCAGGCGCACCGCGGCCCGGGCCCCGCGCTCGCCCCGAGCCTCGCCCTCGAAGGTGCGGCTCCGGGGCCGCCGGGCGCCGCTCACTTACCCGCTGCCGCCCTCCCAGCAGCTATTCCCGGGGCTGGCCGCGGCACCGTGGCTGCTCCGCTGCCGGCAGTCCATGGCGGGCGAGGGCAGGAGAAGCGGGGCTTGGGCTTCGGACGTCCCCTCCGCTAACGTCGAGCCGAGGACCCGCTGCCGCGACGACCCGCACCGGCGCAGACTGATTTCGCGCGCGAGCGGCGACTCGCTCCAACGGCTTTTTATAGGCTTGTGGCCCCTCCCCCATCGCCTCTCGCGAGTCTGGGATGCGCCAACGGGGCGTGGAGAACGGGGGGGGGAGTCGAGAAAATGAGGCGCTGAGGCTCGATCCAGGAAAGAGAAGGAGGGAATTTAGAATAAAGATTGCGGAAAAATCAGAACTTTAAAAAGGGCAGGCGGATGTCTAGGAAGGCGGACGAGTCTCCACAGGTGAGTTTGAAAAAGGGAAAAGTGAAATCTCCCCCCAATTCCTGTTTGGATCAGCCCAGAAGAAGTCCGGGCGGCGGACAAGCGCGCCGCAGGTTCTCATTGGCTGCTTCTGCGCGGGCTGGGGGAGGGGTGTTGGCGGGAAATTCTGAAGTGAAGAGGGAGGATTAAGGCGGGGAGGATTAGGGGGCGGGGAGCCGGAGGGCTCGTACTCATTGCTGATTGGGCCGAATCCGTGTCAGTCATCGAGGCGAGGAAGCGGAGAAAGCCGGGTCTTTGGGAGAGGACAAGGGGGCCGCTCCGTCCCTTCCGTCCCCAGCCCGCTCGTCGCCACCGGCTGCATCCCGCTGAGAAGGCTCCCAGTCAGAGACCTCCTGGGCCAGCCTCATGCTGCAGGGGTGGGCACTCGGGCCCAGGGAAGTTACATGGCCAAGGTCACACCGACCGGTAATGGCGGGAGTGGAAGCCCGGACGGACAGGGAGCGCCAGCACCATCTTGGCTCCCATTTGTCCCCAGACCCCCACTGCAACGGGAGCTCCACGAGGCCAAGCTCTGCCTTCTGTTTCTGTTTGCGTGCCGTATGCTGCATGCAGTAAGCACTTCATACATGCACCCATTAGAGTTGGAGCCACATGAGGCAATGCATTGTCTTCTGTTTCTGTTTGCATGCTGTATGCAGTAAGCACTTCATACGTGCACCCATTAGAGTTGGAGCCATATGAGGCAATGCATTGTCTTCTGTTTCTGTTTGCATGCTGTATGCGTAAGCACTTCATACATGCACCCATTAGAGTTGGAGCCACATGAGGCAATATATTGTTTCTGTTTCTGTTTGCATGCTGTACGTGTAAGCACTTAATGCATGCATCATTTATCCATTAGAATTGGAGCTATGAGGCAATGCATTGTCTTCTGTTTCTGTTTGCATGCTGTATGCATAAGCACTTCATACATGCACCTATTAGAGTTGGAGCCACATGAGGCAATGCATTGTCTTCTGTTTCTGTTTGCATGCCGTATGTGTAAGCACTTAATACACGCATCCATTAGAATTGGAGCCACATGAGGCAATGCATTGTTTCTGTTTCTGTTTGCATGCTGTATGCATAAGCACTTCATACATGCACCCATTAGAGTTTAAGCCATATGAAACAATGCATTGTCTTCTGTTTCTGTTTGCATGCTGTATGCAGTAAGCACTTCATACATGCATCCATTAGAGTTGGAGCCACATGAGGCAATGCATTGTCTTCTCTTCCTGTTTGCATGTTGTATGCAGTAAGCACTTCATACATGCATCCATTAGAATTGGAGCCATATGAGGCAATGCATTGTTTGTTTGCATGCTGCATGCAGTAAGCACTCAATAAATGCATCATTCATCCATTAGAATTGGAGCTATGAGGCAATGCATTGTCTTCTGTTTCTGTTTGCATGCTGTATGTGTAAGCACTTCATACATGCATCATTCATCCATTAGAATTGGAGCCATGAGGCAATGCATTGTCTTCTGTTTCTGTTTGCATGCTGTATGCAGTAAGCACTTCATACATGCATCCATTAGAGTTGGAGCCATATGAGGCAATGCATTGTCTTCTGTTTCTGTTTGAATGCTGTACGTGTAAGCACTTAATACATGCATCATTCATCCATTAGAATTGGAGCCATATGAGGCAATGCATTGTCTTCTGTTTCTGTTTGCATGCTGTATGTGTAAGCACTTAATACACGCATCCATTAGAATTGGAGCCACATGAGGCAATGCATTGTTTCTGTTTCTGTTTGCATGCTGTATGCAGTAAGCACTCAATGAATGCATGACTATTCCATTGATCTGGAAGGAGAACCAATAAGGGAGATGGCTTTGGAGCACTAACAGTGACTGTTTGGGGGCTGTCTCCTCCCTGAATCAGCACTGTGACCCAGCAGCCAAAAGAGCTGATGCTTCATGGAGAGGCCTGGCTTCAAGCAAGCTGCAAGGCTGAAAGGAGTCTGGGGCCTGAACAAAAGTCAGCCTCTTCTAGAGCTCCCATCCAAGAGATCTTCCTGCCCTAGCTTGAGCCCCACCCCCCCACACCCCAGGTGATGCAAGCTCCTAAGACAAGACCTTCCTCTTCAGGACCCCAGGTATTGATAGGGAACTATCACTAGGGAGCTAAAATCTGCCTCATGTGAAACAGGTCTTCTGGGACCAAATAAACAAGACCTTCCTACCAACCCAGACCCATCCCACCGTCTTTCCCCAAGCCCCTCCTTGTCAGGGACCACAGCATTCTCAGGTGTTCCATTTGAAGATGGAGTTGGAGACCCAAATTCAAATTCAAGCCTGGCCCCTTGTTCACTGAGTGTGGCTGAGCGAGAAATCGACCTCTCCTTCTCTTTCATCATCTAGAAAACAGGGACTTCTACTCTATATCTACCAGGCTGATTGTGAAAGCAGGGCTGGAAAATGCTCCTCTTAGAGACAAAATTCACTTTACAATCAGCAGGTCAGAATCCTCCTTGGCAGAAGAGCCCCACTGATCCACAAGGGTTCATTCAGCACCTGTTACTTAGGAGTCACTGTAATATAAATACTGAGGTTAGAAAGAAAAGCACAACAAACCAACCCAAAAATCAGTCCTAGCCTGCAAGGACCTCACAGGATAATGAGGGAAACAGCATCCAAATAACTGCATACAAAGATGGAGGGGTGCATGTGTGTGTCTAGGTATGGCTGTGTCTGTGTGTTTGTCCGTGTGTCTTGTGCATGTGTGTTTGTGCACATAGGCATATACAAACATCTATCTCACCTATATATGTAGGTGTTTATACACATGTTCACATATTAATATTGTGCATATGTTTCTGTGTATACATATATATGTGTGTGTATAAGGAATAAGCTCAGACCTTTATCTTGTAATAAATCAAGTTATTACCCATGTCTTATAGAGCGGTGACTTCTGCATGTGGTGCTGTAGGGAATTCTTTTTCCGACATTTGAGATTTGGGATTTTTGTCTTCAAAACCATGTTTCACACAATTAAGGTAAGTTCTGACTTGTAAAAATGTGTATTTTTGTTTGATCAAACAGGAAAACCTTTATTCTACTGCAGCCAAAATCCCTTAAATTTTAGGTTCAAATCTTTATTTCAATTGACCATTGACAATTAACTGTGCTTGTTCTGATGAAGTCAGATCAAATGTATCAAATTTGCTCATAGCAAACGAGCTCCTCATTCCTTCATGTTTAGAACTATCTAGGACTTTAAAAATAAAATGAGAATGATTGTACATTTATAACCTAAATCAAATTACTTACCATCTTAGGGAAAAGTGAAAGGAGGAAGGAAATTTGGAACTTCAAAAATTTTTTAAATTATAAATTGTCTTTACATGTAATTGTAAAAAATAAAATAAAATGAAGATAAGCCAGTCAAATGATGAGCCAACATATCTTTACTTTCTTCTATTTTGTGTTAGGTATGTAGTTTTTAAAATGAGAAGCATATAAAAAAATGTTATTTTGCCAATTCATTAACCAGAGTTTTAACTTCATACATGTGATCACTTTGCCATTCTAGATCAGAGTATAAATTTGAAAGAACTTTGCATTGATTTATTTAGAGATTGATTATTTATTTTTTTAAGTATTCATCAATTATGCAATTATTAGGAAGTCATGATTGACCTCCTACCATGGGCACCACCACCATTTTCTCTGTGTAGCGAAGGAATATTTTAACAATACTGTAAGCAACCACATAAGAAGCAAGAAATCCTTTGGAAGTTAGAGACAGGCTTTTGAAACAGACAGTTTTTGCTTATCAGAAGTGTCTGATTTTCTCCTGAAAAAAATTCTCTGCACATACACTTGATGTTTATGTATTTCTCTGGAACTTAAGCTATCTTTAATCATCTCTAATTCAGCTGTTGCATTGAATTTCCTCTTGTATTTATTCATCAGAGAAGGATATTATTTCACTTTTTTAAAAATTACAGATTATGAAACATTTAATGCAATTAAATTTAAATGTCCTTGTTGAAAATTTCAGAATACTCATTTTCATTCCCAAGTTAATTCAATTTTTTTAAAGTTGTAAGTTTTCTTTGAAAGAAATTTATTCGGTATTTGACAGAATGGATGACATTGTGAAATAGAACAAATATTATTGTCTTTTTAACTTAACACACAAAGAGGGTTTGTTTAACTTTGCCTTGACTTCTCACATTCTAATGTATGGAAGACCTTGATGACCCAAGTCCTCTGAGCCATGAGTTTCTGTGAGCTTTCAAGTGGGTTGGTCAGTCAATAAACGTTTATTAAACTGCCTACTGAACTCAGTTCTGTGTAAGCAAGCAAACAGGACAGGAAGAAAATACACAAAAGTAAACTGAAAAGAGAGTGGTGATGGAAAGTGAAGGAAAAGAAAAGGGGGGAGAAGTTGAGAAGGAGAGAACATATGATGGAGAATTCTCAACTTAAATTTGAGGTCATTTGTATAATATACATGTGAGCACATAAACATATTAGTATATGATGTACATGCATGTATATGATAATATATGTGTGTATGTATGTGTGATAATGTGTATGTTTATACTATTATTACATTCATTGTTAGGAGGTAATTTATTGGGATTATCTTCTTTTGGTTGACTGTTTCAACTTTGTCTTCAATGGAAAAAAAGACATACATTCCACAGAAGTTGTTATTCTCAAATATCTAATAATGTTGACCATTCATTTGTTTTTGCTATTGTTTATTTTTAACATTCATGTGTTCCTTTTTAAAATGAAATTTTTTTAAAATCAAGCATTTATTTTTTCTCCCTCCCACATCACTCCCCAATCCCCAGTGGGGGGAAAAAAAGAAAACCTTGTAACAAATATGCATAAACAAATCCCCATATTTTTGGCTACCATTTTACGATTATGTAATTCTCCTCAGAGTGTCTTGTGCCCTGCCCTCAATGTTGGAAAACTGCCCTAGATCATACTTTCCCATTTTCCTCAACTGACAGCCTCCTCCTAGGCTTCCCTATGGTGTAGAGCTAACTCTGAGGCTCCTGATCTCCAATTTATAATAGCAGAGAAGAAGTTCTGGTTGGTTCTTGGAAATATCCTGCATGTCTATCATCTGGAAGGCAGTGTAGCAAAGTTTGGAGACATTTATCACCACGGAATGACTTTTTTCTGGCTTCTCATGAAACTAAGGTGTGAAAGGATCACATTCATATTCGAGTGAACATTCCATGGACAAAACTATTGGAGTGTAAGTTGGTATTAGTCAGTGAGAGCTCAGTCCTTAGCACATACATGATTTGCTCTGTGGACTATTGACCACAGAGAGAGAGGCTTCATCAGCCTGTTTCTGTAAAGGTATGATGGAGGAGCACTTCCCCTCTCCACTTCACAACACCTTCAAGGAGCCTATGACAGAAAGACTGCAAAAGGTCTCTCTGACCAACTTGATTTCTCCTCCACAGGAGTTTGTTTTCAAGAAAAGAGGAAGAAATGGTGTAAACCACTGGGTTTTAGAGAGAGGCAGTAGTAGCAGCAATAGTAGTACTTGTAGCAGCAGCAGCAGCAGCAGCAGCAGCAGCAGCAGTAGTAGTAGTAGTAGTAGTAGTAGTGGAAGTGGTAGTAGTAGTAATAGTGGAAGTAGTAGTAGTAATAGTAGTAGTAATAGTAATAGTAGTAGGTAGTAGTAGTAATAGTAGCAGGTAGTAGTAGTAATAGAGTAGGTAGTATTAGTAGTAATAGTGGTAGGTAGTAATAGTAGTAGTAGTAGTAGTAGTAGTAGTAGTAGTAGTAGTTAGTAGTAGTACTAGGAGATGCCAGTTGGGTGTGAAGGCATGAAGATGCCTCTGTTTCTCTCTCTGTTGTGTTTCTTCTTTCCTGATCTTAAATGAATGAATGTTAGAGATGGAAAGCTACAGCCTCTGAGCTTTGAGAAGTTAAAAGAGCCACTAGAGCTCCAGAAGCGGGGGCATCTGCTTGACAACCCAGCAGTGAATGGACCTGTCTATACATTAATAGCACCAAACTATGGGCTAGGTATTCTGTGCTGAGCACTGGTGATGTCAGAGACAAAAGACAGTTCCTGCCTTCAAGGAGCTAACAGTCTAAAGGAGGAGACAAACATAAACTTTCTACAGGATAAATAAAATGTGATTAATGGAAGAGAGGCCCTGGGATTAGGAGGATTAGAGAAGGCTTCCTGAAGAAGATGGGATTTTAAACTCCAGCCTTGGAGTCAGGAGTACCTGGCTTCAATTCCGGCCTCAGACACTTAATAATTGCCTAGCTGTGTGGCCTTGGGCAAGCCACTTAACCCCATTTGCTTTGCAAAAACCTAAAAAAACCAACCCCCTCCCCCCCCAAAAAAACAAGGGAGAGCATTCCAGGAATGGGGGCTGACTAGAGTCCTATGTCTAGACCTAGATCTCTTGTTTGTGGAGCAGCCAGAAGGCCAGTGACACTAGATTGGAAGAGGATGTATTGGGGAGTAAGGGATAAGAAAACTGTCAAGGTAGCAGGGGGCTCAGTTCTGAAGAGCTTCAAAAAACAGCATTTTGTATTTAATCCTGGAGATAATAGGGAGCCACAGCCATTTATTAAGTAAATAAGGCAGGAAATCAATCAATCAATCAATCGATAGATAGGAATTATGTAAATAAGGAAAGGGGAATGACAGGGTCTCAAACCAGCCCTTGAGTAAAATCACTTTAATGGCTGAATGAAGGATGGATTAGAATGGGGAGAGACTTGAAGCAGAATGAGCCTCATTGCAATTAACCAGTCATAATGGGGACAGCTAGGTGGACCAGTAGATAGAACTGGACTTGGAATCAAGAAGACTAATCTTCCTGAGTTCAAATCTGACCTCAGATGCTTACTAGCTGTGTGACCCTGGGCAAGTCACTTCACCCTGTTTGCCTCAGTTTCCTCATCTATATAATGAGCTGGAGAAGGAAATTATAAACCCCACCATATTTTTGTCAAGAAAACACCAACAGGAATTATGAAGAATCAGATACAACTGAAATGATTCAACCACAAGAAAAGGTCCTGTACCAAAGTGGTGGGGTGTCAGAGCAGAGAAGGGAGCACATTCTAGAGATTGAGGCCTGCAAAGGTGAAATCGGCAGATCCTTAGCAACAGCTTGGATTTGGAGAGTGAGAAATAATGAAGAAACCAGGATGACTCCTAGGTTGTGAGCTAGGATGTTATTACCTTCTACTGTAATAGGGAAGGGAGGGTTATGTGTGTGTGTGTATGTAAGAATAGATTTAGGGGGAAAGATAATGAGTTCTGTTTTGGACAGACTGAATTCAAGATATCTACTGGACATCTTCTAGTTGTCAGGTAATCGGAGATGGGATATTGTTATTCAGCAGAGAGATTTAAGGCTGGAAAGGCAGATTTGAGAATCATTATCATCATCATTCATGGAAGTTGATGAGGTTACCAAACGATGTAGGAAGGAGGGAGAATGGAAATGGGCCCAGGACAGAACCTGAGGGACACCTATGGTGAGAGGGTGTGATGTGGAAGAGGATCCAGCAAAGGAGACAGAGAATGAGTGGTCAGATAGGAGATGAACCAGAAGAGAATGGTGTGCTCCCTGTCCCCCAAAGTCCCCCCAAAAAATAGAGAGAAGAGAGTATCAAGGAGGAAAGAGGGATCAACTGTGTCAAAGGCAACAAAGAGATAAAAGAGGATGAAGACAGAGAAGAGATCATTGGATTTGACCCCTGAGAGATCGCTGGTAACTTTATAGAGAGAGCAGTTTTGGTGGAATGAGTTTAGAAGACAGACAGATTGTAGGAAAAAAGGGAGAGAAGAAAATGAAGACATTGTTATGTATGTACAAAAGAGATTCACCTCTCAGTTAAAGCCATGAACCTTCTCTCCCCAAGGACTATGGTGGTAACTAACTCTGCCTTGAAACTAATTGATATTAATTGGCCAAAGAAATCAAGGGGATATTTACTGCTTTATTGATATTGGGAATAACATTGGCTCCTAAACAACAGCATTAGAAACACCATCTCCCAACCCCACCAAGCGTACACCCTCCCCCAAGACTCTGAGGGGAGGTATAATCAGGGACCTGAACTGCCATGGTATATTGCATAGTTAACTCAAAGTCAAGGGTTTTCTAAAGATAATAAAAAAGGCAACCACAGAAGAATAATTAGGTCAGCATTAATAATGTGAACTGCACAGCAGACATCTTGTCTCCCCTGGGTATAGGTGGGGAGAGTGAGGTGAGAATCTATGGGCTACAGGAAGATCACAGGTCTAACAGACACAGATATGTCAAGGACATTATATATCCTCCTCCCCCTCTAATCAAAGAAAGGAGGGGGGAACTAACTTAATAAAATTCATCTTCAAGATATATCTACTGACTATTTTAATACTCTTCTAAATTATAGAGTTATTGATTTCTTTGAAAAAATATTTCTTTTTCTACTTAGCCTCACTATTGAATGTGAGACTATCAGATGGCTTACCCTAGCCATAGATTCATATTGAGATTAGGTCTTATTTCATTTTTGTATCTTCAATCCAAACAATGGATCTTGCCAGCAATAGATCTTCATAAATGCCTGTTGAATTGAATTGGATCTTTCTCCCAAAACATTTTATCTTACATAGCTATAAGCAAGAGAGGCCAGAGCATTGGCTTTATAGGGAAGACAGGATGTCTGCTTTGCAGGCCAGGAATATAAGATACATTAATGCTGGTTGATTTATTCTACTGTGGCTGCTCTTTTTTATTATCTTTAAAAAAACCCATGGCTTTGAATTAGGTATGTGACATACTCTGCAAAATTGGAATAGATTGAATGGGAAGAGGCTTGGAATTGTTGTCTAGAAAACCTGGTTTCAAGATTTTAGCTCTTTCACTTTGTGATTGGGTTATCTCAGTCAAGTAATTGAGAGTCCTCATCTGTAAAATGGGAATAACTACTAGTTGTACTAACTACCACTTTATATAGTTATAGGGAAATAATGCAGTGCTGGGCCTGTAGTCAGGTAGCCTGAATTCAAATCCAACTTCAAACACTTACTAATTGGATGACCCTGAACAAGTCATTTAACCCTGTTTATCTCAATGGTGAATCACACCAGTATCTTTTCCAAGAAAACCCCAAATGGAGGCAGTTAAACACAACTGAACAATAACAAAACCATAAACCAATATGGAAATAGGTGCTACTGTGGTGATTACAGCATTAGTATCTGTTGTCTGATTTGTTACTTTGCTCCACCTAGGAATAGATGACTTTTGAGCATCACTCATCCCATTTTGTCTTTCTAATACAAGAACACCATTTAAGACCTTAGATCTGTAGGACCATAGGAGTGAGAGCTGGAAGGAAACTCATCTCAGAAATACCTGTTCTCATTAGGGTGAAGTGGAAAGAGCAATGAGCTGGCAGGCATCAGAGGACCTAGATCTGAGTCATAACTGAAATGGGTTTGACAATCTCTGTAGAATTAACCTTGCATGCAAAGTGCTTTGCAAATATTAAAGTCATTATGAAATAATGGCTGGCTATTGTAATAATCTTAAGAGACTAAAAGGAAACCAATTTCTGCTGCATTCGGTCTCCTAAGATCCAAATTTTTAAATTCTGGGAAATTATTTTCCTCTAGTCTTTTTAAAAATGTGTGAAAGACAAAGTAATTTGGGGGGAGAGGAATAAGGGGACTTTTTCAATCTGTGCTTTTCAGAAAAGGCACAAAGATAGATCCAGATAAAGCATTTTTGTAAATATCTACTTATACTAGTTGATTATATATATTTGTTTTTTAGTTTTTTTGCAAGGCTAATGGGGTTAAGTGACTTGCCCAAGGCCACAAAGCTAGGTCACTATTAAGTGTCTGAGGCCGGATTTGAGCTCAGGTACTCCTGATTCCAGGGCTGGTGCTCTATCCACTGCACCATCTAGCCGTCCCTGTTGATTATATTCTTAAACAGATTTTTTTTTTTAGGTTTTTGCAAGGCAAATGGGGTTAAGTGGCTTGCCCAAGGCCACACAGCTAGGTAATTATTTAGTGTCTGAGACCACATTTGAACCCAGGTACTCCTGTGCTTTAGCGGCCCACCGGTTGATTATATCCTTAACAGCATCTAAACTCTGCTTTTGATCAAGTCCTTCCTGTTTCCCTGTAAAATAAAGGGGTTGGTCTCCCAGGTCCCTGCCAGCTCTGCCATTCTGGGTTGTATAATTTGAACATTCCAGTTATACACTCCATATCCTGTGATGTAAATTTTTATTGTCCAGTTCTGACATTCAATGATTCTGGCTAATTTCTAGCCTCTGGATAGTTTTAAGACCTTATAACAGATTAGGAATAGGAAGCCATCTGCTTGTCAAAGGCCATACTGAGATAGAGTCTTTGAACAGGGGCCCCTCCCTCTCCTTTCCCTTGTTTGCTGATCCTGCCTTACCTTGAAGGAGGGAAATCATTTTCATAACTTACTGCTGTCTTCTGTCTCCACAAAGCACAGTAAGGGAGGGCATTAAAGGAGAGCCACTGAGAAGCAGTGTAATGGAATGGAAGCCAGGGAAAGATCTATGTTCAAATTCTGACTTTGATTCCTCCTCTTTCTGAATCTGGAGTTTTCTCATCAGTGAAATGAAGATAATTTTATAAAAAACAATTATCAACCTTAACAGGCAATGTTTATGGGAGCTATCTTTATGATTTCTTACAAAAAAGTTAGTACGGATCCATCATATTACTTTCTGTAAACTTTTGGGTTACCTGAACTGAGGCTTATGGTGTGACATTTTTGCCACACAGAAACACTGAGAAGAGAGAGGGGGTTGAGCTGACATACATTAAATATTAAAAGAAACAGAAGGGGGGAGGCTAAGTGGCATAGTGGATAAAGCACCGGCCTTGGAGTCAGGAGTACCTGGGTTCAAATTCGGTCTCAGACACTTAATAATTACCTAGCTGTGTGGCCTTGGGCAAGCCACTTAACCCCATTTGCCTTGCAAAAAAAACAAAAAACAAAAAAAACAAAAAACCAGAAGGCCTCCAGGATGTTGGATGGGATGCCCTCCAGTCTACCCACTCCTTGGAGTTAACCCCATTGATGAGAATCTGGATTCCCTGGGTGGAGTTGAGCCATACTTCAATGTATCTCCAGTGCCTAGACACAGTAGGTTCCTAATAAATGTGTGTTGATTGTACACATATATAGAATACATAGAACCTATACCAGATTATTCACTGCCAAAGGGAACGGGATGGGAAGGTAGAAAAAATGTGCAACTCAAAAGCTTATAAAAAGTTGAATGCTGAAACTATTGGAATTGGAAAAAATAAAGTAGCATAAAAAAATGCTTAATTGATTGATCCTACAGACAATGGAGTCCTCTCCATACCTACTTGCAAGTGCTTCTCTTTCAGTAATTAATGGATTATTCTCCATGACTTAATTCTGACATCAATAGTCCAGAGTTTACCAGATGATCTCCATGGTGTGACCCAGATTAAAAAAAAAAAAAAAACAAGATCAGGGGCCAGGTTTTATCTAAGTCCAGAAAAGCCACAACTGGTGGTTAAGAAAGTAGAAATTTATAACTCTTAGTTTCTCTTAAATGCCCACAATCCTGATCAATACTGCCTCTCCCACTATGTACAAAAATGGAATGCCTCAATACCACAGGAGATCATGATTCCTTCATCCCTGTCTCTAAGAGGAGAATGGCCACTTGCTACGGATGTTGTAGGGGGAACGCCAACTTAGGTATGGACTGAATGAAATGGCTTCTGAGATCATCTTTCAAATCTAGGAAGCTAGATGGCACAGCAGATCAAGTCCTGGGTCTGAAGTCAGGAAATCCTGAGTTCAAAACCTGTCTCAGACATAGCTATGTGACCCTGGACCAGTCACTTAACCCATGGCAGTCTCAGTTTTCCCATCTGTAAAATGGGAAAAATAACAGCATTTACCTCCGAGTTGTCATGAGGATGAGATAATATTTCTAAAGAGCTTAGCAAACTTTAAAGAGTTGTATAAATACTAACTGTATATTAACTGAGATTTTGTAACTCTATCATAGGTTTCTGTACTCACCCAGATTCAGATCATACCTTCACACTGTGGTTCTCAGGATACTTTTACATAATTTCCAATGACAATGAATTCTATTCAATCTGGGTATCTGTCTCTGCCACTTCTTTACCACCAGGTGACCCTCAATAATTCTCTGGTAGTCTGTGAGCTTGAAACCTATCATAGACATCCCATTTGCCTCTTAAGCAGTTTGCATAAATGTCAGACTTAACCAATAGCTTCTCCCTTTATATTTGAATGAGGACACTGCTGAAAATAAATGCTACACAGGTAGGAGAAATGGTTAAAATGAGATAGTCTTACCATGTTCTGGAAGGGACAAATTAAGAATCTATTTCCTTCCTTATCTGTGTATCTGTAGATCTATCTACCTATCTCTTATCCATCCATCCATCCATCCATCCATGCATCCATGCATCCATCCATCCATCCATCCATCCATCATCTACATTCACCCTCAGTCTAGATCAGTGGGGAAGTAAGAAAGTAAACACACAAAGCCACATGATTCTGATCCTTTATTGGAATGAGAAGGTCATACCCTTTATACTAAGGGATTCTCTTTAAATTGCCCAACATGGTAAATGCTATGAAACAGACCTAAGAATCAAAGGTATTCAACATGGCTAGAAATACTGCATCCTCAGCAAAGAAAGGAAGAGAATGAAATGGATTGCTTTTGTCCCAAAGTTGTAGGCATTTGTATCTTACTTAGATGATTCTTGTCTTGTCCTTTAAAATATTTTAAAGGAAAAAAGAAATTAAATACCTTTATGGTATACAGACTTGTGTATTATAGAGAATTAAGGTGCTTGCTCTTGTCCCTAACAGTTGTACTGAAAAGCAACTAGAAACACTGGGGTCACCCCAAAGGACTGAATTACAGGTTTGTAGTTTGGCGGGGGAAGGGATAGATAGGTGTGTATAGGAAATGGCTGTGTTAAAAATGACAGTTACTGAAGCTGTGGAAAGTGTATTTTACTACTGCAGCCCTCTTTCCTGTGACCCATAGTGGATTATCTAGTACAAAACACATGGGTGGGAGGAAATATAAGAGTGGGAGAGATAGGGAGAGGTGAGAAGAAGGGAGGTGCAGGGGTGGGGTAGGGCAGAAAGATGAAATAAAACAGAAACTAGACTTAAACTTCCCACTGAAATGATACTAATTATAAGTACAAGTCTGGAAACCATGACTATCCAAGATATCTGTGTGGGTAGGTACAGGTCCAAAATGTAGTTAAGAAAGTCCTGGAAAACTGCATATATTTGTGTAAAAATCATAAAGAATAAACTTTAAAAAACAGCTGCAGTAAAAGAAAGCTCAGTCCTGGTCAGGAACAGTGTCTGACTTGTTACCTAAAAAAAAAAAAATAGCCCTTTGCTAGTCTATTCACAGAGGATGAGGGGCAATTGCCCTGGAATCCTTCACTAAGTATGAACTGTGGAGAGAGAAGGAGGGCAGGGAGGGGTTGAGGCATCATATCTTCCTTTGAAAGTCTGGAACTTAAAACCTTGCCCTGCCTCTCCTTCCTCTTATCTGGGAACAAGGAAGAAATGAGCAGCCTCTGGAGAAGGGCTGGTGTCAGTAGCAAAAAGACAGGCCCCCAGGGGCTTAAGAGGGGGAAATGCTGAGGAGGCTTGCAGTTACCCAAACAGAAGGGGGTGCCTTGGATCCAAAGAGCCTGAGAATAGTTCCTCCAATGGAGTCCCTCCCCCCAGCTGACCCAAGAAGCACGTCCTTGCTCAGGGAAGGTCAATGGATGATACAAACATCCAGGATGCAGAACTTGGACCTGCAGGTGGGGCAAGGCACATGGTTGGAGAGCCAGGTTTCTGGGTGCTGCTGGTCCTGGCGGCTGGCAAACCACTTGCCCATGCAGGTCAGACACCACATGGGGCGGCAGTAACACTGCTGGCACTCACCGGCATCCGATTCCTGGCAGTTCTTCACCAGCTTAATGTTGGCCCTCGTCTGCATGCAGCCAATACAGGGCTCTAGCTCCTTCCAGGGCATTGAAGAGAGGAAAAAGCAAAACTAGTAACTCCCACACAAATAAAATCAGATTTAAATAACTGGGCAAACATCAACAGCTCATGGATAGGTTGAGACAATTCTACCAAAATTAAACTACCTGTTTAGTGCCCTACCAATCAAAAGTCCAAAAAATTACTTTAATGAGTTAGAAAAAGTGTTAAGTAAATTCATATGGAGAAATAAAAAAGTCAAGAATTTCCAGGGATTCAATGAAAAAAAGTGTAAAAGAAGGTGGCTTAGCCTTACCAGATCTAAAATTATATTATAAAGCATCAGTCATCAAAACTGGTCATTGTCATCTGGTATTAGCTAAGAAACAGATTAGTGGCCTAGTAGATAAAGCACCGGCCTTGAAGTCAGGAGTACCTGGGTTCAAATCCGGTCTCAGACACTTAACAATCACCTAGTTGTGTGGCCTTGGGCAAGCCACTTAAGCCCATTTGCCTTGCAAAAACCTAAAAAAAAAAAAAAAAAATAGAGTAGAGGACTAGAAATAGAGTGGAATAGACTAAGTACAGTAACAGTAAATGATTATAGCAATCTGATGTTTGATAAACCCAAAGAGTCCAGCTATTGGGAAAAAACTCTCTGACAAAAACTGCTGGGAAAATTGGAAGTTAGTATGGAAGAAACTTAGATTAGATCACACCCTTAAATTAGATCACACCCTTAGATCACACCCTTTACCAAGATAAGATCCAAATGGATACAGGATTTAGACACAAAAAAACAATATTATAAGCAAACTAGAAGATCAAGGACTAGTTTTTTTTTCCTTTAGGTTTTTGCAAGGCAATAGGCTTAAGTGGCTTGCCCAAGGCCACACAGCTAGGTGATTGTTAAGTGTCTGAGACCGGATTTGAACCCAGGTACTCCTGACTCCAGGGCCAGTGCTTTTATCCACTGCGCCACCTAGCCACCCCAAGGACTAGTTTGCCTGTCAGATCCACGGAAAGGGATCTTTATGACTAAGGAAGAGAAGGAGAACATTACTAAAAACAAACTAGATGATTTTGATTACATTAAATTAAAAAGCTTTTGCACAGACAAAACCACTGTAACCAAGATCAAAAGAAATGTAGTAAACTGGGAAACAATCTTTAAAACTAATGTTTCTGACAAAGTACTTATTTCTAAAATATACAGAGAACTGAATCAAATTAAAAAAAAAAAGCCATTCCCCAATTGACAAATGGTCAAAGTATATGCAAAGGCAATTTACAGATGAGGAGATCAAAACAATCCATAGTCATATGAAAAATTACTCTAAATCATTACTTATTAGATAAATGCAAATTAAAGCTTCTCTGAGGTACCACCTCACACCTCTCAGACTGGCCAATATGACCAGAAAGGACAATGATCATCATTGGAAGGGTTGTGGGAAATCTGTGACACTGTTACATTGTTGGTGGAGCTGTGAACTCATCCAGCCTTTCTGGTGAGAAATTTGGAACTATGCCCAAAGGGCAACAAAAATGTGCATACCCTTTGACCCAGAAATACCACTACTAGGCCTATATACTGAAGAGATGATGAAAAGGGGTAAAAACATCACTTGTACAAAAATCTTCATAGCAGCCCTGTTTGTAGTGGCAAAGAATTGGAAATCAAGTAAATGTCCTTCAATTGGGGAATGGCTTAGCACACTGTGGTATATGTATGTCATGGAACACTATTGTTCTATTAGAAACCAGGAGGGATGAGAATTCAGGGAAGCCTGGAGGGATTTGCATGAACTGATGCTGAGCAATATGAGCAGAACCAGAAGAACACTGTACACCCTAACAGCAACATGGGGGTGATGATCAACCTTGATGGACTTGCTCATTCCATCAGTGCAACAATCAGGGACAATTTTGGGCTGTCTGTGATGGATGATAACATCTGTATCCAGAGAAAGAACTGTGGAGTTTGAACAAAGAACTATTACATTTAGAAAAAAAAAAACCTACTATCTTATTGTCTGATCTTGCTATCTCTTATACTTTCTGTTTCTTCCTTGAGGATGTGATTTCTCTCTCATCACATGTAGAGACTGGCAGTTTGCCTTCTGTGGGGTGTGAGAAGGAAGTAGGATTGGGGAGGGAATTGCAAAATTCAAAAATAAATAAAATCTTTAAAAAAAATGAAAGAAAGAAAAAACTATTAACTCCCTTTCTGGTTCTTTTTAGAAAGAAGACCTGTGTACTTCAAGGCTTTTTTTAATTCAGTACAATTCAGTAAACAGGAACTAATTAATTCCCAAGTGTGCCCCCCCCTTCCCCTTCCACCTTCAAGAGACTCACAATTCAGATAAGAACAATAACTCACATTTCTATTGCCTCTGAAGGCTTTCAAAGGCTGTGAGATGAAGGCAGTAAAATGACTGCAGCCCTGATCTGATGGATGAATAAACAAGCTTAGGGAGGAAAGCTGAGTTGCCCTAGTCCTAGAACATGGAGAGTCACAGTTGGGTGGAGGTTAAGTTATCAAATGGTGACCCAGGATAATGCAGGACTGACTGGGAACATAGGGCTTAGAGCATAATGGGAGGATGGAGGGCAGTAATAGGAACTGGGGGTGGGGGAGAGAGAGAGACACACACACAGAGAGAGACAGAGAGAGGCTGTGTGTATGTGTGTGTCACACACTGTGAATGACAAGCAAGCAGCTTCAATTTTATTTGGCAGGTAACAGGATACTCTTGAAAAATGATCAGGAGCCTGACTTCTCAAATCTTTACCATTTTTTCTATGGAATAGAAAAGAAAGACAGAAATGGGGCAAGAAAGGTTGTTACTAGAAAAATCCCACTTTGGAGTCAGCTTTGATTTTGCTCTCTTTCCTCTCTGTTCAGCACCAAGTCCATCCCAAAGTTGGCATCTATGGAAGCACTTCCCCTGATGGCAATGGGCTGCCTGAGAGGCCTTCTGCTTGCCCACCCTTTGTCTGGATGCATCACAGTGCACTGAAAAAAGAGGCCAGCTGCTCTCAGCCCTGGCTGCTCAAGCTAACCCTCCAGGGAAGCCTTCTTTTCAGTCCCCAAACCCTCAAATTCAAGTGTGACCTTCCCAAGCAGGCCTTTGCTTTGCCTTGCCCTGCCCCTTGTACCCACCCCACCCAGGGCTGAGTCTTTCCAGATTTCCATGGTCCAGCTCTGCTCACATCTACAGTTTGGTCCAGTTTGATCTGCGTTGTTATTTAACTTACATGTGGCTGTACCTTGTCTTCCTAACAAGAGCACCAGCTCTCCAAGGCCAAGGGAACCATCTTAGACGGATTTTTGTGTTCTTCCCCCTTAGCACTAAGTACAATAAATACTCCAGTATTTATTGATCATTTACTTCCTAGCTGTAGTAGGAGCTCAATAAATACTCGTTGAATTGAATTTAATTAAATCTATTTTTTCCAACCAATTTATCACTTGGTTCCTTATAGCCACCCTCCCTGACTAAGACAAACTGAAGATTACAAAAAGGAATTCCTTATGGTGTAAAAGAAGTCACACATTATCCAGGCTCTCTCAGAACCAATTAAAGGGGCAGCATATATTGTCTCCTGCTGGGTATCAATTTACACCCAAATGAAAAACTCTCCTTGCTTTATCCATCTGGACACAGAGATACATCTCCACACAAGCAAGGCTAGATTTTTAAAGCTCATTTTGGTGAATACAAAAGTAACGAAATCTACAATAAAGAGGGTCAGGAAGGTAGTTAATCTAAAATACTCAACTCAGCCCAATATTTATTAAGCTCATACTGCATGAAAAGCCCTGTGCTAGCTAAAGGGGAAATAGAATTCAGATCGCAGCAGACAAAGGAAGTGCAAATATAGAATACAACATGAAGATGCACTGGAGCAGAGAGAGCACAGTGCTGCCAGAAGTCCTGGGGTGTCTGAGGTGGCATTTGTATTGGGGGCTTTAATGGAAGGGGTAGAAGTCAGTAAGTGGAACAAGGGAGGGAGGTCACTCTAAGACAGAGGGCTGATCTGGTAGTGGGAGAGTATAGGGAAACTAAGGGGAAAGTTACCTTAGTTTTACTACATGATGCAGAGGACTTTGGGCGGAGCAGGTGCTACAGCAGGCCTAAATCAGCTGAGAGTGCAAAGCAATAAGATAACTTTAGCTTTCATATTGCTAAATTGGGTTTTTTTTTTCATGGCATCCTAGGGGATGGGCAGTGTAAGTATTACAATGTCCAGGTCTTCCCATGGTTATCCAACTGCTCATCACCTGGGGAGATGTGGTCTGGGGATGAGCACAGAAGTCCAGCCTGGGAAGTGTCATCTGGGCCTGGGTGCTGTGTGCAAGAAGGCTAAGAACAGAGCCATGGGGACTCCACCCTTCATGTGCACTGGAAAAGGGGAGGTACAGCCAGAAGAGATAAAACTGAAGGCAGCTGTCCCTCCTGCCACACTCTATCAATGAAAAGGCAATAATGTCTCCCTCCTGCTCAGGCTTGCTCTGCTTCTTTCTCTCCCAAGGACTTTCTGCACAGAAAGTCATTTTCATCTCTCTTTATCTACTGACTCCTCCTCCACTGCCTCCACACAAGCCCAGATCTCCCTCCATCCCTTACGAAAAAACAAAGACAAAGTCCTTCACTTGACCCTGTCAGGTCCTCCAGCTACAGCCTATGTCTCTTCTTTCACCACAAGATCTGAGAACATACTTTCTACACCTGTTGTTTCTACAGCTTCACCTCCCACTCACTTGGCACCTCCTGGCAACCTGGCTTCCTATCCCTCTCCTTGTCCCACTCTTTTAACTGTTTAATCCAATGGTCTTCCACAATCCTCTCCCTGCTGACCCTGCTCCTCCTCCACCCTGCCTGGGGTTCTAATGCCCCTGTTTCGGGGCCCTCCTCCTACCCCTACTTGGTCTCCTTCATGAAATCATCACCCAATGAGTTCCATTGCCTGTGGGTGAGTATTCTCCAGGACTCAAACCTAGTCCCTTTGCCCTTCTCTCTTTAGGTGATCCTATCAACTTCCAAGTTTTCAATCATCAAGTTAATAGTCCTTGGTCTTTGTTCAAACTCCACGGTTCTTTCTCTCTGGATACAGATGGTATTCTCCATTGCAGACAGCCCCAAATTGTCCCTGATTGTTGCATTGATGGAATGAGCAAGTCCATCAAGGTTGATCATCATCCCATATTGCTGTTAGGGTGTATAGTGTTTTTCTGTATACCTTTAATTTAGAAAAAAAACCTGCTTTATTGTCTGATCTTGCTATCTCTTATGTTTCTTCCTTAAGGATATGATTTCTCTCTCATCACATTCAATTTGGATCAATGTATACCATGGAAACAATGTAAAGACTGACAAATTGCCTTCTGTGGGGAGTGGGGGGAGGGAAGGAAGATTAGGGGGAAAATTGTAAAACTCCAAATAAACAAAATCTTTAAGTACAAAAAAAAAAAAGAAAGTATGGTTAGAGTCAGTCTTACAGAAACTACCAATGAAAACTAAGCTTCTACCTGCCTTTCAGCCAACAGCCCTAGAATGGAAGGGAGGTGCTTATTGGCCTGCCATCTCACTGCCCCCACAGCTCAGACATGTTGCCTCCCCTGTTGTGTTAACTAACACACATGTGATGTGGGAACTTTTTCAACTTTCTCTTCTATCTATTATAGAAATGTATGTTCCTGCCAGCTGTGGGACAATTATCTCTGTTTCCATTCCTCAGATCAACAAATCAAGTATTTATTAATAGCCTAGGTGCTGGGGAGAGAACAAGTAGAAAGAATGAAATGATCTTTACATCCTAATTTTGGAGCCAACAGGTATTTATAAATATAAATATATACCAACAGGATAAATATAAAAATTTATACATACACAAAGTAGTTTGGGAGGAAAGGTTAGCAATTGCAGGAGGACCAAGAAAAAGTGCTCCTGCAGAAGACGGTGCCTAAGGAAGAGAAGGGACTCTATGAAACAGAGGGGAGCACTTCTCATTTACAGGCCAGGGGGGCAGCCAGTGCAAAGGCAGGCCAGTGTTACGTTGTGAGGGATAGCTAAGTTGGCATTAAAACTTTTGCCATTGCTGACTTGACTCTTAAGACTATATTTGGGGGGTGGCTGGGTGGCGTGGTGGATAGAGCACCAGGCCCGGAGTCAGGAGTACCTGAGTTCAAATCCAGGCTCAGACACTTAATACTTACCTAGCTGTGTGGCCTTGGGCAAGTTCCTTAACCCCATTGCCTTGCAAAAAAACCAAAACAAAACCAAAAAGACTATATTTGACTGGATATACTTACCTGGCTGCTGGGGATGGAATAAGGTGGGTTGGTCTCCACCAAGGATGTAAATGTTTCCAGAAACAAGTCACCAAGACTCTGGTGGATGACCACGTTGGCAGCATTGCGGATGGGGGCATGGAGTTTCTCCCTTAGCTCACCATATTCTGTAGAATTCAACCTGAATGAGAGGAGGGAAAAGGAAGATCATTTCTTCATTCTGCTTGTCCTAGGATTTAGAATATGAAGGAGTCTTTGAGGTGATCTAATCCAGTTCTCTCATTTGACAGATGCAGAAACCAAGTCCTGGGAGTTAGTGGACTTGCTGAGATTCAAGGTTAATAAATGACAGACCTGGTTCCTTGACTCCAAATCCAGGGCCCTTTCCACTAATCTACTTTGCCTCTGCTTCAGGTTTAGTGAGGAAATATCATTTGCAATAATAATCTTTGCATTGTTCTAGGTCAAATTTTCTGACCTTACTTGTGACAACTCTCCTTCGCTTTATGAATGTTTCAGGCTCTTCCAAGGGTTCACTTAGTTTTGGTTTATCCTCTCTGCCCTCAGTTTGATCATCTATATGAATAAAGATTAAAAAAAAATAAGGACATAAGTATGAGGTTAGATTTGACTTAGGTCTCCCCTGAACCCAGGTCAAGTGCTATCTCTACTTCACTGTAGCTGACTTCTCTACCTCAGAATTGTGGTGGGGATGAAATGTTCTCCAGGTAATCCCAAGGTGAACAGTTTGGAGTGTAATGGTTTGAGGTCACTGAAGTGCACCCAGAAAAAAGTAATAAAAATGGTGAAGGACCCAGAAACCAGGCATATAAGTATTTTTAAAATTTTTTTTAGGTTTTGCTAGGCAATGGGCTTAAGTGGCTTGCCCAAGGACACACAGCTAAGGTAATTATTACGTGTCTGAGGCCAGATTTGAACTCAAGTATTCCTGACACTGCCCCAAATAAGTATTTCTTGAAAGAGCTGCTGTGGATGATAATTTTGTAGAGGACGCACTTGCTATTCTTCAAAAAGCTAATGTATCTTAACTGACAGAGGGATTATATTTGTTTTGGTCAATCCCAGGGGAAACATTGGGAGTAGAAGCTAGAAGATATGGAGACACCATTTTCAGCCAGAGGTAACTGGAGCTGTCCTAGAATGAAATGAGCTGCCTCCAGAAACAGTAAAATCTCCTTTCAAAATTGTTTTTCCAGGGCGCCTAGGTGGCATAGTGGATAAAGCACCAGCCTTGGAGACACATAATAATTACCTAGCTGTGTGGCCTTGGGCAAGCCACTTAACCCCATTTGCCTTGCAAAAACAAAAAACAAAAAACAAAAAAAAACCCCAAAATTGTTTTTCCAGTAGAGGCAGGGGGATCACCTGCTGAGGAGGTTGCAGATAGGATTCATTCATTCTACTAGGGAGGGACGAACTAAAAGCTTGCTTGGGTCCCTTCCCACTCTGAGATGAGCAACATAAACAAAAATGCAGTAAAGAATCAGTCATCATCATCATCTCATTTTTAAAATAGCGTTCAGATAGAAAAAGTACTGGTGCACTCTTTCATATTTAATATTTTAGGGACTGTTACACAGGTTGATAAAGTCAATTCTGCATGTATAAGTCACAGGACCAAAGTTTTAGAGGGTTCTCTAGTCCAAATCCCCCTTTTCACAGATGAGGAAACTGAGGCTTAGTGCAGAGGACTTCCTCAAGGTCACATAGGCAGTAAGTGCCAGAGGGCAAATTTGAACCCTGGTCCTCAGGAAGGAAGCAAACATTTATTAATCACTAGGATTATACTAAGAAAAGTACTTCAGAGATTATCTCATTTGATCCTCACAATAATAACTCTGGAAGGAAGGTGCTAGCATGAGTCTATCAACTGAGGAAACTGAGATAGACAGTGGCAAAGTGACCTGCCCTTTTAAGTATCTGAGGTTAGATTTGAACTCAGGTCTCCCAGAACCTAAGTCAAATGTTATCTTTACTGCACTGTAGATGACTTCAGAAAGAACAAACTTGCCTCTCTATTAGGCTAACAATCAATCGAGAAACATTTATTAAGAGCCTGTTATTTGTCGGAGCAGCTAGGTGGCACAGTGGATAGATAGACTTGAGTTCAAATACAGCCTCAGACACTCGCTGTGAGACACTGGACAAGTCATTTAGCCCTGTTTGCCTCAGTTTCCTCAGCCCCCAAAAAATTGGAGAAGGAAATTTCAAACTACTGCAGTATCTTTGCCAAAAAAAGTCTTGAAGACTTGAAGCAAGAAGGCTGAGATGAGGAGGCAGAACATTCTAGGTATGGGAGCCTGCCAGGGGAGAAGCCAGAGCCAAATTAGAGTGTCTTGTCTGAAGAAGTAGTCAGGAGGCAGTGTCACTGGATGAAAGAGTAAAAAGACTGGCAAGATAGAAGGCAAGCTAGCCTGCCTGGCATTGGTGGTCCCTTACACGGGAGGGCAGCTCTGACTAGTACCAAGGTCTTCCTCCTTTTCTCTTTCCCTACTCATTCTAGCTTTGCTCTCTAGGACCAACCAGATCAAAATGAATCGTCTATACATATGATGGGACTTCAGATACTTGAAAATCTGATTGGATCAACTGTATTCCAGATTGTACCTTCAAGTTCTTAGAAAAGTCCATTATCACCATCTTGACAGACCTAGGACAAGCCATTATTCTGATGATGGTGTCATGGAAAAAAATTGCACTTGGCATCATGGGAGAACTGGGTTCAAACCCGGTCTTTGGTTTTGCTGTGTTCACGACTGTGGACAAGATACTTATCCTTCCTCATCTAAAAAACAATAAGTCCTTGAAAGGGTATGATGAAAATGTTTCACAAATTTCTAAGTATCTTATAAATGAAAGTTATTATGATGATCGTTATTATGGAGTCATCTGGATCCCTTCCTCATCTCAGATGAGAATAAAAATACATGATTGGGTACCTGGCCTTTGATTTTCTGGGAAAATAATTCATTTTGAGGTGGAACAATAGTGATGGGAACAGGGGCAGCTAGGTGGTGCAGTGAATAGAGCACCGGCCCTGGAGTTAGGAGTACCTGAGTTCAAATCCATCCCAGACACTTAATTACCTAGCTGTGTGGCCTTAGGCAAGCCACTTAACCCCATTGCCTTGTAAAAAAAACAAAAACAAAAAAAAGTGATGGGAGGAAACTTGTGGCTTAAAAAAATGAATTCTTTCTAGATTTGTGAGAAACCATTGGTTATCAACTGTGTCCTAAATTGGATGAAAGAGAACAAATAGACTGAGGGACACACTCTTGGCTTATGGGATGGTGATGTGTTTGAGGAAATGAGCTGGTGAGAATTATTCTGATTTCCCAGGTAAAAGACTTTAAATCAGACCAAGGGAGAAAAAAAACTCTCTCTGCAGACCCTGATGGATTTTTCCCAGTCTTATGGTTTCCCTAAGCACCTGCTTTACTAATTCATGGTGCGATAAGGGAAGGATGTTTATAACCAGACCTACAAGAGTGTGCTAGAGCCAAGAGCAGCTCAAATAAACTTTAATCTTCACTCAAGCAAATGAAAATATATCTAGCTTTCTCTAAACACAGTATTTTCAGCAGATCACTTTTTTAGAAAACTATATTTAAAAGTTTTATTGATTTTGTTTTTCACAAAATCATTTCTCAACAAGCCCACCAATCTCCCACTGATTCTTCCTGTGTAAGTTAAACAAATTCAACCATGAGTTAACTGCATCTGAAGTTCTCTACCCACATTTTCTCACTTTTCCACCAAGAGGAAGTGAGGGTCAGCGTAGCTGAAGGATTGAGGGGCAGAATTGGGGGAGACAAAAGTCATTAATGCCTTCATGTACCCACTGTCATTTTGATGGAATAGGTACAATAATAACAGGTTAACTAGGGGTGGCTAGGTGGCACAATGGATAAAGCACCAGCCCTAGAGTCAGGAGTACCTGAGTTCAAATCTGGTCTCAGACACTTAATAATTACCTAGCTGTGTGGCCTTGGGCAAGCCACTTAACCCCGTTTGCCTTGCAAAAAAAAAAACCCTAAAAAAAACCAGGTTAACTAGGTGATCCTGAAGAAGTCTCTTCCCATTTCACCTTCTGGGGGGGGGACCTCATTTTCCCCAATTGCTCAAAGGGGAAGTTGAACTTTGAGACTTTTCAGGTCCCTCCCTGCTCTGACATTCCAAGGAAGAACCCAGTTTTGGCAATCCCTTTCTGTTCCCAGGGTTCTTTCAACTCCAGTGCTCTGGGATTCTAGGTGAGACATAAGAGCCTCAGAGGTTCTCTGAGAAGTCCCACTCAGATGGCAAAGTTCAGAGCCAGTCTTTATCAGGACAATAGATTTCTAGGAGTGTGGCCAAAACAGTGACATCCATACCCTGACCCACCATGTTGGGAAATTAGAATAAGGCCGACTGTCTTGGTCCATGAGGGCCTATGGATCCAAATACACACTTGAGTCTTGCTACGTACAGCATCTGTGAATCACCACACAAAACACAGAATACCTGAGTGAGAGGTAGGGACTCAGAGACCATTTAGACCAAGCTCCTTATTTTACCTAGGAGAAAACCAAGCCCCTGAGAGAGGATGTGCCTGGCTCAGAGCTAGAATTGCAACCCAGGTCTCTAGAGTGGATTAAGTTTAGTTGAGTAGATTCTGGTTCATATTCTGGCAGCCAGAATTCTACTCTGAGATGTGACAGCCCTATGGTCCAGGACGGTGTGTGCTTGGGGAGACTCATTCAGTGTTGGCACAAGAGCTGGAAGCTCGTAGGAAGAATCCCAGGAGAGAAGGGTCTTCACTTGTTCTGTGTCACTGATCCTGAGGCAGTCTGGTAAAACCTAGGCATGCCTTCTCAGAATAATGGGCTAGAGTCTACATTCATAGTTGAAGGAGCTACTGAAGTTCATTTAGAGGGAAGCAAAAAAAAAAAAAGATCTATTTTTTTCCCCTATTAGTTTCTCAGACACACCTGAAATCTCTTTGTGGGCCCTTTGGGGGGGGGGGGAGCTATGGCCTATGGGTTAGAAGCTCTGCCATAAAGCTAAGAATCTGTCCAGGGAAGGCTTATCCCTTTTACTTTACACCTTGATTTCCTTTTTTTTAAGGTGTTTTTTTTTTTGCAAGGCAATGGGGTTAAGTGGCTTGCCCAAGGCCACACAGCTAGGTAATTATTAAGTGTCTGAGACCGGATTTGAACCCAAGTTCTCCTGACTCCAAGGCTGGTGCTTTATCCACTATACCACCTAGCCACCCCTACACCTTGATTTTCTAGAGAAAAGGAAAACTCCACTGTTTCATAATCGTAATCTCTGTATTTAAAGACACTCTCCAAGGGCCATGAGTATATAACAAGTTTCCCAGGAGGGCATCAGTGATGAGAAAGTTCAGGGGAAGCCCTGATGTCAGAGGGACAAGAACTTTGTTTAGTCTGGTCTGGAGTATAGAATGTGGGAATCAGTTACAGAGGTGGATTTTGGTTCAAAGTAAGGAAATAATCCCAGACTTTGATCCCATTATCTGCTATGTTTAGGTTCCTGTGGTAGGGACCACAAAGAGATGAACCAGAAGATTCCTGCCCTTACAGAGCTCACTGTCTAATGGGGCAGATGACACCAGAAAATAGAAGGAAGTAAAGAAACCGAATGTGTTACAGGCAGCTTGTTGACACAGTGGATTTAGAACAAGGAGTCCAAATCTGGTCTTTACATTTTTTTAATCTAATTACTGAGAAACATTTCTTTTGACTGGTTGATCAACATAAAGACAGGCAAGTGAAGAAACCCTGACGGTTGATATTAGGTAGGGCACACCCCATGC
The DNA here is from genome assembly GCF_037893015.1 of Macrotis lagotis. Classification (NCBI taxonomy): domain Eukaryota; kingdom Metazoa; phylum Chordata; class Mammalia; order Peramelemorphia; family Peramelidae; genus Macrotis; species Macrotis lagotis. Next base: position 224,005,158 of record NC_133660.1, on the reverse strand, counting down.
AGATGAAATTATCCATCTTTTGAAGTGCTGAAGAATTCCGGTCTCTTTAAAAGAAGTTCAAAACCAATTCGGGACTTAGCTGATTCTCTCCTAAACTAAATTTGCTCATGATCTATGGACAGAATGAAACAAAGCCAAGTTCGAACTGACCCACTGACCAATTTCATCTGGAAATGGAGATGTATTAATAAATATAAAAGAGATTTGATTCATGCAGCTTGCCCCCAGAGGCCGGAGTGAGAAGAACAAACTGCTGCAGGGAGACATCTTTGAGTTCAATCTAGGGATAAACTCCCAAGAGTTAGAGATGTAGGGAATGGACTGCCTTTAGAAGCAGGGAAGCAACTCTCCATCATGGAGGTCTCTAACAAAGGCTGGGTTAGTGGCCAGGTCAGGGACAGCAAGAATACAAGGAAGAGAATTTGCTTACCGGATGTCAAAAGTTTTGACAAGAGGATTGATACTGGCCACTTGGATGGTAAGGAACTGCACAGGCAGATTAGAGTCTGGTGAGAGCTCGTGCTGGCGTGACTCAGTCACCGTCAGGTGGATGTCCTGCTGCTGAGCCACATGGATGCGGTAGGTGGTCACCTTCATGACCCATGTGTCAGTCACAATCACCCGAGCACCCGGAGCCCCCGTGGCAAACTTGTCGATGCGTCGGAACTCAGTGTTGATGGAGGATGCCACCGCTCGCCACCCTGACTGTGGAAGGGCATGGAGCGCCAGCGTCCTGGCTAATGGGTGGTGTTCCCACCTGTTCCGGGACCAGTAGTAAGCAACGGTGCAGGTGATGCTGGGAAAGGAGACTGACAGGAGAAGGAATAGTTTCCAGCCTTCTGGAGCCTGGTTGAAATAATACAGTTGCTTTTCAGATGCCGCAAAGCACATACCAAGGTAATATCCTGCAAAGCAAAGAGCAAACAAAGGTTCTGCTCTTAGAAGACAGGGAGTAAAGGGATCCCACCCATTATCTGTAAGGTCTATGGTTTACAGAACCTACAAAAGTTCATTTCTTTCCTCTCTAGCACTTGAAGGAGGTTCCAATATCTTCACTTATTCAATTAAAAAAACTGAGGAAGGAGATCAAAAATTGGGAAGACAGAATACCTGCTTCTCAAGAAGTTCACAATCTAATATGATGGATTAGGTGCCCAAAGGAGAGCTTGTTTTATTATTGTGATTGTGCTTATTAACAGCAATAATAATGATGATGATGATGATGATCTTCTACTAAAGGCATGGGATCATAAATCAAGAGTTGACAAGACTCTTAGCTCTCCAGTCTAACTCCCTCATTTTACAGAGGGGGAAACAAAGGCATAGAGAGGTTAGGAGACTTGCCCAAGTAATGCAACATTAAGAGAACTAGGATTCAAGGCTAGGTCCCTTGGCTCCAAACTCAGCACTCTTTCAGCCTTAAGATCTAAGTTCTCCTGACAAGGTGTTCCTGGATCAGGGAAGGCTGGGGAGCAGCACTCCTGCTTGAGAAGCTTTCAGATGGCCAGCAGGTCACTCAGGGTATTCATAGTAGCCTTACAAAAGTTCTGGCCACAGCAATTCTAAGGATCGTCTTCTAAATCAAAGATCTGTATGGGTGGGAGAAGGGCCCACAGTCACAAAAACAAACATCTTGGAAAGACAGAAGCATTGACATGAACATGCATCAACGCGAATTTTTCTTATGGCCATTTTTAATTTTCAGAGACCTTTCAACAAGAGGTCATTCCTCAGCTCCTAGAAAGGCTAGAGGTTTGTTGATGGAACTATCAATGATCACCAACACCAGTGCTGTGTTATAGGGTAGTAAAGAGAGCCCTTAATTGGAGACCCCAGTGTCCTGGCCTGAGTTGATTTAGCTGGGTGACTTTTGGGCAGGTAGTGTTACTCGCTGAGCACTGATTTCTTCGACTATAAAATTAGAACAATCCCTGCTTACACTTACACTGTTTATTCTCCTGGTTCACTTTGATTGGGGGGGGGGTTGGATATGAAATTTCATTAGCCCTGGGACCTCTCTCTCTTGTAGAAGTTGCCTCCAAGGATGCAGACCAACAGCCATATTGTGTTGTGAGGGGGGGGGGGCGGTGGCTCTAGACTTGATTGAATTCAGGTGTGGGACCTGAGATCACAGTGCTCCACAGGATGTGCTAGAAAAGTACATTCCTTTGAGTTCTGGGACTCTGGGAAAGTCACTGGTCCCTAAAGTGACTCTCAGCTCTCAATCTATGAACTGAGGAACCCACATTCAATCAAAATGAATTCAACAAGCACTTTATTAAGGGACTACAGCTAGGGCCAGGAGATTCAAAAATAAAAATGAACCCATTCCTCCCTCCAGGAGAATGTACATGGGTAAATAAGGACAAAACGTGTGAATGCAAAGAAATAACAGTGGGGAGAAAGGAGGAGAGCCTGGTGCAGATTGTAGGCCTTCAAGAGCCCCTCTTAGAAAGTATCCATTCAGCAAAGTGGACAGATTTTGCAAAAGCATGGAGATGAGAGAGGGAAAGTTGAATATAAGGAATAGTCAGCAGACTGGCTTGATTGGACTGAAAAGTCAATGAAGGAGAATAATGGGTAGTTTGGAAAGGTAGTCTACAGTCAAACTGCAAAGGGTTTTAAATACCAAAAAAGGGGAGTTGGTATTTAATTCTAGAGGCAATAAGAAGCCTCTGAAGCTTCTTGAGCTAGGGAGGAAGTGACATGGACACAATCACCTGTAATTTTGCCTTACTGACTTGATAATTGTTTGGAGGAGAGAAAGATGACTTGCAGAATCCAGGGTTATATAGACAGTAGGACACCTCTCCTGCCATCTCCCCTTCCCAACCCCTAGCCCACATCACATAGCCCAGACACTAGCTCTCAGTGCCTATCCATTGGTTTGTTGCAAGAATCAGATGGAATCATGCCTGTCTATAAAATGTTATATAAAAACTCAACTCAATTTTACCAACAATAATTATGGACTTAAAATGAAGATCTTGGACTTACTGTTGGGGAATGGGGAGGCAAAGATGTAAAAGAACACAGACCCTGCCCTCGAGAAACTTAGAACCCAACAGAGGGAACAGGACACATGAACAAGTACAGTACAAGGGAGAGTGGAACATGGTGAAGGGGAGAACTAGACAAAAAGAAAAGATGAGGAGGAAAATGACCACTTTCCTCCTGGTGAGATTTTTAGAGAAGACTTCTGATGGGAAGTGGCAACTGACCTGAGCCAGAGTTTTTAAAAAATGTTTCTGTTATTCTCTAACTCTGGAATCTCTTCCCAATTTTTGACTCTATCCACTCTCTATCAGTTTAGAGCGCTTCTCAAAAAATCTTCTTTAATCCCCCTTCACCTCTCTCCATCAAGCCTCCTAATTTGTTTTTTTAAATGTTATTTACATGCAAAGATAGCTTTCAACATTCATCCTTTTGCAAGTGTTGGAAGTTTCACATTTTTCTAACTCCCTCCCCTCCCTCCCCCTTCCCCAGCATCATATATTAGATTGTGAACAATGAGTAATCTGATACAGGTTATTCATGTACAATCATAAAACCTCTTAATTTGAATAATTTTCATTTGTGGAGCCCTTTTTCTTTGTTTCCTTCCTCCTTTCTTTTCACATCTAAGTTTTTCTTAAAGAGATCATTCCTTTTTATGGATTCTACACTGACATGTTCATTTTTTTAATGTTCATTTTTATCTTTTTTTATTAATTTTTTTAAACTTAAGGCAATGGGGTTAAGTGACTAACTGAAGGTCACACAGCTAGGCTCTATCCACTGTGCCACCTAACTGCCCCTCATTTTTATCTTAATATTATTTTTTCCAATTACATTAAAGATAGTTTTTAATATTGATTTTTTTGTAAAATTTTTAGTTCCAAATTTTTCTCCCTTCCTCCTCCTCCCCCCAAGACAGCAAGCAGTCTGATATAGTTTACATGTAAACAACCTATATATTCATTCTTTATTCCCTCATTACTGGAACAGCTTCTGAGAGATTAAAGTTCTCTCTCCTCTGTCCCATGCCTCTATTAATTATTACATTGGCAGACTATGTTCAATCCTTCCTTCTTCCACCCTTTCTTTTGCTGTTTGTTTTTGATGTACATTGTTCTGGAAAGCCTCACAGCTAGAAACAGCTATTCATGGAAAAGGCAATTATTGTTCGGTTGGTATCATTTTCTATACTGAATCATTAAACTCCCTCCTGAACCACAGCACTTATCCCTTCTAAAAATAGTAAGAACAGCCTAATTCTAGATCTAGGTAATCCTTTTTCAACTTTTAGATTCTATTTTTTTAATATAAAATTTATTTTAACTTCCTTTGACAAGTACTTATATTCAATTATATAAACAAGCACATAAATGAAAATAAGAAATTGAGGGAATGCCCATCAATCAAGGAATGGCTGCACAATATTTTCAGAACAATCCAAAACAATTCTGTCCATCTCAAGAGAAAGAATTAATGGATTCTGAATGCAGATTGAAGTATAATTTTTTTCACTTTATTCTTTTTGTTTGGGCTTTTTTTTTGGCAAGGCAGCTAACATGAAAATAAAGTTTGTATGATTCCACAAATAAAATGGATATCACATTTCTGGCCTTTATAATGGATGGGGGAGGTGAGAGAGGAAGGGAAATAATTAGGAACTCAAATTAAAAAAAAATCAACATTAGGAATAATAAATTTTTGAAATAAACAAATAAGTATTCAGAGAAAGAACTGTGGGGTTTGAACAAAGATCAAGGACTACTAACTTTAATTTAGGAAAAAAAACCTGATATCTTATTGTCTGATCTTGCTATCTCTTGTACTTCATGTTTCTTCCTTAAGGATATGATTTCTCTCTCATCACATTCAATTTGGATCAATGTATACCATGGAAACAATGTAAAGACTGGCAAATTGCTTTCTGTGGGGGTGGGAGGAAGGAAGAAAGATTGGGGGGAAAAATTGCAAAACTCAAAATAAAAAAAATCTTTTTTTATAAAAAGGAACTAAACAAATGAAAATGAGAAAAAAGAATTCATTTTGAAACAAAGAAGGATTTATAGATTATTGTACCAGAGTCCTGCGTCTATAATCAAGGAGATCCAAGTTCAAATTCACCTCAGATATTTAGTAGCAATGTGACCTTGAGTAAGTCAATTAATCTCTCATCCTTCATTTCCTTCAACATAAAATAAGGAAAATAAGATTACCTACTTCTCAGGCTTATTGTAGAGATGATATAATGTTTGCAAAGCTCTGCGAAATTTTTTTTTGCAAGGAAATGGGGTTAAGTGGCTTGCCCGAGGCCACACAGCTAGGTCATTATTAAGTGTCTGAGGCCGGATTTGAACCCAGGTCCTCCTGACTCCAGGGCCGGTGCTCCATCCACTGTGCCACCTAGCCACTCCCCCGCCACGGCTTTTTTTTTCTTTTTAAACACAAAAAGAAAGCAATTTGGAATTTGGTCATCGGGAAGCCACACTGTTCACTGCGTTGCCTTCATCCCGTTTACTTCATGTCGGCATCTCTCCCAGCTCGGATTAAAAATAAACCCCAGGGGCGGCTGTGTGGCCTTGGCCGAGCCACTGAACCCCACCGCTTTGGAAAAAAACAAAGCAAAACCTAATTTAAAAAAAAAGATAGGCGCAGCTGGGTGGCACAGTGGATGGAGCACCGGCCCTGGAGTCAGGAGGACCTGGGTTCAAATCCGATCTCAGACACTTAATAATTCCCTAGCTGTGTGGCCTCGGGCAAGCCACTTAAGCCCGTTTGCCTTGCAAAAACCTAATAAAAACTAAAGATAAACTCCTCCGGGGGAAAGATTTGTGATCCTGGTGTTCATCCCCTAATCTTCTCAGTAACCTGGCACAAAAGGAGGAGCGTTATAAATCCTGGGTGGCCGGAAGAGGAAGTTTAATAACGGGGGGGGGGGAGAGGGAGGGAGGAAGCTTTTCATAGTAAATAAATACAGCGGACAGTTTGATAAGGTTTGTTTATTTAGGGCCCTTCCCCGCCGGCTAGGTCCCCGGAAGACCCACCCACCTGTCCCGGGCTGGGCTGGACCCCGGGGGTCCCGACGGGCTCTGGCCCACGGGCCGAAGCGCCCGGAGAGCCCGGCCGGCGGGCTACGCGGCAGCCTCGTGGGCACCGCTCGTGGGCACCCCTCGCAGGCTCCCTCTCGGGGTGCCCGGCCCGGGCCGGCAGCCGCACTCACCCAGCGGAAGCAGCGAGTGGACCAGCATGGTGACCGTGGTCCTGCGCAGGTGGTACTGCACGAAGGCCACGTCCTCGATGCCCAGCCAGCCGGACAGCAGGTTCTGCACCGTCAGCCCCGCCGAGTGGAACTCGTTGGGCGTGAAGACGAAGCAGACGGAGAACACGATGTAGGCCAGGGTGAAGGTCACCTCGGGGCTGTCCATGCCGGCCCGCCGGGGGCCGTCCGGCCGCCCCAGGGAGGCAGGAGCGGCGGCTGGCCCAGGCCGGAGGAGCCCCGGCGCCGCCCCGCCCCCGCTCCGGGCCCGAGGACTTCCGCTCCGCCGCCCGGGGGCCGCCGGGAAATGTAGTTTCCACGACGTGGTGGGCGCGGCCTCCCCTCGGGGCGGGCTGGACGAAGACCAGCCCGGGCAAAGCAGCTCCCCTGCCGGCCGCCTTCCCTTCTCTGCGCCGTCATGGCCTCCCTTCAAGAGAGCGAGCCGAGGCTACTTAAAGGGGGCCTAGCGGGGCCGCTGCGCGTGTTGACCCAGGCGGACACAGAGACAAGGACGCCAGTTCCGGGCCTCCCGCCACGCGGCTTCTCGATGACCCGGCGGGGAGGCTGTGGCGGTGCGGGGCCGAAGCGTCTGTAACGTGACCGGATGTTATTGTGGCAACTTCGGCCTCCTGCCGTCACACGTGCTGTTCTGGCTTTGCCTCCTCTCCCCGCAGTCTCCTCGTGGGAAAATGTTCACGAGCCCTTCTCAGACAGCTGCTAAGCTCTCCCTGCCGCCACTTCCCTCTTCTTTCCTCCTTCCTCTTCCCCTCTTTTTTCTTTTTTTTTCTTTAGGTTTGTTTGTTGTTGTTCTTGGGGGTTTATTTTGCTAGGCAAATAGTGGCTTGCCCCAGGCCACACAGCTACGTAATTGTTAAGTGTCTGAAACCGGATTTGAACTCAGGTGCTCCTGACTCCAGGGTCCGTGCTCTATCCACCGCACCACCTAGCCGCCCCTCCTCTTTTTTTTCCTAACCAATGATAATTTATTTTGATTCCAGTTTTTGCTACCATAATAAATGCTACTGTCCTCATTTTGGCGCATGTGAATGTTTTCTTTTTGCCATGACTTCCTCAAGGTATCTTCTGCCTGGCAGAGGCATCTTTGGATCAAAAGGAGCAGACATCTTAGTCATTTTTATTTGCATAATTCCAAATTGATTTCCAGAATAGTTGTGCCAATTCAAAACTCAGCCAACGCTGCCAGTTTCTATGGTTTGTCATCTTAAGGATATATGTAAATATGTAGGTACATAGAGTATTATATATAGTCACTTATAGTAATGTATTATATACTACATACATTAAATTATTGTTCTAATAATTTATATATAGATATAACATATATTATAACATGCAGATGTATACACATATAACACACAGATGTATCCATGTGTGTCCATGTGTTTATACACACATATACATTCATACATACACATTCAGATCTATGAATATAAATTATATGTGAATAAACATATAAATGTCTACATATACACACAATAGAGGGGCAAGTAGCTGATCTTCAAGTTCTTTTCAGGCTCTGACATTTTCTGTGTATATGTATATATAATATATATACATATATATATATATATATATAATATGTATACAAAGAGAGACAGAGATACTTGGAGATCAGCTGTTTTATCCTTTATTTTTTTACAGAAGATGAAACAGAGAGAGTAGGTAGGAGTGAGAACAGAATTAGAAGCCATCGAGAACTTTTTCTACAGCATCACACTCTCTAAATAACCAAAACTCTCAAACATAAAAATAATTTTCATTCATTCATTCTCTCAACACATTATTGAATATTTTGCTAGCATTAGCAGTGCTTTATACCATGAATACTCTTCTGCCTGTTAGTGATATTTAGAATTCTAACTTTGCTTCAAAACTCTGCTCAAGTGAAAGTGCTGGGGTCTCTCTGCAACTCCCCGCAAACTTCCCTCACCCCCCCCAAAAGCATTTACTGGTAATTTATTTTGTACTTTCATATTTAAATGTTTGTTAATTAATTGATGTATCCAAAGTACTTACATAGGTCCTGAGGGTAAAATGGCAGGCAAGAAAGGAACTTATTATCTGAGGAAAGTAAACAGTTAACTTTGATATAAGGCAGAATATAATTAGTGCAAAGAAGAGAGCCAGGCCTATGAGGTATTTGAGGAGGGAGATTTCTCTGCATTTGAGAGGAAATGATGCCTGAGCTAAACCTTGGAGGAAGGAAGGGATTTTTGACAGAGATAGAGATCAGAGGAGTCTATTATAGGCATAGTACATAATGTGAATAAAGGCAGGGGATCAGAGAAGTCAATAAGGTGGAAAGAGATCAGCTGCCAAAATTTCCAGTGTAAAGGTCTGACTGTTACTTTTAAATTCAAATATGTGCTGTAGCTCAGAAGTTCTCAGGAACCCTTTCATGGGGTTCTTTGAGGTCTAAATTATTATAATTTTGAATATGGTAAATATTAATAGCTCTTGATGGGAATCTCAATAATTTTAAAAAGCATAAAGGAGTCCTGAGAGAAAAAAATTGAGAACAATTGAATTTCAGAAAAGAATTGAAGGTAAGGTCTTCCATAACCGGGCTCTTAGCTTTTTCAATCATATTTCATATTATTTTTCTAAAGGGACTTCATTTCAGTTAAAATAGCTTTTTTCCAAACTTGCTGTTCCAGCTCCTCTTTCTCATCTCCCACTTCCAAATCTTTGTCTTCCTTCAAGGCTTCAATAGAGGTCACCTGGATTTCCTTATTTTCTAGTGCTTTCTCTCTGCAAATTATCTTTAAAAAATTTCACTTGTGTCTATATGGTATCCGTTCAAAAAAATACTATAGGGGTGGCTAGGTGGTGCAGTGGATAGAGTGGATAGAGCACCAGCCCTGGAGTCAGAGTACTTGAGTTCAAATCAGGCCTCAGACACTTAATAATTGCCTAGCTTTGTGGCCTTGGGCAAGCCACTTAACCCCATTGCCTTACAAAAAAACTTAAAAAAAAAATCATATAAGTTCCTTTCAGGCAAGAAATGTTTCGGTAATTCAAAAAGTCGATTAGAAAGCATTTATTAAATACCTTATTAAGTGGCTACCACCAGAAAAATCAAGACAGAAATGAGAGTGCTTGCTCTCAATAAATAAATGCAAAATATTCATGAAAATGAATACAAAGTAATTGAGAGGGACAAAAACAACTGGGAAAATGAGGAAAGGCTAAAGGATATGGCACTATGATTAACTGAGATCTCTATGCAAATGATTCACAGGCACTCCCTAGAAATCCAACATTGGAGATTTCAAACTGAATGTTCTGGAGATATCTTCAAACCAACATATCCAAAATAGAACTCATTATTCCCCTCCTCACCCCCTCCCCCTATCAAAACAAAAAACTCTCCAATTCCAAATTTCCTTATTTCAGTTGAAATTATACAAATCTTACAATCTTCTCAAAAAACTTACTATTCAGAGGGAAGGAGAAGGAAAGTGAAGGAGGGTCAAAAACCTTGCAAAAAAAAAAATGATTGGTAAAAACTACCATTACATGTTGTTGGAAAAACAAATAAAGGGGCAGCTAGGTGGCACAGGGAGTAGAGCACCGGCCATGGAGTCAGGAGGACCTGAATTCAAATCCAGCCTCAGACACTTAATAATTACCCAGCTGTGTGACCTTGGGCAAATCATTTAACCCCATTGCCTTGCAAAAACAACAAAAATTTTTTAAATAAAAAAATAAATTAAAAATCTTTACTATCTATCCCAATCAATCGACAAATCTTGATAGCTCTGCTTTCTCTATAAGGCTCACATCCATCCTTCTCTTGATCTGCACAGCCTTAATCCTTTTTTTTTAGGTTTTTGAAAGGCAAACGGGGTTAAGTGGCTTGCCCAAGGCCACACAGCTGGGTAATTATTAAGTGTCTGAGGCTGGATTTGAACCCAGGTCCTCCTGACTCCAGGGCCGGTGCTTTATCCACTGTACCACCTAGCCACCCCCATAGCCTTAATCCTAATTCAGATCCTCATCAACTCCTTTTAATATGATAAATTCAAAGGTACATGGGTATGTGCATAAAGTGGTGTCTAAAGTAAAATAAGCAGAAGCAAGAGAATGATATAGTAATGGCTCTAGTAATTTAAACAAAAATGACACAATGGCAGTGAAAATCTGATGAACTGTATGAATAATTTTGGTCTGAAGTTCAGGGACTACAGAATGGAATGTTTCATATGATGTCAGACTTGGTTTTTGTGTCAATTAGTTTTTCTGAGCTGGGTTTTTTTTTGAGGTTTTTTTTTGGCTACAAAAGAAATCAATGGAGATGAGGATGTAACTTGAGAAATAATGGTGGAATAGAAACAAAAGGTATCAATAAAAGCTGAGAAGTATTGCAATATGAGCAAGAGAAAAACTGACATTACATAATACATCTTTATATCTTTGTATCTTTGCCTTTGGGTGTGACTGAGATGATTGAACAACAATGAAATATGCAAAAATGGAAGTGAAATAATAAGTAAATGAATATACACCCAAATACCTAAATATACTTTCCAAAGTGCTTTTTATTTACTTTATGAAGGATGAATTACTTGGGGTAGTTAGCTCAGTGGATAGAGCACCGGTTCTGGAGTCAGGAGGACCTGAGTTCAAATCCATCTTCAGACAATAATTACCTAGCTCTGTGATCTTGGGCAAGTCACTTAACCCCATTGCCTTGCAAAGTCCCCCTCCCCAAAAGAATGAATTACTTTCTCTGATCTGCAAATATATATATATAAACTGAGGCCCATAGAAGGGCATTTACCAGCTTGAGGTCACACAGTACTGGAACTAATGACTGATATCCAGGCCAATGCTTATGCCTTTCTATTCTTTTGTATTAATATGCTATGGCCATAAAATGTCAGAAGTTGCCAATGAAATGACAAAGTTTTTTGAAAATTCATCATCATCATGATATTAAAGGACTTGATTATTATGTTTGTTCCAGTGTGTTACCAAGTGACACATACCATAGCTTTTCCAAGGGGTGATTGCTATGATCAGATCACATTCTTCTGCCAGTGGCCATTGCTTGGAATCAGGAATAATTGCCTCTGACATTTTATTAGCTGTATTACCCTGGGCAAGTCATTAAAGTTCTCCAACACTCTCAGTACCTACTTAAGATTTATCAATAAATTATAGAAATTTCCAATCTGTGTCAATGTATGACATTCTCACAGACTGGTGAAGTAGCAGAATAACCTTGATGTACTGTTTTTGTAATCTCAATACATGGAAATAGTGTGAGAGAGCAGTTGGAAAAAAGAATTCCATCTTAGAATATTAAAGACACAGTTGTCCTGAGTCAGGGAGCAGAGAGGGAGCTTAAGATGGAAGTGGTAGAGAGGTAGTGTTGTATTGGGAAGACAGTACTGGATTTGAATCCCATCTCAGATACTAGCAAGCTGTTAAATGATGGCACCTCATGGGCAAAATGGGATGATATTTTTATTACACACCTGAAGGGACTATTTGAGGAAAATATTTTATAAACCTTAAAGTACAATAGAAATGTGAATTATTAGTATTATAGGCTATTTCTGCAGTGAAAGGAAATTTGGATTAAATGTTCTAGGTAGTACAATGGGTAGAGAGCACTGGATCTGGTTAGACCTGAGTTCAAATTCAGCCTCAGACACTTCATAGTTGTATTGACCCTGGCTAAGTCATTTAACTCTACTTTTGCCTCAGTTTCCTCTTCTGTAAAATAAGGTACAGAAGGAACTGGCAAACCACTCCAGTTTCTTGGCTAAGAAATGGGATCTCAAAGAGAACTGAAATGACTGAACAACAAAAAAGCTATAAAGTTCTATGATTCCATGAATGTCTTTACTATACTGACCAATGACATTATCTGAGTTGCCCTCTTGTGGTGACTTGTCTAATGGGATATATTTAGTTTTATTATCAACTGTGAAAAGTTAAGCAAAAAAAAAAAAACAGCCTTGGAAATCATAAGGTTTCTTATCTGTTGAGGTCTGTGAACTTGGATTTTTTAAATTTTTGATAATTATATTTCAATGTAATTGATTTTCTTCATATACTTATGTATTTTATTTGAAAATATTTGAAATATTTGAAAATATTATTCTGATAAGGGCTCTTTAGGTTTTGCCAGAATGCAAAGGGATCAGTAACAGAAAGAAAAGGTTAAGAATCCCTTCCTTATTGGACTATATGCTCCTTGACACAGATTCTTTTCACAGGCTGACTCTGGACTGGAAAAACAGTGAAAACAAAGTAATAATTTGTTTCGCCCACAAGTCCTGCATTCTTTTGCTTGTGTTAAGTGAAGAGGATCAGTCCTGTTCTGTTCTGTACTGTACAACCCCAAACTATACAATCATTCCAACCATTCTCTACTTGGATGGTCAGAAGTGATGCAATTGTATTGTTCTGCATGACCTGGGAAGATCACCGGAGTCTCAAATTTGATTGTTCTATGATCCACCTACCCATTTATGATTATGTATAAAATATCTAGCTTCACCATGGCAAAGTGGAGCTCCAAGGAATGTTCCTTAAAAAGAAAGTAAATAATAAACCACTATTGATTTACTGGCACTCTGCCTTTGACCTGCTTTTGTCATGTTCAGGTTGGAGACGGCTCAGTAAAAACTTGATTAATGATTTCACCATGCAGAAAATATGTTTGCAATTATTTTTTGAAAGGACAGTAAGCAAAGTGTTACTTTTGAATGTAATTTTGGAGCTTTGTTATGTATTAAGCTGGCAGGGAATCTGGCTTTCTTTACCTTTATACAGTTTGTCAGTTTTAGTTTCAAATGTGGGAATTAAATATTAAAAAATAAACAAAATTAAGTATAATGGCTATAATCCACATAAACTAAAGCTCTTTGGGGTGCTCAATAATTTTTAAGTTGGTAAAGGGGTCCTGGGACCAAAAAGTTAGAGAAACGTGACTCATGAGAAGACCTGGTAATTTTTTTTTTCTAGGCAATGGGGTTAAGTGACTTGCCCAATGGCCCACAGCTAAGCCATTATTAAGGGTCTGAGGCAGGATCTGAACTCAGGTACTCCGGACTCCAGGGCCGGTGCTCTATCCACTGAGTCACCAAGCTGCCCCCAGTTCTTCCTAGCTATTATATTGAATGTTATTACTCATATGTTTGCCATGTAAATATATATTTTATCAAAGGTTAATGTCTGTAATTCTATATTTCTGATCAAAAATTGGTTTCTCAGTCTATAGCACATAGTTATCAATCTGTTGTGACAGTGTGCTAAAAAATGTCAGACTAGGGGCACCAGTCCTGGAGTCAGGAGGACTTGAGTTCAAATCACACCTCAGACACTTAATACAGGGGAGGCCCCTATAAAACTTCACTTATAAAACTAACTTTTGTTATTTTATTTTTATTTGAAGAAAATTATGGTCGGGGCGGCTGGAGCACCGGCCCTGGAGTCAGGAGTAATTTGAGTTCAGATCTGGCCTCAGACCCTTAATAATGACCTAGCTGTGTGGCCTTGGACAAGCCACTTAACCCCATTGCCTTGCAAAACCAAAAAAAGAAAAGAAAAGAAAAGAAAATTACGGTCAACAATTTCCGGTGTCTTTTTAACGGCAAAAATCTTCTTGGTTCGATTTTGAGGGACTTCATTTCCCAGCCGTTACCTCGTGACCAGAAGCGGAAATGACCTAAACACCAACCAGCTCCCAGCGTCGGCGTTTCCTTCCAGGGCCGGAAGGAGAGCAGGCGCAGGAGGCGGAGTTGGCGGCAACGCCCCTTCCCGTGGAGGGGACTGAGTCGGCGCGCGTCCCTCTCCGCGCACGCGCTTCCCGCACGGCACTCTGATTGGACGAAAGGGGCCGTCCGTTCCTATTTGAATCTCGGCGGCCGGGGAAGGGGTTTCGAGGCGTAGTCGGCGCCGTTGCCGGGGCTCCCAGGCCGGCCGTCCAGTCCCGGCACCCCTTCTGCTCCCCGGTCTACCTTCGCGGCTTACGAGCCGGAGCCCGGCAGGTAGGAGCGTCGGGCCTCCCGGGCTCGGCCCCTCTCGGTGCGGGCCCGGCGGTTCCCCGAGGGTGGGCGAGGCCGGCTGTCCGGGCGCGGGGGGAGGGGAGCCCCCCCACGGCAGAAGCTGTGCCCTGCGCCCGGGCCTGCACCCCGCCGGGCTGACCCCGAGGGCAAGGGTCAGGAAGGCCCGGGGGTCAAGGCCGGCCCAGGCCCTCCGCAGCTGTCTTATCCGCCTCGAGCCTCAGTGTCCTCCTCTGTAAAATGCAAACGGCGCCGGACTTGGGGCTGCTGCTGGGATGGCGGAGAGCTCTCGTCCCGGCACCGACCTGGAGCCAGCACTCGGGCCACTAACGCTTATTATTCTGAATATTCTCCCTCTGGTGAGCGGGATAACAATGCCTGCTTACTCCGGAGTTTGAGGACCCTGCCACTCTTTTAAAAATTATTTATTTTTTATTCATTCCTTCCTTTCTTTCTGACTTTGCCACTCTTAAAGCGCCATATAAACGAAAGTTATTACTATCTTGATTGTTGAAAAAAAGTTACTTTTTAGCACAGTTTAAATCTAAACAGTCCAGGGTTTGTTTGTTTTTTTTCCCCCTGGTCATCCTGCTGTTTTATATTAAATGATTCCAGGACTGTTGCACAGGTAGACAAAATGATTACTTTTTTTATTTGGCTAAGAGTATTAGGATGTAAACCTAGGAGACTTCAGGGCAACAGGACTTGGGGCATTTCCTTTTATTTCTTTCTTACCTGCCTCTTAATCGCTGAGACCCGTTCAAGACCTTAGCTTAAAAAAAGGCTAAGGCCTTGTCCCTGATTCATATCTGGCCACTGGAGAGACTGAGGCTGCTGATTTACTTTAACCCAGCCCCCCTCACTTAATTCAGTTCACTTGTTTGTCATGACATCATCTCTCTGATGTCATGATCCTTTTCTAGAATGAAGGACAAACAACTTCAGGTGATGCTGATCTCCTTTCCTTGGTCAGAAAGCCTTGGGTTGCCTGTCTTTTCTCGGCAGGTTTAGGAAAGGAGAATGCAAATACATTAATTTATTTGGAGAATAAGACCTAGCTACACATTCATCCTCTGATGTAAGCTACAGTTTGTGTGAGGGGCAAGGTATGTGGCCCCTCAGTTTTCTTAACTGTAAAATTGGGATAATAATAGCCACTCTCTCCAGGGTTGTAAGGATACTAGGGGAGCCCAGGGCCTGGCCCAGAGTAGACACTGTAAATGTGAGCTATTAATTGTTATTGTTCTAACTGGCCAGTTATGTTAAATCTCCTGGGGGACATTTATTAGGCCCATTAGAAAGGAGGTCACTTACACGCCAGCACCTCGGGCTGCCAGGGAGGCTTCACGCAGCAGACTGATGGCTCTGCAGAGCTTTGTAGGCAGGGGCAGTTGGAGGGTTGGGTGGTGTGGAATCGGTGGTGCAGTTTGGTTGGAAATGCTCAAAGGGAAATAACATGGAACCAAATAAAAGAGGGCCTTAAATGCTACACTGAGGAGGATGCATTTATCCTAGAGGCAGTGGGAAGTCACTTGAGGCTCTTGAGTAGGAAAGAGACTTCATTGGATCTGTTTTGTTAGTAAGATGATTTTTGTCACCTGCATGGATGAGTTGGTGAGAGGAGAACCAGGAAGATCAATTAGGAGGCTGGTCCAGGTGTGGCTATAATAAAATCTTCAATTAGAGAGAAAGAGATATTTTAAAGATTGAATCACTAACAATTGAATATAATCATTGTTTTTCTTCAAGTTTAGAAAATAAAAACTTCACATCTCAATTCTGCCTTTTAATTTATGTGCTCATGAACAATTCATTTATCATCTTTAGTGCTTTAATATATGCAAAGTATTTTTCTCACAATATTTTGTAAGCTAAGGAGAACAAGAATACTATCCCCAATTTACAGAGGGAACTGAGACTTTGAGAGGTTATGCCTGTCTGAGTATGTGCCTTTTCTAACTTAGATCTCTTTCTCCTGGCTGAAATGATATTCTATTTGGAGTCTCTGCCTTTATTCAAGACTCAGATCAAAAGTTGTTTCCTGGTCTCTATTACTACCATCACCTACCTACTACCTACCCCCACCCCATTCTTCAACTTTCAGTTGCTAGTCTTGCTTTTTCTTCCAAGGTCTGTGCCTAATTTGTGTATCACCTCTTCTTCTTTTAGTTCTTCTGGGACACGGTGCCCCACAAAAGCCCCTCAATGGCCATTCAATACCCATTCATGAATATAATGCACCCACACCCTGTACTAGGCACCACCACTATTTATTTACTGGGGTGCTTTAATGGACCTCAAGGGAAGCTCCTAGAGGACTAGAAACCCTAACCCTAACTATACCCAGCTCGTATTACTTTATAGAAGTTTTTTGGTTGAATTATCTTCATTGATCCCAAGTCTGGACCCCTTCATAAGAACCCTTCTATAATTTCTTCAATTTTTAGTCCCATCTGACACTTGGTTCTGAGTGGCAGTTGTAAACTCCCTAACACTTCTTTGTTGGTATATTGACTGAGTTCAAGAAACCTGTAAATGGCCTTTAGCTTCCACTCTTGTTTTATAGTCTCCATCTAGAGGTAAACTGCTGCATTTGACAAATTTAATACCAAGTATCTGTCAAGTCTTTAGTATTATAAAGTGGTCTGTTAAATATTTCTGTACATTATTCACCTATTTATTATGTGTTCCTTTTGGAGTAGTTAGACCTTCACAGGATGATGATGTGTTTTGTTAATATTATACAGTTTTTTATTAAACTTCTTTTTCCAAATCTGTTAACGGTCCATTTTAAGCTTTTGAAAGTATTTCATTTCTGGTGAGTGTTGATTACTTTGAGCATAAATATTGCCGTTGAGTTTTGATTTCAAAATACTAGTAAGTCTTCTAACATATTCAGACACTACTTCTTAATAGTCTTATACTAGATGTGTCTTCCTTGGAGCAGGACCAGAGTAGTTGTTAATCTTGTCTTGATCTATTGGTTCAATTTCATCTCCGTGTTCAAGGCCAGAGGCTTCACTTGTTATCTTGCCTTGGTGTACATTAAAAATTTCACAGTTATCAAGTACAAGTGCCATTTTATTTAGAAAAAATAGCAAAAGCTGGAGTGTCATCTTCAGGAAAAAATTCCACACAGACCACTTGTACAATCAAAGGATTGTTAAGTGAAAATCGTTTTCCACATGGATGTCAAATATGCTAGCAATCTCCCTATACTTGAATTTGTTTTACATATCTGTAGCATATGTGTGGAACTGAACCAGAATGCCTTTTTAAGGCCTCACCTTTTGGCCAGGTCAGTTTAATGATGGCTGTCTTTGTTCCTTAGCCAATATATTGTTTCTTTTGTTTAAACTTTCTATATAGATCAGTGACTCAATCTATGAATACTTGGTATGAAGTAATTTAACCCAGAATTACCTTCTGATTTGCTCCAACTTGTTTTTTCATTCTGTTGGAATTCTTGCAATCCTGTAGAGACTGTGTTGTACAGTACTTTTAAAGGGGGGGGGGGCGCGGCGGCAGCAGCGCTCTTTTTCCCTGTTTTTAAAGCCTCAGTAGTAAAATTTTTGATTGGTGTTGAATTGTTTATTTTGTTCTTTTATACTTTGACTTTAACCTTTTAACTTTTGCATTCAATTTTTAATTACTTTTACTTTCCAGATTCTCTCCTACAGCTTTCTTTTTTATTTCTGCAATATGGTGTTTAGGTTGTCTGTGGCATGCTTCCTGCTAGATATTGTTGTAATCTGCCAATGTTTTCCAGCAGATCTTCAGTACTAATTTCTTCTGCCTGGAATATTTGTGATTAGTTAATTTATAGTTCTTACTGAGGTCACTGAATATACGATTGTGTACAGGCAGGTCTTGAAATGATTGTGCTTTTCTGTTAGATATTGTGAGAAAAGGCATTTGTTCATGATGTCATTTGAATTACTGTGTTTGACATAATTAATCTGCAAGTGGATTCATGCCATTCAATTCAAAAGAGCTTTTAGAAATTTAAATCTGATTTCCTATATTTTTTGAGAATGATATTTTACCATTTTCATTATTAGATATAATTTGGGTATTTTGTATTAACTAAGGATTTTCAGTAACTTCAGTTCTTTAATTTTACCCCCTTCAAGTTTTGATAGCTCCTAGATTTTATCATATTCTGTATAATATAGCCTGAGAGAGGAAGTTATTTTTTATTTAATTTTTTAGGTTTTTGCAAGGCAATGGGGTTAAGTGGCTTGCCCAAGGCCATACAGCTAGGTAATTATTAAATGTCTGAGGCCAGATTTGAACTTGCTACTCCTGACTCCAGGGCCAGTATTCTATCCACTGCACCACCTAGCTGCCCCGAAGTTATTTCTTATATATCCTACTTGCTAGTAATAATGTTGTTCACTGACTTAAACTGAGTATTAACATAGACAAAAGGCAGTATCAAGTCCTTGTCTCTGGCTGGTAAGCACAGTTTCCATTACTGGCACATAATAAAAATCATATATTTAGTCCATTTCATTCACATGTATGACTTGTCTACTCTAGTAACATCTGTTCTGAAGCATTTCTTAGCAGGTAGGATGTGAAAGAAAATTTATTATTCTACATTTTAGGAATGTCTGCCAGAAACAATTCTTACTTTAGTAATATTAGTAATTAATATTACTATTTCTGCTTGCATATAGAGAAAAGACCCAAGATGAACACCCTGTGACTTTAACTTCTCTCACTAACAATCTTGTTTTGTTTTTGAGGTTAACAATTTAAAGTATTCCGAAATAAGGAACTTTTCACAATATAAAGTATATTTAACAGATTACTTCGTCAGTCACTTATGTTTTTGGCATACCTTTGGAGAATGATTCTAAAATCATTCAGTACTTTTTTTGACTGAATTCTTATTAAGAATTCTCATTTACACTTAGAGGTAAACTTGAGATATTTCTAATAACTGAAATTATCTAAGAGTCTCCTTCTTTCTCTTGGAGAGATCATCACTCAGTTCTCTGGTCAATTCAAGGTTCTCTAGCCCTGGGTCCTCACCACCCCCATTACTTCAGGGAGAAGTCTTTTCCTTGTCTGATTTGGAAAAAAGAGGAACAGACTTCAGAATTGATAAGCTGGAGACTGATAAAGTTTCTCTTTCAAATTAGTCCACAGCCTTCAGAGAAGGGTGCTTTTTTTTTTGTCTTTATTTGCCTTTCTTTTCTTTATTTTTTTTTGGTACAAATGATTTTTTTTATAAATTACTAAAATATTCTTCTTTAAGAGTAAACATAATACCTCCCCCCCCAAAAAAAACCATAGACCCTCATGAGCAATAAAGTAAAGGAAAGAGAAAAAAATTAAAAAACATAGGGGCAAGCCAGGTGGCACAGTGGATGGA
Organism: Macrotis lagotis; assembly: GCF_037893015.1. Classification (NCBI taxonomy): domain Eukaryota; kingdom Metazoa; phylum Chordata; class Mammalia; order Peramelemorphia; family Peramelidae; genus Macrotis; species Macrotis lagotis. The sequence continues at coordinate 223,985,486 of NC_133660.1, read as the reverse complement.
GCACCGGCCCTGGAGCCAGGAGCACCCAAGCCCAAATCCAGCCCCAGACACCCAACAATCACCCAGCTGTGTGACCCTGGGCAAACCACTCCAACCCCATTGCCCTGCAAAAACCAAAACAAAATATAATAATAATAACAACAACAACAACAACAACAACAGTAATAGGGGTGGCACAGTGGACAGAGCACTGGCCCTTGATCCAGGAGCACCCAAGTCCAAACCTGGCCTCAGACACCCAACAATCACCCAGCTGTAGAAGCCCCAGGCAGGCCACCCAACCCCACTTGTCCTGCAAACGCCTCTCCCCCCCCCAAATAATAATAATAAAAGATGTACTTCAGTCTGTGTTCCAACACCTCCAACTCTGTTGCCAGTGGATCACATTTTTTTATGGTAAGTCCATCATAAAAGCTACTTCCCTATTTTCGCCATTGCTGATTGCAACTCCCTCCATTCCTACTTCCCCATTACCATTTCCTATATTTTCTCTCTACTTTCACTCTGTCCGTCTTCTTAAATGTGCTGTAGGGTGGCTGAGTGGCACAGCAGACTGATCACCAGCCCTGGGGCCAAGAGGCCTCAAGCCCACATACCACCCCTAAGGCCCAGCAACCACCAGGCCCTGTGATCCTGGACAGGCCATCCAGTCCCTTGCAAGAAGTAAAAAAGAAAATGTGTTATATCTGACCACTCTACCCCACAGTCCACCCTCTTTTCCATCATTCACATCCCCCATCCCCCTTCTCTGCTTCTTACTTGTGATGTCTATACCCCATTGAGTATATATGCTGTTTCCTCTCTGAGCCACCTCTGATGAGAGCAAAGGTTCCCTCATTCCCCCTCACCTTCCCCACTTCCATATCATTGCAATAGCTCACTGTAATAAAAAATCTTATTATATGAAATATCTTAGCCTATTCCACTTCTCCTTTCTCTTACTCCCATCACCTTTCCCCTTTAGCCATTGACTCCAATTTTGCAATATATTATATCTTCAAATTCAGCTCTCTCCTGTGCTTCAGCTATAAAAGCTTTTAATATTTTCTCTTTGACTTGGGAGTTCTGGAACTTGGCTATAATATTCTTGGGGGTTGTTTTTCTGGGATTTCTTTCCCAGGGAGATCGGTGGATTCTCTCAATTTCTATTTTGCCCTCTGCTTCTAGAATATCTGGGCAATTTTCCTGTAGGAATTCATTTAAAATGATGTCAAGGCTCTTTTCCTGATCTTGACTTTCAGGTATCCCAATAATTTTTAAATTATCTTTTCTGAATCTGTTTTCCAGATCAGTTGTTTTTTCAATGAGATGTTTCACATTTTCTTCTAATTTTTTCCATTCTTTTGGTTTTGAAGTATTGTGTCCTGACTTCTCCTAAAGTCATCAACTTCCTTCAGCTCCATTCTACATCTGAAGGATTTATTTTCCTCAGAGAGCTTTCTTATCTCCCTTTCCATCTGGCCAATTCTGCTTTTTAAAACATTCTTCTCCTCAATAACTTTTTGAACTGTTTTTTCCATTTGACCTAAGCTGGTTCTTAACATGTTATTTTCTTCAACTTTTTTTGGAACCCCTTGTCTAAGCTGCTGGCTTCTTTTTCATGTTTTTCCTGCATCTCTCATTTCTTTTCCCAATTTTTCTTCTATTTCCCTCACTTGTTTTCAAAATCTTTTTTGAACTCTGTCATAGCTTGAGCCCAATTTCTGTTTTTCTTGGAGTCTTTAGATGCAGGAGCTTGTACTTCCTCATCTTCAGATTGAGTATTCTGATCCTTCTTGGGATCATAGGCAATGTATTTCTCAATGGTGTTAACTCTTTTTTCTCTGTTTACTCCAGTTGTGCCTGGTTTTGGGGTGCTTCCTGAGCTTTTGAGTATTATTGGGACCCCCACAAGGATCTCAGTGTGTAGAAACTCTGTCTTCCCTCCTGATCTGTGAATGACCACAAGCGCAACCCTCTGCCACAGGGCTAAGATGGGGGGAGACCCTGCTGTTCTATGGAGGGTCTAGACTATGATCAGGATCTGAAAGTAGTCAGAGCCCCAGAGTCCTGTTCAGATACATAGGACAGACCTGGGAAGTCTCTCTCCACTCCCCTACCTAGGTTGAGTACCCAAGGTTCAGTTGCCTGGGGGCTCCTGCTTATTGCTACTGGATTTGGGCTGCCACAGCAGCTGCTTGCTGAGTACCCTGAGGGCTGGGCTTCTCCAGCTTGCTCAGGCAGACCCCCCCCCCCTTGAGTCCTGGCTCCCAAGGCCCTGGGGCTGAAATTCTCTGTGGTGGCTGCCCCTCCAATCCTGTGGAGTGGAGCCTTTCTGCTATTTTCCAGGGTTACCTTAGGCTGAAGAACTACTTCACTGGATCCCTCTGGGTTCTGTCTCTCGAAAATTTAGAGTCCTTATTTTACAGGTTTCGAAATATTATATAGAGAGAGCACCTAAGAGACGCTCTTCTCCTGTTGCCATCTTGGCTCAACCCCAAAATGCTTTTTTAATATGGCTAAAAGAGGGAAGAACTGAGCAGCGACTTTAGTCTGTTTCCACAGGGTTATTGGATTTCTGATGTTAGGGTACCAGATGAGAAAAAGGAGTCTTACTCACATGACTGTATTCTTTGTCAAAATGGTCATCACAATAGCTTCCAAGTAGAGCCAGCCTGCAGCTCTGTGCTGCCTCATCTATTTCTTGGATCCTTAGGAGTATCTGAACAGGTTGCTTAACTCCATTGGTATCATTGTCAATCTCCGGACCCAATTGGGATTGCATGTTATCCTGGCTGGCAACTCTTTTTAAATAAGACTTATGCCAGTAATATCATAGACAGAGCAACTCTCATAAGCAGAATCATATTATATATATCCTGAGGGGGGGAGGTCAGATACAAAAGAAGGGAACTGAAAAATTTATCCAAAGACTCATAATTTCTAGCTTTCTTTTTACCATTTCCTTTTTTTCAACACACTCTTGGCAAAAGGAGTTGATACTTACTGGCTTTCCTTCCTAATGTCTTAGTTGGTTACTCTTGGCAGGACGGTTTCTTTCTTCATCTCTCAATTGAAGCTGCTCTTTTCAAACATAGCAATATCTCTTCATTTTCAAATTTAGTAGCTTTCTCTCAATCCACCATCCTTCCTGCCCTCTCTGCCTTATTGGACAGTGTTGACCTCCTCAGCTTCTAAATACTCTGGTTTTTCCTGATGCTACTTTCTCTATAGATTCCTTTCCTTCCTGTCCAACTGCTCTTTCTCATTCTTTACTGTACCATCTGACTCATCCTTTAACTATCCTTTTAATCATCCTTTAACTATGGAGGGGACCCCAAGGCTTTGGGGCCATCTTTCTAGTTGCTAGCATCCTCTCTCATGCCTGTTTCTATTCAATTGCCAAATCTTTTCTATTTCTACTTCCCCACCCCAGTTGTAGTTTTAAGTCAGCACACTACTGGCACCCTTTCTGTTTGAGTTTGACACCACTGCTTTTCATTGGCCTTTGACCTTTTTGATCTTTATTAATTTAAAAAATTTTTGAGCATGTACCCTCAATGTGTCAATTTTAAAACCATTTATGTATATTATGTAAATTTATTAATCAGAAATTATAAAACAAAAATAGAGGCTGATAGGAAGATGAATTAAATTTCAAAAATTGAAATATTTTATTTATTACTGATATTTTGCTCTCAGAAGCAATGAAATTGAATATGCTTCATTGCCTATGTATACTTTGGGGGGATAGGACTTAGAATCATTGTTTCTTATTAATTTATCAATTAATTTGGTAGGTGTAGCTAGAAATTAATTCTTTTTAAAGAAAAATTTTTAATTGAACTGTTTACAATGGAAGTCATAATAATAGTAAACATCACATCTTTTCACTAGGACTCATGTTTTCTACTTGTTAGATACTCACTTTGCACCCTCCAAGCACAGGTAGAAGTAAATTGTCTTATACACTTTGCATAGCACAAAAACAAATAGAAAGGAATTATTTGTATTATGAAATTAGCAGAAATTTCCATATTAATTTTCCATTTAAAACCATTCCTCTTACCTCTCATGTTATAGTAAATGGTTGTTGTTCAGTTATTTCATTTATTTCCAACTCTACATGATGCCATTTGGGGTTTTCTTTGCAAAGATATGAGTGGTTTGCCATTTTTTCTTCTCCAACTTATTTTATAGATAAGGAAACTGAGGTGAACAGGATTCAGTGACTTGCCCAGAGTCAATACAGCTAGCAAGGGTTTGAGACTAGATTTGAACTCAGGAAAAGGAGTCTTTCTGACTCCAGACCAGCCTTCTATCTACTATACCAACTAGCTTCTCTGGTATGGGATGATATTGTGCCTTAATTTCTTATTTATGTTTGGATATTTTGGGTTTTGTGTAAGTGTAAGGAGCAGCAAGAAAGTTAGTTTGTTGTCATTGTAGAGGTGACTGGAAGAGTAATGTGTAAAAATAAGATGGAGGATTTTAAAAATCGGGAAATTACAGTTAATCTGAGGTAATGGGGAGCTGCTATATGAAGTGATAATGTAGAGAGGAGGATGGGTCTCACTTGAGACATCCATTTTTTAATTTCCCCCTCCAGAATTCTTATTTCAGTCTAATTTCATTTTTTTTTTTAAATCTCTTCATTTCTTTTGGGAACTCTCCTGTGTCCAAGATACTTTTTCACCCTGAGGCACACTCTGTTCACAGTTAAAGGATTAACTATAATAGTTTTAGCCCTCAGGTTTCTCTTCTTAATCATTGTATTTTTCATTGAATTTATTATTTTCAATCCTTATTTAAAAGTCTTTTTTTTCCCCATGCTCTAGGGCTATTAATAAAAGAACTGTTTGTGTATATATATGTATATGTTACCTTTCTCTTTGAATTAAGCAGGGGGTTTTGTGTTTTGTTTTTTATTTTTTAAAGTTTAAAAAAAATTTTTTTCTTATGTTAAAAAACCCTAACATTTCTTTTTAAAATTTGAGTTGAAACTCCCTCCTCCTTACATCTCTCCTCCCTTTCTAAGAGGACAAACAATACAGATTATACATGTGCAATTGTGTAAAACTTTTTTCAGTATTAGTCATGGTATTAAAAAACAGACAAGCCTCCAAAATAATAAAGTTTAAAAAAGTATGCTTTGATTTTCATTTCATTTTTTGGAGTTGGACGATATTCTTCATCATCCACGTTGTTGTTTTTGTTTTGGTTCTGCTCATTTCATTCAGCAATAATGCATGTAAGTTTTTGGGTTTTTCTGAAACCATCCTGCTCATCATTTCTTATAGCATAATAGTATTCTATCATAATCATATACTAAACTTGTTCAGCCATTCTCCAATTGAGGCAAATACTTGTGGCTACCGTGTCCTGTGGTGCTTAGGGTTCAAAATGAAATAACTAGAGTAGAGTAGTTAAGTGTGGGCATCAGGAAAGGCTTCAGGCAAAAGGGAGTGTTTGAGCTGCATTTAAGGAAGTGAATTATTTTTTGAGGATGGAGGAATATGTTTGAGCTATTGCTATAGAATATTGGAGTGCAGGGAATGAGGAGTAGCCAGAAGGTTAACTTAAACTGCAGATTTTGGGAAGGGGAGTAGTTTAGAACAAGCCTGGAAAGGTAGGTTGGGGCCAGGTGTTAAAGAGCTTTCAAAGCCAAACAGACATGTTTATATTTTATAATTGGAACCAGTCACAGGAGATTGAATAGTGGATTGATGAGGGTCTTCACTGAAAATTAGGTCACTTGATTCCTGAAAACTGGAAAATCAGGTGTGGCTCTTCTGAAGATTTGTCGATAACCCCATCCTCTCTGTAGAGGTTATACTTGACAGTCTGAAGGCCGGGTGGTGCTTATTGGGTGAGTAGCTTTGTGGTTAAGTTCTATGAAGGCATATTTGGATAAACATTATAGTTGTATCTCTCTTGGGAAGACTAAAGGCACAAATTATTAGACTGAGTAACTATATCCACTATACCTAGGTAGAATATTACACTCTGAATTATGTTCACAGTCAAGTTTGTAAACTGACCCTTTCTATTCCTATTAAGATTATCTGAAAGACCAGCTGTTTCTATGACTATTCCTTACATTGTTATGTGGATGGTTTGCTTTTCCAGAATGAGTCTGCAGATCTTAAATGACGAAAATGTTAGTGGTGATATAACTGCAGAAACTTGTGACTTCCTGTTTTCACCACCAGAACTAACAGGAAGATCAATTTTTCATACGTCCCAGAAAGAAAATGTACCTCCAAAAAATATAGCAAAAGCTATGAAAGTAAGTGTTTTGTTATTATTTAAAAGGTCTTCCATGTTCCTTTTTGGGGGCCCATGTTTCTCTAATGAGAGAAGCTGGAATAATGCTGACACTATTGTTGAAGGCCTTAAATTATTTAAGAATTAACTCTCTGTCTCTTTCTCTCATTCTTCCCTTCTTTCTGTATAAACAGGTAACTTTTCAAACTCCTTTGAGGGATCCACAGACAAATAGAATTTTAAGCCCCACCATGACGGGTAAACTTGAGAACACTTTAATTCTGGATGATTGTTCAGATGATTTAAAGAATTCTCACCCTTCTGCATCAAGACATGAAAAGTAAGTTTTGGACAAATCATTGTGAACTCACATTTCAGATTTTCTTGGCTAGATAGTAGGAGCAATTTTCAACTTTTTCTTCATGGTAACTTCATCTCTTGATTGAATATTGATGTGGTTGATGTACTGTAACCTATCACAGCTGACTTAGTTCCAAAGCTCATAACTCAGAAACTATTTGGGAGTAGAAAACAATCAGGAATCGCATATATAGGTGGAGTGAAGAGAGCTTTCAGTTTTTCTCTGTAAAATACACTCCCTCTTCCCTTAAAATTTCATGGTCTGTTTTAGCTCTGTCCTCAAGGCATTTTCTGTTTTAGTTCCCACTTCTGTCCCTTTTATTCTCTTACTTTATTTTTGCCTCTGGCATACATACAGAAATATATAGTCTTCTTTAAACCTTTACTATCTTGCAGATTCTTATGCTGATAATCTGAGTCTGTTTTAATTTAGCTTTAGAGAAGCTTCAAAGGGGGGACAAGATGGAGAAATTTGGACTTGATGGGAGAGAAAATTATACATAGAACTAGTTGAATATCTGGCTCCAAAACATCAGTAAATGAAGTCAATTCCTGTTATTGTTTAGCATCTGGTATTTATTGTTTATAGCAGATATAATTGCTATAAATGTTATTTCTGAGTAGCCTTGTAGTGTAGATTAAATTTCTATATTGTGATGATTTGGGTGAATATATTTAATATGCTTGTGATTTCTTTCAAATGAATTAAAAATTAATCTTGAAACTGTCACTTTTTTTAATTTCTGAAAGAAAGCAGCAGGTATCCAAGGACATTGTGAGGAAAACTATGAATGAAGATTCTCAAAGACAAGAAACAAATTCTGCCTCTTATCCAGATGATTTGCTGCCAGTGAAAAACAGTGGCTCCTACAATCTTGACTTGGATGGACTGGAGAATACTGATCCGTTTGCAAACTCTTCCCAGATTCCAAGGTCTTTTGAAAGTTTATTAAAGTCTTCAGTAACTAATGGCTCTGAAATTGTCTTAGAAGAAATTAGCTGTTGCTCATTGGATGATACTTGTTCATTTATTTCTGAAGGCTTTAAAGAGTCGCCAGGAATAAAATCTTCTGGAAGCCCAGAAGAAATCTCAGAGAAAAGGTGTGATAGCATAAGATCTGCTTCATTGACTGAAAACAGCACTAATGAAATAAATAGAAAATCGACTTTGGAGGATGAGTTGGATTGCAGTGTGGTAGCCCAGAATCTTATGAATGAAGTGATATCCAGTAAGGAAGAACAGAAGTTGTCTTTGGACTCTGGAAAGCCTGAAGAACCAGTTTCTACTATGGCACAAGATATCCACTCTGACAATTTATCTACACAATTTCTAGCTTGTAACTCTGACTTTGCCATCAATGATGAAAAAAAGACAATTGGTTCTGAATCACCAAATCCTCCCCTTGAAGAAGAGAAGCCTGGGCAAATGGTTGAGCCTTTGAAATTCGAGTCTATAAAGCTAGAATTTGACTTTACTGATAAAGTTTCTGTCAAGCCACCACCATGTAAACTAGGGAAAGGGCCTTTAATTAACCCTCTCTCCAAGAAACCTTCTGTAACCCAGGAGAGAATGACAAAAAACTCGGTAAAGGAAAACACATGTCAGGATAAAGAAAATATGGACCCTCTTCCAAAAGGCTCTTATAATATAGATTGGGATAAGCTTGATGATCCAAACTTTAACCCATTTGGAAAAAGGTCTAAGCCTTCCCCTTCTGATAACCTGAAATCTAGTAATGAAACCACTCAGCTTCAAGAGAATCACACAGCACAAAGGGACTGTCTTTTCATTGAGGAACAAAACAGTTTGACTATTACTGATGATATTTCTAGAAGTCAGTAAGTAAAGTTCTTTAATGGGTGGACTGTCTGTATTATTAGAATCTTGGGATTTCTATAAGAATTTAATATTAAAATTTTGTAGTCCATAAAATTCATTTACTGTATTCAAATTCTGAACTTGTCTCTAAGAATAGCAAGTCAATCTAAGTTTACTATTGAGAATAAAAAATGACTACTGAGGAAGGAAAACAATTGCCAGTGAGCCAATTTTGGCATTCTAATTATTTCACTTTTGAGGTTACAACCATCAGAATCTAGAGCCATTTATAAATGATTCTTTTAAATGTTTTACCTTTTATAATTCTCTCATTCCTGATATTTCATAGTGTAATTAGAATGGTCATTTTGCTTTTTCTTTTTGGCCACAGTAAGTTCATTTTCTGTGGTTTACTTTGATAATACTCCTTTAATAAAAGTCTAGTATGAGAGGTGACATCAGAATTTTTTTACTGATACATCTATAAGTTTTGTTGTATACTTTGAGCTGACTCTTCCTTTGTCCTAGAGTATACAACTTAGATTGATACATTGATAACCAAACCTAATTAACATTCTAGGCTAATATACATTTCAAATCTATTGGTTACCCGTTTTAAACTTATATTGTTTTCAGGCAGGTTATCACTCCTCCTGCTGCTACTGCTGAATCTGTGCCTCCAGTAGAAACAGAGACCTTGATAACAGAGAATCAGGTATGATGTACTTCACTCTAGCAAGATAGAGGGCCCACAAAGGATGTTTTCCACACTATGTGTCTTTAATTGGGAGTATTATCTGGTTTGGGGGGTATTTTTTCATTTTTATTGACAGTAGAGACAGATGCTGTCAATACCTATTTAGTTTTGGTGGGAGGGAGGGAGAGACATAGAGTAAAAGAGATACAAGAGACATACAAGATCCTTTTTTTGTAGGGAAGCACAGGCAACTGGTGACCCTCAAGTAGGTAGGAGAAGCTTGAACTAAAACTGGGTGTACTATCTGGACCTGAGGGAGCAGCCCATCCAAGCTATGGTTGGGAGGAGCATCAAGCAGGCTGGCTTGTCTGGACCACAGAATGCAGTATTAAATTTATTCCCAATTTTATCCTTTAAGAGGACATTTTGAGAAGCAGTACCTGAAGGGAAAAATGTGATTCCTTTATATGGTAGTCACCCAGATGTTTTGAGAGAATTTTGGTTGGGAAAGTGAAGAGCATCTTCTCAGACCTCTTTCCCCCCCACCCCCCCAACACAGGATCTTGTGTGGTCCTTTGCTTGTTGAGAACAAGAATTGTTACCTTCTTTGTATCTTTGGAACTTGGAACATAGTAAGCATTTTCAACTGCTTGTTGATGGATTGATTTACTTCAGACTATTCTAAAAAGTAAAAGTTGTGGAAGGTCTTTAGTTTAATGGTGTTGAAGTCTTGAGAGAGAGAATACACAATTGTCACATATTTGGTTCTGAAGGAGCAAGGTTTAACTCTGAAATTATTTTTAGCAGAAAATAGAAAATTCTTCTGATATGCCAGTTGACATAAGCAGTCAAGTTAATTCAACATTAAGCACTGACTCTGAATTCCACCAGAAGAAGGAATTGGATGCCAATGTCAAGAGAGAAAATGCCATATCTGAAGAAGACTTCAGGTCTCCTTCACAAGGTAAATAGCATTCTAGAAAGTTTTCATTAATTTTAACAATTGGTTAATCTTTAATGTTATCTCAGAATGCTTGCTTTCACACTTGTAATTTTCTATTACTTTTTTTCTCCATTATATAAATATTTTGTTTTCCAATTATATAAAATGGTAGTTTCTACCAATCTTTTTTTTGCAAGATTGAGGTTTTTTTTTTTTCTTTGGCAAGGCAGTGGGGTTAAGTGACTTGCCTAAGGTTAACACAGCTAGGTAATAATTTTGTCTTAGTGCTCTAAACACTTTGCCACCTAGCTGCCCCAAACAGGTACTTTATTAAGGACCTATTTGTTCTAGGCCCTGGGAAAACAGAACAAAATGAAGACTTGACTGCTTGGTTAGTGCTTGTTACTCTGAGGGAGGGAAGAACAATATTCCTTGAGGAGGATTGGAGGGTTGTCAAAATGGCTGGAAAGGTAGTGGAGAGCCAGATTATGGGTGTGGTCTTTTTTTCTTTACCCTCTTTAGGTCATTTATCTGTGAATACTGGGTTATAGGGTATAAACAGTTCGATTCTTTTTTGGGATGATTTTTTAGAATAATTGGTGATGTGCCTCTATTCCATTGTTATCTTTTCTCTTTCTGGCAGAGATGGATTCAGTCTGTCTTTTATCCCTGGCACCTGGCAGTTAATGGGTGCTTGCTTTGATTTTTAAGCTAGGATTAGATAAATTTCAAGAGATTGAAGAGGAAATGGTGAATTAGAGGTTACTTCATCATAGATGACTTTTCTTAGCTATTTGACTGTGAACACTGGGATAAATTAAAGACATTTTATCTTATGGTACAATTTTACCTTGATGGATAGCAAAGTTAAAAATAGGGTGTTTTGTTTTTTTAAATTAAGGATGATGGAGCTAGCACAATAGGCAATGGGGAATACCCCTTTAGATAGGAAGAAGCAGGGCAAACTCCTGAAGAAAATTAGAGAAGAAAGGAGTAAAGATACAATAGGAGAGCTAACTTTTTGCAGAGAGAACATCTCTTCCTACAACACCAGAGCAAAGGAGACAAAGTGAAGCTAGAAAAAGGTATTTGAGGTACACTGTAGGAGTGATGAGGAAAATTGGTGGATGTCCTTGAAGACAAAGAATAGGCTGAGTGAAACAAAGGAGAAAAGGCTAAGTGATTGATTAGGGTTAATAGTTTGAGTATAAGATCAGTCCCCTCCCCCTCCAACATTTCATAGTCATTGTACCCAAATTGACCAGAAAGGTGCTTGTTACCATAATGTGTATGATGTTAGTGACCTTAGTAACATTTGGTAGACTATGTGAATTAGTATTCAAATTTCCTTGCTATTTATTTTCGGACAGTAATTATTGACATTTTCCTACTCTAAATCTGTGATCTATATTTAATTTTGTAATTGCTAATATATTTTAGTTATATGTCAGTTATCTTTTGCACATTAATATTATTTCAATTTCATTTACTAATGCAGTTTCTAAAGATCTTTACTTAAGAATTTTATAGGCACTTGTTCTTTTTAGTTGAGAATTAAATTTTAGAATGTACCTGAAATTTATTTGATATTGTAAATGTTAGTAGAAGTTGGCAAAGGGCAATCCTATAAGTTCAGTGTCATTTGAAATACTTAATTGGTGGATTTTATTCTTTAGTTTTAGGCACGGGTATAGAAATTGACTATCTGGAACAATTTGGAACTTCTTCAGTAAGTATATGAAAACCTTATTTAAAAAATTAATCTGATATTATTTCAACACATGATTTGATATAGGGATATTTCTATCTTTTATTACACATTCTAAACCAAAATAATCTTTGAGATGATTGGATTGTGTACAGCAGTTTAACTAATTAACTAATTAACTTTTTTTTTCTCTTTAGTTTAAGGAATCTGCCTTGAGAAAACAGTCCTTATATCTTAAATTTGACCCACTACTGAAAGAGAGCCCCAATAAACTGGCTCCTGTAACTACTGAAATAGGAAATAGGTGAGATGATTTTTTTTTGAACTTTGTGTATTTTAGTTTATTTCAACAAACTCGTGCTTACTGTGACTAAAGTATTGTACTCCTGTCTGGGGTTCAGAGCTTCAACCAGGTAAAACAGTTGGAGACTACAGTGAGATGTAGAAGACAAGTGTACCTATCTGTATCTTAAATGGAATATAGGTCCCCAATCCCAAAGCTTCAGGGGGCTAGCTGGAGAGGGAGGGAGCTTGCTGATAGTAGTTTCTGCTAATTAGAGTTCTGCTGGAATTAGGAATGTGAAACTTATTAACTTGACTAGAAAATTTAGGTAACCCTCAAGCATTTTATGATCTGTTTAGGATGCTACATAAAGTGATACTTAGGTATTGTTTTGGTGATTTTTAGTAGGCATTTGAACCTTAGAAGTCTTCCTACTCCCAGGACTGTCTGCCTACAGCACATTTGCTTTCTTTGAACCAGAGCAAGGAACTTTTGAACCCAACATAGAGTTGCAGCCTATTTTGGTGGAGGGGCAGGGCCTGCCCAGATAATATCATTGATTTATTTGAAAACGTGAAATAGTGCCATATTTGTGAACATTGAGACCCCAATTAGAAATGAATTAAGTCATTAAAAAAAGGGTATATATATATTTTTTAAAGCCTTCAGGATATAAGCAAGCAATCTCAGGAAAATCCACGAGATGCAAAACTTGATGAATTTGACTTCCTAGGAACACTTAATATTCCTGTAAGTAATTGTTTCTCCTTTTAAACAAAATTTAAAAGACCTGAATTCTACCACTAGTTAATTGTGTTGATTTGTTCTTTTTTTGGTGGAGGGGAGAGAGGGAAGGAGGAATATCTTCTGGGGCAGATCTTTGGGTCTCTTACTTAAAACGAGGCATTTGGCCTAGATCTTTAGCATCAACAATATTTTTAAAGACAGAAAAGACTATATTCTGGTGAGGGTTAGTATTTCGCTTGGTGATTTTTTTTTACTGTTAATTACTGAAAACCATTAAGAAATAATTGAATTGGCAATGTCAGGAAAGCCAGATTGATATCTAAGGATGTTTTTAGAATATTATTTTCAGGAATGCTCTTCAAAAACAACTTAGTGTGTAATACCATTCCTTGTCACCATTATGAAATACTGGTAAAGAACAAAATTCTTAGCTTAGAATGGCTTTATTCAGTCTTGTGTGGTAGTTTAGTAGAAAGAACATTGGATATGTAACCCAGAATATTAGATTTGGATCCCAGGTCTGCTTTTTTTTAGTAACTGACTGTGGGCAAATCACTACATTCTCTTTGTATATAAAGAGGAAGTTTGACTAGTTCTTTAAAGGTCCCTTTTAGCCTCCTGGTCCTGGATTCCTAATCTGAAAGTCATCTGGAACCTACATTAAGAAACCCCTTATCTTCTTATTAAATTTCTCTTCAGTGGAGGTGTTTTTTGAGATCTGAGCAATCATTTAATCTTATTCTTCTATTGGGTAAGATCAGAGACCTTTAAAGGATTATGACTTTTTTTCCCCCTGATCCTGCTGTACTTCTTAGTACTTCCACCTGGAGTGTGGAAGGATAAGGAAAACTGCCGAAATCAATTATTTTTTGTTTTTTTAGTATTTGTTGGAAGTTTAGAGATCTGGAGGGCAGAAGGGAAAAAAAAAGAAATGAAATTTGGTTAAAATTAGGTTTGGGGTTTTGGTTGATCAGGATGATAGTGTCCTCTCCTGTAGTGGGTGAGTAAATAAGAACTCACTTAGACATCAGCTCTTCATTGTTTTGTGGGTTAAAGGACTAAGTTTTGCTTTAAATTTCAATGTTGGAAGAAATTTGTCTTTTTATTCTGAAGTACAAATTTCAGGCTAAAGCAAATAGACTTCCAGTTTTTTGTCTTGTTTTTGTTTTTGCAAAGGCAATGGGGTTAAGTGACTTGCCCAAGGTCATACAACTAAGTATTAAGGGTCTGAGGCCGTATTTGAACTCAGGTCCTCCTGGCTCCAGGACTGGTGCTCTATCCACTGTATCACCTAGACTTCCAAGTGACAATTGAGAAAAACTTTTTAAAAGGTAGTTTAAACCATGCCAACTTAGAGTTGATGGATGAAAAGTGAAGGTCCCATGTGGTTTTTTGGTTCATTTAGCTCCCTCCCTTTTTCATTTGCAGCTCCAACAGTTTGTGTTACTCGTAATTATTTTCCCACAGGTAACAGGATCTTCTCCTCTGGACGGACTGGAATTTATGGGTGTGCCTGGGATAGCCACAGATTTACCTGTTTCAGTAGATTCGATTATAGATGTGTTGAAGTATAGCCAGAAAGACATGGATGTGGCTGTAGAAAAAGTCAAACAAGAAGTAAGATGAAATGATTACATTTAAGATTCTAGTTATGTCTTGATAGATGTGTAAATTAGTTTCAATGCTTGGCTAATTTTTGGTTGTTTGACTAAGAAATTAAGTTGATAACAAACATGTTGGAATCTATTGATTATTAGTTTCATACTTACAAGTTACATATAAGTTTCTAATCTAGGGACAAAGATATTTTAAAGTATCATGTTTTGAAATATATTTGAAAATATCTAAGAGTGAGTGGGAGGAAATATATTTGGAATATATCTATTTGAGAGGGAATGGAATGGAGGAAGAACTATTGAGATCTTCAACATTCAGGACAAGGAAAATGAATATTAAAAAAAGTCTCATAGCCTTAGGCCTATTTTACATTTTATGGACAAGTCAGATAAATAAAAACACCCATTTTAATACTAGTACTAGTCAAAATAGTTTGTTTTTTTTCAACTCAGAAGTATCTGGTTTTATCAGTGCAAGGCAAATGGGGTTAAAGTGGTTTGCCCAAGGCCACACAGCTAGGTAATTATTAAGTGTCTGAGACCAGATTTGAACCCAGGTACTCCTGACTCCAGGACTCATTTAATCGGTCAATTAGGTTTTTCAGTTGATCATATTTTAAGTTTACATTGTTAGTTTTGTGTATATTACTTTTCCATCATATATTCTAATTGAAGTGTTCTGCCTATGATAAGGCCTACCCAGTTCATTGAAATCTTAAGTTTGTAATTTATGTGTATATTTAGGTTAATGAAAAACAAATGAAAATTCAAGAATTGGAAGACAAATATGAAAAATTCCATGCGAAATATTTAGAGATGGGGTATGTATCTATTAATTCAACTTTTAATCTCCCTTAAAGTGTTCTTTCATGGTCTCTCATCCTTTCTTTATAATCCTTTAGGAAAATTGTGGAAGAATATGAGGGGATAATAACTCGACTGATGGGTAAGTTAAGATGGCATCAACTTTGAAAGTATGAATTATGGAGCTGTCTTGGCATCTGTCCAACCTCCTTATGGGGAAAAAAGAAGGAACCTGAAACCCAGAGAAGCCCAGGAACACAAAGCAACTCAAATGTGTTCCTGATATAATCGAAGAGTAAAACCACTTTGACTTGATCAGTTCCACCAGGACATTCACATTTCCTTTTCTATCAGTACTGTAAATATAAGTAGTGACTTGGTGTAAAGGAAAGAGGCTCACCACGGGGTCAGAAGGTCCTGGTTCAGCTGCTGTTTTAGACAAGTCCCCTAGCCTCAGGGCCCCAGGCACTTATGAAGGTGCTGATTCTCCTTGGTCAAGGGCTTCCTACACCAGGAACTCACTGATCAAAGCAAGGAGGGCTGAGCAACAGCCCCTCAAGAATACAGGAGGTGAGTGGAGTGTTTTCCCACCATCTGCTCCTCTCTCCAGAAGAGGACTTTTTCAATCACAAATCTACCATGATTCCTACTTCTTTCTTCATTAAGTTAGACTTGCTGTCAGAGTCCTTTAAATTTCCTTCCCTTGGGCAAATTTTCTTCTTGGGACAAAACTTTTAGCTCTAAAATGCTGAACCTCAGATGTTTCAGAAGGTCCTTTGACAGCTAGATATATAAGGCAAAGGATGGGTATAGGTAGGATGTTGAGTTTGTAAAGGACAGAAAATTCTCCAAATTCCCAGAAGAATAGCATGAGTGGCCTTGATCACCAGCAAAAGAACTTGAACTTTGTTTAAGAGATGGAAAGGAGCTAGGGAAGTTGGAAGTACATTGTATGTATGTGTAAGTTCTATTTCAATAATGCTGAGCTTGAATGTTCTATTCTGGTCATTTGGGCTTCGTGAGAATCTCTTGTAACCTAATATCATCACTCTTGGACTTCCATCCATCTATAAGCTAACCAGTATGAGTACTGCTGGGTGGAGAAGGGGAATGGAGATGGACACTCATTGAGAGCATACAGTAGAAAATTGGGATTAAACTTTAAAAATGGTTTAGTGACTGAAAACTGAATAGTTAGAATTCTGACTCTTCCGATGATCATGGGTGACCTTGGGCCTTGTTATCCCTTCTCTGTAAGATGAGGCAGTTGGATCCTCTAGCTCCATATCTTAGGCTCTTATGAACATTTTCCAAGGCTAGTAACATTGGCTCTGTGATAGTTATCATTTGGCCTGCTAAGTGTCAGAGTTGATAAACACTTGATAAACATTTCATTTAGAAGGATTAAAACCCTGTTAATCCCATTCACCTTAAGGAGATACCAAGTTAGTTGTTTTTCCTGACTGTTTTTGAACTATATAGGAGAAGTGCAGGAAAAATCCTGAAGATTTATCTGTGATTAGAAAAGTGAATTATGCTTTTCCTTGCTGTGGGGGAGGGCTTGAATATTTAAAAAAAAAACTATTCATACAGAAAATCTTATTCTTTTTGTTTTTTCAAGAGAGATTTGTTTTTGTGAAACTGGAGGTAAAGGAAGCAGAGTTAACCTCATTCTGTGCCTCTTCTAGGATGTTACCGTAGTCTTTGTCTTCTGCATTAGCTTCTTTTGACCTTGTTTCTTTATATAGCTAAAAAAATCTTAATTAGACCTATTTTAGTTAAAAGTATCTCTAGAGATTTATTTTTAACTCTTTGTAGTCTGAACACAAATTCTTTGAGAAGTTTGGAGAAGAAAAGTACAGAAAGAGATGGGTTATGTTTTTATACCAATTGGGAAGTGTTGCTATTTGTCTTAGAGAACCATGACATCAGGAAATGATACCATGACATGCAAGTGTATTGATTTTTTTTTTTTTTTTTTTTTTGCAAGGCAAACAGGATTAAGTGGCTTGCCCAAGGCCACACAGCTAGGTAATTATTAAGTGTCTGAGACCGGATTTGAACCCAGGTACTCCTGACTCCAGGGCTGGTGCTTTATTCACTAGGCCACCTAGCCGCCCTTAGTGTATTGATTTTTAAGTGAGGGGGTGGTGCAAAGTCAGCAGCCTCAGTTTCTCTTCTTGAGCCATCTAGGCCCAGTGGTCAAATATGGATCAGGACAATGGGAAATGGCCCCATCCTCCAATTGCTAGACCATTCATTGATGAGAGCCTATTTACGTTGAAGATCAAATTTTATTTGTTCAAGAACTTGTCCTCTATCTAAATATTGTTGTTAGAGAATCAATTGTTTCTACAGTTTTGACATAAAAGTATGTTTGCTGTCTAACTACCCATCATGGGTGGTATCAAGTTGTTTTTTTTTTTTTTTTCAAAAACATACTGGAGTCACCATTTTAGGTAGCACTTCACTTGATGTCTATTATTGTTTGAAAAGATTTTATATGTTAAATCTTAGCTAAAAGTAATAGGCTTTAAGTGGTTTTCATTCTTCTTAATCACTTATTGTTTAGGGAGTTTGAATTTCCTCTTTTGTTGCTTGAAAGGACCTTACTAGTACATTTTTGTTGATTCTTCCAGATTATACCTTTGAAGTGGAGTCTTTTAAATTTTTGAATTTGGAATGTAATTTTTGGATTAAATCTTTTTTTTTTTTTAAGAATATGTATTTTGTTCAACTATGGTTGTTTTTCCTCTAATTTTGAAAAGCATGATGGTACTTTATTTTTTATAATGTTTAAAGAATTTAAAAAATTCTATATTTTTTAATGATTTTTATTCCTTGATGAAAGAAAATTAGCATTTCTATTTTTGGTATTTGCAGTATTCATTGTTTGTAGTCTTCTCCACTGTAGGCTCTTTTTAACGTTCTCAGATGATTGCTGACTATTTCTTTTTCAATGTTTTGTAGACTTTCAGTTAATCTGCTTGTATTCCCTAAATCTGCCCAGTTATTTGTTGCTTTTTCAAAATTGTTGTTCCTTGGGGTTACTCTTTAATTTTATTTCTTTTATGCTTTGATCTATGGTTTTTTAAAAATTGTTTTGTATAATTTCTCTTTAGACTTTGGATAAAGTTGAGCCATTTGTCTTATTATTTTATTTTTTTAACTTTTAGTCTTTTTGTTCATTGGATCATGTCATAGATTTCCACTTCCTCCATTTACAGACAAGGAATTTTGAGACTCAGAGGTCACATGATTGCTAATTGTTTGACGTCAAAACCAGGTTTTTCTGAATCCAAGCCTTGAGATCTATTCATTATACCATGACTCAATTATTTTAACATATTTATAATATTTTTAATTTTTCCTTTTTAACTTCTATATTATTAATATTTCAAATTAGATTTTGCAAAAAATGAGTTCTTTTTTGAGGCGCAAGTTTTATTTGATTTCCTACTCTTTTTTTTTTTTTTGATCAGGCATAGATAAAAATAAAAACACCCAAGGTGTGGGCTGTATTTGTTTGAGCAGTTTGTAGCACTTTGACCTGGCCAAGAGATAGAAGAAGAAGTTATGTCTGTCATTTTATCCTTAATGGTCTGGTTGGGAAAGGAAGGAAATAGCAAGTTCCCTCTGTTTTTCAGACAATTAGAGAAAGAGACCAAGTGTTCAGGATAAAAGGACAGGAAGGATATCTCATCCCTTAGGGCATACCTTCTCTTCAGTAGCTGGGGTTGGGTTTCTGGCAAGCTCTATTAGAAGGATTCTCCTTGGCCACTTGGGGTGGCCCCAGACACTAATGAGGGGTAGTATAGAACTCCCTGATGAGGAGAGTAGATGAGGATTAAGAGCAGCCACTTTATTTACATCTGATTGTTTTTGGAGGGTAGCAAGTAAGCTCCCCAGATTGTGTCATGGTATCCCTACTGGTGGGACACTTCTTAGATGAAAGTGGTCCTTGTTCCTGGCACTTTTTTTACATTCTTTTGACCTCCAATGATTCTTAAACTTCTCTGGGAAATGATGGTGATTGTACTTTTATTATAAAGCCTATTTTTCTGTCAGCAATCTGTTTGACCCTCTTATAATTGTATACAACATTGCTTTTGTATCTTTATCTTTTCTTCTAATTGTGACTTTTTACATTACTTCCCAGTCTTGGTCTTAACTGTACAGATAACTAATTGATTCTGAAGTAACTTTCACATTAGTAGCCAATTGTTTCATATTAAGATGCTTAGCTTCATTTGTTTGGTAATATTTGTCTCTTTCACTTTAGCATATTTTGACTACTGTTCAAGAAAATATATTTTTCATAAATGAGACTTCTGTGTGACCTTTGAACTTTGGCATTTTTTAATTCCAGATTTCATTTTTTCCATATTTTTCACCATTCATTCTTGTGCCTATCTTTAATTGAAGTCACAGTATCAAGAAATATGTAGACTTGGTTTGGAGAATCTTGTGAAATTCTCTGGGTCTGGAGTCAGGAATACCTGGGTCCAAAACTGACCCCCAGACTCTTAGTAGCAATGCAACCTTGGGCAAGTCACTTCTACTTCTTACCTCAGTTTTCTCTTCTGTAAAATGAGGATAACAGTCCTTTGCTCCCTGGATTGTTACGAGGATCAGATGAGGTGATGTTTATTGAATTCCTGGCACCATATAAATGTGAGTTTTGATTATTTGAAAAATCTCTGCACTTTTTTTTTATTTTTTTTTGTATTTTTTAGGTTTTTGCAAGGCAAATGGGGCTAAGTGGTTTGCCCAAGGCCACACAGCTAGGTAATTAAGTGTCTTAGACCAGATTTGAACCCAGGTACTCCTGACTCCAGGGCTGGTGCTTTATCCACTGTGCCACTTAGCCGGCCCTCTGTACTTTTTTTAAATAGAGGTTGGCACATATTAATTTTTTTTTTTTGCTTATATTCATTATGACCACTGCAAGGCATAATGATAAAGAACCCTCTCAAATGATGGTTCTTGTTGGCTTTTGGGCATATGATGAAATCAGCTCCTTTGTTATCTTCCTGAAGGAAATTCTGGAAATCATCATTTAGTTAGTCATAGTTTTGTTCTGTCATCTGTTTTCATAGTTAATGTTTCAGTTTTTCCAGTGGTTTATAAGCTCAGTGGCTAAAGAAAGTGTCAGTAATTAATTACTTCTGGATTTTTAAAGCACTAGGAAAGTAAGGCTGCATTGATAATGAAATATCATTCTGTATTGTTCTTTGTTTTGTGGGTAGCTATGATCAGAGAATACGACCCTGTCATTAGGAGTGTCAGCATATGGAGCTGGGTTTGTCCTCTGCATAGGTGGTCTGTTCTAGGAGACTGGCACTTTAGAGCTTGGGTTCTGATGGCATAGTCTTTGGGAACCAAGTGTCTCCTCTATGTCACAGTGATTCTTCAGAATACTTTTTCTTTCAGGTTTTTGCAAGGCAAATATGGGGTTAAATGGCTTGCCCAAGGCCACATAGCTAGGTAATTATTAAGTGTCTGAGGCTAGATTTGAACTCAGGTACTCTTGACTCCAGGGCCAGTCCTCTATCCACTGAGCCACCCAACTGCCCCCAGAATACATTTTAAAGAGATATTTCATGTCACAACCTTTATTTTAATGTGATTTGTGTTTCAGCTTATTAACTTCTCATATTTATTGTGAGTCTTATTTATAGTGAACTTTTCAATGAATTAACTTATTTGACTGTTTATATTAATAGCGGATGCTCAGCAGCAGAAGGAGGTTACAAAGGCTGAAATCCAGAAGATTTTGTCAGAAAAACAGCAAATTGCAGCAGATCTAAACTCCATGGAAAAATCTTTCTCTGACCTCTTCAAACGACTAGAAAAACAGAAGGAGGTTTTAGAAGGATATCGAAAGGTTTGGTTAATCAATCTAAAATAGTTGAGTTAGAATTTTAGGCTTATCAGTTATCATTAAGCTAGTAAATTGGGCTGTTATTGATCCTCCTCATTTATTTTACTTTTAGCCTGCTAATTCTTAGTATGGCTAAGATTGATCTCTGGGCTAGCATAAACCTGAAGTAGGTTTTTAAAAAAAATTTTAACATTTTATTTATTTTTCAATTATATACAATAGTAATATGAACCCATCATTTTTTCCACGGCTCTGAATTCTACAATTTCCCCCCCCCCCCCCCCCAAGGCTGTCTGACAGTCTTTTCCTTGTTACCATGCCATATATTGATGTAAATTGAATGTTGTAAGAGTAAACATAAGAATAAACATAATCCCCCCCCAAAAAAAGATGGGTAACCTCAAGAATAGAGGGGGGGGATTTTACTTCAGTCTGTGTTCAGATTTCAAAGGCTCTGTCTCTGGGGTAAGTTGCTTTCTTTATCATAAGTCCACCAGAGAGGTTGCTTCAATATTTTTCCCTCAGTTGCTATTACTAGCTGTACCTCCACTCTGTTTCTCCCTACTCTCCTTTATTCTATTCTCTTCTCTCCTTTCATTCTGGCCCTGTCCAAAAGTGTGTCTCTCAGCTTCTTCATCTCCTTTTCCTTTCTCCCAGTACTTTCCCCCATCGCCCATTGACTCCATCTTTTTACTATATTATACCATTATATTCCGCTTCTTCCCATGTTCTGTCTATATATGCTCTTTCTAACAGCTCTTATAAATGAGAAAGTTCATATGAATTATCAATATCTTCATGTGCAGAAATAAAAATAGTCCAACATCATCAAGTTCCTCATAGTTAGTCCCTCTCTTCAACTCCCTCTATGCTTCATCCAGTATCCTGTACTTGGAGATCAAACTTTTTGTTTAGCTCTGGTTGTCTTGATAGAAAAGTTTGAAAGTCCCCTGTTTCATTGAAAATCCATCTTTTCCCCCTGAAAGAAGAGGATGTTCAGTTTTGCTGGGTAGTTGATTCTCGGTTGTAAACCAAGATCTTTTGCCTTCCGGAATATCATATTCCAATTTCTACGAGCCCTTAATGTAGATGCTGCCAGATCCTGTGTAATCCTGACTATGGAGTCTCAATAGTTGAATTGTCTGTTTCTGGCAGCTTTTAGAATTTTTTCTTTGATTTGGGAGTTTTGGAATTTGGCTATAATATTCCTGGAAGTTTTCCTTTTGGGATCCCTTTCAGTGAATTCTCTTGATTTCTATTTTACCCTCAGCTTTTAGGATCTCAGGGCAATTTTGCTGTATTATTTCTTGAAAAATGAAGTCTAGGCTCTTCTGATTGTGGCTTTCAGATAGCCCAATAATTTTTAAATTATTTCTTCTGGATCTGTTTTCAAGGTCAGTTTTTCCAATGAGATATTTCACATTTTCTTCTAATTTTTGGAAGAGTTTTATTTCTTCCTGATTTCTTGCAAAGTCATTGGCTTCCTTTAGTTCCATTTTGCATTTGAAGGAGTTATTTTCTTCAGAGAGCTTTTTTATCTCCTTTTTTTTTTAAGATTTTTTTTTGCAAGGCAAACGAGGTTAAGTGGCTTGCCCAAGGCCACACAGCTAGGCAATTATTAAGTGTCTGAGATCAGATTTGAACCCAGGTACTCCTGACTCCAAGGCTGGTGCTTTATCCACTACGCCACCTAGCCGCCTCTTTTATCTCCTTTTCCAGCTGGCTAATTCTTCTTTTTAAGGCATTCTTCTCATTTGCCTTTTGTTTTACTTTTTCCATTAGGTCTAAACTGGTGTTTAACATATTTTCTTCAGTATTTTTTTATGCATCTTTCACCACAGTTTTGGTTTGGTTCTCATGATTTTTCGGCATGGCTCTCATTTCTCCTCCCAATTTTTCCTCCATCTCCCTTAATTGCTGTTCAAAGTCTTTTTTGAGCTCATCCATAGCCTGAGCCCATTTTCTACTTCTCTTGAAGGTTTTGGATATGGAAGCTTCGATTTTTGTCATCATCTGAATATGTGTTTTGATCTTCCATGGGACTAAAGTAATTTTCTCTGGTCAGATTCTTCTTTTTCTGTTGTTTACTCATTTTCTCAGCCCAAGGCTAATTTACAGCACTTCCAAGGCTTTGGGGTTGTTATTTTGGGACACCCCACTGAGACCTTTATTCCTCCAGGGTCTTAATGCTCTCTAGTCTGTACTTTGATAGGTAGATGACCATGCTCTGCCCTCTGCCCTAGGGCTATAGGAAGGAGTCCACCTATCTTAGTATGGAAGTTCAAACTGTTGTATGTGAGTTGTAGGCAAATAGCAGAGTCCTACCCTAGGGATAGCAGAGAAATCTCTGCAGACTTCTCTGCAGACTTCCCTTACCATCTCTGGGGGTGCAGACTGCTTTCTCCTGATTCTTGCTACAGGTTCTGGGGCTGTGCTCCTCATTCCACACTCACCCAGGTGCAGCAGAGTTCTCTCACATCCCCTTCAAGCTGTTGCTGGTGATTTCTGGGCTTTGCTGCGCTGGGCAGGGCTGTGCCACAGCTCTTTTTCCAACCCCAGGTCCTGGTGAAGCACATCTTTACCTCGGAAGTTCTAAGTTGTCTTGGACTGGGAAAATATATCACTAAGGCTTTCTGTGGGTTACGCCCTGCCAAATTTTGGCTAGAGCCATCCTTTGGGGTTTTTTTTTTTGTTGTTGTTGTTGTTTAGGTTTTTGCAAGGCAAATAGGGTTAAGTGGCTTGCCCAAGGCCACACAGCTAGGTAATTATTAAGTGTCTGAGACCGGATTTGAGCCTAGGTACTCCTGACTCCAAGGCCGGTGCTTTATCCATTGTGCCACCTAGCTGCCCCTCATCCTTTGTTTTTTGGGGGGTTTGGGGGATCGGAGTTATCAGCGTTCTTGGGGAATGTTGCCTTCATGCCACCATCTTGACTCACATCCTGAAGTAGATTGTTGAGATTAGAAGAAAATTCTTTCTAAATACTGGTCAGTGACTCCAGGCCTTTCCTTTTAGTAAAGATATACTATAGCCTTTCATAATATGTATTCCAATATTTGGTTTAAGTAAAAATGATTATTTTGTGAATTTTTATATTTATTAGTAGAAAGCTTATTCCCTGCACCCATCTCTGTTCTGGTGGGAAGTAGAAAAGATGTGTTAAGTCATAGAAACATAGAGCTGGGAAGGGCCTTAGCCACTTCCTACCATCCCCTGAAATTAGATAGAAGGGAAGTCACTTGCTGCAGAACTTGGGCAGTTCTGGTAGCCTTGTGGCTCCTCTGAAAGACAACAGTGGTAGAGCATCTTGTTCCTACAGAGGCTTTCCTTTGTGGCTTTTCTGTCCCTCTCTGGACTTCTCCCTTGGTTGGTTGAGGCCAGAAATCTGTGGCTTCTAAGGTTGCCCCTGTTATGAGATGAGTTGTCATTCCCTCAGTCAGGGGTCCCGTGTCTCCCCCCCCATGGAGTTACAGGAGGTCCTTTAGATAGATGGTCTTCACTATGTATAATTTGGTTCATGAGTTTTTTGTTCCTTCTAGAATGAAGAAGCATTGAAGAAATGTGTTGAAGATTATCTCCAAAGAATTGAAAAGGAAGAGCGGAGGTACCAAGCACTGAAGGCTCATGCAGAAGAGAAATTAAACCTGTAAGTGTGGGATTACTGGGAATGGGGGGGTGAAGACACAGCAATTTGAGGTGCTTCCATTAGGCTCATCTTGGGACAGAAGCTGGGGTCCTCAGGGCACCAGCACAACTAAGCTTTTCTTTATATTCAACAGAGCAAATGAAGAAATTGCCCAAGTTCGAAACAAATCAAAAGCTGAGACTCTAGCTTTACAAGCAAATTTACGAAAGGAACAAATGAGAGTCCAGTCTCTAGAGAAGAGCCTGGAACAAAAGGTAAGCTTATCACCTGCCCTTCCAGATCAGATGCTTGAGTTGGATGAAATCACTTCTTTGGGGCTGGCGCTGTGTGTGTGTGTGTGTGTGTGTGTGTGTGTGTGTGTGTGTGTGTGTGTGTGTGTGTGTTGCACTGGGTTTGGGGGAGGCAGGGACTGTTTGACTCTGGTCTATGTGTCTATGATCTTGTTGAATTGGAGGGAGCTTGGGGTCTTGCTGATTTTAAAAGTCCAGTTGAGCAAGCATTTATGAAACATCTCCTGTGTTTGGTCATTTACTGTGTATGCTAAGTGTTTGGGATGAAAAATATTTCTTGTCTCCTTGGACAATGACTCCTTTGCCTGTTTTGACAGAACTCCTTTCCAAATTGGTAGGAAGGTTTTTTTTTTCTAGTTAGGTTAGGGGTAGGAAGAAAACTTGACCTGGGAAATTGAACCAAGTGTCACAAACTGAAGGTACAGTTGGGGATAAGAGGAAAACCCTTGAAAATTCAAATCTTGGGGGGCAAAAAAGACTGAATTGGAGTAGGGAACTGGGTTTTTTTCTTCCTTTGGGTTGGGGAGAGCTAATATAAGAAGTAGTGTGTACAGGCAGTTTAATGTATGCCACAAAAGAAGACTAGATGAGAGAAAGCTGGCCAGCCACCTCTTCCACCCCCCCACATTAGCACAGCCTTGGACATTTGTATTGATGGTCTGTCTCAGAGATGAGTCTTTGAGACTGAGTTTTGAGGGCAACATGAGTTCCATTTCTTTTTTGTTTTTGCAAGGCAGTGGGGTTTAAGTGACTTGTCTAAGGTCACATAGCTAAGTAATAAGTGTCTGAGATTGTGGATTTGAACTCAGTTCCTCTAGGGACCCAAACTCTAGCCATTTTATCTGCTCCTATGGGTTCCATTTTTTTTTTAGGTTTTTTTGTAAGGCAGTGGGGTTAAGTGGCTTGCCCAAAGGCCACACAGCTAGGTAATTATTAAGTGTCTGAGTCTGGATTTGAACTCAGATACTCCTGACTCCAGGCCTGGTGCTCTATCTACTGTACCACCCGACCGTCCCTGGGTTCTATTTCTTATAAATGATTTGTTCCTGTGGGAATATATCCTACCTCATGTCAAGCTAGAATTGAAGAATTTGTGGTTGAAATCTTTTTTTGGGGGGGGGGTCGTGTGTGATTAGGGATTAGATGATTATAGTACTTGGGTATAAGAACTATTATAACTCTCAGTAAATCCTATTGTAATTTTAATTGACTTTTCTTCCTTTGTAGACAAAAGAAAATGATGAATTAACTAAAATCTGTGATGACTTGATTTCAAAGATGGAGAAGATCTGACTTGGGATTTTGAATCGTTTCACTTTTTGATCATCCTAACTCATCCTCATTTCAGTGTTGTCAGCTATGTATATGTAATGTTTAGTTTTCATGTGCACTTTCTTAACCTCTAATTTTCCATGTTGCAAATATACTAGTGTTTTTTTGACTTAGTAAATTGAACTATTTTAAAAAATATGCTTGAATAAAGGTTAAAATACTTCAAACTGTCTTTTTTTTTTAAATTAAAAATTAGGGTTTTTAACTTTATTCAGTAATCTACAGAATTTAGCATTAAAAGCTAAATCTGTTATGGGTTAAATAAAATTTAAAAACGTGGGGGGCACAGCTAGTGAATAGAGCACTGGCCCTGGAGTCAGGAGGACCAGAGTTCAAATGTGGCCTTAGACACTGTGTGACCTTGGGCAAATCACTTTAAACCCCATTGCCTTTTAAATAAAATTTAAAAAAAATCTGTTGGCTGTGTAATCTTTCCAAATAACTTTTTATTCCTTGGTTGAACAAGAACAGATTTTACTCAGATCTTTTAAGAATAGTCCAATAGGGACAACTAGAGCAGATATGTACAACCTGTGGGCTGAATGTGGCCCTCGAAGCCCAATCATGCAACATTAATAGATTTTATTATCCACTGATAATTAGGGCTAATTGTAGTGTGAAATATTAGATTCTATATATAATCCTTGACAAATTTTTGTTGCATGATATGATCCAGAAAAACTAAAAGGTTAGATACTCATGATCCAGAAAATAATTAGATGAATTTTCCTTTTTAAAAATTTTAGGATCAAGTACTTTAAAAATTATTTAAAATCATTTCTAATGTGTTTTAAAATCATTTTTCTTCTTTTCCTTCCCCTACCTTACAAACGGTTTCTTGTTAAAAAAAAATGGAAGAATCATTAGAAAAGCCAGTTTGACTTTTTTAACGCTTCTTTAGAGCCAGCTGTGATCATTTTCATATAACTTAATAACTAGCCTTCTTCCAGAGTGATTTTTCCCCTTCCCCTGATTTAGCTTGCATTCCATTCTTTTATTAATCTTATTAAAGTAGGACTGATCCTATACTCCTCACACTTTCAGTGGTCTTCTGTCTGCAGGAATACTGGTGTTTGAAGCTCTATGGTTGGTTCTTGTACTTTGTTATCAAAAATTAAATTACATCACTTTGAGACAAACTGCAGTGTGTCCAACTGGCTGATCAGCCCAATACGATCTCCAAATGCTACCATAGGTCGGACATAAATAGTCCATGTGTCACAAACCACCTGGGGTGGCTACTCTAAACTTACAGATGTCACATTTCTTTTGAGCTGCTTCAATTCTGTCTTCCTCAGAGTAGCCACCTCACTGATGAGAGTGTCATACTGGGCAGTCCTGTGCTAGTGTCTCCAAGCTATTCAATTAGTTCTAAAGCTCTTCCATGAGACCTTCAGGGGTCGTGTAGGGTGTGTTTAAGGAAGACTAGTACCTTGGTGGGAGGGCTGCTTTCCGCCTTTGATGTCCACCTGAGTCACCTAACTCCCACCTGTGGCTCCAAGAAACTACAGTATGCATAGTGGCCACACCCCAGTAAACTGGGCAAAGTGGGCGGGCTTGAGGTTGAGGTTAACTGAGGGAGTCTCAAACTCATCCGTGAGTAGCGTAGGTGGAATGGTGAAAGAACAATTTGTTTCAATGGCCATGAACCAGCTGAAGGCAGGTCTGTGGAACATTTACAGCTTGGTTAGACATCAAAGACGCAAGGCCTTATGCTTCTAGAGAGATCACCAGTTGTCTTGACTCTGTCTTGCTATGCTGGATCATGATGACTTTGGGAGAGAGTGAAGCAGATGACAATGTGCTGCTGTACTTCACTTAAATCCAATTTACACATGGAACAAAAGACATCACTTGCAACTATTGAAGCTCTATAATTTGCCTCAGGCCTTTCCCAATTTTTATTTCCCTCCCTTGATGTATGCATGTTCTGATCAATCTGTACTATAGTCTTTCTTGAATGTGCTCTGCATTTTTCTAAATCTTTAGATTGAGGAAATCATTCTTTGTTTTATCTTATACATGTCCCCCCCCTCCTCTCCTTCCCCCATCCTTGCTATTTCTTAAGCCCTAGAATGCCTTTCTTCTATAGAGAAATGAGATCTCTTCAGGAAAGACAATGGGGTTGGTAAGGAGAGAATTCTGATATATTAGTTGGAAGGAGGAAATATTTTTAATAAAATTTTAAAGATGAGGGATTGGGGAAAGGGGTCAAGGTTGCAGGATATCCAGATTAGATTAGAAAGAGCAATAGGCTGATAATTAAAAGAAGAAAGAAAATTAATGGAAAATTGTCTCAAGTCCTGTAGTAAAAAGGTGAATTTATGAGGAGTTTGCTGCATCCAAGGAAAAATAGGGCATTAGATTGAAATTATTGAAAGCATAATTACATCAGATAAGGTGACAAAAGTAGGTAAAATTTGTGAGGTCAGTGGTGAAGCTGCATTTTGATGGGCACTATAAACAATGGAATGAACTGCAGTTACTGAGAGAATTAAATCATCAGAACTTGTAGGTCTTTTCTTTTTTTGTTTTCTTATTCGGAACCAATATTACAAATGATTGAAATTAAGCTAATTTCATCTGACTTCTATTTTCATTTCTTACTGTAATTGTCATGGTTCTGCTTTTCCCCCTCTGCTATCTCTATCATTCATGGTGGGGTGGGGGTGAGAGAAGGTAGGTGAGGGTGGCATGGTGGCTACAGAAATGGGTTTGGAGTTCAGAATTCAAGTGACCTTAAACACAAGCTCTTCTGCTTGCCTCAGTTTCCTGATCTGTAAAATGAGCTAGAGGAGAAAACAATCTCAAATGGGATCATGAAGAGTCAGACACCAATGAAACAACTGGATGCTAAAGTCAACATCCCACCAGTACCCTTATGTACAGTTTAGTGGCCCCTTCCCCTTTTCTTATTTATTTAACTTTTTTTTTTAGTTTTTGTAAGGCAGTGGGGTTAAGTGGCTTGCCCAAGGTCACACAGCTAGATAAAAGTGTCTGAGGTCTGATTTGAACTCCCGTCCTCTTGACTCTAGGTCCGATGCTCTCTTCACTGCACCACCTAGCTGCCCCCTTTCCCTATTTATTTTTGCGTTTGATGAAACTGATTTAGGCAGCCTGGATGGCCATGAACTCCCAAGGGTTAGACTTGGATAGACTTGAAGGAATCTGAACTTGGGAGTGAGGGAATATTTTCACTTGCTTCTAGCTTACATTTACCATGTTCTTCAGTTATGAAGGCATCTATATCCGTAACCTCAGCCTTCAACAGCATGCCTTTAGAAATCCATGATGCAGAAGCTCCTATCCGGTCAAACCTCTCCCTAGACAGTGATAAGGTGCAAGTAGAGAGGTCGGCTGGCCAAAATAACTCGGGGAACGTATTAGCAAATGTGTCTCAGACCAAGGTTCATGGACTCTAAATTGAATGTTATTTGGGTATTTAGTAAACATAGGCAAATGAATAAACTAGAACCCACTTCCCACCCGATATCTTCGTGTACCAAGCATATTGTGGAGACTTCCCTTGAGAAAATTTATTAGAGGTTTATTTGCCTGCACCACCACCCAACTGTCCTCTTTAATTAAAGAATGAAAGAGGCTGCTTTTTACGACTATGTCTAGAGAGATGTAGGTGAAGAGTCTGGGAGAAGGGAACACCTAGAGGCCATTGCAATCATCCTGATGGGAGCTGATGAGAACGTGAAGTAGGACAATGGAGGGAATGGATGGTGGCAATGGAGAGTGTGCTGCATTTGGAGCCAAGAAGCCTGAGTTCAAATCCTGCAAGGTCACTTGCTATTCATGCTATAGTCATTCTTGACCAAAAAACAAGTTGGATTACAAAATGATAAAATAGGCAAACCCTTTGGGGGTACCCTAGCCCTCTGAAGGATACATGTAGTAGCCTGGCTCTGAGAGATTTCCAGGGTGATGTAAAGGGCAACTACTAGATGGTACAATGGATAGGGCACTGACCTTGGAGGCAGGAAGATAGGAATTAGAATCTGGCCTCAGTCACTAGACTCTTAACTAACTGTATGACCTTGGGCAAGTCACTTCACCCGGATTCCCTCACACCCAGGGCCATCTCCAGTTGTGATTCCTAGCTGGCCACTGGACCCAGATGGCTCGAGGAGAAAGTGAGGCTGGTGACTTTGCACAGCCCCCCTCACTCAATCCAATTCATGTGGATGTTGTGGTATCACCTCCTGGGTGTGGTCTTCAAGAATAAAGGCCAAACATCATCATCGTCAACATCATTATCATCATCATCATCGTCGTCGTCGTCGTAAAGAGCCGGTTGCTATTTACACATACACACACACACAACAGTAGGACAGACAATATGGATATATAAATATGTGCATTATGTGTGCATATACACACACACATATAGACATCTATAGATGTCTGTATATAGATCTATAAACTGTCTAAATGTATGTATATTTTGCATGTAAATATACATATATATATTTGTGTTCTAAGTTAAAATGTAAATAAATTCTTTGACAGTTGTTATTGTTTCATTCTTTGTATCTCTAGCATCTAGCACAGTAATTGGTACTATTTAATAAATGTGATTAGTTGGGGCAGCTAGGTGGCTCAGTGGTTAGAGCACTGGCCCTGGAGTCAGGAGTACCTGAGTTCAAATCCGCTCTCACACAATAATTACCTAGTTGTGTGGCCTTGGGCAAGCCACTTAACCCCATTGCCTTGTAAAAAAAAAAAAACCTAGAGAAAATTAAATGTGATTAGTAAATAATAAAGTGTACTAGTTTAATTGGCTGTTACTCTAGGTTAATGCCACTAGGGTTTCTGACTGAGCTGCTTGGACAGCCCTTATTGCCTCCTTGATTTATCAAGATTTACCTTCATATTTCTTTCAAATAGTCCAACTGGAGACAGGCACATGAAGAGCACTGCATTGCTCTGATCTGATCACCAGAGGACGGTATTGCCTAACTTTTAAAGGCCATGTCCTCTGTTATTAACCAGAACTAGGAGAGTGAGTGCTCTTTTGTAATCTATGGCTGGACAAGTAGTGAGAAGAAGGGTCAGTGGGGGCAGCCAGGGTGGAGCACCAGAGGATCCTCTGACTTGGAATAAGCTCCTCCTCTGAGCCTCCATTTCTTAATCTGTAAAATAAGGAGAATTCCTAGATAGTTTTATTTTCTCAGTGCTGTGAAAATTAAAATCTATGGAAATGTGAGTTCTCCATGCAAAGTCCTACCTCGTAGTTTACTCTTTCTTTGAATTATAGATTAATTCTGGAAGGGAATTTAGAGAGCATCTAATCCAATGGTCTTAGATTGGACTCTCCACCCAATTACATATTCACAATCTGGACAATGAACCTTTATGCTCTTGGATTTTCCATTGTGTATGTTGTTAAAACAACCCCTCAAAGAGGTCAACAAATATATCCAAAGTCATATGAATAGCAAATGGTTTTGCTGGGATTTGAACCCAAGTCTTTTTGGCTCCAAATTCAGCACACTTTCCATTACCACCATCCATTCCCTCAGACATCCAACTTCATATTCTTATTCTCATCAGCTCTTCTTAGGATGATTGCAATTACTTCTTAATATTTCCAGTCTCTCTACCTACAACTCTTCCTATAGATAGACAGAGCAGTGGAGAGAACATAGGGCTCTTAATCAAAAAGACCTGAATTCAAATTTGATCTCAGATGCTTACTACTCTGTGACCCTGGGCAAGTCATTCTAATCTATTTGCCTCAGTTTCTTGAGTAAAAATGGGGATAATAACAGC
Organism: Macrotis lagotis; assembly: GCF_037893015.1. Taxonomy (NCBI): domain Eukaryota; kingdom Metazoa; phylum Chordata; class Mammalia; order Peramelemorphia; family Peramelidae; genus Macrotis; species Macrotis lagotis. Next base: position 223,953,330 of record NC_133660.1, on the reverse strand, counting down.
ATTTACCTTCCAGGGTTTTGAGGATTAAGCAAGGTAATAATTGAAAAGTACTTAGACAAGGCCTAACACAAAGAAAGTACTATATAAATATTAATTATCTTTCACTATTATATACACTGTCAGATTAATCTTCATTAAACAGAAGTCAAGCACATTGTTGCCTTGCTCAGAGGCCTTCAAGGGAACCCATTGCTCCTGGGACTTCTGCTATTTAAAGTTTCAGATTTTCTTCTCTAAACTGAGGAGGATGGATTAGTAGATGATCCTCCAAAGTCCTTCTACTTTCCAACATTTTTCCTTTTTTTTCCTGTATACTTAACACCTTATACAGTGCCTGTCAGCAATGTTCTGGTAAATATTTAACAAGCAGTTTTCTGGGAATGAAAATGTACACAAACACATGTTTAAGTTGAATCTGAATTATCCCCCCCCCTTTTTTCTTTTTGCAAGGAAATGATTTGCCCAAGGTTACTCAGCCAAGTTAGTCTCTCATCTCTGAGGTCACATTTGAACTTCAGTCCTGACTCCAGGGCTGGTGCTCTATCTACTGTACCACTTAACTTCCCTGAATCTGAATTATCAACATTTTTTTCCACTCTATTACACAATCAACAACAAAAAAATTAATCAAGGCCTGCTAGTCTTTGCTAATTTCCAGGATATAAATACTCACACTGAAAATTTAACAATCAGTTCTCTTGAATCAATTTGAACTGATTTCAGCACATCCCTGGATATAGTCCACTTCATTCCCTTTATCCCTTTCCCATTCTCACCACTAATATCTTGTTTGAATGTCAAGTTGGAACTGTTTTAATTGTGCAATGTTGTCTTCCCTTCATGTTTATCCTTTCTCCAAATTTGGTGTTGATCTTTAGCCTATCAACTTGGGAACATAATTTATTCAGGAATTCTGATTGATTGTAGTAATAGCAGTTTCATTCTTTCTGATATTTTTTGCTACATTCAATACTTTCCAACTGTCCTTAAAAAAAAGTTTGCATGGGGTGGCTAAGTGGCGCAGAGGATAGAGCACTGGCCCTGGAGTCAGGAGTACCTGAGTTCAAATCCAGCCTCAGACACTTAATCATTACCTAGCTGGATGGTCTTGGGCAAGCCACTTAACCCCATTTGCCTTGCAAAAACCTAAAAAAAAGTTTGCATGATGCATAGCCATGGGATCTAGTGTAATCTATAGGATGTTTAAAAATATTTTAAAAAATTTTATTTCTTTAAGGCATGGGGTTAAAGTGACTTGCCCAAGGTCATACAGCTAGGATTATTGTCTGAGGTTGGATCTGAACTCAGGTCCTCCTGACTCCAGGGCCAGTGCTCTAGCCACTACCTAGCTGCCCTGTGATCTCTTTTTTCCCTAGGTTCTGAATCATATATTCCAATGTATTACATGCCACATTAGTATTAATGCAGCATATGTTAAATTAATTTGCATGATCTCTTCAAGTTCTTCACGAAATTTTTGTCTCTTTGCCCTCAGTAACACATGTTGGCATGTGAAATTATCTTCATCATGGTCTTTTTTGTTCATGTTCATTATAAACATTCCATGGCAAGACCATCAAGCACCACCTTGAAATATTGCCATTGGATGTACAACAAAACTAACGCTGCCAATTCCTTGATTTACCCCTCCAAGGAGAATCTGTGAGTTGTTCTTTTATTGAACTACATTTTTCCTATATTTTCTGGTTTCATTTAGAGTAAGACTCTCAGTATTAATATGATTCAGTTTTTCCAGTGGTATGTTGTTTGTTGTGAACAGGATTTCACATTTAGAGTAATAACAAAAATTGAATTCATATTTACAGACAGCTTAAAAATGTGTCCTTAGCACACTATGTCCTTTTTTGTGTCCCTCAAAGGCCAGATGGGACTGAGGGCCATTTTGAACTCCCATTTTCTGCAGCATTTGTTTCCTGCAGCTTTATATTTATATTGGAAGCTCCCTGCAGGCAGGGTTCATTGGGCTACATTGGTTTTTCAGTGTTCAACATTTTGACAAATGTCTAGATCATATAGGGACCCCTGGAACAGGGTGTTAAATTCTTTTATAGAAAATATTCATTGTACTATTGATCTATAAGAAATCACGAATGGGTGGACTTCAGAAAAGCCTGGAAAGACTTTCCTGAACTGATGACTGAGTGAAATGAGAAGAACCAGAAGAACACTGTACACGTCTAACAGCAACATTGTGTGATGTTCAACTCTGATGGATTTAGCTCTTCTGATCATTTCAGTGATCAAGAACAATTCTAAAGGACTTGTAATGGAAAATACTATCCCAGCCAGAGAAGTAACTATGGAATCTGATTATAGACCAAAACATACTATTTTCAATTTTAAAAATTTGTTTTATGCTTAATACTTTTTACCCTCTCTTGTTTTTTCCCCTTTTGTTCTGATTCTTTTTTTTTACAACATGACTAATATGAACATATGTTTAACCTAGTTATACAACTAAAACTTATATCAGATTACTTGTTGTCAAGGGGAGGAGGAAAGGAGAAAAATGTGGAATCAAAATCTTTCAAAACATAAATGTTGAAAACTATCTTTGCATGTATTTGGAAAAATAAATTTATTGTTAAAAAAAAGAAAATACTCATTCTGCAAAGGAAATAACTGAATGGTTTGGTGGATTTTTCTAAGAAGATTTTATTAGAGAGGTGGGGACTTGAACTGGGTGTCTATGCTAAGTCTGTTTCTATACATGTAAAATGAGTATAATAATTTGACCAAATTTCCCAGATTGTTCTCAGAAGCAAGTGAAACGTTATTTCCCATTTCCCTTTCTGAATGCTCACTGATAAGAACCCCAGAGAGTAGTTCCTATTGTTAGTCTCCAGGTCCTATATGTAACCATGACAGACTTTGCTTTCAGTGTTGTTGATTATCTCATAAGCCCCCACCAGTGTTCTTCCCACTAACAATTCATCCTTAATTAACTTTTTCAGGTAAGGCATTTACTAAGATGGTATGGTAAGAGTAGTTTAAAAAGAATTCAGGAAGAGAGTTGGCACAGAATTAAAGACAGGTGATGAGGTACATGCATAGAAAACATGTAGCAAAGGGTACCTCACAACTTGTGGTTACTAGAAACTCTTTTCCTCCCTTTGTCCTTAAGCATCTCTCTCCTCTAAGTTCAGAGGGTCCAGGCCTTTCCAGAGTCCAGAACTCTATTTCTCAAGGGGACTAAGCACCTTGAAACTTTCTTTCCTTAAGTGACTATTATTCTTGCCTGGATATGTGGTCCAGTCTGATTCCCTATCTGCTACTGAGCCAGTCTTTCAGATGACATTGTCAGTGGGAGAAGAAAGGAGAGAGAGAGAGAGAGAGAGAGAGAGAGAGAGAGAGAGAGAGAGAGAGAGACAGGCAGAATAGAGGGTCAGAAAGTCTTAGACATATATTTATGTATATATGTAGGTATATGTATATATTAACATACATTCATATATATATATATATATATATATATATATATATATATAGAGAGAGAGAGAGAGAGAGAGAGAGGAGAGAATGAGAGAGAAAGAGAAAATGAGAGCGAGAGAGAATTATAGAGAGAGAGATAAATTGAGAGAGATTGAGAGAGACAGAGACAGAGACAGAATCCTCTCTACTAAGGCAGAAGTCTGGTTCATCATTTGATTATTTCTTTCATAACTCCCAGGTGTGTCTGATTCTTCCATCCAATCACAAGGTGTTTTTTTTTTGTTAAACCATTATACTCTTCTTAAATTGATTAAGACTTTACTCATACCTAGTTAACATTTTGATTAATTGATTTAATAGAAATATCTAGGCTTTCTGTGATTCTATTAGTTGGGGTGCTGGTGGAGCCCCAATAATTCATTTGTAAACTGCTTCGCTAGTACTAAAGCACTAAATAAATAACAGCAATTCTAGTTATTAAAGGTTGAAAGAGCTACATGGATTTGGAATAAGGAGACCTAGGTTTGACCCTTAGTTCTAACACTTGGGGAAGGAATTGGGGGAGATAGGAGAACCTCAGGAAAACTCATTTGACTCTCTGGGGGTCTATTTCTCCACCTGAGAAACGAAGGGGTTGTACTAAATTGCCTTAACAAATCCTTCCATTTCCAAATCTGTGATTGCATGAAAAGAGAGGAATATGTTCAGAAGAATTTCCAAGGGAGGAAATGGTGAGAAGCAGAGAATGTGGCATAAATCTGAAATGTAGTTGTGGAAGTTGAGGGGTGGAGAGCAGGGAGAATACTGACCTTACATACATTATTAGAGAAAACACAGAAAGATTGGGCAGGAGCACACAACATTCACATTGTGGAAGGCCTTTGATGTCACGATGAAGAGTTTGATCTTGATTATTTGGGATCATGGGATTAGTGACTTGGGGTGGTGGTGCCAGGAAGACTTGAGTTCAAGTTCTGCCTAATTCACCCCTGGCTTTGTGACACAGAAAATTGTAGGTGCTTAGGAAAGGGTGCTCAGTCAGACTGGCTTGCTTGATGTTCCTTGTGCCTGTTATTTCATTTCCTGCCACAATGTCTTTATTCAGACTGCTTCCCATATTTGGAATACATTTCCTCATCACTTCTTTTTTTTTTAGAATTATTTACTTCCTTCAAAGCTCAGTCTGTGCACCACTTCATAGAGGAAGCCTTTTCTGATTTCTTTTTTCTATTAGTGTTCTCTTATCCCTCAAATAATCCTCTCTATATTTATCTATTTCTGTGTGGCCTTCTCCACCCCAAATATAAACTCTCTGAGGCTTCTCAGACTGTTTTTCATTTTGCATTTATATCTCTAGCATCTGTATAGTCTGATGAGGGGGATGGAGTGAGTTATCTGTAACATCCTCCCCAGCTCTGACATTTGACAAGTCTCTGATTCAATATGGTGAAGTTTTCCCAGGATCTAGAGTCAGAGGACTTGGATTCAAGTCCCAGCCCTTCCACTCACTGTGTGACAATCTTGTTGGACAAATCACTTCCTCCCTCTAGGCTGCAATCTTTGGATTTCTACAGTGAGAGAGCTGGAAAAGATCTCTAAAGTTCCTTCCAGTTCTGACACCTTCTGTTCTAAGGTCTCGCCTAGTCAATCAGTCATTAACACCTAGCATGTGTGTACAAGAATACAAGTTCTGGGTATACAGAGAAGACTGACTTGGGTCTCAAGGAGATCACAGATTAAAGGGAAAGATGACTTGCAAACGACCATGTACAAACAAGATATATACAATGCTGATGTCCTGTGTTCTAAGGTCCCTCCCAGCTTGGAATTTTATTTTTTTATGTCCTAAAGTTGTTTCATCCCTGATATTTTGTACTTTATTATCCCTCCCAGCTCTGACACACAATTTTCTGTGTTCTAAGGTCTCTCTCCATCTGATGCACTCTGTCCTCTGTTCTAAGGTCTCTTCCAGTTCTGACATCCTTTACGTCCTGAAGTCCCTTTCATCTCTCCCATCAAAGGTGCTGAGATCTGGCTCAGCTCTGATGTATTCTCTCCTACATTTTAGTTTTTCTCAGCTATGCCATTTAACCTTCTGTATTCTAAGATCCTCCTAATTCTGAAATTTTACAATTTGCTTTTAATATCTGTGCAATTATGATGTCCCTCCCAAACCCACCACACACACACACACATACACACACACACACACACACAGAGCTCCTTTTTCTGCCCCCTCACTGAATGTTAGGGGTTGGGCCTCTAGTGAGAAAGAGGGGGAGAGGCTAATTGATTTGAACAACATCACACAGCAAATGTTCCTAACGGTTCCCAAAGCGGAGTAGAGTCTCCTCTGAACTCTTCCCCATCCAACCCCTTCTTCCGGGGAACGCCGCGTCTCCTTCTAATTGTGAGTCTCCTTCGCTCAGGCCAATGGGACCAATACAACTTTGCTCTGTTTGGTTTTCACCCCAAGCCCGGAGCAAGTGTCCATTTCTGCACAAAGGCCCCACACACCCTGGCCTCTGTATGCAAGAGAAAAGAGGTTTTGGAGCTCAGGGGGCCATTTCAAAACAAAGTGAGGGAGCTGTCTCCGGCCCCTCCTCCCCGAGTAAACTCTGCTTTCTGAATTCAATCCATCCATTTTTCTCTGGCTCCCGGGACAGCCTCTCCCTTATACTCATGAGGGAAGCCAGAGCCAAAAGGGCAAAGGAGGGATTCCAGCCCCAGTGATGAGGGAACAGATGACAAACACGCCCACTGGAGGAAAAACAGGAGGAAAAGTTCTTCTTTTCCATCCTTCAGACTTAGTTAAAAAAATTGTTCTCTTTCTTCCCTTCCTCCCCAAACACCTCCATAAGATTTAGGGATCTGATCAGGTTCAATCTCTTCATTTTACAAACAGAGAAACTGAGGTCCAGAGAAGAGAAGACATCTTTCATTTGAGGAAGATTCCTCTGACTGACCCCCAATTACACAAAACTCCCTTTGGCTTATAATTTATTGCCAAGTCTTACTGTTCTACCTTCCACAATATATCTCATTCATCTTGATGCTTCCATTCCACCACCTTCATTATCATCCATTATAGATTCTTCTAATGGGCTTCTAATAAACATTGGATTTAGAATCAGAAAGAGCCATCTTCCTGAGTTCAAATCTGACTTCAGACACTTCCTTAGTTGTGTGACCCTGGGAAAGTCACTTAACTAGGTTGACCTCAGTTTTCTTGTCTGTAAAATCAGATGAAGAAGGAAACAACAAACCACTCCAGTGTCTCTGCCAAGAAAAACCCAAATGAAGTCATGAAGAGTTGGGCAGGGAAAAGAAATAGAATTGCACAGAGGAAAAGATCATTGTTTTGAGAGTTAGAGAGTCTTGGTTCAAATGGAACCTTTGATGATGTTCTTGTGTGACTTCCTTGGGTCCATCGCATAATCCTTCCTTCCAAGAGCCAAGTTCCCTCATCTGCAAAATGAAGGGCTTGTCTGAATGACCTTTGAGGTACCCTGCAGCTTCAGAGTCAGAATTTGAACACTGGCCTTCAGATTCCAAATGTGCTGCCTGTTAACACATAACCAAGATGACTATGTTCACTCAACTGTAAAATGAGGAGGTGTCTAAGTTCCTTTCCAGCCCTGAATAGTAGTAGCTAACATTTACATAGAACTGTGAGGTTTGTAAAACAATATACATGGATTATCTCATTAGATTCCTGAATCCCCATAGTCCAACTTCATTCACTCTGTGCTTCCCTTTGTGGAGATTATGTTTAAATCAGATTGAACCACTCTTTGCTCTCTTTCCTCATTCTAGCTTCTCTCTTAGCTTATAACCTGAAATAGATTTCTCCTCTCCATCAATCCTATCTCCATCTTTTGAAGTCTCTCCTTCCTTCAAGACATAACTCAGGTGTCATCTCCTCTGTGAAGGCTTCCCTGATTCCCTTCTAACCAACACTGCTTTCCTTCCACAAATCTCCTGGTCTTTTGCATGGACTTCTATGCATTTACCTCTATTTCCCTTGGATCAGTTATTTGCGTTCAACTCTTTCCTCCCCGTTTCTTGGTTCTCTCTACTCCCTCCCCTCATTAGTTCATAGAATTATATAATATAATATAAATAAAGGTGTATATATATATATATGTGTAAATGTATTAACTTCCTTGAAATGAGGATCTGTGTTGTGCCACTCTTTGTCTCTTCTCCACTCAATATAGGAATCTAATAGTCACTTAATAATGTCTACTGAAATGAATTGAAGAGTATAGATTCATAGAAAGCTGGAATTAAATGGGATATCTAGAGAAGATTTCTAGAGAGATACTAGGAAGGGATCTTAGAAAGAGAATATCTTATACGACAATTTATTTCACAGGGCAAGTGTGCTGTAGTAGCTAGGTGGCTCAGTGAACAGAACTCTGAAGTCAGGAGACACTTCTTGGGCAAAAATTATAAATTGTATACTTCAGTTTCCTCAACTGTAAATGGAAATAATAATAATACATACCTCCCAGGGTGTTGTGAGATAATATTGAAAAGTACTTAGCACAGTACCTGGTAAACAGTAGATGATTAATAATGTGTGTTTCCTTCCTTAATAAATGTTTGCTGAATAAAAGCCTCATCGAATTCATTCATCTAATTTTTACTGATAGAGTAACAGTAACAGGTCTAAATATTTATGAAGTGCTTTTCAGTTTATAAAACTTTTACACATGTTATGATCTGAATTGAAAAGACCTATGATGGACATACTGAGATTAAGAGAGAAAAGTGATGTTCACGTTCACCCAGGGAGTCAGGGTTTGCCCCATTCTAGGGTTTGTTCCATTTACAACCTGCTTCATGCTCTCATTTAATTTTTTTCTTGTCGGTTCAGTCTTGTTTCCTCAACTGAAAGTAATTGTCCAAATGCAGTTCAAAAGGGCCAGATGATAGTTCAAATTCCCTTGTTCTGGATACTGTTTCTCTTAATGTAACCTTTGATTAGATTGTCCATTTGGGCTGACATATTGTGTTGGTGACCATATTGAGTTGCAGTAGGTGTTGAGCTTTAATTCCTGGCAAGAAATCTTGAATGTATCATTAAAGGGATGGTTTATGAGCCTTTAGAAAGGGAAATGGTAATCACCAAGAGCCAATGAGTTTCTCCAAAACTGGTTCAATAGACTAGCCTCATTTCCTTTTTCATTCATTATCTATTCATCCTTTCTTCCTTTTCCTCCTTTTTACCCTCCCTCACACTTTCTCCTATCTATCTATTTTTTGAGATATATCATTTTTTTTTGCAAGGCAATGTGGTCAAGTGTCTTTTTGAAGACCACACATCTAGGTAATTATTAAGGCCAAATTTGATCTCAAATCCCCCTGACTCTAGGGCTGGTACTCTATTCATTGCACTGCCTAGTTGCCCCAATATATAATTTTTCAATTCATTTTTTATTAGACTTTCCAGACTAGTATTATCTGAGTGGAATGCCAATTTTGTGTTGTTTTTTCAGTTGATTCTGGCTCTTTGTGCCCCCATTTTGGTTTGTCTTGGCAGAGATACTGGAGTGATTTGCCCTTTCCTTTTCCAGTCCATTTTACAGATGAGGAAACTGAGGTAAACAGGGTTAAGTGACTTGCCCAGGGTCCTGAAGTCCCTTTACACACAGCTAAGAAATGTCTGAGTCCAGATTTAAACTTGGGAAGATGAATCTTTCTCATTTCCAGGCCTATTCAGTGTACCATCTAGTTGTCCATAGCCATGGTTTATTAGTCTCCCATGATTTTCTTGTGGATCAGATGGAGAGATGTGGGCTCTTATTAGGTAGATCCAGGATTAGTTGAATGATTGGCCTCTAGTTCTCCTCCCCAATACTCCACCTCCCATTACTGTACTTATAGGTTTGACTTTCTCACAAGTTTGGAATGTCTTCCCTCCTCACCTTTGCTTCTTAGAACTCTGGCTTCCTTCAAGATTTGGCTTAAATCCTACCTTCTGCAGGAGATCTTTTCCTTATGTTTCCCATCTCTTTGCTCCAGAGTCTTTCCCTTTAAGATCACATTATATCTAATTAAGAGGTCCCTATTCATTACATAGAATCCTCCATTAGAACGGAATCTCTTTGAGGGTAGGGGTTGTTTCTGTCTTTCTTGGTATCCCCAGAATGTAGCAGAACTTGGCTTATAGAAAGTTTTCAGTAAATGCTTGTTGATGGATGTGTAACCTTGGAGGGAAGTCTCTTCTGGAGTACCTGGGTCTCTTCCTTTATTACTGGGTGATTCAACATTCTTCACAATGATCCATAAAGGTGTTGAATTCACATGATGCAAAGCTGGGAGGGGTAGCTGATGAGTTGGGCAAACTAAGGCATGGTGCACACATACATGTTACATACACGTGTATGTTTGTGTGCAAGGGACTTGCCAATGACCACCCATTCAGCCGAGTAGCCAGAGGCGGAGCTGGGACTCATTAGAGTTCCCAGAATACCTCCATTTGAGAAGACAGACTCATTGTTTGCAAGACCCCAGGAGTTTCTCATTATTCTTTCTTGTGAATTTGAAAAATTAGATTATTTTATGTTGCATCACAGGTTAGGGGCAAAGCAGACAAGGTCCCCTGGCCAATGACAGACTGGGCACAGCTGTGTCTTCTCCTCACATTCTGGACTCAGTCCCAGCTCTTCCCACTTCCTCCTCTTCCCCAGACTAGTTCCATGTCAACTTTTCCTAAGCTATCCCCCTGTGATGATGATTGTAGCATTTCAAGTAGACATAGTTTAGTCCAGACCCCAAGGTTCTCCTTTTTCCTGGGCCTGTCCTACGGGCTCTAACAGAGCCACCAGAATGGAGCTCAGAACTTCTCCAGCCCAGCCAAGCAGGAGATACTTCCATGGCCTCCCTGAAAAGTGATCATGAAATCCCTCCTGATGTAGCCATGAAGTTTCAAGTTTGGGCAACTTCAAGTTGTTAGGAAATTCTTCCTGATGAAGAATTGAAACCCGCTCCCTTGGAGTTGAGAAGGAAAAATTAGAATCCACTATCAATATAATAGTCGTCCAAAAGCAACAGCCGTATCCCCTTCTCCAGAATGCCTTGAGATCACATTCCATTTAAGATCTCTGAACCTCACTCTTCATCTGTAAAATGAGGACATTAAAATTTGTTGTCCCTACCTTCCAGGACTTGGGTGAAGAAAGTGAGAAATATTAGTTGTTGTTGATGATGATGATATTATATTATTATTAATCTATTGCTCTATTCCTGTCTCCTTGACCTAATCACTAAATGACAAAATCACAGAATGTCACAGGGAGTGTTATAATTAAAACTTCATATTTCTATGATACTTTACAGTTAATAATAGCACTTTGAAAAGTGATTTATGGATGTTAATTCATGTGATTTTCACAACAACCCTGTGGGGTAGTGGCTATTATTAACTCTCTTTTACAGCTGAGAAAACAGAGGCAGATAAAATTTAAGTCTCCCACCCAGAGTCTCACAGCTCTTAAGTGTCTGAGGGTGAATTTGAACTCAGATTTTTCTCACTCCAGGTCTAGGGGTTTACCCATCATGCCACCTAGTTGCCTCACCCTGTTCAGACAGGGGGAACAAATATTAGCATCCTCATTTTGTAGCGGGAGGCTCAGGAATCACAACCTTTTTTGTTGAAGGTCACCCAGCTAGTCTGTAGCAGAGTTGCCTGAGTCTTTTAACTCCTATCTAAGCAACATTCCCACTTCAATTCTTTCTTGAAAATGAGAAAACTCTGCCTCGAGGAGTCAGACTCCCAGAATTGAACCCAGTATGATAGAACTAGAACTTCCTTAGAGAATAGAATATCAGGACTGGAAGAGACCTGGGGAATCATTTTCATGCAATGCTTTCATCTGTGACATGAGAACTTGAGACTTCCTACTTGTTAGAAAGGCCTTAAAAAATGCTTGCTGATTAATCAGCATTTCTAAGCTAGGTTCACACAGAAACATAATGATAGAACTGGGAGTAGAAGTCAGTAAATAGTGCTGGGCTTGCAGTCAGGAAGACTGGACTTCAAATCCAGTTTCAGACACTTACTGGCTATGATCTTGGGCAAGCTGATTCATCTTTGCTTGTCTCAGTTCCCTTAACTATACAGTGGGGTTCATAAGTTACCTTGCCAGTTGCTTTGGGATCAGCACTGTTCTGGTATAGTAGGTACAATATAAATACTTATTCCCCCCCCCCCCTTTTTTGAGGAGGGAGGGATAAATATTCACTATTTCACTCAGATTGAGACTTTTACTGGCCTATTTTGGACAAAATCACTTCTAAAAATTACTCTAATTTCATTTTCACTGGTAGCACATTCATTTGTTTATTTTTGAGACTAGTAGTTTGATTTTCCTTTTAAAAATAAAATTAAACATATTTTTGTTTTTTTTATTTTAAAAATAAAACCAGCTCCTATTTTCATTTTTAGTTAAATGTCTTTTTTCACTTTCACTTTTATTTATCACTCATTTGATTGTCAGAATTTCTATTTTGGTGTTTAATTGGAACTTTATAATTTGTTCTTTTTCTATTTTCTTAGTTACATCCCAGTTCACTGATTTGTATTTTCTCTCTTATTGCCACATGGATTTAGGATACAAAATTTCCTATAATTATTGCTTTGGCTACATCCTATCCCTCTTTGTCTATTCAATGAGGCACTTCTCTTCCTTACCATATGACATTTCTTCAGTGAGCATTAGCCAACAGATTCCTCCTTCCTTCCCTCATTCCCTCCTCCCTTCCTCCTTTCCTTCCTCCCTCCTTCCCTCACCCCCTCCTTTCTTTCTTTTCCTTTCTTCCAGGTTTGTTGGGGCAAGTAGATGGCACAGGGGATATAACACCAGCCTTGGAATCAGGAAGACCTGAGTTCAAATCCAACCTGTCACTTTAAATTTACTTGCTGTGTAACCTTGGACAAGTCACTTAGCCCCATTGCAACCCCCCCAAAGAAGTTTATTAATATTCTATTTTACCATTATAGAATACTTTTGTAACAAATTAAAACAATTAAATAAAACATAATGCAATGACCTCATCTTCTGGGTGTTTCCTAAGCCCCTCCTAGGAGCAAGGACACTTCCTTCTGATTTTATGCTTCCTGGCTCTTCTAACATTGACCAGACTTCCAGATATCTGCTCATACCTACTGATGGGGTTTGGAGAATGAAGACATAATGATCATATTAGGCCTGGTCCCATAGTTGGGCTTACTTGACTTTCCCCACAGGTTCACCCAGACCCTGGGTCCCAGGTCCAATATGATTCCAGACAGGGGAGAAGGGCAGATGCCCAAATCTCTGTCTTGGAGGCTCAGTATTTAGACAGGTTGACTGCTGGTCTTGTTCTGACATTCTCACTAAATATGACAATGGACTCTTATTTTATTCCCTGAGAACAAATACAATCTTATACCTCAACCATAGTATTTGAGTTCCTGTCTTGTGGTATATTGGAAACACAACTGGTCTTGGAAGAAGATCTGGGTCACAGTGGGTTCTGAGTCTTCCTTTGGGTCTAGGCAGGAGTTCGTAATTTGGAGGGTGGAGTTGTGAATAGATTTCAGAGGAGGAGTCTATGAACTTGGATCAGGAAAAAATTAAATTTTTATTTCTACTAATCTCTAGTCTAAATGAAGTTTAGAATTTCCTTCAATTGTGAATTTTTAAAAATTATTCAGAGATCTCTTCCAGCTCATATAGTTTATAAATGTTAGGAACTTGTCTCTAATGTGGGGTTTATCTTTGTAATTCAAGGGGCTTAAGGAATGCATAAAGCTTCTGGCCTGTCAAAGGCGGTCATGATCCATAGTAAGTTAAGAATCCTTGTGATCTAAGCAAAATCTAAACAAAGTCTCAGTTTCCTTTTCTGTGAAATGGGGCTAATCAAATGGTCAATCATGTCTCATAGGATTCCTATGAGAATGAAATGAGATAAGATCTATAAGATGCCCTGAAAAGGAATGTTGAGCTTTATTAATTGTCTTGACTCTGCTCTTAGTATTCCAGTGATTTCTGGCCTTCCCAATAGGATATAGAAGAAAAAAATGCCATATTTGGAGATCTGTGTTTGAGTCTTGACTCTGACACTTTCTTCTTAAAAAAAAAATCAGTTAGTCTCCTACCTGCATCCTGCTAATGTATATTGAATGAATGGAAGATGTATCTCACAGAGAGACTATATGAATGAAAAGAACAAATTTAGAAAATCAGAGAATTACATTCTCTGCAGTGACAGCTTTTCTTCAAGTTTTTTGCTCATGCATAGAAAAAACTTATGTAAATGAAAAGAACAAATTTAGATAAGCTCACAGAATCATTTCCTTTCCGGAACAGCTTTCCTTCCTCCCTTGAGTTTCTTACACTTACACAGTGTTCCTTACCATTCATATGGTTCTTTCAGGTCAGTGTTCTCTGCAGAGAAAATTCTACCTTAGAAACTTTTTTTTTATTATGGAGAACTTATTTCATTCAGCCTAAATTTATAACAACAGATAAAGGCATAATATAAACAGATATAGGAAAAAGATTTTATATAACTTAAATTCTATTTTTTCACTTTTTTGCTGAAACAATATTCATCTGAAGATAAAATACACTAGAAATTCTTAATCTTGGGGGTTTGTGAACTTATTTTTAAAATATTTTAATAATTAATTCAATATAATTGGTTTTTGCAAAAATTAGTTAATCATTTCTTTTTCTTTTAATTTTAAAAAATTTAAATCATTTTATTTTTAATTACATATAAAGACAATTTTGACATTCATTTTTATAAAATTTTGAATTTCCAATTTTCTCCCTCCCTCTTTCTCTTCCTCTCTTCCTAAGATGGTAAACAAAAGGTTATATATGTGCAATTATTCACATTAATCATGTTGTAAAAGAAGAAACAGAACAAAGGGGAAAAACATGAAAAAATAAAATGGAAATAGTACACTTGGATCTATATTCAGGCTTTATCAGCTCTTTTTCTGGAGGTAAATGCAATTTTCCATCAAGAATATTTTGGAATTATCTTCAACAAGCATTTATTAAGTACCCATTATATGAACCAATCAGGCAATGGGCAAGTAGCTGTGGGAACAAATACTGTATAAAGAATGAAACAATCCCTACTATTAAGGAATTAGTATCAACATATATAAGCATAGATGGGGATATGGTGCTAGGTGGCATCATAGTGGATAGAGCTGAGTTCAAATTTGAACTTACTTGGGCAAGTCACTTAACACTTTTTGCCTCAGTTTCCTCATCTATAAAATGAACTCTAGAAAGAAAGAAATGGCAAACCACTAATTTTTCTCTGCCAAGAAAACCCCAAATGGATTCATGAAGAGTTGGACATGATTAAAATGACTGAACAAAAAGGATGTGGACTGGACTTATGACTTCATTGATATAGGGAAGGTAGGTAGCTCCTTCCACCAAGACAGGTCATTCTCTGAAATGAATTATCTCAGAAGTAGCCTTAGATATTGACAGTTTAAACAGCATGGCCAGAGTTTCATCCAATACATATCAGAGGTAGAGCTAGAGCTAAGATTTCTTGGTTTTGAGACCAGATGTCCAGCTGTAGATATGAGTTAGTTTGTTTTTATATAATTATATATTTTAGTATATCTATATCTAATATATATTTTATATATCTTAATTTAATTTCCCTCCCTTCCCCCAAAAACATTTCTTATAATAAATTATAAAAAATTTTTCAGTCAGATTAACCAATCATAGAAAAAAATCTGCCATTAGACAGTCTTTTGTGCCCATTGTCCCCTATTTTTGTGAAGAATGGAGGATGTACCTCCTATTAGTTTTGCAGCCAAGCTTGCTCATTATCATTTCTAAGCATTCACTTTGGTTTGTAGATATGACCATCATTGCAGTCTTGTTTATACCTTTTGTCTATCTGTGACCCTTCTTAGCTATATTACCTTGGGCAAGTAAGTTTCTTTTCCCCCTCCAATATGCAATTTTCTCATCTGCAAAATGGGAGGAAAGTGTTTGAAATTGTATAATCTTTTTTTTTTTGCAAGGCAATGGGGTTAAGTGACTTGCCCAAGGCCACACAGCTAGGTAATTATTAAGTGACTGAGGCCAGTACTCTATCCACTGCACCATCTAGCCACCCATAATAAATGTTTTTATACACATTTTAGGTCATTTGAAGCTCATAACAAATCAAAGATAGATACTACTATTGTCTCCATTTTATACTTGGGTAAACTAAGGCTGACCAAAGTTATGTGAAATGCTCAGGGTTATACAGCTTACTCTGTACTCTTAAGGAACTAATACCAATATATATAAGTATGGATGGAGATTATCTCTACACACTGGATCCTGGAAATAAAAAAATAAATCAAGGATCCCTGCTCTCAAGGAACTTTTATTCTATTGCAAGAAAACAGGTTGTGCATAGATAATACAACATAAAATATACCCCAAAATGAATGTAAAATCATTTCTACTGGAGTGGGAAGAGGACCTTTCTGGAAGGAAATGGCCCTTGAGTTGAATCTGAAAGGAAGCTAAGGATGGAGGTGAAGAATGAATGAGTGCATTTCAGACATGAAAAACTACAAAGCATATAGTAAAATCTGAGGGCCCTTTAGCCTGGAGATGCCCCTGATAAATACTAGAAACAAAGTCTAATGGGGAATGTTAACTTTTTTATTTTCAATATAAGGAAAAAGAGGTCCAGAGTGGAGGACTAACTAGCCCCAAGTCCAAATAATTAGCAGAACTGGAATTAGCAACTAGGTCCCTGACTCTGTCTTGATTGTCACATATAATATAAACAAGTGTATATACTTATAGGAGATATATACTATCTTGTTCTTTAATTACCCATATAATACATTACTATCCCTGAAATCTAGCCTCTCCTGGACTTTTTAAAAAATATATATCTAGATACAACTACATACCTATACCTATACCTATGCCTATGCTTATGCCCATGCCCATGCCCATACCTATACCTGTATCTACTATATCCATCTAATCTATCATCTATCTATCTGTCTATCTATCTATCTATCTATCTATCTATCTATCTATCTATCTATCTATCTATTGTGGGTCCTAGCCCCTTCAAATGTGAGATCCCTAAGGGTGGGCCCTCTGTCTTGTCCCTCCTCTGTCTTTCCCAGAGTAGAAACTCTCTGAGGGCAGGCCCTCTGCTCTCCCCCTAGACTGGGAACATTCTGAGGGCAGGTACTCTGTTCTGTCCCAGAGTATGAGGGCAGGACTTCGGTCTAGTCATCCTCTGTTTTCTATTCTAGTACTTCACTTTGAGAATGCCTCACTCTGTGCTTTCTCTCTGGCCCAGACTGAGAGCTCTTTGAAGGCAGACCCCGAGTCTGTCTCTCTTCCTAGCTCTCACCAGGCTATAGACAAGCAGAACTGTTGACACATATAGGTTTAGTAGGAATATCAAGTTAAGACACTGGCATCTTATATTCTACAATCTGATCTTTTCCTTTGAGAAAAGAAGAGATGGGGAGGGGTTGGGGGGGTATCTTCAAGAGTTATGAAGCTTCTTGCTGAGCTTCAAACAGCAACCAGAACTGGCCCTCAAACAGTTTTATTGTCTGGATAAATCCATTTCTTCAGAATCCTAAAAAGGACTCCAGAGATCATCCAATCTATTCTGCCTTTGAGTTTGAACAAAGTTAGCTTCCAGCTTAGGAACTCAAATCTCCTTTAGGCTTTGCTCTGTGTAAATCAGCTGGAGGGTCCAGAATGTCTTCAGGGCCTACACATACCAGAGGTGCTTAATAGATGTTAATTGAATTTGAACTTGGAGATGAAAGGCTCCTTTAGAGCAATTAGCTTGTTTTTGTGTCCTGGACTCTCTGGCAGTCTGGTGACCCCTCTTCAGAATGACTAAATGTATAAAATAAAATCCATAGGATTACAAAGGAAACCAAAGGTTAGTGAAAATAAAGATGTCATTTTCCCCTCATACAAATTCATAGACCCCCTGAACTGTCTCCATTCTCCCATAGATCCCAGGTTAAGAACTCCTACTTTACAGCTTCTGGAAGGGGTTTCTAAGTCCCAGCAGGCAACTCCCCAACCCCTGCCCCCTTGGCTCTTGGCTCCCAGCCTCAGGATGGCTGGAGATGTGATCCGTGGGGGGCTTGTTGGCTCCTTTGCCAGCCTCCTGTTAATCAGCACCATCTGTCCCTGGTTCAGTCTGACTGAACTGGGTTCGGGAACCTCCAGGCCCAGGCCCCCTTATTCCCATGAGCTCAGAGTTCACACAACCAAGTGAGCCTGGTTCTTTTTTCTAAAATCTCCCAGGCCAGTGACAGGCTGGACTTTGGGGTATCCTCCTCCCCACAGAGCCACAGGCACGGGCCGGGATGCTGGCCAGGCGATTGTGATTCGGCAGCACCGTGGGACCGGACAGCCGATTGTTCCATCCGGGAGAGCTGGAGCAGGAACAATGAGGCCTTTGAGTGGGGAAGCAAACCGGGCCTCCACCCCAGAGCCAGCCTGGCCCAGCCCAGCTTGGCTAGGCCCAGCCTGCTCAGGGGGGTGGGGGTGGGTCCACAGCAGAGCAAAGGGACTGGATGCAACTCAACTCTGAGCGGGCCATGGGGTGGCTGCCAGGCCAAGGGGAGGCAGGGAGCCCTCTGGGAAATGAGTGGGTGGGCGAAACTGGACCATGGATTTTGCCAGCGGTGTTAATGTACCTTGGGGGCAGGAGGCAGGGGGTAGGGGGAGGGATACTGAGGACAGGGACAGAGTTTGTCTCCAACTGCTGGAGGTACAGGGTTAGCATGACCTTGGCACAAGGCCAGGAGCAGTTGGTCCTTCCTTTCTGAATGCCTTTCTCCCCCCCCCCCCCCCTTAACAAGGTCTAAGTTCTCCATCCTGAAAATGATGCTTATCTGGGAGCCTGGGTTTCCATCTGAGAATCATTTGTACAGAAAGCATAGAAATTGAATGATCTGGGACTCAGTTTCCTAATCTGTCAAATGGGAATGGTAGACTCTCAGAACTGGACAGGACCTACTCAGCTCCTCATTCTCCTTGCCGTAAGTATCCAACTAGCTGCCATATTTTCTTCTCAAACATTTCTTGCATTGATCTCCTTTTCATTACTTCCATAGCCACCACCCTCATTTAGGGCATCATCCCTTTTTGCCTAGACTATTTCAATAGCCTTCAAATTGATCTCCTTGACTCAAGTCTCCCGTGCATCCTGTCCATGGCTTCCAAAGTGAATATCTGATCATATCATAGCCCTTATGGATAAGATCCAATGCCCCCCAGTGGTCTCTGGGATCAGACTAAATCCTTCTGTTGAATATTTAAGGTCCTTTGCAACCAGACCCCAAACCTAACTTTGCAACTGGATAACTTCCTCTCCCCCCTTTCTCTCTGTAGTCCCGCTGGCCCCCCATGATGCTCCCACTCAAAGCAACATTGTTTTCACCCTCTGAGGTACCTTCTACTCTTCCCCACCCCTCTGTCTGTTGTGTGTCACAGTCACAGCAGGTAAGTGGGCCCAGGGCCTGGTTAAAGACAGTGAGGGTGTAGGGGATAAGGGAGATGTGTCTAGTCCTAGTGGGTGGGCCCACATCCTTGCTAGAGTCAGCTCAGTTCTGGGCATTGGGAGACGAATGACTTTCCACATTGAGAGGGAATTTCAAAGATGGATGGGGATGATGCCAAGGACATGGAGGTGCTATCCGGTTTGTAGCCAGAAGGACTCAGCAGGGGACTGGCAGCAGACCTTCATCTGGATGATGTCTCTGTGCCAACCTCACCCATAATGTCTAGCCTCTGACATGGTTACTTTCTGTTAGAGATGCTGCTCACTCAGAAAGTCCAGGTCTCAATGAATGCAAAGAATGAATACTGTGAAGTGGTCATATGCATCCAAATTTGGTCAATTTAAAATTAAAATGATGTGAAATATTGTCATTGATTTCAGCCCAATGGAACTATGTGGTGTGAATTTAAGTACTGCCACTCCTTCAGGGGCTGCATTATTTCTCCCACTTGGAACTTAGTTATACTTCAGAAAGTGTAAGTCATTGGAGTCATTGGTATGGCTCTCCTTCCTCAACCCAGATCCCTTCAAGCTGGATCAGATGCTTTCATGACCAGCTGGAGTTCCCCCTACCCTCTTCAAGCTGAGCTCCGGAGACTCCAATGGGCCCCCTGTGCCAACATAATTGAGGCCTCAGTGTTTGGCTTAAGATGCTGAGAACAGTTAGGTTGTGAAGAATATCTTTGGTTTGAGGGGTTAGTTTTGCCTTTTCACAAGAAGACACGCTGCTGCTGTGTGTGTCTGACCCTGGGTCATGGGCTCTCCAGGGACTAGCCAGCTCTGGGAATCAACAACGTTGCCCTGGACACTTGGACATTCGTTCGGCTAGAGCCTCTGTTGGCTGATGCCCTCTGAGGGGATGAGATTTTGCCAGGGAGCGGCATGTTTCGTTTTTGTTTTGTTTTGGATTTTTTTCCCTCATTCAAAGAAACTGCTTGATTTTGACAAAAGGCTCTAATTTAGGGCCAACTGGAAAGAGAAACCAAGGGAAATAGGGCTGTTCTGCCTGTCCATCACCTTCCTTCTGCCCCTTAGCTCTCCCTTTTCATCTTTTTTATTTTTGTCTCTCTACTTTTTTCCTGCCTTTCCCTCATTCTTAGGGTCAGGGCTTAGGTGAAACCTAGCAATGGCCATTGTTCTAGAGTTGGTATCGGAGCTTAATCTGGGCTTATAGAGTCCTAGGACTTGGGCCACAACCAAGGCAAAAGTTCAGTTCAGGTCCAGGATTGGTATTTGGTCTAGAACAAAAGTCATCCCTTAGATCATGATCAAGGTTAGGACTCCATTTGGGATTAAGGTCATCCATTCAGACCATGACTTGGTCATGACTTTGAGTCAAAGCTCATCACAGACTACGACCAAGGTCAAGGCTCAGTCTGGAGTCAAGGTTAGGTCTAAGCTTAAGAACAAGTTCTGGGCTGAAGTCTATATCCTGAGTCTGAAATCAGTCCATGGCAGGAATCAGGGCTCAGTTCACAGCTGTCTTTGTTATACTTCAGAAAGTATAAGTCATTGGAGTCATTGGTATGGTTCTCTTTCCTCAACCCTAGTCAAGAATTAGGCTGGGATTATGAATGGATTAGTGTGGGATGGTGGATAGAGCACTAGTCTAAAAATCAAAAAGACCTGATTTGAAATTGTGCCTCAGATATCAGCTGTGTGACACTAGAGAAAATCACTGACTCTCAGCCTCAGTTTCCTTATCTTCAAAATGGGAATAATAACATCTACCTAAAGGGTTGACACTCAAATGAAAATGGACCAAAACCCACATCTAATCTGTTGCCAAATACTACTGATTTCATCTTTATAATATCTCTCAGATGTGCCCCTTCTCTCTTCTGATGCTGCCATGATGGTAGAAAAGGCCCTCATCCCCTCATTATCTGATTATCACAATAATCTGCTGATAGGTCTTCTGGTCTTAGGTTTCTCCTAGCTCCAATCCATTCAGTCATTAAAATGATTTTCCTAAAGTGCAGGTCTGACCAAGTCATTCCTCTACTCAATAAACTCTAGAAGCTCCCTATTGCCTCTAGGGGCAAATACACAAAGCTTTGTTTGACATTCAAAGCCCTTTGTAACCCATCCCCTCCTACCTTTCTAGACCTCTTATACCTTATTTCCCAACCTGTACTCTTTGATTCAGTGATGCTATGTATCCTGGCTCTGGGCATTTTCTCTGGCTCTTCCCCATGTCATGCCTGGAATATTCTCTTTCTTCCCCTCCAATTATTGTCCTTCAAATTCTGACAAAAATCCCACCTTCTATGGGAAGGCTTCGCCATCCTCCTTAATTCTAGTGCCTTCCCTCTATTAATTATTTCCCATTAATCCTGTACAGGTATAACTTGGATATACTGTGGGTTTGGTTCCAGACCCTTGAAATAAAACAAATATCACAAAACAAGCCATGCAAATTTTTTGGTTTCCCAGTGTAAATGAAAGTTGTGTTTACATTATACTGTAACCTATAAAGTGTACAATAATATTTATCTAAAGAAGCAATAGACACACTTTAATTAAAAAATATTTTATTTTTAAAAAATACTGAGCACCACCTGAGCCTTAAGTGAGTTGTAATCTTTTTGCTGGGTAGAGGGTCTTGACTCAGTGTTGATGGCCGCTGACTGATTAGGGTGGTGGCCTAGCTTTTGGCCCTTCTTAGCTTTCAACATGTCTTCCTCTTTAAGTAAAATTATTTCTAGTTTTTGATTTGAAATGAATGATATTTATTTGAACAATTATTATTTTTTTATTTTTTAGTTTTTTAGTTTTTGCAAGGCAAATGGGGTTAAGTGGCTTGCCTAAGGCCACACAGCTAGGCAATTATTAAGTGTCTGAGGCCCGATTTTGAACTCAGGTACTCCTGACTCCAGGGCCGGTGCTCTATTCACTGCACCACCTAGCCGCCCCCTTATTTGAACAATTTATTTGAACAATTAGAGACCAATGTAGGGTTACTAATTGGTCTAACTTCAATACTGTTGAATAGAAAGGTTTAAAGAAAGGGAGAGAGACTAGTTTTTTTTTTTTTTATCAAATTTCTTTTATTTTTTACAGTTCCTCATTCATCTTGATTCAGTTATTAGTGCTGCTTCTGTCTGAAGGAGCGTCCTTCTGTAAATCTTGCCTTTCCTCCAGTGGGCTGACAGAGCACAGTGGAGCATCCAACACAGAGAACCACTGTCTGTGTGTGGCTGAAGACTGTGGTGATTTTATAGCACCCGGGGCACTTTACATCCATGAAATAGGAATTGGGGCTCTGCACCAGTCGTTTCTTCTTATGCTTCCGCTTCTCCTCCTTGGGAGAGGGGTGCAGGAGGTCTTTAGTGAGAGGCATGTTGGCCGGGGAGATCTTTACTGCCAGAAAGGCAAGAGACTAGTTATTGATTAAGTTTGTTGTCTTATATGGGCAAAGTTCACGGTACCCCAAAACAATTACAAAAGTGGCATCCAAGATCAGTGATCGCAAATCACCATGACAGATATAACATAATAAAAAGTTTGAAATAATGTAAGATTATCAAAGTGTGACATAGTCTTGATGTGAACACAACCTGTTGGAAAACGGATACCAACAGACTTACTCATCCCAGAGTTGTAAAAAGCTTGATATCTGTGAAACACAATAAAGTGAAGCACAATAAAACAAAGATGCCTATATATAGCTTGTTTTCCTATATGTTTGCTTGCATGTTTTCTTCCCCATAGATAGTAAGCTCCTTGAGGGAAGAGGCTATCTTTTTCTTCCTTTTGTATTTCCAGTGCTTAGCATAGTTCATGATAAAAAGTAGATGCTTAATAAATGTTTAATGATTGATTGGGCTATTGCTCCTACATGGAAGGTTGGCTAGTGTACTGGACTGGGAGTCAGAAAGGCCTAAGATCAAATCCAACCTTGAATAGTTACTAGTTTTGTGACCATAGGCAAGCTTCTTATCCTGTCTGCCTCCATTTCTTCATCTTTAAAATGAAGATGATAATAGAACCTACCTCCCAGGGTGGTTGAGAAGCCAAGATTAGATATTTGTAATTTAATTTATAAACCTATTGTATAGATAACACATATGAATTGTAGCTATTATTATTAGCACATTAATGCATTTTGTAAGCCTCAAATAATTATCTATTATTATTGTCACTTAATGTCCCTGAGCCTCCCTTTTTTCATCTTTAAAATGTGGTTTAATAATAATAACGTGCACTGCAACCATTTGTTTTGAGGATCAAATCAGATATTAATAAAATGCTTTGTTATATAAATGTTAATTGTTATTGTGATGGGAGCCAATGATCAGCCTGGGGCAGATAGAAGATCTAAGTCTATGACCAGGTCAGGGCCTAGGCAAGGTTTAGTCTGGAATGGTAGTCAGGACTCAGTCTAGGGGAAAAGAAGAGTCCACTTGGAACTGTCCTTCCCTGGTTCTGATTGGATCACCTCAGTCTTATGAGTTCATGTTCCAATCTATAAGACAGCAGCCCTGGAATGGGTTCCTCCTGCTAACAGTCCAGGCCTCCATGTGGTTTTTGTCTTCTCTGTTTTTTAATTTCTTCATTCTTTTTGATGTCTTCTTGAGAGATTTGTTAGGTTTATTGTACTGGAATTCTCTCTTAATGGAATTATGATAATGAAGTCAATAAAAGACAAAAGCCATTCAGCTGTAGGCAAAGCTCCCTTCATAGATGGGGGCTGTGATGGAGATGCTGGAGGCATCTAAGGATAGAGGAGCAGAGAGAACAGAAACAGATGCCCATGGATCATGGACTGTTATGGTGAGTGTGGGCATCTTTCCACATCTGAATGTCCACTTGGGCCTTGGTGGCTGCAGTGAGGGCTGAGCACTCCTTCACTGGGGTATTTTCTCCCCTTCCTAACCCAATCTTTGACACTGGCACCATGTTTCTTCCCCCTGATTTATACAGTTCTTCAACAATGCAGAAACTTCACACTGTCTTGAAGCTTACTTTTCCTGTAGTCCCAGGCAAGCCTCTTCTTGTCACCCCTTCTTTTCCCAGATGAAAATATTATTAATTATGATTGGATAGTGTTCTGGACCAAGAGGCAAGAGCTTGGTTTTTCTATGGCCTTAAGTTTCTGTATTATAGATTTAGAAGTAGAAGAGATCTTAGAAATCACTGAGTCCTAAGCTTTAATTTTTATAAGGAATGAAACCACAGTCCTGGGACTTCCAAGCCATTATCTAAGGAGTTCACACCCATGTCATCCTAATTCCATGTCTATCATTCTCTCTATTATACTGAGTTGAATTGTTATCACAATTCTGTGACATAAATAGTACTAATTTCATTATTCCCCCTCCTTTTTTGACAGATGAAAAATTATTTAAGTTGCCTGGAGTTACAGATCAAATTGATGATAGAGAAAAAAAGACCCACTCCAAATTGGTTTACTCCTCAGCTGATTTGACTCTGATTCTACTGTTAGAGTCACAGCTTGACTCTGAGTCAATCCTTTCACATCTCTGGAGCTCAGTTTTCTACTTTTTAAAATGGGGAGAGGGTTGGGGTAGGTGATCTTTAAGTCTCCTGTGAGCATTGATAACCTAGGATACCAAGGACAGAAGTTCATATGTTCAGAATTTATTAAAGTGGGGTCCACATGTGCAGAAGCCTTTGAGGTTGCTCCATTGCTCCCAGGTCTGATATGGAGCTCTGAAACTCCATAGCTGCTCCTGAGCCTGGACAGACATGATCCCCAAAGACCACACAATAGAACATTCTGTTTCCACTGGAACCACTGGAAATGTCTTTGATTTTCCCATGTTGATAGGTAGGAACAGAGAATATTTCCCAGGAGGTGAAGGACAATCTTCCATTCCCCCAGCCCATCTTATCTCCCCCTCCCACCTTTTCCTGGAAGACTTCATTCTAAAGAAAAGGAGTGTTGGCAGTGGTCAATTCTGTTGCAATGTGTGTATCCAAGCACTCCAGTCTCTGGAACTGGGAAAGTGTTCATTCCAGAGCACTCGGTTGGGGGCCCTTCAGACGTCAGTGGGACTTGTATGCTTAGTTCTTAGAGGAAATAGACTTTCAAAGTACCGCCTTTAGTCTGTATCCTAACAATGACCATCCTAAATGTTTGTCTAATGGTGCAGAGCAGATATGAACCTTTTGAAATCACTATTTACCTTATCTGACCCTTACTCTTGTGAAGAAGGCAGGGCAAGTGTCTTAGCATCATAAAATGTTAGACCTGAAAGGGTCCTTGGAACAGCTAAGACATAGATTGTCAGAGTTGTTAGATGGTGGAGAGAGGGTGCTTACTTTAGAAAACAGTATCAAAAGTGGGAGAGGCCTTGGAACAGAATTTAAAAAATCAGGGTTAGAAGGGCCTTTACAACGTAGGATGTTAGACTAACTTTAGACCATAGAATATCAGATCTGGTTACTCTTAGACTTGGGAAGATCAAAGAACATAGGAAATAAAATTATTAATATAATAATAAATAATCAGAGGTTGAACTATCAAAGAGTTTTTGTACAGTGGTTGAATTTATCAAAGACTATGTTATGATTTTAAAATATGCATGGGAGACTTTTTGGAGGGGGAGCTTTTAAGTATTCACTTTGTTCTATTGAATCAAATGCATTTTTGATAATAAATGATAAATGTTACATTTTCTGTACAACCAATTGTTTGTAAAGATTTAGTCTTCTTTATAAATTGATATTCTCATTTCTTATATGATTAAATGGGATTATATATAACATTTTTATTAATTTCCAAGTGCTACACAAATGTATCACATATGAATTAGTATGCAAATATTTAAAAATTATATCTGGATATTTGTTCATCAAGAATACCTTTGCTGAAGGGTATTACAATATATATGGAATTAATCTTATGATATTAAGATTGGAAGGTATATGGGCTGGTAGTTATTTACATTCTCTTTTTTATCACTCTTGGGGATGATAACATCATCATCAAGTTCCTTTAGTTTTTATCTCTTAAGTCAAATTTCTCCTTCCTTTTACAACACATCAGGAACTCAGATTTTGGAGTCTAAATTTGATAGTACAGCTCTCATTGATGATTGCATTAATTTGTAGGTTGCTGTTGCCATTTGTCCTTTATTTTTGAGGAGGACCTATGACTTCATTGGGTGATGACTTGACTTGTGTGTGAATTGGATTTAGGAGAGGAGGACTTGTACAAAGTCATCAACTCACTCTCTCTTTCATAGTCATTGAAGTCCAGTGGTAAAACTAAAGTCAAGATGACTGGCAATGGTTGGCGAGTACTTGATGACTCTGGTGTCTTCAAAGTCTAACTAGACTCTAAGCACTCCACAGTGCCTGCTTCAACCACCTTCATGGTCATTGGAACAAATTGTTCTCTTCCTCCCATTTCACCAGGGAAATTCGTTACATGCTTGGGATAGACCCCTTCCTCTCTTCCTCCCTTACCCTCAACCTGGTTTAGCTCATCAGCTAAGACAGTTTACTGGAGTATAACTACTATACAGGCTTCAACTTCTTGGAACCACAGGTGAGAGACCTAAAGGTGTTTGAGCAGCCTTGAAAAAACGCCTGGCAGCCCCCGAACCCAAGTTGTTGGTTCTTCTGAATACCCTATACATAAGTGACCACTAATGTAAAGGCCCTGGGGAAATGTGTTCAAAGAAAGAAATACTACTTACTCACTATGAGTTTATATTCTAATGGGGGAGACAATAAGTATATGTAAAATATGTGCAGCATAAATATGAAGTTAACAAATACCAATATATATAGAAATATTAAGTAGATTGGGAGAGAGGGTATGAGCAGGTGAGGAGATGAGAAAACATTTCAAAGAAAAGATGATATATGATCTGTACCTTAAAGAGACAGATGCTATGAGGCAGAGTTAAAGAGTAGCTGCATTCTAGGTTTAGGGGTTCAAGTCAGTTCAGGAGCATGGAGATTAGGATCAGATTCTTTGTTGTATTATGTGGAAGCAAGAGAGAAGCCTAGTTTGTCCAAATTACAGAGTACACATTGGGGAGTAATGTCTAATGAATTTGGAAGGTAAGTTGGGTCAGGCTGTGGAGGACTTTAAAAGCTAAATAGAAAAGGTTCTATTTTGTCCTAGAGGCAACGGGAAGTCATTGGAGTTGACTGAGGAGGGGAGTCATAGGATCATATTTTCCCTTAAGGCAAGTTACTTTGGCAGCAATGTGTAGAATGGAGTGGTGAAAGATCCAAGGCAGGGAGAACAATTGGGAGGTTGTTGTAATGATCTAGGTGAGAGGTGAGGAGGTCCTGAACCAAAGTGGCATCTGTGTGAGGAAGAGAAAGCATCAGATGCAAGAGATATTGGGAAGGTAGGAATAGCAAGATCTGGCCACTGAGTAGATATGTGAAATAAAGGAGAGAGAAGTACAGTGTGATGTGGAGATTATGAACCTGGAAGATTAGAAGGACAGAAAAGGGAATTTGGAATTGAGTTTGGTTTTATAGCTTATGTGTTGAGATTTAGATGAATGAGTGTTTAGATGTCTGGGTGTGTAGGACACACCATGTGAAAAGTTCTGTTAGTGATTAGTGATGCTGTCTGAAACTCAGACTAGAGATGGGCTATATATATAGATCCAGGAGTCAATGACATTGAGATACTTAAATCCTTAGCATTTGATGAAGGGAGAAATAGAAAGAGAGAAAGAGACAAAAAGAGATGGAGATGGAGAGAGAAACAGAGATGGAAAAGGAGAAGGGGGAGAGAAAGAAAGGAAAGAGAGACAGAGACAGAGATTGACGGAGACAGAGACAGAGAGACAGAGAGAGAGACAAAGAAAGAGAGACAGAAAGACAGAGAGAAGATGGAGGGAGAAAAGAAAAGACCTCTTGGACAGAGGGAACACCTACAATTAGAAGGTGTGATATGGATCATGAATGAACCAAGGAGATGGAAAAGGACAAGAAGGCAAATCAGGAAACAATACTGTTGTGAAATCCAAGAAAGAAGAGAGTATCCAGGAAGAGAGGGTGATCAAGAATGTCAAATGCAGTGGATGGGTTTAGAAGGACCAGGTCTGAGAAATGACTGTCAGTTGTGGTAGTTAAGAGAGCACTGATAATTTTGGAGAGAGCAGTTTCAGTTGAGAGTTGTGGTCAAATGGCAGATTGGGAATGGTCAAGGAGTAAGTGAGAGGAGAGAAAATAGATGACTATAGAAACATGGATGAGTGTATTCTATTTTCCAACTGTTTGCTGTGCTCGTCCTAGTTTCCTTCATAAATTCCTTTGAGGTGGTGTGATTCAGTTGGCTCTTTCACCATGCAACAAAAGACATTTTCACTTCCACCACTTTTTACAGACACCATGATATTTGACAAATGAGTTTGTGGTCTTCACTGGTATTGCCCTCAGTCACCACGTGACTGTGCTTGGCAAAGAGATCAAGGCTTTGTTGATTTAAAGTTTCTACTCTTCTGCCTCCTCATTGTGGTAACTACTTTTATGTCTGTCAATTTTTTTCCCAGGAAACAGTAATAATTGAGTTCAATAGCTTTTTTTCACTTCTCATTTGGCATCAACCATTTGTTTGAATGGGCTAGGTTGTAGTTATTATCGTGAAATATTATGTCTTCTCATATTTATTCTTTCATCCAATTTGATAATGAGTTTAACTTTTACTTTAAGAGGTCAATGGCTTTATTGCTCAGAGAGGGTCAGCTCTGGTCTGATGACTACAACAGTAAATAGCCTTTTCCTGACTACTAATTTCATTTTATTATTTCTAAACAGCATGTCTAGCACCTTCTAATTCTCTTTTGGGTGACATCATTTGCCATGTTTATGGAAAAAGAAAAGGGCAGCTATATGGGGCAGTGGATAGAGAACCAGGTCTGGAGTCAGGAAGACTTATCTTCCTGAGTTCAAATGTGGAATCAGGAAGACATTTGCCTGATTTCAAATCTGATCTCAGACATTTGCCAGCTGTGTGACCCTGGGCAAATCATTTAACCTAATTTGTCTCAGTTTTCTCATCTGTAAAGTGAACTGAAGAAGGAAATGGCAAACCACTTGAGTCTTTTTGCCAAGAAAACCCCAAATGGGGTCTCAAAGAGTCGGACATCACTGACGAATGACTGAACAACAGCAACAACAATGCAAAAGACTTCTCAGTAGGCTGTACAACTTTGACCTCTTTCCTTTCTAACACAAAAATCCTCTTTTTCAACATATTTTTCATCATCCTCCCCAATGTCCACCTACTAATTGAAGTCAACAAGTTTCAAAACCTAGGCTGACCTGGCTTGAAGGAGATTATTCAGTTTTTCTTAGAATTTCTATTCTTCTTTGTCCTCTGAAGCAGTTGGTGGTCCATTATCATCTTGGTGGTCAAGCATCATCTTTTGTCAATCATAAACATAATGTTAAGTGTCCCATGAAATGATGTGCTTCGTTGTCTCTAGGCACACAATGGAAACACTCTGCCAATGTTTTTTATTTTTCTCTCTTAGAAGAGAACCTGTGAGTCATCCTTCAGTTCCCTTTGGTCTTCTGGTTTCATTTATTACAAGACTATCAATATTGATGTGGTTTAGTTCTTCCAATAGTATGTCAACTTGGTCACTGGACAAAGATGCTAGAGTAAGAGTCCCCACAGCTAAGTCAAATGTTTATAAGCATTCTAAAACTGCATGACTCTTCATCTTCATGCTACTCCTCTTCTGAAACTGTACCCCTACCTTGCAATAACAAGATCCAGGAACATTTGGTAATTTTCTTTGTTTCATGAGTTGCCACTACTAAAGAATCCATCATTTGGTGGTCATTTTAATAATGATGATGATAATACTCCTGTTACTTAACCAGGCTGGTCTTTGGACACTGGCCAGTCTCTTGCTGGGATATTACTCAGAGATTTTCTAGCAATAGTGACCATGGTAGAGACTATGGTCCACTGGCATGGCTTTCAAGAACCTAGCATCACCTCTGTATTATGATGAGGCATAAGAATAGGAGATAGGCTTTCTTGAATTCCAGATACTATAATCTCTCTCTCCATCTCCCTCTTTGTCTTCCAGAAAATTAAGATAGACTATACAGTTTCTTTTAAACTTCACTGTCCTTTATTTTGTATCATCGTTATTTCCACATATATATATATATACATATATTATATATACATATATACCTTCCTTTCTCCTCCTCAGATATAGTCCTTTTTATTTTTGTTTTTTTGTTTGATTTTTAGATTTTTGAAAGGCAATGGGGTTAAGTGGCTTGCCCAAGGCCAACAGCTAGGCAATTATTAAGTGTCTGAGGCCGGATTTGAACTCAGGTACTTCTGACTCCAGGGCCAGTGCTCTATCCACGGCACCACCTAGCTGCCCAGATACAGTCCATTTAACAAAGAATTATTTATAATGAATTATAATTACTTATGTGTGCATATATGTTTATGTTTATTGTATATATATATATATATATACACACATATATGGAGAGAGAGAGGAGAGAATGAAAGAGAGAAAGAAGAGGAAGAGAGACAGAGACAGAGATAGTGAGAGAAATAGAAAGAGATAATTCATAACAAGCAAGTGTGTTGGCATATTCAATATCCTAAGTGGCAGCTAGGTGGCGCCGTGGATAGAGCACCGGCCCTGGAGTCAAGAGGATCTGAGTTCAAATCCGGCCTCAGACACTTAATAATTACCTAGTTGTGTGGCCTTGGGCAAGTCCCTTAACCCCATTGCCTTAAATAAAAAAATTTAAATTAAAAAACATTCAATGTTATACACACATCAATTCCTACCTCTGGAATGAAAGAGTAAAGTGTGTTTTCTCATCTCTTCCTCGGGGTCAAGCTAGGCCTTTCTGCCAATCTTTCTAGGATCCCTGAATTTTGAAAATCAAAGAGGATCTCCATGTACTAGAGAAATCCTCCCTATATCATATCTGATGGGTGTTGGTCCAGTCTCTGCTTGAAGACCTCCAAGTACAAATTGATTTGTTGCTGTCTCTGGCTTTTTCTATTCATATGTTTGTGATCATGGTGTATGTTATACTCCTGGTTCTACTCACTTTAAAGGAGTCTCAGTGTTAAAACAACTCTTTCTAAACTGCCCCGTCTACCTCCACTAAGAGAAAAGTGGAAGAGGGAGAATCAAACAAGAACTCATGTTTATAAAATCTCTTATCTATTGCCTGGGCTTCTACGTTTGATTTTTTTCCTCTCCACCAAATCTCCACCAAGTCTTTGTAGGCATCAATGTAAATAAGACAGGCCAAATGCATCTCAGATAGGATAGAGGAATCTCCAGAAAGGATAGAGGAATAAGCCTATAGAGAAGAAACTTTAATGGCACAATTTCAGACTTAGGTAAGGATGTGATGTAGCTTCATTGGACTGGGAGCCAGGAATCTTGAATTCTAGACCCAGACCTTAGGCAAGTCCCCTTTCCTCTCTAGGTTTTAGTTTTTCCCTTTGTAAGGGAAGGAGACAGTTGGATTATATTACATTCTATGGCTCATTATTTTGGGTTTCTTTGTGTGTTACTAAGCAGGCAGTGGTCTTTTCTCACATGATTATGCTTGAGGTTGACTGGTTAACAGCTTCCCCATGAGGAGCCCCAGTGTTATTGAACTATGTGGGGATAGAAGGAGGTCACTACTGAATTCTGGATGCTTATTATGGTCCCATATGCACCTTAGATCCCATTGCTAGTGTTCTTAACAGTTAAGCTCATTGTCCCCTCCCTTTCTGAGCTTTGAGGAAGGTAATGGAGCCCTCTTAGCATAATGAGAAGGGAGAGGCAGGAGGAAGTCAGGAAGGGGTCTTTGGGAAATGGAGATGGCTCCAAAAACTCATTGTTAGGCCAAGGAGAGAGTTTTTATTGTTAGCTTTGACATTTTAAAAATATCACAGAGGTTCTGGGAGTGGGTGGCTCATGCCTTATAATGCTTATGGACTTAATGGGGGCACTAATATAATGAATCTTCAGGCTGCCTATGGAGAGGTGAAAGGGCCTAGGTTAGAAATGAACCACTTCATAGCTTCCCTGCATATTAGTGGTATTGGACTTTTGAGTAAGGCTGATGTAATTCTGGCCTAGGTGATATGGGGAGACCCAGTCTCAAAAGTAAATAAAATTTTAAAAATATAAATAAGCAAGCAAATCAATAAAACAATAATAAATGAATAAAGATAGAGGCAACATTATGCAGTGGAAAGAACCCTACTTTTGAAATTTCAACTTTCCTGCTTACTAGTCATTGGAAAAAGCCTTGGGTAAATAGCTTAAATGTCTCTGGGCTTTGGTTTGCCCCATATGCAAAATAAAGGGGTTGGACTAGATGGGTTCTAAGATGCTATGTGGCTCTACATTTTAGAAGAAGACACTTGAGCCAAATCGAAGAGAGTTAGGGATTTCAAGAAGTGGAGGCAAGAAGGAAGAACATTACAGGTACAGGGAGACTTAGCTGTTGACTCATTTCAGTCAGGTCTGAGTTTTCATAGTGTTATTAGGGGTTTTCTTGGCAAAGATACTAGAATGGTTGCCATTTCCTTTCTCATTCATTTTATAGATGAGGAAACTGAAGCAAACAGAGTTAAGTGATTTGCCCAAGGTCATACAGCTGGTATATGTCTGAGGCCAGGTTTGAACTCAGAGAATTTTCCTGACTCTAGGTTAGGTACTCCATTTACTGCATCACCTAGAGGTCCAGAGCAGAACAACCTGTGCAAAAGTATTAGGAGACAAGAGATGAAATGCTGCTTGAAGGAACAATCAGGCTTCAAGGAGGCCGTCTGGCTGAAATGTAGAGTTCATGAAGGAGAGAAAGGTATAAACAGTCTAAAAAAGATAGGATGGATCCAGGCTATGGAGAGTTTAAAATGTCAAATGAAAAACTTTCTGTTTTATTCTGAACCCCCTGTAGTTAGGAAGTGACATGGTCAGACCTAGGTTTTAAATGTATCAATCTGGCAGCTGTGTAGAGGATGAATTAGGGAAAGTTTTGCATTTTTTCTTTATAGAAATAGGGAGCCACTGAGGCTTCTATTGCTGAAGAGTAACATGGTTAGACTTGATCTTTAATGGTATCAATCTAGCAAGTTGAATTAGGGAGTGGTGAGGCTGGATGCAGGAAGGCCAGTGTTCTTCTCTGAAAAAAGATGGAAGGGTTGGTGCTGGAACATAAGGTCTACTGAATCTGATTCATAGCATGTAGGCAAAATAAAGGCTCCAGAGCCTGCCAAAGAACTCAGGGCAAGAAGGTTAACAACTATATTAAAAAGGAATGAATACCTATGTCTATGGAATTCTAAGGCTTTATAAAGTACTCTCCTCATAGGAGCACTGTTGAGAAGATAGCACAATGATTTATTGTCCCCATTTTATAGGACAGAAATGATTTATCCTTTGTCAGTGTCATTGGCTATACCCTAGATCACACAGCCAATAGCAGAAAAGGGAATCAAACCCATTTCCTGACTATGTCCATGATTGTTTTCAGTCATGAAGGGAGGATCCTCAGAGAGCATCTCATTCAATTTTCCTCCCAATGCAACTACAACCTCTCCAAAGTGGGTCATTTAGCATTTACCCAACATGGAGCTCATCATCTTCCAAGATCAGTTTTCACTATGACATTACACTTTACATTATTATTATTATTTCACTATTTCACTTCTTTACAGAAAAACCTATAACCCCAGGACTGAAGGGGACCTCAGAGATTCTCTATACCACCTCTTACCCGAATAGGAATCCCCTAAAACAGAGAGAGATAGATAAGAGACAGAGAGAGACAGACAGAGAGTATCATGAATTAAGTGATAGGGATACATAAATACAAGGAAGACAGTCCCTGCCCTCAAGAAGCTTACATTCTAATGGGAAGAGACAACACAGAAAAGGGAACTGGATAGGGGCATGGGTTAGAGGCCAGTGACCAAGGATCCTCAATAATTGATCATCCAGCTCCACCTTGCAGATCTGTAGTAATGGGAAACTCACTTTCTCAAGAAGCAGTCTATTTCTTTGAGTTTGGAAGGACTCAGTCTAAATGTTAGGAAAGTTTGTTGTTTGTTTATTTTTATATTAATCTTAAATCTATCTCTCAGATGCTCTCTGCAAGTGTTGTTTGGAAAAACCCAGAGCAAGTTTTATTTCTATAGGGCCAGACCTGAGTTCAAATCCAGCCCCCGATTCTTACTAGCTGGGCAGTCCCTTCACCTTGTTTGCCTTAGTTTCTTCATCTGTAAAATGAGCTGGAAAAGGAAATGACAAACCACTTCAGCATTTTTGGCCAAGAAAATCCCAAATAGGATCATGAAGAGTTACATGCGACTGGAAACAACTGAACAGCAATAACAATCCTATGGCCTAGTGAAGACTTAAAGATAGATCTTCTCTTCCCCGTGTTAAACAGCCCTGATTTCTTCAACCCATCCTTGTATGACAGGCTCCCATCCAGTCACAATTTCTCTGGATGCACAAGAGTTTAAGAGTGGCTCCAGAGTCAGAAGGGACCTCAGAAGTCATCGAATACAACAACTTGATTAGACAAATAAAAAATTGAGACCCGGGGAGGTTGACTTACCTAGGGTCACACAGGTAGAACACATCAGAAGCAGGATCTGAACCCAGGTTCTCTATGCCCAGAGACAATGGGAGACATATATAAATAAATAAATCTATCTATCTATCATCTATCTATCCTCTATATGTATATCTCCCTTTGAACTCACTGAATGGAACACAACAGTCTTACTGGGGATGGGGAGTCATCCCTGGGGTTGGAGAGTTGGGGGACGATTCTCATACTCTTATTCTGTGCTTGTTGTAGAAGACTTTCCTGAGAAGGTCTCTCGCTTTCTCAATGATTTCATTTTGTAACTATTCAGTCAATAACCACAGTAGAGCTAAGTCAATACAGGGGGTGGTTTTGACCTATGGGTTATATTTACACTGTGAAAGAGGTCAAAGCCAGAGACCTGTTTCTTGGTTCCATTTCTTCCCCACCTCCCCAATCACACAGACACACAGACACACAGACACACAGACACACAGACACACACACACACACACACACACACACACACACTATGCCTTACTAAATTAACTCTCACTCTAGGATAAACATCCATTCAGTCTACATAAGGCCCCTTTGTCCCTGAAGAGAAGGCTGAAGGGGACAGAAGGAGTTGCCCTTGTCATTCACTCCCCAAGGCTGATGCCCCTGTTGCCTCGGCTGGAGGCCAAGTCTATTGGCTGCTCAATCCAACTCAACTGTCCCATCCTTCTCTTGAAAGGGGAGGAAATGATCCCATGAAGCAACGAGTCAGTATTTGAGCCTCGCTTCCAAATTAACCTTCAGCCAGGCCAGAGAGTCACAGATAGACATCTTCAATAACTTGGAGGCCTCAGAAGACTAGAATTAACCAGTCATACGCCAGATACCAAAACACTCAATTTTCCAAGGTGGGGCTGAAAAAGGGAGATCTCCACCCCCTCCATCCCAAGGCAAAGGGGAAAACTCTTGACTTTTCTGTAATAACATAATAACCAATTACAATTTATCAGTGATGGGGAAGAAAAAAAACAAGTTTTTAACTCACAAAATGACCTCAACTGACAAAATCCTACCAGTTCTTCAAGACCCAGCTTAAATACTTCATCTCCCGCCATGCCTTCTATACCTCTTCCTCCCCACTCCTATTCTTGCCAACTGTAAATGAATTTTCTCTTCTTGGGCCTCATACATTTCTTTGATTAAACTTCTCTGATGTACTTGTTCTCTTTTATTTTATGTTGTAATTTGTGCTTTATTTTATTTTTTGAGCAAGTTGAGAACAGTATCCTTTTCCTATTTATTTTTGTATGCCCCTGTGGCATTGTACAAGGCAGCCTACACACGGAAGGGGCTCAGTAAATTCATTGGAGGGAAAGAGAAAAAGATAAGGAAGAGGTCAAAGGGGCAAAAAAAGAGAAAGAGAAAGGGAGAAGAGGAGAAGGAAAGAAAAAGGGAAAATAGGACTGCTTTGCCAAACTTTTAATTATTAATTATTAATACCATAGCCAGTGTTTAAAATTTTCTTATGTTATTTAATCAGTGTGGATTCTCTTTCCATTGAGCTTAGGTTAGGAAGTTGTGTTCAACAAAATATCGGCCTGATCTCTTCCCCACTTAGAAAGGTTTCTCTTTGGACAGAATATATAGTGTATCACTAAGCTTTTACTTGAATCTTTGAACATTGAATTGTTAGCAATTTTCCTCTGATGGCATGGTCTTCAGAAACCCAAAGGGTGGCAAGAGAGGAGGTCTTTGCCCAATCAGCACTAGATCTTCTAAGGCTTATTACAAATCCTCCAGGTGAGTTATGATATTCTCCTTTTACTGAGGCCCAGGGAGGCAACTTTATGGCCCATGACTGACCTTGTTGGCTACAAGGCATAATTAGGGTGGGGAATTGCACTTGGATCGGTTCTGGCCATGTGACTTCTATGTCCTGGTTGTTCCCAGGAATATCTAGATTTCTATTTAGAAAAAAAATGCTGAGGAAACCATGATTTTAATTCACATATTTTACAAGAACATTTATTAACTTAACCAAGACTGCATGATCCCATTGGGAGGTCCTGGAAAAGTCCCAGGATGATAATAATTATAATGATAATGGCTGCCATTTTTAATAGTGCTTCATGGTTCACCAAAGCTCTTTATTCATTACAGCATTGGGGCATAGGTTGGACAAGGATGAGTACTTCAGTATTACAGAGGAAGAAACTGAGGACCACAACAATCAAGTGGTTTGCCCATTGTCACAGAACCAGTAGCTGCATGTCAGAGACGGGATTTAGAATTCTGGATACCAAATCAGGGGTTTTTGAAAAACACAATGTCAAAAAAATCAAGATGTCAAATTTCAGCTTACCTTTGAAAAGCCTTAACCAAAGAGACTTTTGGGCTGCAAGTTCAGAACCCAAAGTTTGTATGAATTTAAATCTGATCAAATATGATAAGGGAGGAATTCAACTAATAGAAAGGATGTATCATTTAAATAAAAAAATTAATAAGCCATTTTGTATCTGTCTCACTAGATTCATAAAAATTTGTAAATGAAGAGTGTTTAAGAATGAATGATGGTGTTTTCTAATTCCCTTGTAAGTTTTAAATGAAAATGACTTTATTTTAAAAATTATTGATGTATTTTGTTTTTTTATCAGATTCACTTCTAAATTTATTTTTCCTGTTCCTCTCCCCAGAGACTCATTCCTTATAATAAAAAAGAAAAAAAATCATAAAATCAAGTCAACTGAATTTGATAGGAAATGTGATATACTAAAACATGATCCCCAATCCCACAAAGAAGGGAGGGAGGTGAATATCTAATCTCTTCCTTAGGGTCAAACTTTTTGGTCATTATTCCATTTACATTATTGTGTCAGCCTATTTATCATCCCTGCAACATTCTGGACCCTTCCAGGTCACTGTGTCCTCATTTTACAGATGAGGAAACTGAGGTAAAGAGAAGTTGAATGATTTGTTAAAGTCACACAGGTATGACAGAGTGAGGGTTCACTCTCAGTCACCTGACTCCAGATCCAGAACTGGTTCTCTTTACACTACTCCATGCTGCATGGTATGGGGACAGATGGTTTTTGGTCTCTTTGGGGGTCTTCCAAAAACTGATAGCCTTCAACTCTTCAATGATTTAATGGTGGGATTTCAGCAACAGTAATAAACAGGCAATTGGGGAAAATATTTGCGAGTATATATAGTGAAATCTAGGAAACAGAACCCTGGATTGGGACCTCAGATAACAACTAGACTAATTCAGAGCTCTCCAGTATTAAATTTCCTGCACATAGCCATCCAGTCTTCCTTTGAACATATCTATCTGCTTTGGGAAAGATGGCACTAAGTGCTAGGAGGGTTTTTCTTATGGAGAGTCCAAATCTATCTCTTTGTAACTTTATTCCTAATTCTTTCATTTGGAACTGAGCAGAAGAGTATAATTCTTTTTGTATGTGATTGTCCTTTAATGACATATCCACCTTCTGTAGGAGTCTTTCCTATCCCAAGCCCCCACTCCAATGCTTTCCTTCTGAGATTACAGTTTTCCCTTCTATATCACTGGGGTATGGCAGCCCTTGTTTTGGGAAATTTGCATAAAATTTTTTGGCCTTCCCTTTGTATCAGAAAAGAAAGCTGATTTATTATGGTATTAAAAGAGAAAACATGTTGATATTACATAATACTATCATATATTTTTTGCATTTTTGAGTTTCTAGACTATCTATGTCATCTAGTGGTCTTTGTGTGTTGTCTACAGCTTCCATAGGCAAGTCCCATTTAATTTTTTTCTTTTTTACAAGTTTTATTTTTATTTCATTACAATTCAACAGAATTTCAGGGTTTCCATGCTCTCTCCTTCCCCAGAGGCATCCCATTTAATTTCTTATTTTGAATCTTGATGGGTAAAGTCATGATGTGGAAGGGATAATTGTACTTTCTATTTTCAAGGCATCTATCTTGTATGTACATAGTTATTGCCTCCCGCCATTAGAATGTGAACTGTTTGAGGACAGTGGCTTATTTTTGTCTTTTTCTGAATTTCCCATGCTTAGCACAGATTATAGATTGACTGATTCTAGACAATAGGATATGAAAGTTTAGATGTGGAAAGAGAAGCTGGATAAGGAGATCTTAGAATCATCCGCATAGAAATGACTATTGAATCTCTGAGAATTCATGAGATCATTATGTGAACCAGTAAGAGGGAGAAGAGAAAATGTCCCAGGACCCCTAGTGGGGAGCGGGGGCACTAATGCTCTTAGTGGACCTGGATGGAGATCTAGTAAAGGACACTGAGACAGAGAGATGTAGGAGGAGAACCAGGAGAGAGTGATGTCCTGAGGATCTTCTAAGTAGAAAGGGAATAATAAAGGAAGAGAAGATGATCAATAGGATCAGAGAGGGGTGAAGGATGACTGAGCAAAGGCCATTAGATCTGGCAATTAACCTTTTATCTGTGAAACTGATATTTTGAACCCAAATATATGGTTTTACATTTATCTCTACTGATTGGTGACAGACAGAGACAAAGATGAAAGAAACATCTCTATTTCCATCAGTCAATCAGCAATCATTTATTAACTGCCTCCTAGTAACAAATTTGACTACTACTACCACTAGAAAGGCCCTAGGTAAGCAGAGTCAAATGATAGGAGCTGTTTCACTCTTGTCTAAGTCCTGATGGGCTATTAGAATTTTGTCATTGAAAGATATTTGAATTTGGAGTCAAAGGATCTAGGCTTAAATTCTGGCTTTGTTATTTATTATTGGTATGATTTCAGGCAAATAATAGGTCCATTCCTTTCTATATAAGATAAAGGCATGAGATTGGATGATCTTTAAGGTCCTTGCCAACTATCCTTTTTCTATGATCTGGTAAGTTAGTAAAAGAGAAATAATACTAGACCATGAATCTAGAAACCTGAATTCATTTACTAATGACTCACTGAGTAGGTCTGGACCATTTTCTTCTCTCTGTGTTTTAGGTTTCTCATAAAGAAGAACAGAGATTGGATTAAATGATTTTGAAGGTCCTGGAAGAATAAAATGAATGTTGAAAATATTAAAAAAACCAAATCTAATGATTTGGAATTAAATTTGGAATTCAGCCTAGGTTTCAATCTTGGCTCTAGAACTTAGTCAAAAAGTATTCAATAAGCCCCTATTATGTGCCAGTACTGTGCAAGGGGCTTGGGAAACAGAAGGCCAAACTTATGAACCCTGCCTCCAAAGAGCTCACATCCTAATGAGAGAAACAAAATGAAAAAAGTTGGTACCTCCAAGCTAGGTACGGGTAGATAGAGAATAACTTCAGAGGGAAGGTACTAGCAGCAGAGGGAGGGGAGCTACAGGAAAGGCCTCCTTTCTTACTGGGGGGCAAGTCCCTGGAATCTCCTTTTCCTCATCTGCAAAAAATGCTCTAAATCTATGATGCTGTCATCTCTCCAAAGTAAAAAGGTGTGGGCAAAAAAGAGACTGAGTGGGCAGTTGTTTATAAACCTCATTAATGAGGACATCCAGTCTCTCTGTTAAATTTTACTCAAGAAATCTTTCCAGTTTTGTTGGAGACAATGAGGAGATAGAGTTAGTCCCCCAATAAGGCTGTCAGCCAACTGTCCCTCTCCCTGAGAATTCAGGCTTCTTCCTGCTTCTTCTCTTCCTCTCCTTTGTCACACCCTTCTTTTCTCTCTTAGAAGAGAGTTGATAACACCCTACTAAGTTGAAAAGGCTTTATATAAGTCTTAGCTTATAAAATCCTTGGTTCCCTGGGCTCTTAATTTATTAATAGAGGAGAAACTCCCTGGTCAATAAATAAATCTCTAATATCTGGCAACTTGTATAGTTGATGAGGGGGAGATGTTTAGGAGATTTTGGGCAATTAAAGTAGTGTAGTCTAATGCAGAGAATCTTGGACTGGCTTCCAGTCTTAGTTTATTAATTGTGTGACCAACTGCGAATTCATTTTTCTCTTTAGAAACCAGCTTCCTCATTGTAAAATGTGATTACACTAAATGATCTTTAAAAAATCCCTTCCTAATATTAAACTCTAACACTGGGCCTTGTTTTGGGACTCAGGCATGGAAAAGGTCAGACAGGAGCCTACCAAAACATGTTTTTCTTTCATTCACAATTTTTCCACAAGACAGGCCCCCTAAGCACCCCAAGTCTGGTCACCTCTCCAATTTTATTTTCTCCAGATGTTTTCCCTTTGTTCATTAAAAAGGTCATGGCATCAGAGAGATGATACCATGACATGTGAGCCAAGATTTAAACCTAATACCTGTCATCATTGATGGAAGTGGGGGATGCTGTGCTAAGTTGCCAGCTTCATTTTCTCCTCTGGAGCTATCTGGGTCCAGTGGCCAGATCTGAATCAGGATGGATGACTGGAGATAGCTCTGAATGTGGAGGTAATCAAGGTTAAGTGACTTGTCCAAGGTCACATAACTAGTAAGTGTCTGAGACTGGATTTGAACTCGGGTCCGCCTAACTCCAGGGCTCTATTCACTGCATCACCTAGCTGAGAATAGCAGGCAAGCTAGTTGGAAACAGAAGACCTGGGTTCAAATCCTGATTCTGCTCCTGCTTCCTTTGTGACTGCAGACAAGGATGTACTGATTTCTCTATTTCTCCTTCTCTAAAATAAGGGGATTTGTTTTTAAGGTTCCTATCCAATTGAGTTCCTATTGAGAAGAGGTCCTCTCCATAAATCTAGTTTGAGGACAGCAAGATATAGCACCAGAAAGTCATCAATAGCAGAACAAGTTTTGAATTTAGATCCTTTGACCTCAAATTCAGCTCTCTTCCCACTATGTTGTACTGACTGGTGTTTGACCTTGGGTCAATTCCTTCTCCTCTCTGATTGCTAATTTCCCTATCTGTTAAGTAGAGGTGTTAGAACAGATGATTCCTAAGGTTCACCCCGGCTCTATAAAGTCTATCATTCTTGGAATGAGAGAACTTGGAAAGAGCTGAGCTAGGATTCCCTCTAGGTGGCAATGTTGTCACGGGGACCATGGCCTCCCTCAATTCTGCCATGATGCTCTGGTTGACAGATAGGAAGGCATTTAATGGCATTGTGAATTTATCAACCTGAAACTTGGGGAATAGGGATGGCGAATATGGGGGGGCTGGTCCTCAGTAAGACCTAGGCTTTTGAAGGGAAAGTGTGGGTGGGGTGGGGAAGGGACTGGGGCTAAACCTGCCATC
Organism: Macrotis lagotis; assembly: GCF_037893015.1. Taxonomy (NCBI): domain Eukaryota; kingdom Metazoa; phylum Chordata; class Mammalia; order Peramelemorphia; family Peramelidae; genus Macrotis; species Macrotis lagotis. The sequence goes on along the minus strand of NC_133660.1, from coordinate 223,911,525 downwards.
AGCAACTCTTACAGGGATACCAATCATCCTACCCTCACTTACTATGGCCATGCCAATCTTTGTGTCATTCCAACTACAGTGTGCACTGCTGAAGCAAGTCGTCCTACATTCATTCATTCATTTCTTTATTCAAATGTCTAGTTCTTTTGTTCACTGATTCAGCCAATATTTATTTTGTGTTTATCCTGCAAGAAGTATCATCAAGTTCAAAATTCTTCACTGGGTGCTGTAGGAGATAATGATGAGGTCAGGACCTATTTCTGCCCTCATGAAGCTTCCCATCTAGAAGGGAAACAACCCAAACACAATGAAGGCTATGACTATAACAATATAGATGCATACACACAACAGAAATATATAATAGGTGGTATTTCTATACCATACACATATGGACACATATAAAAACATAAGGCAGGGGCGGCTAGGTGGCACAGTGGATAGAGCACCGGCCCTGGAGTCAGAAGTACCTGAGTTCAAATCCAGCCTCAGACACTTAATAATTACCTAGCTGTGTGGCCTTGGGCAAGCCCCATTGCCTTGCAAAAAAACTAAAAAACTAAAAAAACTAAAAAAACCCCCCAAAAAACCCATAAGGCAATGCTTGTCTTGATCTATGTCAGAGGATTATATCAGGTACTTTTGTTAATATCTATCTATTTATGTGGTGTTTGTATAAAAATGGACAGCAATACAAAAATATCTGATCTTGATCTATATATGCAGACACATCATATAGATCATATGTGGTTCATATAAAAATGGGCAGCAATAACAAAAAAATCTGATATATATATATATCCCATATATCTTATTTTGGTACTACTAAAATATGGTAGGTATATATGTGTATATATTATTACTACCAAAATATGGTGGGTATATATGTATATATTATTACCATAAAATAAATAATATAAAGTACATATAGTGTGTATATGTATTATATAATATATTTATATTTCCTTACAGTACTTTATATATACATATATTATCATCTTTGTATAAATAACACAGATTGCTGTATAATATATATGTATATATATCCATACATATATATATATATAATATATAAAACAACAAAAATACCTGTCATCATCTTCTGACATGGATCAAGATGAGCCTCTTCACAATCTCTGCCTCATACCTGTGTGTGTGTGTGTGTGTGTGTGTGTGTGTGTGTGTGTGTTATATTTTGGATATATTTAAATATATAATATATATACATAGATGATTAGTATTTGAGAAAAATTAACAGATGTTTTGATTTCATTCAGTTTAAGAATTTGAACCTAGGTCCTCTGACTCCAAAGAATAATAGTAATAATGGTGAACATTGAAGGAGTCCTTTAATGTGACCAACTCTGTGAGGCAGTTGATATGATCACTCCTGTTGTACAGAGGAGGAAACAAGTTTAGAGAAGTCACATGATTTGCACAGATTTATGTAATCTGATGAGTATCTGAGACTCAATTTGAATTCAGATCTTCCTAATTTCAGCCTTAGTTGACTGCCCCCATGTCTTTGGGTCTGAATTTCAAATTCCACACTGTGGTGATATACATGCACCATACATGCATACATGCACACACGTATACATGTATATACACACACATATATGGTGCCTAGAAGGAGGGGCATCCCATCCTGCTGACCCTGTCATGGTCAGCTCATGTCTAGGGGATGTGTCTAATTCATTTTTGGAGGAATATGGACAAGTGGGTGTGCTCTAGATCCAATGACCAGAATTAGGAAGGGACTGGAGCTCCTGCCCTGTGGAATCCCTTCCTTTAGCTGCAGATGGTAAACTTATGACAAAAGTTCTTTGCACCCCTTCTCAAATGATCACCCTCTTACTCTACTCTTTCTCATCTTAGTTCAGCAAGGAAGCTACTCAGGCTTCAAGTTCCCATTTGCAAACAAGAGGAGACAGAGCCAAGTCTTAACAGTCTGGCATTTTTGTCTCTCTAGTGTGTGAATGGCCCTCTCTTAGAACTCATCAGTGACAACCTGTTTCATAGTAGAATGCAACAAAGGCAGAAAGGGCATGTCAAAAAGCAATTCTAAGGGAAGAACGAATTCATGTGAAGTCCAGTTTCCCAGCCCTCGGCTCCTCCCTCTATCTGGGGCTTAGCAGCAGGCCTGGATCTGGCAGGAGGCAGGGGTGGTGAAGAGGCTCATCTTTTTTTGCAAGGCAAATAGGGTTAAGTGGCTTGCCCAAGGCCACACAGCTAGGTAATTATTAAGTGTCTAAGACAGGATTTGAACCCAGGTACGGTGTTTTATCCACTATGCCACCTAGCCACCCCCACTACACCACCTAGCCGCCCCCTGTCCTTCATTCTTGCAGAAGACCATGACTTCAGGAAGATGATGCCATGATGAGCAAGTGAATTGGATTTGAGGGGGGGGGGGGAGGGCTGTGCTTCTCTAGTGTCATCTGGGTCCAGTGGCTAGATAGGAATCAGGACCACTGGAGATGGTCCTGGGTGTGAGGCAATCAGGGTGAAGTGACTTGTCCAAGCTAGTCATTTTCAAGTGACTGAGGTCAAATTTGAACTCAGGTCCTCCTGACTCCAGGCCTGGGGCTCTATCCACTGTGCCACCTAGCTTCCTATTTCTAGAATAATAGTAAAGATTATGACTTTCTCAATTAGACTGGATCTTTTTGAGGAAGGTATTAGTGGTGTTTGAAGGAGGACAGCCAGGAGGCACATTTGTAGCCAGCTGGGTCTGAAATCAGGAAGATATGAATTCAAACTCAGCCTTAGACACTCATCAGGCTGCATAACTCTGGACAAATCATATGACCTCTCTGAGCCTCAATTGCCTCATCTATCCAGCAGGGGTGATAATATCACTTGTCTTACAGGGTTGTTGGGATGGTCAAGTGAGACAATATTAAGCTATCAATATTATTATTTTATTATCATTATTTGTAATCAGAAGATCTGAAAATTGAGGAAGCTATAATCTTTACTATTATTCTAGAAATGGGAAGTTAAGTGGCACAGTGGAGAGAGAGCCCCAGTCCTAGAGTCAGGATGACCTGTGTTCAAATTTGACCTCAGACACTTGACAAATTCTTAACTAAATACAGTCAAAACATTTATTAATATTTTCCAAAACATAAACTCTTTTCATCATTACAAAGACTGGAGTCAGATAAATTCTGCAGAGGAAAAAAAAGTGTCAAGAGAACTAAAAATACAAAAAAGATCATTTTTAAAAATTGATATTTTATTTTTCCAATTACATGTTATGAAAATTTTTCAATATTCATCCACTTGTAACTTATAAGTTACACATTTTTCTACCACCTTCCCTTCCCACACCACTTCCCCTCAGAAGCAAATAGTCTGGTAAAAGTTGTATATGGACATTTGTGTTTAACATGTTTACATATTAGTCATTTTGTATATGAGAAATTAGGACTAAGGGAAAAGAAAGAAAACCATGGGATAGGAAGGAAAAACATAAGAGAAGTTTCTAAAAAGTGATCCTAACTTCCATTCAGATTCTGTGGGTATTTTTTTCCACTCTCTGGATGTGGATGGCATTGTCCGTAATAGGTCTCCCAGGGTTGTCCTAGATCTCTGAACTACTGAGGAGTTGCATCATAGTTGATCAGCTTACAATGTTGCTGTTAATATGTACAGTTTTCTCTTGGTTCTGCTCTCTTTGCTCAGCATAAATTCATGCAATTCTTTCCATACTTTTCTAAAGTCTGAAGGTTATTTTTTTCCCTTTAAGGAGTAACTGGATTTGGAGTCCAGGGGCTTGGCTAGAATTTGGTTCTGCTACATTATGCCTCTATTACCATGATTGAATCCTTTCTCTCTCTCTGGAAGCAGTTCCCTCCTCTATAAAATGGGTAGTTGAACTAAGTAATATCCAGGGTCCTTTCCAGCTCTAGATCTGGGGTCTGCAGGTGATTTGATGAGCCTGGTCTGCTCCCTCTAGCTTTGACCCCGTTCAACTGGGAGAGGGGAATCTATTCTTCTGCAGTAGGGTCACAACAGCCCCCAAACAGGCCACTTCTTTCTCCCACTGTGTCTCAACTTCTGAGCCTTGACAAATGATGAGGCACCTGAAGGGGTTAATGATAAAAATTACCATTTTATAGAGCTTCATGATTTTACAAGTACTTTTCTACAGAGAAAGTTTTCTGGAGTAGGTAGACCAAGGATCCTTAACCTTATCTTACTGGTGAGGAAATGAGGGCCAGAGAGGGAGGTGACTTATCCAACATCATACAGCAACTGGGAAATGAATCAAGGCTCTCTCCATTGAAAGAAAGCTGCCTCCTCCTAGGAATGGATACAGTGGGTACAGTTCTCCAGACTTTCCCTGGGTGCAGAAAAGCCCGATTCTTTCCAATTTCCTTCTGGGCAGGGTTCCTGGATTCCTATTAAATGAGATTATAAATAAATAAATGAGATTAAATGAGATAATATATGTAAAGTGCTTACTTAGCAACGTGCCTGGCTAAAGGTGCTGTATTAATGCCTATTCCTTTCCTCTTCCCTTCCTATTCAAGTGACAGTAGGAGCTTAGATGGAAATGTCCTTTAAATGGAGTTATAAAGATAAACAAACAGAAAGGGGAAAGTTCTTCTGCCTCCCACAATCTGCAGGTCTGTGCTGAGCTGACTGATGCAAGCACAGGATTTTCCAGGTTTCTCGTCCTTTGACTCTCTTGGCCAGAGACAAAGAGCTGGAGCAGGCAGTCATGATTTTTGTCGACTGGGGAGACTTGAGCTGGATTGAGAGAAGAAGATGCTCTTGAGAGGCAAGTCTGGGAGGGAGCCCTCTCCCATGATGCCCTACAGCTGTTGGCATCATCCACAGTCGGGAGGAGAGGGCTTCATCCATCTTCTAGGTTCCTGCCTTGACCTCTTTAGTCCCAAGGGAGTTTCCACTTATTGCTCATTACATGTATGAGTCCTAAGGAGAGTCACATGTATTTACTCATCTGTCCCAGAGGACATTAGAATGATATAGAAACTTGAAAACCATCTACCACCTTGAAGCACTAAAAGATAGCCAGGTAAATTGTTAAGAATCTTGGGTCAACATTGTAAAGATTATCAGATTGCCTTCTGGGGGGGGGGGGGAGAGGAGAGGGAAGGGAGGGTGGGAGGAAAAAGTGTTAAATTCAAAACCTTACCAAAAAATGATGGGTAGAAACTACTATTGTATATAATTGGAAAACAAATAAAATATTTATATAATGATAAAAAAGAAAATATTTGATTCTTCAAAATAAAACTTAAAAAAAAAAGGAATCTTGAGGCAAGGACCAGATGACTAAGACCTGAGCTTCCCTTTCCTCCTCACTCTCTAGGGTCTCAGTTTTTTATTTGGTAAAATAATGAGGTCTGATTAGATTATCTTACAGATTCCTTTCTGTCTCTAGGCCCTGAAATCGGGGCTAGTCCAATGATCTCATTTTACAGGTGGCCAAAGTGATTGGGAAAATAAGCTGTTTAGCTCACAATGAATTAGTTAGAGGCAGAAGTGGGCTAGAATTTTGGTCTTGATCCTCAGTTCAGGATTCATTTGTTCATTCATTCAATTATTCATTCATTCATTCACTTCACTTAGCAAGCCTTTACTAAGTTCCTAGACCTGGGCCAGGACAAATTTAGGAAGACTTTTGCTAGAGTTGATTTGGATCAGCTCAAGAACTAATTTTCACCAGCAAATGCTACAAATCAAGGCATGATTTATGGTTTTGTTTATTTTCATACTGAAGAAGGTGATGGAAAAAGTTAATGCTGCAGATTATATTTAAAAGTGAATGGTATATATGCTCATGTCTAACTTGTATCTAATTGCTTACAGTCTCTAGGAGAGGGGAAGTGAGGGAGAGAGGAATCTAATTTGGAACTCAAAACTTTAAATAAAAATGTTAACATTTTTAAAAAAGTATATAGTAGGTGCATTTTTTTTCAGAAAGCTAGTCTTTAAATATTTACCAATGTACCTCTGGAAAGTTAGGCCCTATCCTTGGATGTTCTGAGGGAAATAAAAAAGGAATATATCTATTCTCTACTCTCAATCAGGGAGCTCATAGTCCTTCCGGATAGAAAGGAGGTTCTTTAAAGAACTGAGTGGCACAGTGAGTAGAACATTGGCCCTGGAGTCAGAAAGACTTATCCTTCTGAATTCAAATCCAATTTCAGACACTTACAAGCTATTTGACTCTGGGTAAGTCATTTAATTCTGTTTGCCTCAGTTTTCTCTTCTGTAAAATAAACTGGAGAAGGAAATGGCAAACTATTTTAGTATCTTTGCCAAGAAAATTCCAAATGGGGTCATAATGAATCATACACAACTGAAAAAACGACTAAACAAAAGAAATAGTTCCCAATCCTACTGCCTAATGGTAACTTTGCTAAATTACTTACTAGCAGAGTCATCCTGGTCAAGTCATTTTAACCTCAATTTCCTCATCTGTAAAATTAGGGATGATGATAATAATAATAGCAACAATAACCTGCTTAACACCCCAATTCCCAATTTAATTACAGTAAATATGAATTGATGAGTTTTGTGGCAAGGATGCTTTCTTTAAATCTTCAAGAACCAGAAGTTATATAACTGAAGCTTATACAGAGAAAATTTCTAGTTAGGAATAAGCATCCTAAAGAATACTTAACAGAAGTCAGGTATGGATACTCCAAGCTGTCTTCAATTTTCTGTCTTCCATTGGGAGAGTTGGTCTAATCTCAGATCAGTGAAGGGAAGTTGATTTCTCAAGCTACCTCTATCTCTCTCTTCTCCCTCTGTATCTTCTTCCCTCTCTTCTCCTTTTCCTTTTGCTTCTCTTTCTTTCTCCTCCTTCTCTCCCATCTATAAAATGATGTCCTTAAACTAGAGAATAAGGAAACATGCCTAACCCCAAGGAATAGTGTAGACCTACTGAAGCATGAGGAAAGAACATGGTTATGCTCTTTTATCTATAAAGTAAATAATTGGAAAGGCATTTTGGAAGTGGGGGATTATTGTCAGTAAGAGCAAGGACCTATCCCAAAGACATTCTATCCATTCATTGACTTTTCTCATAAAGCCTCTTCCAGCCCAGGTCACATTTTAGGTGAGCATGTTTCTCTATCTTGTCTCTTTCTGTCTCTCTATCTCTGTTTCTCTGCCTTTGTAGGAAAAGGGGATGTTTTGGAAGTAGCAGTGTTCTATCCGCATGTTCCTTTTTTACCTTTCCATCTTCTCAGAGAAGGAGGAACTTCCCTGGGATGGAAAAACCCAAGCAGAGAGAGGGGGGGCAACCAAATAAGAAGAATTGAGGAAGGAGAGAGAGAACATATCCTAGAGTCTTTAGACTAATCATACCTGTCTGACTTATCCTTGATGCTTTCAACTTGATCCCATATAATTAACCTGTTTTACTAAATTAAATTTCCTCACTATTGAAGATCAGTTTTTAAGTGATAAAGCAGAAAACTTTTAAAATAATTTTGAAAGGAAATCTCTCTAAAATTGCATTATATTTCTCTACCTTCTCCTGCACCAGCTCCTCTGCCAGTTTCCCTAAATAGAAGATATTTGACATCATTGAACACAAGTCTATGTTGACTTTTGAGCTTTTCTACCTCCTCCCTCCATGTCATATTGCCAGCTGTTAATTTTGTTGAGAGAGAAAACAGAAGAAATTTGGGACATCCTAGTTGGAAGAGTACAAGGACAGAGAGAATCAATATTTTATTTGAAAAAGACTGGCATAAAACCTCTGACCTTAGTTGACCCTACACAGAGGCACAACATATGAGTAATGAATATAATAGATGATCTAGAGAACCCACTTTAGATTTGGTATGGTATATATCACTGATATTTGGTCTCCACCATGGGACTCATGACTATAATGAGATATTAAAGGGTTGCTACTTTTAAAAGCAAAAGGATAAGGAAATAATGAAGTTTCACTGTATATTAAAGCAATAAACTCATATGAAGAAATCAAAACTAGAAGGGTAGGGTAGCAATTAGTGACAGAGAGTATTTGAATGGTGATATTATCAGTGGAGAAAAAAAAGAAATAATATTGTTATAAGAACATGGAAAAGGTGTCAAAGGCCACTGATCAACTAGACCCCCAACACTTCCATGTGCAGCCTGAACCAGTTTGAAATATAATTGAAAAATAATTAATAGAATAAATAAAAATAGTATAAAACAGATAATGCAAAACTATCATTTTCTAAGGGATTCTTCTCTATAGTTTAGAGGTTTTTGTTTCCATTGTTTCCATTGACACACTGCTAAAGACTACCTGAACAGAAGAAAGAAAGAAATAATTTCAGAAACAGAAACTCTTTCAGTTAAGAGAAATGAACCTGGTAAGTTCTTGATTTGCCTTAATCATTATTATATAATTATATGTATTATATAATTCAAAAGATGAAGGAAGGGATAAGAGAATTTGCTATTCTGGACCTGATTCTGATCTACCAAAGGGAACTAGCTGCTGAAGTGGAAATAGAAGTACTTTCAGGAAAAATAAATATTTCATCTTACAATTTGTGTTGGAAAAGGAATAGAAACCAGTGTAGTGTCTGATATGCACCCTGGAATTTTGGAGAATGGATTTCAAAATAGATCATAGAATTAGAAGCCATCCAGTAAAACCCTCTTCTTTAATAGAAAACTGAGACAGGTAGAGGTTAAGGGACTTGCTTAGGCTCACCTCTCCTAGCAAGTGTATGAGACAGAATTGGAACTCAGTTCTTTCTGACTTTAATGGAGAACTCTATCCATTGTACCTACCTCAACTGACTTGAGTTTAGAAAAAAGTAGAGTGGGACTTATGAACTAAAATCTCCAGAGGAAGCTGAGTCAAGGAAAACACAAAACTTTCAGGCTTGAGATTCTAAAGATTTGAAGAAGCAAATGATTCCAGAGGGTGAGGAAAAGGGGAGGTGTCTTAAGAAATTATTGTGTATGCACAGAAGACACTTTTACCAACTTGGTATTTTAAAAGGTAAGTAGGAAACTGATTCTCTAAGAATACTGTCAGAAACTATAAAGCTCAGAATGATCTGAGACTTGGTCAATGCCAATGTCAACAGAAGGAGTTTTTAAAAAATTATATTGGGCTCAAGAAGCTCAAGACAAAGTCAGGTGGACAGCAATGATGATGGAGGACAGAAAGAATGTGCAGTGACTGGAGCTGGAAGGAGTCATAGAAAATGGAATGTCAGATCTGGAAGAGGCCTTGTAATATTGAAAAGGGACCTTGAAGCAAAGAATGTCAATCCTGGGAGGGAGCTTTGAATCCTGAAGTTGGAAAGTCAAAATTGGAAGGGGCTTTAAAACATCAAACATATGATTTAAGAGTTAAAAGGAACTTTAGAAGCCATTTGGACCAATTCTCCCATGGGACAAAGACGTGAGACCTTGAGAACTCAACAGGTTTGGCTAAGGTACCACAACAAGAGCCCTGATTTCAGGCTTGGCTAAAAGGCAGGGAAGGAAATAGCAGCCCTGAGTCAAGCACAAGTTTATTTGATGGAATTGTTCCTTACAAAAAAAGATAAAAAAATAAAACAAAAAACAAAGCAAAACAAACAAAAATCCCAAACTCACAAGACAAATCATAGGAGAGAAAGGTGACCAGTGACATCTGAGTGGACCAACCCTTCCTGCTGGTTCTGTTTGGAGACTAATTCAACTTCTTCTAAACAGTTGATGTTAACCATCCTCCTTGCTCAGACTTCCTTGCCTTCCCTGGGATCCCAGGATTCTATTTTGTTCCCAAAGATAGAGCTCCATCTTTAAAAGGCCTGTCCTCCAGTTCTAAGATCCTGGCATCTAAGATCTTAAAGGTGCTATATCAAACCCAGTCAGTAGAGGATCATCCAAGACCACACAGCAAATAAATAGTTAAGCTAGTATTTCCAACATAGGTTTCCTAATTCTAAATACAGAACTCTTTTCTCTATAAGACATTCTTGCTTGGATTTTCAAGACCTGACCAATAGAGTGGTTTATTCCTATCAAGTTTCCTTTCCTTCCCATAGTCTAAATATCAAAATCACTTTGCTGCCCAAATTCTGAGCCTTTTACATAGAAACTAGATTAATGGGGCATCATTCGAAGACCTTTTAACCTCAGGTCCATGATGTTTGTTAAAGGAGTTTCAGTTATTCATCAAGGGGAGAATAGTTAATTATTCCTGATGCTGTAAGAGAGCATCAGGATGTTCTTCTAATGATATTAATTGGTGGTATTGGAAATCTGCCCTTGGGTGTATGTTGATGGAGTGTGGAGTCAAGTGGAGTTGGACCATGACTGTCAGGCTTGGAGTGATTCATGCCTTAAGTTTGGGAGAGGGCAATTAATTAATGAGGGATCTTGAGAGCTTGAGTGAGGAGTCCCAGAGGAGCATAGTTTGAAAGTTTTGGGTCCTTGGGTGTGGACCCTTGTATGACATGGAAATGTGGGGAGAGAGAGGGTAGTTGGGTTATGTGAAAGCTGTCACACCCCACCAGGATTTGGAGCTCTGAGGTTTAATGAGTATATTTTGGGTCTTTAGTGCTGATCTTTATGGAATAATTCTAGCATGATGACAAAGTTCTGATGGACATAATATCTGAATGGGGGGGTAGTTCTGAACTACTAGTGATCTCTGCACAGAAGAGAAGATTTAGAAAGGGTGGAGGGATGCGAGAATATACCTGAAACATGGTGAATGATTGACTGAACATGAAGGAACATGTGAATGGTCTATGTCATGGGACATGAAGGCCATACCTTCATGAAAAATAGCTAATTCTAAGTAGAAGAAAGAGTTAATTGCCCTTTCTTGAAATGGAAGAGCCTAGATCTCAGAACTGGAAGAAGTTTTAGATCAGGGGTTCTGAACTTGGGGTCTAGGAGTCTGTGCATAGGTTTCATAGGGTTCATGAACTTGGATAGGAAAAAATGATATTATTTTCATTCATGTTTACTAAAATTTAACTTTTCCTTCAACTATGGAAAAACATGATTCTGAGAAGGGGTTCCATAGGTGTCATCAAATTGATTGCCTAAGTAGGGGAGAAGGGGGCCTCTGGAACACAAACTATAAAGAACTCCTGCTTGAGAGGATGTTCTAGATTGTACATGAACAGGGGGCATCCTGGTGGTGCAGTGGATAGAGCACTGGTCCTGGAGTCAGGAGGACCTCAGTTCAAATCCGGCCTTAGACTTAATAATTACCCAGCTGTGTGACCTTGGGCAAGTCATTTAACCCCATTGCCTTGCAAAAACTAAAAACTAAATAAATAAATTGTACATAAATAGAGAGACAATATCCCCAACAAGCAGTTGGTCACTCAGTCTCTGTATGAAGATGTTTTGTATTAAATAACTCTCTTAGTATCCAGAGGCAACCATTCTACTTTTGGATTGTCTAGTTATTAGTTAAGAACAGTTTCTGATCTGTAAAATGAAAGAAGTGGCAAACCACTCCAGTATCTTTTTCAAGAAAACCCCAGATAGGGTCTTGAAGAACTGAACACACCTGAAAGTATGCAAATCATCAGGAGGTTTTTGTTCACAATGAGTTGAAACCTGTCTTTCAGTAATTTTCTCCAACCCAGTTTGCTTCTGAGGACCAAGAAGAAGGCCAGTTGCTCTTCCATAGACTGCTTTTCATTCTTTTTTGTTTTTGTTTTTCAAGGCAATGGGGTTAAGTGACCTGCCCAAGGTCACACAGCTGGGTAATTATTAAGCATCTGAGGCTATATTTGAACTGAAGTCCTCCTGACTCCAGGGTCAGTGCCCTATCTACTCTGCCACCTAGCTGCCCCACCTTTCATTCTTTTTTTTTTTTTTTAGATTTTTCAAGGCAATGGGGTTAAGTGGCTTGTCCAAGGCCACACAGCTGGGTAATTATTAAGTGTCTGAGGCCGGATTTGAACTCAGGTACTCCTGACTCCAAGGCCAGTGCTCTATCCACTGTGCCACCTAGCCGCCCCGCCACCTTTCATTCTTCAATATAATAATCACATTCTCCCTAAGACTTCTCTTCTTCAGGCAAAATTATCCCAATTCATTCAACTGATCCTTACATGACATGATTTTGGGATTTCTCCCTTTATCCATCATTTTACAGTTGAGTAAATTGAAATCCAAAAGGTCAGATGATTTGCTCACAGTCACACAACAAATCCTTGGGTGTGGGGAGGTGTGTAATTCTAATTCAGGACTCTCTGATTACAAGTCTGGTGATCTATCCTATATATCACACTGTCTCTTCTTTTACTTGGTATCTGTTTCATATCAATATATATGTATATTTATCATATAAAACTGCAATGCTTTATATATAGGTATATATGTCATATATTGGTTATTGTTACATTCTATTGGTTTTATATCAATGTAAATAATTATTAATATTATCTTTCTATGTTTATCCACCTATCTAGAGAGTTATAGTTATGTTGGCATGCATACACACATACATGCTATTTCCTCTGGCAGAATGTAAGCTCTTCACAAAGGTAGGAACTATTTTGATTTTGTCTTTGTAATTGATAAAAGTGATTAGTGCAGATCGTATGTCTCTCTGCCAAGAGCAAACCTAGCTAAATGTGAAGAAGTTCCTACCCGAGGGTCAGTCACAAGAATATAAAGTGGGGTTTTTGTGTCCATAAAAGGTCAAAAAAAGCACCTCCTAAATTTTGAAAGTCTGTGATTAGGTTTTCTCTGTGTGGACAGCTCAAAGGACATGCCTTCTCTAATTATCTTGCTGAGGAAAACCTCCCCCTACCACCACCCCTTCTCCAGACATTATAGAAGACTTTCTTTTATACTTCTCTAATGAACACACAGAGCACAGGATTATAGATCTAGGCCTGAAAGGAATCCCAGAGATCATTGAATCTGATCTCAACATTTTACAGATGAGCAAAAACCTATGGATATGTCTATCATCATATAGTTAGTGATCATCAGAAGCAGGATCTGAACTAGGTCCTTGACTTTCCATGAGGGCATGGTCCATGTTTTATCTAAATGGAACATGATACAAAACATGATAGCATAAACAACTTTGCATAGAGCGTAATGGAATAGAGCACAAATATAGAGCATCATGGGATAGAGTCTCATCTAGATGTAGATATATCATAAACATAACATAATATGATCTCATTAGACATCACTTTTGGTTTAACAGTTCAGTTAAGATGGTAGAAGTCATGAGAGTCAGTGGTGATTGAGGTGACCACATCGAAGAAGGAAATTGCTCTGTGGGACCAGACAGGGTAGCAGCTGTGGCCAATAGACCTCTTGAGGCTACTAGCCTCTTTCCCACTCTGAGGTGACTTAGAGCTACCTCATAAGACCAGAGGCAGTCCATTTTGCTTGGTGGAAGTTTCCTAGAATGATTCAAATACTTCAAAGTGAACTGTTTGGCAGGGAGGAAAATTAGAGGTTGAAGGAACCAGTTGAGATATCTATGGCAGAGAGTTTTGCTACCTGGCTTTCTCTATGCATCTATATATCTGTTTTTAAAATATTATGTGTGTCCCTGAAAAAAGAAAATTTAATGTATTGAGCTATACTTTAAGCTACCAGAGGTTTAAGGGATAGAGAACACTTAAGGGCTATGCAATTATGACATCATTTCTGGATACATTTTTTAAAATTTTATTTTTTTCCAGATACATTTTTTAAAAATTTTGTTTAAGGCAATAGGGTTAAGTGACTTGCCCAAGATCGCACAACTAGGCAATTATTAAGTATCTGAGGTCAGATTTGAACTCAGGTCCTCCTGACTCCAGGGCTGTTACTCTATCCACTACACCACCTAGCTGCCCTCTCAGATACATTTTATTTATTTATTTATCTATCTATCTATCTATCTATCTATCTATCTATTTATTTATTTATTTTAGGTTTTTTGCGAGGCAAATGGGGTTAAGTGGCTTGCTCAAGGCCACACAGCTAGGTAATTATTAAGTGTCTGAGACCAGATTTGAAGCCAGGTACTCCTGACTCCAAGGCTGGTGCTTTATCCACTGTACCACCTAGCCGCCCCAGATACATTTTTGATAACATCTTCTGTGTCTTCCTCTCTTTTCCCAAGAGGGCCCATTCCATAGGGTGTGGGGCCCTGACCATCAGGGCTTATGGGACTCTGATAATTATGCCCTTCTTAAGTCTGGGAGCTTAAACAGGACCTGCTTTTTTTTTATTCCCCAAAGAGAGAAACTGAGACACAGAGCATCAGAATCAGAAGGTGGATGTGGAGACCAACATAAACTCAACCAGAAAGGCAAACAGGAACCATGTATGGGATTGGCCTCCTTCATGGGGAGTCTGGGCTCATTCAGACCTGTCAGCTGCTACTCAGAGCCTGCCAAGAGGCTGGAGAGATGCATAGGGTGGGTTGGGGAGGTTGAACATGACTCTTGGGTGGGGCTCAGGGGACATCTAGGTAGGTGGAAGAGGGTGTTTGTGTGGGGAAATTGGGCAGATCCAGCTAGTTCTAGAAGTGAATGATGGATGACTTTTTGAAACACTCCAGCTACAGAGGACAAGATGCAGGCTACCTTCCTGCCCAACTTTCCTTCTCCCTTGACTCTATGAGAACATTGCATCTCAATGCCTGGAAGAAGAAGCATAAAATTATAGGAATCTAGACTCTTGGGGTTGGAAGAGCCTTGGGAGGATATCAAGGCCAATGTCTCCTCTAAGTTCATGGGTCTGCGCCCCATCTTCTCTGAAAAGGAGGGATCATTGAACCTCTAAATAGAAATTTCCAGTGAGTATGGAACTCATTACATGCTTTGTTATAGCTCCTTTCTCTTACTGGATAACTCAGTCTTGGGCAAAATGTCATCTCCTTTTGGTGCTCTTTTCTCTAGATAGCCCTGCTTTCTTATGTCCAGGATCCTAATGCATTCTATGACGTACCTCCAAACTTGGACATAGTTCACTTCTCACTGTGGAGTTTGATTTTGAAGAGTGGCCTTGGGTCGATGATTTCCTTTCTATGGACTTCAGTTTCCTTATCTTTAAAATGGGGTTAATAATACTGGCCTGGTTTCTTCCTTACAAGATTTGCTCAGCTCAAATGAGATGATAACTATAAAAATTCTTCTCCTAGATTGTAATCTCCTTGAGGGCAGGGATTCTAATATTATTCATTTCTTGATCCTCAGTGTAGAATACAAGGCTTTGCAATGTCAATCAAAAGTATTTATTAAGCCTTGCTATGTTCTAGGCCCTGTCTAGGTTTTGGAAACAGTCCCTGTTCTGGAGATGCTTATGTTCTTTCACATAGTAGTGCTAAACAAATACATGTTAGCAGTTGTTTGTAAAAAGTAGATGAGAAGCGGTTAGAGTTGGGGACTTGAATATTGGAAGACCTTTGGAAGGGCCACTATGAGTTGCAATGGGGTGCATCAGTTACTCAAGATTGATGAATGGGCTGTCATACAGGAATGAAGATCCACTTTGAGGACAAAATGGGTTAGAATTAGCAGGAGGCAGATTTAGGTTCAATAGAAGGGAAAGCTTTCTTAATGATAAGAGCTAGGACCATACTTCTTCAAGAGGCAGGAAGCTCCTTGTCGCTAGAGTGCTAAGGGAGGATAGGGTGGGAGGGGACACTTGGTAGGACTTATAAAGGACATTCTTGCCCTGGGAGTATGGTTAAGCCACATTTCCTCCCCACCAAGTCTGTGATTTTTCGATGAGAGAATTTAACTTTTTAGTGGAGAATATCAGACTCGATGACTTTAGTGAAAATGAGGCAACTCTGTTAATAGGAGCAAGAGTACAGGTGATTGGGTTTGACACGACAGGGGACAAAGTGATTCTAATATCCTAGTAGGAGCATGGATGAAATAACTGACCATTGATTCGGGACTGTGTTGCAAGGGAAAGGAACTGAAGGGTGGGCAAATGCTCTAGCAGGACAGGGATGGGTCAAGAACCGTAGATCATATTAAAGGATTACAGCAGATTTCAGAGGATTGAGGAATTGGGTCAGATGGAATCCAGGTTGGGGATTTCAGATTCCCTTCAGAGAAGAGGATTTTAGAATCTGTTATCTCATGAGTGGATCAGCCTTGAGTTGGCAAAATATCAATAGTATTGTACACCCAATAAATATTCTGACTCTGCTTCTTCCTTTCTGTATAACTTTAAGAGAATAATTTCCTAAAAGTTTTTTTTTTTGCACCCCAGGCAGCTCATCTCTCTATTTACCTTGCCGAGCTGTTGTGAGGATCAAATTAAAACAAGCATATCTATTGATTAGAGAAATGTATATTAAAGCAACTCTGAGAAATGCAAATGAAAACAACCTCACACCTATTGGTTGGTTAATATGACAGAAAAGGAAAATACTGAAGGGAATGTAGGAAAATTGGGACACCAATGTGCTGTTTGTGGTATTGTGGACAGATCCAACCTTTCTGGAGAGCAATCTGGAACAATGTCCAAAGGGCTCTCAAACTATGTATAACTTGTATATATAAGCAATATCCTTACTAAGTCTGTATCTCACAGTGATAAAAAAGAAAAAAAGACTTATAGGTACAGAAAATTTAGACCAATTCTTTTTGTTTGACAAAGAATTGAAAATCGAGGAGATGCCTATACATTGGAATGGGGAATGGCTGAACAAGATGTAGTATGTGATTGAGATGGAATGTTGCTGTGCTATAAGAAATGATGAGTAGGATGAGTAGGATACTCTCAGAAAAACCTGAGAAGATTTAAAGAAACTGATGCAAAGTGAAATGAGAAGAAACAGGAGAATAGTGTACACAGAAACAGCAATTAAATAAAATGATCGATTAAGAATGACTTAGCTATTCTGATTGATAAAAGAGAAATTCTGAAGAAATTAATGATAAAAAATTCTATTCACCTCTTGAAAAAGAACTAAAAGCATCTGAATGAAAACTGAACTTTGCTTTTTAAGCTTAATTTTTCTTGTTTTGTTGTGTAACATATTTACATGCTAACATAGAAATATGTTTTCCATGATTGCACATATATAATTGACATCACATTTCTTGCTTTCACAAAAATGAATACTAAAAATAAATGAGTAATAAAAATTTTAAAATAACATGAGAAGATAATTTTTAAAATCTTAAGGAACTGTTTGTGTCAGCTATTACAGTTCTTATGATATGGTCCAAGACAGATTGAAGTTTTGTTGTCTGCTAAAATTGAAGCTACTAAAATAATAAACTCACATTTCTATAGCACTTTAATGTTTATAAAGCACTTTTCTTTCAATAGCACTTTGAGTAGGAGTATTATTAAAACCATTTTACAGATGAGGAAGTTAAGATTCTCAGAGGTCTGGACAAATAACTTGTCCATGGTCACAGACCTCGCTGAATTTAAAGGCTAGATGGTCTGAATCAAAGTCCAGTATTCTTCCCACTGTACCAAAGATGAACTGAAATAAGAACTCTTTATGAGACCAGGTATAACAAGAGATACTGTGAAGGTCCTGGAGGACTGATATAAATCATAGACCTCAAATTTGAGTATGTGTGTGTGCTCTCAAGTTGGGAAGGTCCAGAAAAAGTAAGTTGGGGACACTGGGGACATACTTTGCTGACTTTATCACCTGACAGTGCCAACTTGTTTGGTTAGATAGGCTGTCTCTAGATCATAGGATTATAGGACCAGTACAATATGATCAGAATGTAGCAAAAAGTTGGACTTTTTCCTTGATTGTCTTAAGGCAGGAATGTGAACTAGGGGTGGAAGAGTATGATATTATTCTTTCACCTATCCTTCACCTTTGTTTTTGCCTCTAGTTCATTTGCTTGTGGAGGATCTGGGGATTTAGGAGAGTTTAAACGCACAACTCCTATGAGAATTTTGGGTGGAGTTCTCAAAATAGATTCATCATCAGGGATTTAAGAGGAGTTAAAACAATTTTCCAACTCCAAGTAAAAGAGTTGTCTGATACCAAGGACCTTAAGTCAGGAGAAAAGTCAATAAAGAGAACAGACATTTTTAGTCTTGGGTTTTTGCTATCTTGTAGCAATTAGTTGGACAGGGGTCTTCAGTTAATTTCCAAGAGCATCAGATTGCTTCTGGCAGAAAGAGGCTTCTTAACCATTACATCTCAGTAGATGGTAGCAGAAAGTTGCAGAATGTCCTGAAGAAATTAATTAGCTAAAGTTCAGCAGATATAGCAGAAAGCATTTCAGAAATTAC
This sequence comes from Macrotis lagotis, assembly GCF_037893015.1. NCBI lineage: Eukaryota > Metazoa > Chordata > Mammalia > Peramelemorphia > Peramelidae > Macrotis > Macrotis lagotis. The sequence goes on along the minus strand of NC_133660.1, from coordinate 223,893,318 downwards.
AATGCCCCTCATGGGCCTCCAGATATGAGCCCTTTCATGTATGTTCCTTGACTACAGGTTTCCTATTTTTGTGCCATCATCTACTAGTGATATGGTAATCCATGGGAGAGTGTGCTTTATGTCTGCATGCTTTCTTGTAACTTTATTTGCTATGCTGTTTGATTAAATGTCCTCTTGTTTCTAATAAAGGTGAACACATCAGTGAGTGCACATGAGTCATCAATAGCTCTGAGTAAGGACTGACCAATACGGGGTTTCAAGCCTGGGCTGACTTTTCTGTAGGTATTTACATGTGAAAGGAGGTCCAGGTGTAACATAAAATTCAAGGATTTAGAAGATTTAAGGAGAGGTTTTGGAGGTAATCTAACTTAACTCCTTCATTTTATAGCTGAGGCTCAAAAAGGGGAAGGGACTTTTCCCTCTTTTCTCACAAGAGAGAATTAGTTGCAGAGTTAGGACTAGAACTCAAATCTTCTGATACTGAAACCAGTGTTCTTTCCACTGGACCACATGTGCCATATGGAACCTTGTTTCTATCCAACTTCAACCTTGGGCACAGGGATTGCCCTTGTTTTTGGCAGTTGAGGTTAGGCCTGCTCCCAAAATAAAGGCGTGAAGAAGACTCATTAAACACAGAGTGTGGGAGGTTTTTTGGACAGCAGGATTTCTTAAGCAATTCTGTTTCCACTAGTTGGCTAAGAGAATTAGAAACATATGGGGGAGATGCTTCTTTATAAGCACAAACAGCATTAAGCATCAGTGGGAACTCTACCTGGACCAGGGACATATCTTAGAGCATATCTGTTCTAGTCTCCCCTCTCCCCCTGTTCCCATTTTAAAGATGGGGAAACTGAAATCCAAAGAGGGAAAGAGACTCGGCTAAAACTGCACCACAAATCGGGGCAGAGCTGGGACATAGATCCAGGGGCTGTCATGGAGAAAAGGGATTAGGCTTGTTTTACTAGACCCCAGAGGGTAGACCCAGGATTAATGAAGAGAAACTACAGAGAAGATTTAGACTTGATGGAAAGAAAAATGTCGTAATGATTTGGCTTGTCTCAGAGCCAGTGAAGTCAAGGACTCCTCCTCTTTGGAGGTCTTTAGACTAGTTAAGCTCTTATTGGGAAGGCAGAGTAGGGGGAAGGTTCTGGATTTGGAATAGGCAGACTTGGTTCAATTCTTGTCTCTGACATTTACTATCTAGGTTGTGGATTGTTTAGTCATTTTTGGTCATGCCTGACTCTTAATGACCCTATTTGGGGTTTTCTTGACAGAGATATAGGAGTGGTTTGCCATTTCCTTCTCCAGCTCATTTTACAAATGAGGAAATTTAGGTAAACAGGGTAAAGTGACTTGTCCAGAGTCACACTGCTAGTGTCTGAGGCTTTGATTTGAACTAGGGAAGATCTGAACTCAGGAAGTTGAGTCTATGTGATACCAAGCGCTCTATGAATTATGGTGCCACCTTGCTGCCATGTTGTTATTATTACTCCACTAAAATCCTACCTTATTGCTTCTTCCTGTCTTGCATGTAGTCCTGGGTTCATGGAGAAAATGCTTGTGGAATACCTTGGGTTGACAGATTGGTGTGACACACAAAGAATACTATATTTGAAGTCATAGGATGAGGGTTCATTTCCCAGTCACGTCTCTTGTGACCTTAAGCAAGTTTTTCATTGCTGTGTGACCTTGGTTAAGTTAATTTATGTCCTTAGAGGTCCTTTCCAACTCTAATTCTGTGATCTTTAGATCTTAGCAAGTTAGAGAGGCTTTGACTAGAGGCATGGTAAAAGACCTTGTGATTTGAGTACCAGCCAGACTAATTTTTGAGATGTGAAACACTGAAATGGCTAGGAAGTGTTGGAATTTTCTACCTCAGTTAGTCTCCAAGAACATGTAAGAAGTCCTGTAGGGACCGTGATCTGAGCGTCAGTGGAAGGAGGTACCCACACTGATGAAATTCCAGATGCCTGAAGCGCTGAGACATTTTTTTCATTGTTGCATTGTTATTATTTTTTATTTCCATACCCTTTTGTCTGGAAGAAAAAGCCAAGCACATCCCGGGAGGCTCTCATTTTTTCTCCAAGGGACCCATGCATTGTTGATGATGTCGGAATGGAGACAACCCTTTATGTGGGTTAATCTGCAATTATAGGCATTGTTCCTTCCAGACAAACCTCCTGATTCTCTATTGTCTGGGCCCTGCCTCCTTCTTGCAGGGTGCCTCAGTTTTGTTTGCTTCTAATTTCTACTTGTCTTTTATTATCTTTTGGAACCTCCTATGGGAAATGATGAACTGTAAAACCCCACAGCTGGTGCTTCCCATCTTGGACCTGGGTAGGGGATCCTACCTTTTCAGAAAGGTTTCAAGGAGACTGGGGGCTGCGAGCAGGAACCATGAAGAACCTGAGAAATGAAGTAGTAGGTTGCCTTTCCCTGTCTGGGAGAGGTAACATGGAATATTCATTCATTTGTTCATTCAAAAAAAAATTTCTCTAAGTACTCTGTTCTAGGACCCCCTGTGCTAGTCTCTGGGGAAAAGTACAAAATGCATTTAAGAAATGGCCCTTGCTCTAATGGAGCCTATGTTTAGTTAAGAGGTGAGGGACATGGTAATTATCAAAGACAATATTATCAAAGACAATATTACAGGATGAACAAAGAAGAAGGGAGATAAAAGTTGATGGTCCAAAGGCAATCCTGGGATTTCAGATATCAGAGAGGAGAATTGCAGGTACCAAGACAGAAATAGCAAAGTCAAATGGAGGAGCATACTAAGGGAGAAAATACCCAATTCTGTTTTGGATAGAGATAGTGTTTGTAAAGTATTCTGCAAACTCTAAGTGTTATATAAAAATGTTAGGTAGCTGGTGATGCAGTGAGTAGAAAATCAGACTTGGAGTCAAGGGAAGTTGAGTTTGAATCCTTTTTCAGTCATTTTCTGGTTGGGTGACCCTGAGAAAAGTCACTTGTCCTCTCTAAGCCTCAGATTTTTCCATTATAAAATTGGGATAATAGTGGCATGTTCTTTCTAGGGTTGTCATGAGGATCAAACAAAATGATATCTGAAAAGCCTTTTATAAACATTAAAGCCATATGTAAATGCTGGCTATTATTATTGGCAACTAATGTACATAGGGGCAGCTAGATGATGCAGGGGAGTCCTAGACTTGTCCTAGACTTGTCCTAGACCTGGAAAATTGAGCTTGAGTTCAAATGTGTCCAAATCTGGCTACAGACTCCAGACCTGGCACTCTGTCTACTGAGTCACTGAGCTCAGATAAGACAGAGGAGGAGAATCCATCATAAAACTACTTTCCTGCACCTGATAGGGTAGCACTGTATAAAGCACTGAGCCAGGAGTCAGGAAAGTCTCATCTTCTTGGAGTTCAAAGCCATCCTCAGACACTTACTAGTTGTGTGACTAAACTTCACTCAGTTTACTTCAGTTACCTCATCTGTAAAGAGAATTAGAGAAAAAAATGGCAAATAACCCCAGTATCGTTGCCAAGAAAACCCCAAATGGGGACATGAAAAGACAGACACAAGTGAAAATAACTGAATCAGTTTAAACTGTTATGGGACTTTGAGGCATCCCAAGAGACATATCCTGAAGGCATTTGTGTTGGAGATATGGGTCCAGAACTCAGTGGAGAAGATCCCAATTGGAAGAAAACATAGATAAGGACAATAATAATTATTATAAGTAGCATTTATAGAGCACTTTAAGGTTTGTCAGATGCTCTACATGTCACCTCATCTGATCTTAATACAAAGAAGAGACCCAAGGATAGACACTTGAGAGGTACCAGTATGATAGAACTGAGGAAGAGGATGCTAGAGGCAAGAGAACCGGTTCTGAATTCTGACTCTGGTGCTTAATAATTTTGTATTCTGGGCAAGATATTGACTGACTCTGACCCCCAGTTGTCTCACAAAGCAGCCCCATAGGGTTGTTTTGAAGAAAGTATTTTGTAAACCTTTAACCTGTGAAAGTTATTACCATCTGCTCAGTGAGGAGAAAACTTAGGTGGAAACAATGACTGTCATCAAGTATTTCCAAGGCTATTGAGTAGATAAAAGATTTGACTAGTTCTTCTTGGTCCTAGTCTAGGAGTAATGGCGGAAAGTTTTGGTAAAGTAGGATTTTTGCTTACTATGAGGAAATGCCTTCTCACCATGAGAACTGTCCAAAAATGGAATGAACTGTCTTAAGAGGTGTTTAGGTGGAGGCAGGCTGATCAGTTGTTGGGGATATTGTAGAGGGGATTCCTGTTCAGATACATGTTGGACTGGACAGCTTCTGAGAGCCTTTCTAACTCTGTGTGATTCTGCAAATACAGAGTTGTCACTGAGAAATTTTGTGCTTTGGTCAAGTATCACAGATACTGGTTGAAGTGGCCCGAGGCTACCTTCAGTTAAGCAGAGCAGGGGAGAAGAGAATTTTAAACCAATCTAGTATTTGGTCACCTGCCATTTTAACTAATAATTCTTGTTAATTAGGCACTAAACAGTTGTCAAAGGACTAAAAGTTCTGTTGGTATCTTCCAAATTCCATGTCATGGGGCAAAACCCTAATTGCCACATCCTAGTTAAACCTCTGTGTTTGAGAGAAATATGTAGTGTTTCTTCAGCAGCTTCCTTTGTCCATTGAGTCAAGTAAAATTCCCAAACCATGCTTCATATTAGTTTTCTCCATTCAGTTTATGTGCCAACCAAACTGGACCCCTCTCCATCAGTGAACATGACTTCCATTCTCAAACCTCTCCCTACATTTTTTTTAAGGTGTTTTTTTTAACAAGACAAATGGGGTTAAGTGGCTTGCCCAAGGCCACACAGCTAGGTAATTATTAAGTGTCTGAGACCACATTTGAACCCAGGTACTCCTGACTCCAGGGCCGGTGCTCTATCCACTGCGCCACCTAGCCGCCCCTATCTCTCCCTACTCTTGATACAAAGGATGTTCATCATCAGGCTCTTGGTCACAAGGTCAGGAACTGTTGGGATGGAGAGGAAGTCTTAGAATCAGACACTAAATGCTTTGAGAAATGAGGGGAAATGTCTTGGGTGTTGGTACATAGCAACCCTTGAGATTTGGAATGGGTGCTCCATTTAGATGGAGTGAACCTCAAAGGACAAGATGTTGCTGAATGATGGTGGTAAAGAGAGAGTAACAATGGAGAATAAAAAGTATTTCCATTTTCCCTTCTTGGATCAATGAGTTGGGAGTATGAGAGAAATGTAATTAGGACTGGAAAGGAACCAGTTTGAGGCAAGAGATAAAATGAGCATGAGAAAAGGAGCTCCACAATGAAGAGCAATTTGTTAATTTTAGAGTGGGAGTGTCAGGGGGTGGCTAGGTGGCACAGTGGATAGAGCACCGGCCCTGGAGTCAGGAGTACCTGAGTTCAAATCCGGCCTCAGACACTTACTAATTACCTAGCTGTGTGGCCTTGGGAAGCCGCTTAACCCCATTGCCTTGCAAAAATCTAAAAATAGAATGGGAGTTTCAGAGGGCACAAATGCTAGATTTGGAGAGTGACACAGAGAGGTAGAATTGAGGCGGATGGGAATGAGAGAGTGGGGAGGATTTACTCTTAGGCAGTAAAGGCCTCAGTATCACAGGGACTGGGAATTTGCTAACCTCTTAGGAAATGAAATTGGGAAGAATATCAGTGCATGAGAGAAGTTGTATCAAAGAAAGTGGGCAGGTAAGACTTCAAGATCTTGTTTTAGTCTTAGCTTGGGGTGGGGGGGAATGGAGAAGGATGGATGGGGGGGGATATTTATTAATGACCATTGATCTTGGAACAGATGTTCAAGCTATTCAAATCTTAGTTTTCTCCTGTATAAAATAGGGGTAACAGGGGCAACCATCAGGAGGACCTGAGTTCAAATCCAACCCAAGGCACTTACTAATTGCCTGACTGTGTGACCTTGGGTAAGTTACTTAACCCCATTGCCTTAAATAAATAAAAATAAAAAAATAGGGGTAATGAACTTATGTTTCATGACTCAAAATATTATTGTGAACCAAATACTTTTGCTAATATAAAAGCACTGCGTGAAAGTGAATGACAGGAACTATCTATGACAGAGACCCCTAGTAGCTAGCACAAGCCCTAGAGGAGAGCAGGTGGGGTAACTACTTCATGCCTATAGGCACTCTGGGTCTGACTTCCATGTTCAGGGCTTCCGGAGCCCGGGAATATGGGGATGCAAGGTGTTCCTTGGGTGGTGGCTTTTGGGGATGAGAAAGTGGAGGCTCCTGTTCATTCCTGTGTCAAGGACAGGCAGGTATACAGGTAGGAACAGGTCTGATACCATCTGGCTTGGCTCTAGTCCAGCCTAGCTTTGGTGGAGGCTAGAGAGTGGCCCCCTTAGGGCCTAGGAAGGAGCCTCCTCCCTCCTCTCTTTGCAGGGTAGTGTGTGTGTGTGTGTGTGTGTGTGTGTGTGTGTGTGTGTGTGTGTGTAGATTTTAAGGCCCAAGGTGAGGAGGCACCCCTCCCCCCTAAATATTTTTCTCCTTGCCAATCTGACATTGCATTATTTCACCCATTCCTTTGGGTGGAGGCCTTATCTTCTATTCACATGTAGGCGTTGGGGAGAAACACTTTTAGCTCTTGCTAGTATCTTACCTGGAATTGTCCATGACCTGGAGAGTCTGTGGGATGGTGTAGACATTCAGTGGGATTAGGTCACCATATCTGGGGCATTCAGAGAAGACTCCCTGGAGGAGGCAGGCTGATATCATTTGGAGACATAGAGGTGAAGGGGAAAGGGCACTCCATGGTGAGAAGGACATTTTTCTGAAATGAGTTGTCTTGCTGATGGTGAATTTCGTCCCTTGGAGGACTAGGTCTACTGTAGTTGGGATTTTTCAGGTTTGGATGAAATGCTTGCTGAAATCTTTCAGTTCTCAAATTCTGTGGCTCTGTGAGTAATAATAATGAGGATGTTAGCTGCTTATGTTTACATAGCTTTAAATACATCACTATGGCACTACTAATTCTATTTTATAGATTAGAAAAACCTCAGAACGAATAAGTTTCTACTGTAGGACTTGAACTCGTTTTCTTCCCTTCAAGTGCAGCACACTACATTATACCAAATTGCCTCTCTTGGGGGTTCCTCACTTTGAGTTTGTGAACTTGCTTTAAAAAAATTATAACTATTTCACTTTTACTGTTTCTATAAAAACAGGGTTCTTAGAAGGGGGTCATAGGCTTCACCAGGCTGTCAGTGGATGTCCAAGACTAAAAAAGGTTAAGAGCACCTGCCTGTCTGGAAAAAAGGAGGGTGACTTGAATAGAAGGGGAAATAAGAAAATGCATTAAATGAGGATCAAGAGAGCTGTTGGCTTAGTATGGACCTGTTTACTGTTGAGGAGGGATTACATCCACTTTCTCTCTCCCAATGGCCAAACGTAGAGGCAATGGGAAGAAAGTTATAAAGTAATAGATTTTGGCTCAATATAAAATCCTTCAGCATGAGTAGAGCTACCCAAAAGTTGAATGGATCTCCTCAAAAGACATTGAGTTCTGTGTCACTGAAGGTCTTCCAACAAAGACTATAACACCATTTGGGGGGATTTTGTGGAAGGGGTTCTTTGCTTCCAGCTCTCTGAGATCCCTTGTGGATGTATAAGGGACCACTATACATGATGGACTTGTGAGCCAGGTGGAGGGTTGTAGAGGCCATCCTACACTCAACAAAGAATGATAAAGAATGACAAAACATCATTTGACCCCTGCCTGGAGACATCTGCTGATGGAAAATCTAGTCCTTCCTGAAACAACCATTCTACTTTTGACGACCTTTCACCATTAGGACATTATTTTCCTTTTAGAGAGACAAGTATCCAATTGTCTTCACCCATCCCATCTCCCACTCTTAATTTCATGTTGTGAGCATACAGCGAGCAAGCCTAATAACTTTTCCCCATGATAGCCTTTTCAAAACTTCTAGACTGGGATCACTTTCTCCCTATATCTGCTCCAAGCTAACATACCTGGTAGTTTCAATTTCCCCTTGTACAGTCCAATTATGAGGATACTCTCAAAATCCCTTGAATTTTAGAGAATGAATCTTGCCAAAAAGTAACATTATTTGAACTCCTAGAGCCCATTTCCATGGTGTTAGAATGAATGATCAGGTTTTTTTTTGATATATAATCCTAACTCCTACTCCTAATAGGGCAAATTCGAATAATGGTCCTAGCTCCATATTCTGGGCAAGCACCAGCCTGTACTCACTGCAAATGAGGTGAGAATCTTCAAAGAAACTACGCTAAATGTTCCCCAGCTCCTTGGAGAGAAGCACCCAATGTCGATCACGTAACTGTACATGTAAACACCTGCTGTCAGTGCATGTTACACGATGGCTTCTACACACCCACACTATATAGACACATATGAAAACACATTTGGGCCTCGCGGGCAACTTTTCACAAAAGATAAGAGAGAAGAGCAAATGCAGGAAGCTTCAAGAGGATCTGCTAGAACTTGCCATGAGGCTGGTAGTAATCGATAGCTCCATGACCTAGAGAAGCCAGGAGCAGAGCTGAGTACTCAAAACACATCCCAAATCCTTAAGAATAAACTCTCATTGGTGGTTTTTAGTACTCCCAGTTCTCCTACTGGATATATTTCTGTGGGAGTATTGGTGGGGGCTCAAAGGGGAGTGGGAAGCAGTACATTTCTACCATCTTTGCTCACTTCAGTCTGTTCCAGGGTTATAGATTACATTGGAATCAAGGTCAGGGTCAGAGTTAAGGTTGGAATTAAGGTTAAAGAGATGGCTAAAATTGAAGATAAGGGTTAAAACTAAAATCACTTTGCTCAACTATAAAATAGAAATAACACCAGTACCACCTATTTTACAAGACTGTTGAGAGTCACATTTATATATCATTTTCTATACACAATTATTCATCTGTGCTCTAGGGTCCCTTCTAACTTTCACATCCTTTGCTTGATACTTTCAGCTTTCATTTAGCTTTGATAATCTTTGGTTCTCTGATACTCCAAAGCTGAATTCTCCATTAAAAAATTCCCTGGCCTTGAGATTTTGCCTGGAGCTCACTTTAATGCACAGGATTTTATAGTTTAAAATAAAGTTTCTCTCCAATACAAATTGAATTCTCATTTGTTGGGGAAATCTTATGGATGATACTTGGCTCTAACAATGCCCAAAGGATCAGACAGGAGATCAAATCACAGTTTTTAGTTTCTTCTTTTTTTTTTATTAAATATTTTATTATTTTTTTCCAACTACTTGGAATGGTAGTTTTCAACAATTGTTTTATGCAAGATTTTGAGCTTTACATTTTTCTCCCTCCCTCTCTCCCCCCTCCCCCTTAGCTTTTTCTTAGCAAAACCTTTAAAACATATTGAATATGAGGGTGAGTAAAGAGGACTAGAGGGAGTTGCTGTTTGGTGGTGGGGTGTTATAGGTATTGATTTATTGATCCAATAACCAAATATTATCCATAAATAGGCATCATATTCTTTTTTTTTTAGGTTTTTGCAAAGCAAATGGGGTTAAGTGGCTTGCCCAAGGCCACACAGCTAGGTAATTATTAAGTGTCTGAGACCAGATTTGAACCCAGGTACTGGTGACTCCAGGGCTGGTGCTTTATCCACTACGCCACCTAGCCGCCCCTTAAAATTATTCTTATTTTGTTTTTAGGTTTTGGCAAGGCAAATGGGTTCAGTGGCTTGCAGGCCACACAGCTAGGTAATTATTAAGTGTTTGAGACTGGATTTGAACCCAGGTACTCCTGACTTCAGGCCGGTGCTTTATCCACTGTTCCACCTAGCCACCTCATAGGCATCATATTCAATCCCAATTTTGAAAATATATTCTGTAGAATGATATAAAAATATAGAATGTAGAATAATATAAAAATCACAATGCTTAGACGTTACCTCTTCCTAACTCAAAGTAGCCCCTCCCTCCCTTCCCTGAACCCTAAAGCACCTTATCCCTTTCCTATATATTCTGTTCTACGTCTCTATACTCCTGCTCTATTGCATGTGTCTTCTTCTTTAGAATTTCTGGGCTAGAAGAGATATCAGAAGACTCTTGTCCTGTCTCCACACAAATGGATATCCCCTCTACAATATTTTGGATATGGGATCATGCAACCTCATCTGCTTAACTTTTAGTGTTGAGCTTGGGATTTCTTACTTCTTGGGAGATCCTTCCCCTTTGTGACAGCTTAAATTTTTAGAAAATTTCCCCTTATACTTTGATATATCAGTGGATCTGTTATTTTGTTCATATGGATAATTCTTGCAACCAATGTAGATTGCTACCCAGACATGCCTTCTTGTTTGTTTCTAGCCTCTAAATTTTTGTTTTGTTTTTTGCAAGGCAATGGGATTAAGTGGCTTGCCCAAGGCCACACAGCTAGGTAATTATTAAGTGTCCGAGATCAGATTTGAACTCAAGTCCTCCTGACTCCAGGGCCAGTGCTCCATCCACTGCGCCATCTAGCCACCCCTAGCCTCTAAATTTTTGCATAGTCTATGAGGTATTCTTGGAATGACCTGCCTTCCCACCACTAGTTCCTTTCCTAGCAGCAAGCTGACACAGTGGATAGAACACTGGTCTTGGAGTCAGGAAAACTGGAGTTTGAATCTGGACTCAGAAACTTAACACTTATTATCTATGTGACCTTGGGCAAGTCACTTAACCTTGATTCATATCTGGTCTCTGGACCCAGATGGCTTTGGAGGAAAAAGTAAGACAGGTGACTTACCACAGCACCCCCTCACCTAAATCCAATTCATGTGCTTGTCATGGCATCATCTCCCTCATGTCAATGTCTTCTTTAAGGATGAAGAACAAACATCAATCAATCACTCAGTCATTTCCTTTCAAGGTGTAGCTCAAGGGTCACTTCCTGTAAATTATAGTTCCCAGTCTATTAGACCACCTTGTCTCTTCCCCCTCTCAAAAGAAGTGATTTTAGCTTCTTTGTGGTGATCCCCCCCCAGCCTTTTTAATCACTTAAAAAATCTCTAAGAGACAGTGAATCATTGATTTATTTTCTATTTTTCATAATCTTATAATTTCAGTTGATTTTGCCTTTTTAAAAGAAAATCTCTAATCTGGCTGCCCCGTTGACTGGAAAAGAGCAATTTTATTTGCTTGTTATTACTAGTCTTGCTTATCAAATTCTTTTTGAATAGACAGCATAAAGGGGAGAGTCAAGCTGTTTCAACACAAATCTAGCATTTTTGGAGTCTTATTCCTAAAGGAAATATGACTATAAATTGATAAAATGGAAAAAAATCTGACCTCCAGTTTCTTTTGTGCCAATGACTTGACCTAAGACCTTGAATAGGTCATTTCTTTTTGAGTCAGTTTCTCCCCTTATAAAATGAAGAGCTTGGACTTGATGTCATCCTAAGGTTCCACCCCAGCCCTGGCATTCTGTGATTCTTGCCACCTTTTGATTCCCCCCATCACTACTTGGGAATGACTTTTCCTGAATTTTAGAAAGCTATCCAGAGCCTTCCTTCAAAGTTTTCTCCACTCAGTCCCAAAGCAAAGCCCATTAGTCTCACCCCTCTCCAATCCCTTTTCCCTTTCCCAGCACTCCCTGATACACTCCATGAGGAAAGGGAGGTCCTGCATATCTATGAGGGTTGGTGGGCTAGTCCAGGCTTGTTTAATCCCACCCTCCCTCCTCATCTCTCTTTTACTATGGATTCAGAAGCTCCTGTCTTCCATGAAACCCTCTGGGGACAAGAGGGAGTGGAGGTACTTGAGAACAGCTGGCACGTGACCACCTTGGTTAAACCAGCTGGATGAGTGCCAGCAGCCAAGGAGGAGAGCTCCTGGGGGCTAAGCAGAGGAAGTGTTTGGTAGTAGGAACACCTGGTGATGGAGAGGGGAATGCTTGCTTCAAGGGTGCCCAAAGACATCTCCTTTTGCCTGATTGCCAGCCAACCCCCTTCCCTGCTTCTGCCTCTCTTGGGCACGGTCCCCAAATGCCATCATTTTCTTGTTATTTTTAGCTTCCTCTTCCATTCAACAAATCTTTCCCCCTAGGTCCAGCTAGGGGCCTGCTTCTGTTGTGGGGGGAAAACAGAGGAATAGGGCTAGGGCTTGCTCTAGCAGACCAGGGATCATTCTCAGGCTCACAATCTGGGAGGGCCACAGGGCTCCCACAGGAGGAACATTGAGAGAGGAAAGCAAGATGGCACAGTCAATGGTGGCAATGAATACAATGAAGGCGTCACAAAGGGAAGAGCTATGAACCTATCCTGATGAGATGACTGGGTTATTATCTAGGATTCTGCTGGCATTGACCTCATCAAACTGTTCAAAGAAACATCATTGATTTCTGCAAAACCCCATGATCACAATCTTGTTGAGCGTGCAGAGGAAGATCCTGGACATGTCCAAGGAGTCACAAAAATTCTCAATAGTCCCTGGACATAGATTGCCTCTGTCCTAACTGGGGGGGGGGGTTGTCCTAACTCTGGGGTTTCCAGGGATTTAGTCTTTTCTTTTTGAAGCAGATGACAAATATAGACAAGGCCCATGACTTTGAAAAGATAAATGGGACTGAAAATGTTTTACCTGGAGTTGTCCAGAATACAACTTTTGGTCAAAATTCCTAGCTCCAGTGGACAGAAAACATGAAAAAGATCTTTCCTGCCTTTTATTCCATTTCTTTCCTTATTCTTCCTCTTCTGCTCACAATTCCTTCTTCTACCTTATTTTCCCCTCTCTTTCCTTCCTTTTCCTTGTTTTCCCTTGGCTTCCCTTTCCTTTCATTACCTTCTTTTGCCTTGCTGTCTCTCCTTCTCCTCTTCCTTTTCTTCCTTTGCCTTCTCTTACCTCCCCTTCTCTTGCTTGCCTTATCTTCCCTTTCATTCTTTTTCTTCCTTTTCCTCCTCCACATCCTTCCTTCCTTCCTTCCTTCCTTCCTTCCTTCCTTCCTTTCTTCACTTCCTTCTCCATTCCAACTTCCCTCCTTCTTTTCTGCCTTCTTGCTTTTCTTGCTTCCTTCCCTATGCATTCTTTATTGATTGGGGGAGGGGCAGTTTCCCCCATTTATTCCTAGACTCTAGAAAACTCTTAATGACTTATTTGCTCCCATTCCACTAGACACTCCCCATTTTCTCTCAGATTCAGTATTTTGATAACAAATTAATTAAACATCTTGTCAGTAGTAAAGAATGAGAACAATTTACTTAAAATAGCAAGCCTGTGGTATCAAGGAAGCACATCAGCAGCAGTACCCATTCTCCTCCTCATCTCTCCATCCTCTTGGGATTGAGAGTTATGAGTCCCATCTCTCTACACTCCTTGGACTGACTCTCCAATACTACTGCCTCTCAGGACTAATTTTTTGACTATTCATGGTTTTAATTCATTAATGGGTGCTGCAACTTGAAGACCTCTTTTGTTTTTATGGAGTAGTGTGACATGCCTAGATTCCCAAGAGCCCAAGTACCCCAAACTACTTTCTTCTTTGATGGTGTATTCTGGCTGCCTGCTTCCTCTGTCCATGTCAGGGTCTGGCTCATATCTTTGAATCACTGATTCAGTACTGCAGACTTGGGATGTCTTTCCTGGTGGCCACCATTTCTTTGTATCACTGAATATTCACTTCTATGTTTGGAATAGAGGCATATAGAGGTGAATAAAATATGGGCCTTATCTTAAAGATTTTCTTGTTTGGGTATAAAGGAAGTAGCTTTAGTAACTAGGTCTTGATCTCAGCTTTGTTTCTGGGTCTCAGTTTCCATATCCATCAGGGTACAATGGGAAGAAGTATGGATTTGAATTTGGGAGACTAGGGTTTAAATTTCACCTCTGTTTATTAGGCCAATTATTTCACCTTTTGGCCTCAGTTTCCTATTCTGTAAAAAGAAGGAACTGGAATAGATGACAAGTTTCTTTGGGGTCCCATGACTATGATCTCATGTATCAAATATGGGGATTGGATTAAGTGACCTTTAAAGTCACCTCTAGCCCTAAATCCAATTACCTTGGTTTTATTTTCCCTATCCTTGGGCACCACAGAGGGCTAGGTGGTGAATGAAAAAACTCCAACATCTGGGTTCTTCTTTTGGGAAAAAACTCCAGTTAATTTGGGTGGTTTTGCTGTGCACAGTCTCTACCACAATGAACAGACACATAATCATAGAAAATTGGATGTTAAAGAGACCTTGAGGATTCCTTTCAGCTCCTCCATTTTACAAATAAGGAGAGACTGAAAAATGGGCAATGATTTGTTCAGGTTCACATATACACAATGAGTCAATGATAGATCTGAAGCTCCCAGCTAGGTTTTCTGATTTCCAATCTGATACTGTTTTTACTGTTCAGTAAGAATTTATTAAATACCTACTATGGGCAAGGAATAAGAAGCAATGATAGGGGTATGATGGAAGAATAGAAAGAGGAACAAAATGTAGTTGCAGGAAATTCTGGGTTCAAGTCCTGTCTCTGACATATTCTAGTGATAGGACCCTGGGTAAGTGACCTGACCTCTAAGTAGTACCTTAAGATGATCAGCTGCTCCACAGGGTGGTTGTTTGTTTCTTTGTTTTTGCACAGGAAAAGGGAGTCTCTGTTTGGGAATACTCTTTACTAATGACATCACAGATTCAATAAAACAAAAAGACCCTTTTTATGTGAATTCCCTTGAGGGGCATAAAGACAAAAAAAAAGAGAGAGAAGTAATGCCTTGTCTTCAAGGACCTTACATTTTCTTACATTTTCCTAAGGGGAAATAGACACCCATAAGTAATTATAAAGAATGCACAAAATAATACAAAATGAGAGAGAGAGAGAGAGAGAGAGAGAGAGAGAGAGAGAGAGAGAAGGAGAAGGAGGAGAAGAAAAAGAAGAAGAAGAAGAAGAAGAAGAGAAAGAAAAAGAGAGAGGAAGGGATGGAGGGAGATAGTGACAGATAGGAAGAGAGAGAAGAGAGATAAAGACAGAGGAAAAGAGGGTATAGTGAGGGGGAGGGAGGGAGAGAGAGACAGAGAGACAGACTGAGACAGAGACAGAGAAACACACACACACACAGACAGAACAGAGAAACAGAGACAGAGAATGGGAACCAATAACTGGGGGTATCAGAAAAGGGCTAGGGATTCCAAGGCATAGAAGTAAGGAGGGGCCACTGACTAGTCATGGAAAATAAATTGTACACAGGTAGGATATGATTACATACAGGGAACAGTGAGGTGTCTAGGCAGACTAGAGAGTTTGTGAAGGGAGGGACGGTATAGAATATCACTGAAAAGATAAGTGGGAGTCAGATTGTGGAGGACAATAAAAGCCAGGAGGAAGTTTTTGTATTTTATTGCAGAGGCAATAGGGAGGCAATGAAGATTTTTGAGATGGGGAATGACTGTTGGGTCTGTGTTTCAGTAATATCATTTTGCAGAAGGGAGATGTTAGAATCTGGAAAACTACTTAAAATGGAATTAGTCTAGGTCAGAGGTGAGGAGGAACTTATCAGGGTAGAGGTTGAGTGAGAGGAGAGGAGATGGCAGCAAGAGATGGAGGGCATAGAATGGACAAAATTTGGAACTAGAGCATACCTGAAGAAACTTTGTTCCCTTCCAAAGTGGTTGTGTTTGAAAAGCAGTTCAAAGACTCAGACTCACATTCTCAGTCAATCAAGCTCTTTATTAACAAACCATGTAATTTTGCAACCAGTTCTTAATAAATGCAATTATTGAATCTCCCTCAGAGAGATAGATTTACAAGAGTTTTAATAGTCAGCTCAATCAACTCTTTTAACTACCTTGAACTATACTTCTACTGAGCTTCTTGGATAATGTGTCCCACTGTAGCCTGGGTACCTTTCTTCATGTCATTGGTTCTTTAGGCTTGAAAAGGACTCCCTTGGTGTCTTTCCCCCTTCTCTTCTTCCACAGATCTCTTGGCTTATTGAAATCTTTCTCCTCATTCAGAGTTTAGAACTGAGCCTAGACCTCCAGACTTTATTTAGAAATTGAAGGAAGCCAGAAGATGGAGAGGAGGAGGGAGAGCCTTCCAGAAATGGAAGATAGCCAGTGGTAACACTTGGACTCATGAGATAAGAGAGTCTCTTTGAAGGAATAGCCAGGAGGCCAGTGCCATTGGATGGAAAAACACATGGATGGAGGAGGGGGAGATGGGGATGGATGGGCACATGATAACTTTCTTTGAACATCAAACTAAAGATTTTATATTTGATCCTGGAGATGATAGAAAGTCACTGGAGTTTATTGAATGGATGTGTAGGTGGGGGAAGGGTGACATGGTCAGATCCTATTTAATAATTATTCATTAAAACATGAATCTTGTTTTTTATTTATCTTTGCACATGTTTTATCCACCATTCCTTCAACTGGGCACAGGACCTTGAACAGAGAGATAGAGTACATGCTTGTTGAATTGAATGAATTCTATTCTTAATGGTTTATCTAAACCCCAAAGGTGCGCCTTGGTGCCACCTTGGTATCTTTTGTCTGATACAAGTATAGTAGCCCCTGTTGATTAAGGACTAATAGTTTATGTTCTGAAGGTAGGTTCTAAAAGACAAAAACCCTAGGTCTTCCTCCTTGAAGCTAAGCAGTGTGTGTTTTCCAAACTAGGTTTTCTTTATCCAACCTAGGGGTGGGCCAGCAAATGTTTCTTTTTCCCTCTCTAAAATGAAAGCAAATTTGGAGCTATCACTTCTTCCTCTCCCTGCTTGGTCCGATCAGAAGGTTTTTGAAATTAGAATTGAATCTTGGAGTCACCTCAACTTGACTTCATGAAGCCTCCACTGATGATTTGTAACTCACTCATGCTTTTCAAGATACAAGTATCAGCAATGGCTGTTAACCCAAGACTGAGTTTGCCAAGCATTGCCCAATGTTTTTGCAAAAGCATGTGAGAGGATGTTACAGTTTTGTTGGGAGAGTATATAAGTATGCTGGAAACCATATGATGATAATAGACAGATCAGCGCTTAGAAAAAAAAATGATGGCTATGGTTAGCTGCTAGGTTATATCATTACTGATCATTCAATCTACCCACCAGGTAATAGGGTAAAATGGGTCTGAGAACTGGTCTTGGGTTGTGTTTTTAGCATATTAATGGGAGACAGAAGTTGCAGTCAAAGACTTACATTAGAGGTCTAGTTCTGTCCCCTAGCTGATCTAAGGAAGACATGAACACTTTCTCAACCTTGGTTTCCTAATCTATAAAATGGAGATAATACATATGGCCCAATTGTGACTTCAGAGAGAGCTGGCTTAGAATCAGGCAGCCAGAGGTCAGAGTCTTGCTTCTTTCACAAACTTGATTGTGTGACTCCTGGGCAGGTCAGTGCCCCAGGTAAGTCAAAGATTTAACTGGCAGAACAGGTGATAATCTACACTAATAAAGGGCATTTCTTCATTGGGACTTCCCCATACCTAGGAAATCTAAGGCACAGTCAAAAAATGAACCCCTCTCCCCCAAACTTATGCCTACCTCACAAAAATGTCATGAGTATAGTACTTTGTAAATTGCAAAGTTCTATATAAAAATGATTATTATTATTCCAGAGATGTTTCACAACAGAGTCCCTGGGGGACAGAGTACCTTAAGTTTAAATGGCATTTTTAAACTTTTCCTCTCTTTTAAATTTTAAACTTTTTAAGTTGAAACTTTAAACTTTTTTTTTTTAGGTATTTGCAAGGCAAATGGGGTTAAGTGGCTTGCCCAAGGCCACACAACTAGGTAATAATTAAGTGTCTGAGGCTGGATTTGAACTCAGGTACTCCTAACTCCAGGGCCAGTGCTTTATCCACTGCGCCACCTGGCCACCCCTAAACTTTAAACTTTTAAACTCTCTGAAGCCTATATGATCAACAAATAATAAATCAACCTGATATTTCCTGATTTTCAGGTATAAATTCTTATGCTGAAAATTTAACAATAGGCTCTCCTAAGATGTTTTAGCTGGCTCTGGCATGCCCTTGATGGTAACCAGTTTGTCAGGTTGGATTCTGATCCCTCTTCTGATGGCAGATTGACTGGGTTTATTCTTGGTGAGATCCTCTAAATACCACTTGATAGAACTTTTGCTCATTCCCTCCCACAAGTCTCTCTGGGAATATTTGAATTTGGGTTGTCAATTTATTTTTTTATTTTTATAGGTTTATTATTTTTTTTTTGCAAGGCAAACAGGGTTAAGTGGCTTGCCCAAGGCCACACAGCGAGGTAATTATTAAGTGTCTGAGACAGGATTTGAACCCAGGTACTTCTGACTCCAGGGCCGGTGCTTTATCCACTACGCCACCTAGCCGCCCCTGGGTTGTCAATTTAGATTTTTTCTAGTCTCTTGATTATAAAGGGATCATGAGTGAGTATGGATGATTCAGTGTAGTCTGCTGGGGACATAACTACTTACATATATCCCATTGATGTTAGGACAAGAACATCATCTCAACAAGGGAGGAGATGCTCCTTGAGAATTACTGGGCTCTCTGCAGTTCCCTGTCATTCTCAAATCTATCCATTCTTCCTTTCAGGTTCTGGACTGATTTCTGTTTAGGAAACAGTAGCTTCTGAGAATGTAAAGTACAAGGTGTTGTCATCTAAATACCTATCTATCTTCTGCCTGCTTCTGTCTTTCCTCTCAGCTTTCCCCACCAATGGCCCTGCCTTAGGAGATGGGGAGATTTTTTTCCCACCCTGCCTGGACATCCTGAACAGCCCAGGAACAGGTTCCTTCTGGGCCCCAGCTCTGTGAGGAATGCACCCTTTCCATTGTGCCCAGACATGCTGGGGCCTGGATACCTCCAGATGTTCCTCTGAGGGTGTGTGCTCATCAAAAGATCCTATGGGAGTAATTCTATTACTGTAAGGAAAGGGGCTCAAGGCTCATTTGGGAAGATGATGGAGTATGTCTTTGTGTCTTTATGGATTCTCTGTTCCCTTTTGACTTCCCCCTCTTCTCATCCTCAAAGCTCTAAGAGTTTTCACACTTGGTGCTCCTTTTCCTGTGACTCAGACTCCCTCCATGGTACCAGATCCAATCCATCACATCATATCTGAGCACTTTTCCCCATGTAGTGTGACTTTGGTTATGCAAGGAAGATGAACTACAGTGTTGTGTACAGACAGTTATAGATTTAGATCTGGAAAGAACCTTAGAGGCCATTATATGCAACTTCTTCATTTTATAAATGAACTGAGACGTAATAAGAAAGCTTTTGAGCCACATTTTAGGCTCAAACTGAAATAGACCCAGATGTTAATAGGTCCAATCCTGTCATTTTACAGGTGAGGAAACTGAAGCAAAGAGAAGTTCAGTGACTTCCCCAAAATCCTGGAGCTAACAAATATCTGAGGCAGAGTTTGGACCCATTTCTTCCCCATTAACCCCATTAACATGTTGTGATAAAGTATTAATTACTATGCTATTTCTTCTTCCAAGTAACATGTACTTTGTTACATCATGTCTAACCAAAGGTCAGAATTTTGACCTTAGTGTAGTCACTTGAGAAAGCCAAACAATCATGGAAACAAGGGACTCAGTTAAGGTATCACCATTCTGGAGGCAAGGTTTAACTGGGACATTGAAGGAGAAGAGAGAATAGTGGGATATAGGGCCAGCCTTAATCCTACTGTTTTGGGGAAGAGTTGAGGGAGAGAAGAACTGGCCTCAATATATGTTTAATGCACATGAAAATGAAGAAGTATTAAGTGGCCTCTTGATGAGGGTGAAAGAGGAGAGTAGAAAAAGCTACTTTGAAGCTTAACATAAAAAACAAAAAACTCCAAAAAACAAACCAAAGATCTTGGCAACTTGTCCCATCACTTCCTGGGAAACAGAAGAAATGGAAACTGTCAGATTTTGTACTTTGGGTTCATTTACAGATGGCAACTATAGCTATGAAATTAAGACTCTTACTCCTTGGAAGGAAAGCTATAGCAAATCTGGACTGTTTACTAAAAAGCAGAGATATCACTTTGCCTGCAAAGGTCCATTTAGTCAAAGCTGCAGATTTTCCAGCAGTAATGTATGACTGTGAGACTTGGACTATTAGGAAAACTGAGATCCACAGAACCAATGCATTCAAATTGTGGTGCTGGAGAAGACTTTTGCGAGTTCTTTAGACAGCAAGGAGGTCAAATAGGTTAACATTTAAAGAAATTAATTCACTGGAAGGTCAAATACTGAAGATGAAACTCAAATATTTTGGCCACATAATGAGAAAATGTGATTTCCTGGAAAAGATTCTGTGGTTGGCTAAGACTGAGGGCAAAAAGAGAAGGGGATAGTAGAGATAAGATGGACAGATAGTGTCAGGGAAACAATGAACATGAACTTGGATAGACTTCAGGAGATAATGGAGAATAGATGGGTAGTGTGATATGGTCTATGGGAAAAACAGTCAGACAACACACATGACCAAAAAAGCACACATCATAAGAAATATTAGTCCTATGTGAGTAACATGAGTATTCTCCATTTTAGATATTCTTATGTGGGCCAGTGATTCTCTGGGAAGGCTGCTGTGGGGCAATTTTGGTCTATTTTTCCATGGGTCTCATACATTTCTCCTGTGCTTGAATGTGATCTAGAGCAAGAGGTCAAGTTACTGGGAGATGTGTATTCCTGCATGTATTTACAAGTAAGTGGAGACTCCACCCTATCCCTCTAAGGATGTGTTTAAGAGTTCCAGGTGTTCTAAGAGCTCTAAGTTTGGAAGCTTAGAATCTCCAGGATGGAAAGCATCTAATTTTCAGAGCATCTAATTTAATCTCCCACCCAATGAAGGAAATCTTCTCTTGGTTAGTGAACAAGTCTCATCATCAGGAAGTTAGTCCTTTTGGACTTGTCTTTAACTTAAGGAGATGAGCCTAGTAGTGGAGTTTCAGGTGAAATGGGAAAGATATTTGAGGGGTAGGAAGTGTCCCCCTCCCATTTTTTCAGTGTTTCTTCCATTACACATGCTATCTGGCCACATATTTTGCCTATGGACAAGTCCAAGCCTGGGAATGGATTATATTTTTTTATTTTTATTTTTTGACATCTATTTATTTATTTATTTTTAAGATTTATTTTTTATTCTCATTTTGTACAAATGTTTTTTTACATTAATAAAATATTCTTGTTTACAAGTAAACAAAATACCCCTCCCCCCCATGAATATAGATAGACTTGCTTGGGTGAAAAAAGTAAAGGGGAGAGAAAAAAAGTTAAAATTAAAAAAAATAATAGTAATAATTGTAGGTATGGCCAGGTGGCGCAATGGATGAAGCACCAGCCCTGGAGCCACGAGCATCCGAGCCCACATCCAGCCTCGTAAACCCAACAATCACCCAGCCATGTGACATGCAAGCCACCTGATCCCCACTGCCCTGCAAAAACCAAAAAGAAGAAAAAAAAAGACCCAAAATAAAATAAAATAGTAATAATAGTAGGGGTGGCTGGGTGGCAGACAGAGCATTGGCCCTTGAGCCAGGAGCACCTGGGTCCAAATCTGGCCCCAGACACCCAAAGATCCCCCTGCTATGTGGCCCCAGGCAGGCCACCCAGTCCCATCTGCCCTGCACCCTCCCCCAAATAGTAATAACAAAAAATGTGCTTCAGTTTTTGTTCCAACACCAACAACTCTGTCACGGGTGGATCACATTCTTTATAATAAGTCCATCACAAAAGTTACTTCCATATTTTTCCAACGTTGCCATTGCTGATCGCAACTCCCTCCTTTCTTATTTCTCCACTACCATATACTATATTTTTCTCTCTCCTTTCACTCTGACTCTGCTGTAGGGTTGCTGAGTGGCACAGCAGACAGATCCCTGGTCCTGGGGCCAAGAAGCCCTGAGCCCCCTTACCACCCCTTAGGCCCAGAATCTACCTGGCCCTATGGTCCTGGGCAGGCCTTCCAATCCCAGCCCCTTGCAAGAAGTAAAAAAAGAAAATGTGTTATATCTGACTACTCTCCCCCCATGGTCCATCCTCTCCTCCTTTATTCACATCCCCACCCCTTCCCCCTGCTCCCCCCTCCTTACTCCAGATGTCTATACCCCATTGAGTATATTCGCTGTTTCCTCTCCTAGCCATCTCTGATGAGAGTAAAGGTTCCCTCATTCCCCCTTGCCTCCCCCCTTCCATATCATTGCAATAGCTCACTGTAATAAAAAAATCTTATTATGTGAAATATCTTGGACTATTCCCCCTCTCCTTTTTCTTTCTTCCATTCCATTTCCCTTTTTGTTCTATTGACGCCATTTTTACACCATATTTTATCTTCGAATTCAACTTTCTCCTGTGCTTCAACTATAAAAGCTCCCTCTACCTGCTCTATTGACTGAGAAGTTTCATATGAGTATTATCAGTGTCATTTTTCTATGCAGGAATACATGCAGTTCATCCTCATTAAGTCCCTCCTGTTTCCCCCCTCTCCTCCAATCTCCATGCTTCACCTGAGTCCTGTATCTGAAGATCAAACCTTCTGTTCAGCTCTGGCCATTCCAAAAGGAACATTTGAAATTCCCCTGGTTCATTGAAAGTCTATCTTTTTCCCTGGAAGAGGACATTCAGCCTTGCTGGGTAGTTCATTCTTGGCTGCATTCTAAGCTCTTTTGCCTTCCGGTATATTGTATTCCAAGCCCTACCAGCTGTGTGATCCTGACTGCAGCTCCACGATATTTGAACTGTGTCCTTCTGGCTGCTTGTAATATTTTCTTTTTGACTTGGGAGTCCTGGAACTTGTCTATAATATTACTGGGGGTTGTTTTTTTGAGATCTCTTTCTCGGGGGGATCGGTGGATTCTCTCCATTTCTATTTTGCCCTCTGCTTCTAGAATATCAGGGCAATTTTCCTGTAGTAATTCTTTGAAAATGATGTCAAGGCTCTTCTCCTGATCATGACTTTCAGGTATTCCAATAATTTTTAAATTATCTTTGCTAAGTCTGTTTTCCATATCAGTTGTTTTTTCAATGAGATATTTCACATTTTCTTCCAATTTTTCATTTTTTTGGTTTTGAAGTATTGATTCCTGATTTCTGATAAATTCATCAATCTCCCTGAATTCTATTCTTTTGTCTGAAGGATTTGTTCTCCTCAGAGAGTTTTCTTATCTCTTTTTCCATCTGGCCAGTTTTGCTTTTTAAAGCATTCTTCTCCTCAATAACTTTTTGAACTGTTTTATCCATTTGACCTAAGCTGGTTTTTAGCATGCTATTTTCTTCAGCATTTTTTTGGATTTCCTTGACTAAGCTGC
Source organism: Macrotis lagotis (assembly GCF_037893015.1). NCBI lineage: Eukaryota > Metazoa > Chordata > Mammalia > Peramelemorphia > Peramelidae > Macrotis > Macrotis lagotis. The sequence continues at coordinate 223,870,076 of NC_133660.1, read as the reverse complement.
TGACTTCATTTTCATGTTTTTCCTGCATCTCTCTCCTTTCTTTCCCCAGTTTTTCTTCCAACTCCCTCATTTGATTTTCAAAGTCTTTTTTGAGCTCTGTCATAGCCTGAGCCTAATTTCTGTTTTTCTTGGAGTCTTTAGATGCAGGAGCTTGTGCTTCCTCATCTTCAAACTGAGTATTTTGATCCTTCTTGGGCTCATTTGCAAAATACTTCTCAATAGTCTTCCTTTTGTTTCTCTGCTTGCTCATTTTCCCAGCCTGGGCCTGGTTTGGGGGTGCTTCCTGAGCTTTTGGGAAACTCCCACAAGGGTCTCAGTGTGTGAGGCTCTGTCCTCCCTCCTGGTCTGTGAATGACCATAAGCGCCCCACTCTGCCATGGGGCTGAGGTGTGGGGGGCCCTGCTGTTCTATAGGGGGGCCTAGACTGCGATCAGGATCTGAATGTGGTCAGAGCCCCAGAGTCCTGTTCCAGAGGCAGAGGACAGAAGAGCTCTGCAGTCTCTCTTCACTCCCCTCCCTCAGCTCAATGGGCTCATGCCCTGGGGGCTCCTGCTTACCCACTCCCGCCTGCTTCTGTTTCCTGGATCAGGGCTGGGGAAAGACCAAGCTGCTCCCTGTGTGCCCTGAGGGCTGGGCTCCATGTGCTCGCTCTGGCAGAGGTCCCCTGCTGTTCCCCCACTTTGTGCCCAGTGCTCCCTGGGGTGCAGCTCAGGAGACTCCCCCACTGCTGTGAGCTGTAGCTCCCAGTGCCCTGGGGGTGCCTCCAGGAGGCTGAAGTTCTTTCTCTCTGGTGGGCCACCCCTCCAACCCCTGGGAGCAGAGCCTTTCTGCTCTTTTCCAGGTTACCTTGAGTAGGAGAACTGCCTCACTGGGTCCCTTTGTGGGTTCTGTCTCTGGAAAGTTTAGTTAGAGTCCTTAGCTTATGAGTTTTATCAGAGAGCTCCTAAGACTCAATCCCTTCTTCCTGGGAATGGATTATTTAGAACTTTCCTTGAAAAAAGTTAATATGCTACTAATGAGAATCAGGAATTTTCTGAGCAAAAAGCAATTCCTTTCATTCAATTAGAGCAAGATATATTCTAGAAAGAGTTGCTTTCCTCCTTTGATGGGTCTGTAATCTCATCATGGAAGTCCAAAGACTTTCCCCTCAAATTTTGATTAATTTGCAAATATAGTCCCTTAGTTATCCATCTATTTTCTCTCACCTCATCCATTCATCCATCCATTCACCCATCCAGTCAGCCATCTATCCCTCAATGAACATTTATTAGTATGAGTCAGACACTCCTTGTTATTATTCATCCTTTGTTCTTAAGGAGGATCAATGACATCACAAGAGTGATGTCTTGATTTGTGAGTGAATTGGATTTGAGAGAAGCAGAACTAGACAAAGTCCATCAGAGAACTGTGGCAAGACCTAAGTCAAGATGACTGGTGATGGGCCATCTTATGATACAAAGACAAAAGTGAGATAGCCTCAGCCTTATATTTCAGTGGAAGAGAGAATATCTACATATACAGGGTGTTCCAAAAAACTTAGTGAAGTTTTAAGCAACTAAAAGATTAATATTGCACTAAGACTTTTAGAGCACACTGCATAACTATGGTCAAAATACATGAAAAATTGAGAAGTAAGAGTTGGGGTGGGAGGAGGATTGGGAAACACATCATGTAGAAGGTGCTACTTGAGCTGAATTGTAAAGAAAACCAGAGATTCCAAAGAGGTCAGAAGAGAGTGCAAAAGGGTGGAAACTGGAGATATGGTAGAACAGCCAACTGGAAAATAGAACTGGATTGGAAAGCATGGGAAGAAGGTAAGAGAAGTAGAAAGGGCCTGGATTGTAAAGAGCTTGAAATGCCAAGTAGGGGAGGCTATATTTGGGCCTAGAGGCACTAGGTAGTCACTGAATGGGGCAGGGAGGTGACATCATTAGAATGGGGCTTTAGAAAAGTCCCTTTGATGGCTAAAATAGATTAGAGAAGAGAGAGTTTTGAGTACAGAGACCAAATAGGAGCCTATTGCAACAGTCCAGATGTGGGGTAATCCAGTTTGAAATGTCCAGAAGATAACTGGTAACATGGGACTGGAGCTCAGGAAAAAGATCAGGGCTAGACAGAAAGATCTGGAAGTTATATATAGAGAGATGATGATTGAAGTCATACTAACAACTGATCTTTTTTTAGGTAAATATGGCTCTGTTGATGACTTTGATGCCACTTATTGAACGAGTTTCTTTGCTGTTAAATTCTGCTGGTGACTTAAACCCATCTTCCTATTGTCCTTCTGGTCATGCACCACCCCTGTATGGAGGCTGTTTCTTCCAATAGAGTGTGAGCTCCCTGAGCAGGCATATTGTCTTTTCTTTTGTATTTGTGCCTCTGGAGCTTAGCAGAGGCTAAGAGATACAGAAAATAAAAGAGATACTTTTTTTTTCTTCATTGTTGTCTTTATTTTCATTTGTTCATTCACCTGACTGTGATTCTTGGGACACTGTGGTGTGCCATCATGGGGATAATATTATTATTATCGAAAAGATGATTTTTATAGCAGAGTGACTCTGATTTCCTTAATATAACCCAACTTATTTTCTTCCTCCTACTCAATGCTAGTATATAACTCAGGGCTAGAGCTGTAATATATACTTAAATAATTTTCAGTTAATTGTAATATTCATCTTTCTAGACGTCGAGGTTATGAGACAAACTTTGCATCTTAGCATGAGATGCCTTTTCCTACATAACCTGTGACTTTGTGAATATCTGATAGCCCTGGACTACACTATTCTGCTTGGTCATCAGGTGATTAGGTTGATGATGATATTTGTCTTTCATTCTCTCTCTCTCTCTCTCTCTCTTTTAGGTTTTTGCAAGGCAAATAGGGTTAAGTGGCTTGCCCAAGGCCACACAGCTAGGTAATTATTAAGTATCTGAGACCGAATTTGAACCCAGGTATTCCTGACTTCAGGACCGGTGCTTTATCCACTATGCCACCTAGCCGCCCCTTGTCTTTCATTCTCAAAGAAGACCATGACATCAGGGAGGTGATGTCATGACAAGCACATGAATTAAATTTGTGGGGAGGGAGCTGTACTGTCACCAACCTCATTTCTTCCTCCAGAGCCATCTGAATCCAGTGGCCAGATATGAATAAGGATGAATGGAGATGGCCCTGGGTGCCAGGCAGTCAAGGTTAAGTGACTTGCCCAAGGTCACACAGCTAATAAATTTCTGAGGCTGGATTTGAACTCTTGTCCTCCTGAATCCAAGGTCAGTGCTCTATTCACTACATTACCTAGCTCTTCCTTAGGTGACTGGTTAGCTCTTAACTGAAACATCCTTGAATTTGTGACTTTAAGACTTGGAAGACAAGGCCTTTTTAGAAATTAGATTTATACTTTAGAAGAAAAATGAATCAACTTAAAGAAAGGAGACCTGTAATCCATATTTTCTTCTATAAAAATAGGGGGAGTTTCTTAGAAGAACTCTCACATAAAAGATAGTTGAAAACGAAGGCGTGACCCTGGACAAGTCATTTAACCCTGTTTCTTCATCTTATTTGGTGAGGTAGAAAAGGAAATGGGAAACTATTCCAGTATCTTTGCCAAGAAAATACCAAAAGGTATGAAAAATCAGAGGTGACTGAAATGACTGAACAGCAACAAACAAAATTGGTTGGTAATTATTTGATTTGAATCACATTTGTCTGGACAAAACCTATGAGATTACTATGGATTACACTGGATTTGGAGTCAGAGATCCCTGGTGATGTCAAATCCTGGCTCTCTTAAGCTTTGTGGTTTCACAAGTGTCTTCCTCTTTCTGTGTCTCAAATGCCCCGTTTATAAAGTGAATGAGTTGGAAGAAGTGATCTCTAATGTCCTCATAGCATCAAATCCTGTGATCCTAGGCTGTAAAAGAGGAAAGCTCATTTTATGGGAAGAGATGACAGAACCCAGTAGGAAAAGTGGTGGCATGCATCTCGGATCCAGGAGGAAACAGTAATGTTGCCAAGTGAGACTCAACCCCTGCCCTTCCTTGTTCCAGGAGAGTCCTGTAGATGATGATCAATCCTTTTCAGTTGGCATCAGTGTGATAAAGGGGAAAGAACCTAGCCTGAGAATCAATCAGTCAGCAAACATTTTAATGTGCCAGATACTATGCTAGGGAGGTTGGCAGAGGGACCAGACCTGGGATTTTATTTGTATTGAGAACTCACAGGTGAAAATATTCTTTCAACCAAGGCAGGTTGACCCCTTCTAACCTTTGAGAGTAGCTGAGAGTGTTGACAAGGCTGTCTTGCTCAGAATCACAGGACCAGGGTTAGTGTGGGAGATGAGATTCAACTCAAGAAATTTTCCTGACTTTGAGGCTGACTCTCACTTGCCACTGCCCCCAAGCAAACAACATAATAGAGGTTAGAGACCTGACCTTGCTCCAGATTTAACTGGAAAATTTTTAAGTCATTGAGCTCCAGTGTCCTTATTGGTTCAATGAGGATGTTGGTTTAGATTCTCTCTCTCTCTCTCTCTCTCTCTCTCTCTCTCTCTCTCTCTCTCTCTCTCTGTCTTTTGATTTTTGCAAGGCCATGGGGTTAAGTGACTTGCCCAAGGTCACACAGCTATGTAATTATTATGTTTCTGAGGTTGGATTTGAACTCAGGTCCTCTTGGTCCCAGGGCTGGTGCTCTCTCCACCTAGCTGCCCCGATTAGATATTCTGTTAAGCAAGGCTTCCTAACTGGGAGTCCATGAACTTGTTTACTTTTTTTATAATTGTATTTCAATATAATTATCTTCATTACAATCCTATGTATTTTATTTTATGCATTTAAAAACATAATTCTAAGAAAGGATCTATAGACTTCACTAGACTTTCAGAGGATTTTAGGTCACAAAAAATGGTTAATATCTGGGTCTTTCTCCTCTTCCCTTTTGATGTTCTGTGATGTAGAAATTGAAAAATTACTAGATTCTGCCCACCACAAAACTGGAAAATTAAGGAAGTATAGAGTGTTGTTCACACCCTTCCCTCCACTGTCTATTCCGGGTGCTTCCCAGCTCAGCCCTGTGCTGCCAGGCCCAGCCTAGCTGGCCTCCCTACCCTTCTTGCCCATTCTAAAACCCATTTTGGCTCTCAGCTGGTTGTTAGCTACTTCCTGCTAAGAAGTTAATTGATAATTACTGTGATAACAAGTTGGTGACTAATCCCCAGGTAGGAGTCTTCCAAGGGGTGTGTTGCTTTTTAGATGGGGCCTCAGTTAAACTAGCTAGAACCATCCAGTACTAGGCAATTTACAGTCTTTAATGACTGTCCTTTTGGGTCCAACCCACAGTTACCATGTCTCTCCCCAACTAGTAAGAAAGAAACAGGGAAGACCATCACCCTTCTCCATCACCCTTTCTTCAAGTTTTAGAGAAAGAGAACACTCATCCATCTTCTACCCCATCCCTCACAGCCAGCCACAATCGGAGAGGGGGAAAATAGATCCAGGCTCAGCTATCAGAGAAATTACAATCAGGGAGAAGAAGACTCAAACAACCTAGCAATTTGGGCACCTGGGGTAATTTGGGTGGGTGGGAGGGGAGTGCTTAAGGTGAATCCTCTGAGCCTGAGGCTAGAGGGGGCTAGGCAGGCCTTGGAGGAGGCTAGAAGCCATCTGGCAACTTCCTGTTGGAATTCATTTAGCTAGGTGCTAAAGAGCATTGGAGCCAAGCTGCAGAAGGAGCACCCAGCAGGTTGGCAGGTCAGGACTCACACCCCCAGATGGACACTTAGTAAATTAGAGAGCAACCAGCCAGCCAATGTAAATATATAATACCCTGATTTAATGAAGTACTAACGAGGTCAGTGCACACAATTAGAGAGTAGCACTATAATGAGGTGCTAATTATATAGTGGAGACTGGAGGGACAAAGGGAGCTTGGAATTTACAAAGGCTTCCAAGAGCTAAGGCTTAGCCCTCTCTAACTCTCCCTTAAAAAAAAAATCTCCCTACTTTGGGAGGTTCCCTTCTCCAGGAGCCTTGCCTTGACCCCAAGACTCCAAGCAATTTCCTCTCTCTGCCACCCCGTGCCATGTTACTCAGGGTCTTTATTTCTGTCCCTGCTCAGAGAAAGGACTACTTTAATCATTTATCTGTGAAATTTATCTGATGGTTTGTAATCAGAGCCCAGGGTCTAGAGGAATTAGCAAATATTTGTTGAGCAAGGATCATGAATCAAGAGCTATCAGGGATCTCAGAGATGATCTACTCTACACCTACCCTCCTTCCATTTTATAGATGGAGAAACTGAGGCGAAAGGGCTTAAATGGAGAAATACACACATATGTGTATATGCATGTATATATAATTATATGTACACTGATTATATATAGTGGTTACAGGTGTGTGTATGTTATATATAGTGAATATACAGTAGTTTTGTGCGTGTGTTATATAAAGTATATATAGTGGCTCTATGTGTATGTGTTTTATATATGATGATTATATGTAGTGGTTATATATGTTATAAAATAGTGTTTTATATATGTATATATGCTTTATATAGTGATCAATTATATGAGGTGGTTATATATGCATATATGTATTTCATATGTAGTGATTATATACATGGTTATATGTGTATATGTGTTTTATATACAGTGATTATATGTGGTAGCTACACATGCATATGTGTGTTCCATATGTAGTTATTCTATAGAGCAGTTATATGTGTGTGTATATATGTTTTATATGTATATATATGGTGGTTTTATATCCATATATTTATGTATTTCATATATAGTGATTATATACAGTGGTTTTATGTATGTCTGCATGTTTTCTATATAGTGATTATATGTGGTGGTTACATATGCATACATGTGTTTTATATACAGCCATTCTATATAGCAGTTATATATGTATGTATGTTTTATATATAACAATTTTACAGTCATTCTATGTGCATGTGCATATATGTTATATAGCTGTTATAGATGTATACACATGCTATCTCTAGTGATTGTTCATGGTGGTTATATATGTACATATATGTTTTGTATACAGTGATTATACATAGTGGTTATATTAATGTGCATATATTTGTTTTATATATAGTGATTACATAGGGTACTTATGTATATGTGTGCATGTGTATCATATATTATATGTAGTGATTATATATGTATATATATTATATACACAGTGGTTATATGTATATACATTAAATACAGTGATTATATAGTGGTTCTATGTATGTGCTTATATAATATACATATTATATATCTAATATATATTTATATGTATTGTAGGTAGAAACAGATCCTGAACCATGCATAGCTCAGCACTTTCTCAGCCACAGTCCCTAACTCCCAAACTCCAGTCTGTTTAAAGTTAATTTCGCCAATTTAATTCAGTGAATTTATGTTTATTAAGCACTTTCTATGTCCAGAAGCACTGAGTCAGTTTCTGGGGATATAAAGACCCCCCCCCCCCAAACTAGAAATAGTCCTTTCTCTCAGGAGTTCATCCTTATTGGGACCATATAACATTTCACAGATAAATAAAATGAGGTCATCAGAGAAGGGAGGCAGAGCTCTACAGTAGGGGCTGGCTATTGCATTGAGCCTTGAAGGGAGACAAAGATTCTTAGAGGCAGAGAGATAAGAGAAGAGGTTGGGGAGGAGGGAAATGTCTTGCAAGAGTCTACAGAACAGTTCCCACAGTAGGACCACCACCCAGTTTGGTTAGCATATAAAATGAATGAAGGGGAATAATGGGAGCTAGAAAGGTAGGCAGGAGCCAGATTGCGGAAGGTGTTCAACACCAGGTGGAAGGGAAGTCTGTTTTCTTAGAGGTAGCAGTGAGCCTTGGAAGGTTACAGGAAGAAGGAAATGCTAAGGGGAGCTAATGTAGGGGAAAACAATCAATGGAGGAGACATTCCCTAGTCTGGTTCTATTAGTTTATGGCCTGGGGGACTTTGGGCAAGTTTGTTTCCTCTTTTGTAAAGTGAGGAGAATGATTCTTGCAACAGTATCTCTCAGGCCAGCGAGCTCTTTGGGAACTACAATGCAACAGGAGTGGGGGCTGTTAATTGTTATGTTTTGCTCTGGTTCCCAGACTTCTCAGGGCCTACTATTCCCTGAAGCAGGTACAACCCAAGTCATTAAAAGAAAATAAAACAGAGCCAAACAAAACAGCCTCCTTGCAAAACCCTCACCTCCTCTTCTCTCCTCCTCTCTCCTCACCCCATAAATCCTTCATCAGCCTAGAGAAGGCTGTAAGAGAAGCCCAGGCCTGGATGCCAAGGGATGGGAGCTTCCGAGGTGGGCTTATCCATTTCCATCTGTTGGATAAGTGAGACCAGTTTACCTGTTGTCCTGGCAGAGCAGCTGAAAAATCATGGAATTAAGGAGGGGGTGTGAATGTGTGTATGTGTGTATGGGGTGGCATTGTGGATCTTCAGCCAGGAGCTATGGAGTGACAAAGTCAATTAGCCTCCCAAAAGACTGGGACCTTCCTGAGGACAGAGCCTGAGTTGGCTCCTTCTCTGATTTCCCTAAATTTTAAGATCCTAAATAACGATCAGTCCTGGCTATACCATTAATCCCAAAGGCCCTCTGCAGGCCCCCAAACTTTGTTCTGTACTCTGATGTGGAAAGGGCTCACTACCTGAAGGTAGGAGCAAAGGAAGAACGGACTAAATCCTGCTCGTAGGAAGCCTCCACTTTGGGGTTGGGAGACAGAAGAGGCAACCAGACCCTGCTTTTGGAAGCTTATAGTCTGGAGGGACACAGAAAAGTATCCTTAAGGAGATCAGAATATTAAAGGAGCCTGAGGAAGACTCAGATCATGCCTGCAGGGAACTCACATTCAAGTTGGAAAAGGACAAGATTCATCCAGAAAATAACCCAAATGACCTGCTAATGGTCAACCTGCCAACCTTGAAGCTCAATAGAAATGTATTGTTATTATTATTGTTATTATTCAGTAACTTGTTTTGGTAAAGAGGTAGAACCTGCTTGGAATGGGGGGGAGAGAGAGAGAGACAGAGAGAGAGAGAGAGAGAGAGAGAGAGAGAGAGAGAGAGAGAGAGTGTTTGTGTTGACCTCACAAGCCAGGAGGCATTCTAGTGAGGACCTTCTCAGAGTAGCCGTTCCAGACAGATGAAAGCCAAGGCAGCAACTGACCCCTTCTCCCTCCTGCCTTGTTCCCTCCTTCCCCATGGGGAAAAAAGCTCCAGAGTTTAAAGAGAGGGAAAGTGAATAAACCCTAGTGAAAAGACTGAACAATGAGTGTCTTTTCCAAAGTGGGATTTGGCCACACATTCAAATGGCCTCTCCTAGGCCACTCTCCAGCCCACCCTTAACGGCTAGGCCCAGGCACAGAAGCCCCTCTGAGCTCATGTGCCAGATGGGTCTCTGGGATCCATGTTTCCCCCTGGGAGAAAATGCTCTGTCCAGTGTCTGTTGGCTTCCTTCACTTCTCCTGTTCTTTCCTTGGGTCTGTTCTGCCCAGGACTCCCCCTGCCCCCCCTACTAACCTACCACCTGCAGGGGAAGGGTTCACGGGAGCTGGCACCCAGAGGCAGGCTGAGTTTCAATGAAGGCTAAATGAGGCCTGGCCAAAGTGTTTGGACTCTGTTCAAAGAGGGGCTTGGAGAGTAAGCAAATGTTGGCAAAGTCCAGCATCTGAAACACCAGACTTGGGCAGTTCTAATAAAAGGCTCTTGTCATTCTGTTCTTTGGGGGCCCAGCTGGAAAGAACTGGGCTTCCATTGCCTGCAGGGAATTGATGGCTGACGGTTTTCAATAGTGGAGAGATCCTTTTCTCTCACCCTCCTCTCTTCAACTCTGTTTCCCCCACCCCTGACCTAGCCATCCTTGGATACTTCTCCTCTTCTTTGCCTTCCCTCTCCAAAGCTTCTCCAGAGAATAGTCAGAGTCCATGTTGTACAGGAAAGAGTTGGATCTGGGGCCTTGGGAGGGCTTTGGGAGGGGGGGAGACCAGGCAGAAGGTAGCCACCTGCATGAGGGTGAGGGGTTGGGCTTGTGCCAGTGCCCAAGCCCACCCATTAACAACAGTGAAAGACATTCAAGGAACCAGAGTAGAGGAAGGGGAGGGAGTGGGCCTTGGACATGGGGTTTGGAGATAAAGGATGTGGCAAAGCAATGGACAAAATGGAAAGAAAGACCACTGGTTCTGCATTAGAGGATCTGAATAACATTAATTAAATCATTACACCTTCCTTGACCTTAGCTTTCTCATCTATATAATGACAGAGTTGGAGTATAGATAACCTGTAATGACCCCCAGTAGTAGTCTCCCTACCCACCCTTAGAGAAGCTCAAAACCCTTGGGTTACCTTGTCACAGGAAGACTAGCAATACTATTCCCAAAGTCTCCTTTCCTGGGGTCAGCAGGGGATTGAATATAAACTTAGTGCCAATAGCACAGATCAGCAGCCCCAAGCCCAGGCTCCTTGTTCCAATCCTCTAGTGCCTGGTTCTGCCAGATCCAGATAATAATTTAATAAAAAACCTAAGCCCTTTACTTGGACGTTGTGTTCCATTTGCTCCTGACTCCCTGGGGGGCATCCAGCTCCTGTGCTCATTCTCCCTGAACTTGGATTTTTTCCCCTGCTCACTTATTTATCCATTCATTCATTTATTTGTTCATTCATTTTGTCATCCATTCATTTTCCAATTACATGCAAAGATGGTTTTCAGTGTTTATCCTTTTGCAAGCTTTTGAATTTCACATTTTTCTACCACTCTCCCTTCCCACCCCTCTCCCTCTGACAAGGAACAATATGATATAGGTTATACATGGACAATTGCACTGGATCATTCCTTTTTTCTTGCTCTTTTTTTTAAAGTTTTTGCAAGGCAATAGGGTTAAGTAGCTTGCCCAAGGCCACACAGCTAGGTCATTATTAAGTGTCTGAGGCAGGATTTGAACTCAGGTACTCCTGACTACAGGGCTGATGCTCTATCCACTGTGTCACCTAGCCCCTGGATCATTCCTTTTTGAGAGAATTTCTGCCCCTCTCCCCCATCCCCCAGAAAGCTTAATTATTTATTCTCTTTCCTCTTTGACTTCTGTTTTCAAGTCTTTCCTTAGAAGCATGAACCTCAGGTTTCAACAGCTGTTCCCTCCATCTGAAGTCTTTTACTTTATTGTTGTTGGGGTGTTTTAGTTGTGTCTGACTCTCTGTGACCCCATTTGGGTTTTTCCTTGGTAAAGATATTGGAATAGTTTATAATTTCCTTCTCCAGCTCATTTTACATATGAGGAAACTGAGGCCAACCAGGGTTAAGTGACTTGCCCAGGGTCAGCCAGTTAGTAATTTCTGAGATTGGATTTGAAGGCAGGTTTTCCCTGATTCTAGGTCCAGTTCTCATCCACTGCACCTCTATCCCATTTTAATTCTCTTCTAATCTAGGTGGTATTGGCCCTGGAGTGAGAAGCACCAGAGTTCAAATCCAGCCTCAGACACTTAATAGCTTTGTCAGAGGTCTAAAGGTGAACCCATAGTATAAGGAGAACAGTAAATGCAAAGCTGTTTTTTAAGGGAAAGTACGGAATCTGGGTCCTAGCAGATTCCAGCAGTGGCTAAGTGGGGAAAACTTGCCTTTTATAGGGTATGGGATATAGGAAACAAGATGCTATGGTTTCCATTTGAGGTTTCTCTGGAGAATGTGATTTGTTTGGGGGTCACTAAAATGAGATTGAGAGTTGTTTGAAGTTGCTATGGAGGTTAGGATTGTTTCTCAGTTAAGTTTTGCTCTCCTAGAAGAGATACTCAATAGGTCTCAACTGGGCAAGAGTGAAACCCAGACCTGGATCCAACAACAGAGAGTTGGATATAACTGAAGAGACTCAGTAACAACATCAACAACACATTTAGAACATTGAAGCAATGTTCTCAAGTCCCATCCTGAGATTGCTCTAAGTCTAGAGAGGACAGAGAAGGAACAGACCTGAGCCCTGCCCTCAGGTAACTCATAGTCTGGGGAGGGTGACTTAGAAGGACTAGGCCCTCCCTTCTCTCTTTCCTTCTGTCTATGAACTCCCTGAGGGCAGGGCCTGTTCCTGATGTCACCCCAATTAGTAAACACCTATGGAGTGACTATTTGGAGCTGGCTCACCCAGAGTGACTTAAGCAACATTCCTCCCCTAAGGGATGTTTTTCTTCCTACAAGATAAATAACATCCAATGTTCAAAAAAATGGCTGCTCCTGGCAGAGTGGGTGGAGAGAGGTTTGGCCTGTCTCCCTGAGTTCATAATCAGGTTTCTTCACTGTCTGCTACAATCCTTGGATGAGTGTGAGTTAGTCTCCTTCTCCTATACTGGAGTCCAGAGAAAACTGGACTCTATCTTTGTGGAAAAGGAATAATATGATGTGCTTGGGGTGGGAGGCCATCTGAGTTTGTTACTTCCATTTTCCAGAAGAGGAGAGTGATGGGAGGAGATCACTCGATTAGTATGGGCCTGGAGCTGAGGTCTCAGCTCCACTAAATGTCTCTGTCTCTCCTGGCAGGCAGGTGATATCTGGAGTCAAAAAGTCTTGAGTTCAAATATGAACTCAGACACTTATTAAACATGTATACTGGGCCAGTTATTTAACCTCTGTCTGCCTCAGTTTCCTCATTTGTAAAATGGGGCTAATAACAGTATCTACCTCCTAGGGTGATAGAACGGGTCATATGAGATAACTGAAAAGCTCTCTGCATATAGTAGGCATTTGATAAATCTTAGCTGTTACCATCATTCATTATATCTCATTTTACTCTTTTCTGGACAGGAGCCTCTTCTACCCTTCCAGACTTTTCAAGCTCATCAGTCTCTTTGTCTTTTCCTTTTTTCCTTTTCTTTCTCTCTTCTTCTTTCCTCCCTTCCTTTTCCCTCCCCATTCCTATCTTTCCTCCCTCTCTCCCCTCTGCTCCTTTGTCCTTAACTTGCTCCTTCTCCCTGCTTCTACCCACTTGTGGGGGGTCTTGCCTCTATGTGGTTCTTGCTATCTTGTAGGTTCATAGTTTTAGAGCCGGAAGGTCTGGAAGATTATCTACTACGACCCCTTCTTTTACAGAAATGAAATTGAGGACTCCGGAGAGGTTTTACCCCTGCATGAGAAATAGCATCATAAGGATGGATTGGAATGGAAGGGAATAAGCATTCATATGTGAAGTCCTTTTTATAAATATTATCTCATTTAATAATAATAAATATATATTTAGTACTAAGAGAGACTAGGTGGTGCAGTGGATAGAGCACTGGACCTGAAGTTAGGAAGACCTGAATTCAACTCAAACACTTATTAGTTGTGTGACTCTGAGCAAGTCACTTAACCCTGTTTGAATCAGTTTCCTTATCTGTAAAATGAACTGATGAAGGAAATGGCAAACCACTCTAATATCTTTGCTAAGAAAATTCCAAATGGGATCATGGAGAGTCAGACACAATTTCAACAACAACATTATTGTGTTTCCTGTGAGAAAGATATTGTGTTAAGTACATTTTACAAATATTATCTTGTAATAATAAATCTTAATAAATAATATTTATATAGTGCTTCCTATGTACCAGGCACTATGATAAGCACTTGATTATTATTATTATCTCATTTGACCTTCATAACTCTAAAAAGGTAGGTGTTTTTATGATCTCTATTTTATAATTGAGAATTTTATAATTGAGGCAGACGCTAAGTGCCATACCCAAGATCATGTGGCTAATAACTATCTGAGGCTGGATTTGAAATCAGGTTTTCCTCCCTCTAGACCTAACTTACCTGGAATCCACCTCTATTGCTTTTTTCCACTAAACCATACCATGTACTCTTTTCCTGCCTCTTTATTATTTCTCAGCATCATAGGATTGGAGATTCAGAGTTGCCTGGGTTGTAGTTTGTGAACTCTGCTATAATCATGATATCAGGTACATAAATCCCCGCCCCCTCCTTTTAATTGAGGACTGAAATGTTTAAAGGGTTCTGGAAAAAGTGGCTAAGCTGCCATCTTGTTCCAACAACTAGGTCTAATAATGAGGCCGATCTGATTCCAATTTGATGAGCGGCCAGTCAATGAAATGGATGCGAGCACAGCTGGATATAGAGAATGAAGAGATAATTGCTATATTCTTGTGGCCAGTGGAGGTGTTCTGAGATTCCAGAACTGTGTTCCCAAGGCAAATTATATATTCACAGTTAGAAAACTGAGATTTTCCACAGTCTGTTAAAGTATAGTTTTCTCTTTTCTTTGATTATTTTTTTTAATTCCCAATTTCTTTGTTGTACATAAAATGACAGGTATTTTTTGCATGGAAATATATAAGCATATATATATATATGAATACACAAACACACACATATATAATATATGTATATGTATTTAAGTTGTCAAATGGAGCTAGGATGGGGGAAACCAATTTAGTTCTGAAAAAATACTTCTTTTCTCCATTCATGGGGTATTTAATGTTCTAACTGTTAGAAATATACAAACCTGCCCCAAATCCCCACACAGCTTTAGTGGATGATGTCTATGTTTCACTTTTATTACTGTAGGGTCAAGTATGAATGTAGCCCCTTTTCCTGTTACATGTTGGACAATCTCTTAAGTGGGGATAAATGACTAAAAAAGATTGATCCTAAAATCACTTTGATTCATTGAGAAGAATAGTGGGATTTGGAGTTGGAGGATCAGTTCTTCCACTTCTTTTCCTTACAGCCTTGGCCAATCTTCTTAACTTTCTCCTTTGTAAAATGAAGGGTTTGAACTAGATGCTTCTGAAGTACCTTTCAGCTTCAGATTATAGAATCCTGTCATCCTTATCGGAGGCTTTCCTTTTCATCTTTGAAAGTCCTGGATTTAGTACAATGCCAGTGTGATGGGGTAGGGGCAAGAACTGGTGAGTAGGCATCACAAGAGAGCCTATTTATGGAGAGGTATGATGCTTGCAATGGAAATGACCTGGAAAGATTGTAAAAAGACTGTAGAGAGAAGAGGACGAGCAGAGAGGAGAAAAGGGAGAAGAGGGCCAGCTAGGTGGCACAGTGAACAGAGCACTGGCCTTGGAGTCAGGAGTACCTGGGTTCAAATCCGACCTCAGACACTTGATAATTACTGAGCCCTGTGGCCTTGGGCAAGCCACTTAACCCCATTGCCTTGAAAAATCTAAAAAAAAAAGGGGAGAAGAGCAAGAAGACTAAAGAAAGATAAGGAAAGAGGAGAGATGAGAACAGTCCATATGTGGATCAATTGAAGGAACGGGATATGGTTATGGTGCTAGAGAGGATTTTGAGACAGTAAGGAAGTCAAATCAGTCAAAAAGAAATTAATTTAGGCTATTCAGCTGAAAGGGCAAATACTGAAGTTGAAGCTTGAATATTTTGACCATATAATGAGAAGATGGAACTCACTGGAAAAGACCCTGATGTTGGGAAAGATTGAAGGTAAAAGACAAAAGAAAAGATGGGATAGATAATGGCATAGAAACAATGAACATGAACTTGGACAGACCTTGAGGATAATGGAGGATAGGAGATTCTGACTTGCTATGGTCCATAGTGTCAGGAAGAGTCAGACATGACTGAATGTCTGAACAGTAAAAGTCTGGGGAAGAGAAGATTAAAGGAAGGCATTATAATAGATTTTCATTATTTAAAGGGCTGTCATTGTGAGGAGGGATTAGAATGGCTCCAACAATGGATAGGAGAGGCAGACTTAGGTTCTGTGTAAAAATTAGGAATCAAGATTGTCCTAAAATGAGTAGACTGCTCCAGAAAGTAGTGGTTTCTTCCTTACTGGAGGTCTTTAAGCAATGGTTAGGTGACCACTTGAGTATAGAAGATATCTTTGCTGTGTAGAGATTGTCCTAAATCTCTGTCTTGGTGACTATATATTCTCCTGATCATAAATTCTGTACTCTTTTCCCTCGTTACTGTCATAAAGCTCAGAGAAGCTACTGATAGAAACAAGATTAGTTGGAGGGATTAATTGACAAGGCTATCTCTTGGAGGAGCCTAGATTGAGGAGGGATAGGATCAAGAATTCATGCAAGGGACGGGTAGGTGGCACAGTGGATAGAGCACTGGCCCTGGAGTCAGGAGTACCTGAGTTCAAATCCAGCCTCAGATACTTAATAATTATCTAGCTATGTGGTCTTGGGCAAACCACTTAACCCCATTGCCTTGCAAAAAAACCTAAAAAAATTCCTATAACTGTGCCCATCACCTAATAGATTTTTCATAACTGCTTGGTGAATTGAATGGAATTAATGAAACTTATTGGAATGAATCTATGTTCTTGGGATGATAGGACTGGGAGCTGGAAGTAAACTTAGAGAGTCAGGAGTACCTGAGTTCAAATTTTGCCTCAGTCACTTAATAATGACCTAGATGTGTGGCCTTGGGCAAGCTACTTAACCCCATTGCCTTGCAAAAACCTAAAAAAATAGAGCAAGAAAAAAGGAATGATCCAGTGCAATTGTCCATGTACAACCTATATCATGTTCCTTGTCAGGGGGAGAGGGGTGGGAAGGGAGAGTGGTAGAAAAATGTGAAATTCAAAAGCTTGCAAAAGGATAAACATTGAAAACCATCTTTGCATGTAATTGGAAAATGAATGGATGACAAAATGAATGAACAAATAAATGAATGATAAACTTAGAGATATAAGTTTCAGTGTTTCCATTTTGCTGTTGAGCAGAGCCTGATAGATAGTAGGGGCTTAACACAATGTTTATTGACCAACTGACTTCTTCAGGGACAGGTAATTAATAGGATTTGTATACATGTACTTTTTTTTTTTAAGGATGTTGCAAGACAAATGGGGTGAAGTGGCTTGCCCAAGTGCACACAGCTAGGTAATTATTAAATGCCTGAGGCCGCATTTGAACTCAGGTACTCCTGACTCCAGGGCTGGTGCTCTATCCACTGTGCCAACTGGCCGCCCCTACACATGTACTTCTAAGTGCTTCTTCTGGCTCTTTGATTCCATTCTTCTGTAATAATAATAATAATAATAATAATAATAATTAATAATAATAATAATGATTTAGACCTGGTCTGATGTCAGCTCCATCCAAAGGACAAAACCATCTGCATATATCCTACTCATTCCATTGAGAAAATTCAGGGGTTTACCATGAACATATTTTCTCTGACTGATCTCGTTTTGAAGGATTATGAGACTGGTTTTCCAATCAGGAGAATTTTATAGAAATGCTTTACTTAGATTTCAACCAAGTATTTGATTGAAGTTTTAAATACTATATTAGGGACAAAATGCAGTATTGTAGGTTATAGGACGATTCAGGACTGATGAAGGGCTAGTCCCAAAGAGTTGTCAGTGTCAACTTGGGATCTAGTTTAGGCTAGTGGAATGCATCAAGGTTTTGTCCTTGGCCTTTGGTCCACTTTTGTCCATGGCTTGGATGAATATATAAATGGCAGACTTTACAGATTTGCATAAGATTCTGGAAATGTCAGTTAATATGTTGCAGGACAGTTGGGAGCCCAAAAGATCTTACAGGCTAAGGCGCTGAATACCATGTAGTCAAAAATTTAGGTTCAAAGGATCAGTCACAAGAGAATGGAATGGGGGAGGTATAGCTAGACATCAGTTCCTATGTCAAAGATTGATTTGGGAATTTAAGGAAACTAATTTCAATAGGCATACGTGGTATGACATGGCCAAAAATGCTAATGTAATCTTAGGATAGATGTGCAGTCATCCCTTCCACATCATGGCTTTACCTACTGTAGGTTTGATATGTTGTAGGTCAGCATAAGAAATTAAATGGGAACTTTTTGGCAATTTTTGGGGAAGCTGCAGATGGCCTGTGAAGGTTAGCAGATGACAGCAAATGTTTAGAAATTAATATTATATAATATCAATGCATATTTTACAATAAGTTTCTGTAAATACCTCATAAAGAAAAAAAGAAAAAAATTCAGATTTCTTCTCTATTGTGGAAGGCCAAAAAATTGGATAGGTGTTTTCCAGATTGTGGGGTAGCTGTGCACCTAAGACCTGCAATGTGGAAGGAAAAACTGAATTAAGGGAGATCTAGTGTCCACAGTGAAGACTGATGGTTTGCTTCATTGTCTTCTGGCCTAGTCATAGCACATCAGGAATATTGCTGAGAACTGGGTTTTAGAAAAGACATTGACCAACCAGAATGTTTCCATAAGAGAGTGACCCAGATTGGTAGAGGATTAGGTCATAGGAATATCATATGAAAGCATTAGGAATGTCTCATTTAGAGAAGATAAGACTCAGTGGGACATCACAGCAGCTGTAAGTGTTTGAAGAGAGGAGAAGTATTTGAATCATTTCGGTTGAACTCAGAGGGTAGAAAAACTATTGAGCCTGGAGTGTGGAGAGGTGGAAAAGTCATTTAACTTTTTTTAAGGCTTATTTTCCTCATTTGTCAAACATTTATCTTCTTTCTCACAAGATTGATCTTTAAAGAGTATTATATAAGCCTCGAGGCATCCCAGAGATAATAGTATTTGCCATGATGCCACTCATTTCTGCAATGGGTTTGGCTAAGGTACTCACCTGATTCCCCAATTCTTGGAGATATGAGTGCTGATATAACTTATTTCACAAATTTTTAAAAGAGAGAGATAATGTGATATATTTAATTTCATTTAGTTCTAATTGCTACTGTTTTATGACCCAGGATACTGTCTGATTGATTGAGGGAAGGAGAAAGATACTCAAATGAGACTCTGTATGTCTCAAATGTCTCAAATGAGACATCAGTCCTGATGTTTGTGTGTGTGTGTGTGTGTGTGTGTGTGTGTGTGTGTGTGTGTAGTGATTTGTTATGAATGTATTTGTGATTTCTTTCTGATTGGGTCCTACCAGAGAAGCCTTTCTGAAATGCAAGCCTCAGCAATCCCCATTTTCCCCAACACTTTAACTCTCAATCCATCAGACTGATGTGATAAAAAGTTGGCTTCCAATAAACACTGACTCACCACAATGTATTCTGGGGAATTTGCTTAGATTCCAGCAAACTTGATTTCAGAGAGGAAAACTATCCCTCTCACCCTACTCCACTCCTTAATTTTCCACCCTCTGTCTGACTTTAACTGGGGTCAGGTCATGTCTGTACAGGTTCGGTTTCACACACACTGATAGCTTTCAGCATCAGTCTGAATAAAAAATGAAATCATACATTATAGAAATGCCCCCACCTATTGCTTCTTGTCACTTCTCCAGACCTATTTATTCAAAAGATGATAGGATTAGAGCTGGAAAGGACTTTGCACCATCAATCAAAGGATAGCAGAGCCAGGAGAGACCTTAGGAAAAAGAACATAGAATATCAGACCTAAAAGTGACCCTAGATCATAGAATAATGGATGTCAGAGTTAGAAGGATCCTTAAGGACAGACTGTGAAAAGTTGGAAGGAATCTTAGAACACAGAATGTTTGGGAAATGCTTGGGAAAGACTCTATAATGGAACATGGAATATGAGATCTGGAAAGGATCATAGAACACAGAATTTCAGTCAGAAGTAAACTTAGCACATCAATCATGAAATGTCAGAATTTGAGGGGCCTTTGAATATAAAACATAGGATGTTAGAACTAGAAATTTAGAATATGGAATGTCAGAGCTGTACCGAATCTTAGAACATAGGAAACAACAAGGCAACAAGTATGTGTTAAGCTCCCATTGTGTTATATGTATGTTATTAAGCATAATGCCAAGCATTTTATAAAAAATTTCTCATTTATCAGAGCTGAATGGAACCTTAGAACATAGAAAATAGAGTTGGATGATAGATCTTTTAATCAACTCCCTAATTTACAAGGGAGAAAATGGACCCTTTGCTGAGGGTTACCCATTCAAATGAGTGAGACAGACAGGATTTGAACCCAGGAATTTTCACTATAGTAGGTGGGTGGCCTGGATAAGATCAAATTCGAGGTTAATTTATGAGACCTGTGGGAGATTAGAGTACAATCAGAATTAAAGAAATTAAAGCTCACTTAGAGGTAGATTGCTGCTAGTTTTTGTGATTGACAGGGAAGATGGGAAGAGGTAGAGATGGGGGGGGGGGGGAGGACTCCAGGCAGGTGAAATAGTCTGAGAAAATGCATTGAGGTAGTAATGAGTCTATTGTGCTACATTAATGTAACATTAAAATAAGTAAGCTTGTCTTCAGCATGGTGTGTTGAAGTAGCTAGCATACCTGAGACTGAGTCAGGAGATGTGGTTTCTAGTGGGGACTCTATCACTAATTTGATTTATGATGTTGAGCAAGGTCATCTGCTCTCTTTGAGACTAAGTTTTCTTGCCATGTGAAATGAGAATAACAATAATTGCCTCACTGATTTCACAGTCATTGGGAAGAAAATGCTTTTTAAATATTCAAGATCTCTAAAAATGGGAGATATGACTGAATGAGTTAGTGACAATAAAAGTGACTTTATAAGCTGGTGTTAGTCTATGCCTCTCTCTATCACCTCAAAATGCCTAGAGACTTGGTGGGTCAATCTAAGGGGTTGGGGATTTCCAATGAGGAGGTTGAACAAGATGACCTCTAAAGTTCCCTAACAGATCAAAGATCTTATGATTCAGTTCAATAGAAAGAGTCCTGAACTTGAAAACTGTGAAGACACTGGTGTTGTAGATAGAATGGTAGCCTTGATGTCAGGGAGATGTGAATTTGAATCAGGTCTCAGATACTAGTCAAAATCAAACAAACAAAAATCAGTCTGGGAGGGGAAGACCCTCAGGGTCTGTGTTCTTCACAGAAACAATTGCTATCTACACTCTGAGCCAATTAGGGCCCAAAGACCAAGTGGGCCTGGGACCTATTGCTGGCCAAAGAGAGCCAAAATAATTTGACTTTAAGGCTTGATCCTTAAAAAATAAATCTAGCCCACAAACCTCAATATATCTTGCAAAGTTACTGGGATTAAAGATAAAAAAAAATCATATTCTTTTTAAGCAGACCATCACCTTCCTGATGTCATGGTTCTCTTCAAAAACAAAGGATTAATATAATCTTTGAGAATAGTAGCTGCCCCCACTGGGGACCCAACTGTCTAGTTCCAGTTACCGAAGTTCAAGGGGTCTCAGTTTCCTTGTTTGAAAAATGAGGACTGTATTATGTCTAAAGTTTCTTACAATTCTAAATTTAAATCAGTGACATAGGGTGGAATCTAACTGTCATTGACAGGATAACCTTAGATAAAACACTTGCCCTCTCTGATAGTGAGTTTCTTCATCTACAAATTGAGGAGAAATAAATACTTGCACAACTTGCCTTATCAAGCTTGTATGAAAAAAATCCACTATAAACCTTCAAATGTCTATAAATTTTTTTTCTATTGATGTATTCTTTTTAATCTTTTTATGGGCTCAGTCAAGAGTATTTATGAGGTACCTGCTACCTATCATTTCCCAATAACTTTGACTGACCAACTCTATAGAATCATCCCTTGGCACACATCAATACAGACCATGTCTGAACATGGGCTATGTTGGATTTCTTTCTTAGAGTCCACCCCTTCTCTGCCTAGAGTCAGGAGCTTTAATCCCTGCCAGGCCTCTGAAGTCACCCCTAATCCCTGCATGGATCAGAATTCTGAGGCCTTCCAATACTTTCCTTTATATTTCTGTGGTCTTCATGAATCTTAAAATGTTTTGGAAGTCAGAACTGTTATTATTATAATTATTGAGAAATTCCTCTGACCCAAGGTGACATTTTTCTCAAGTTGGGGGACAGGGCTGGAGTAAAGGATTACCTACTGCATCCTAAAACAGGAGCTTAGGGGAAAATCTATTTGTGGTCCCAAGGTGTTGTCAGGCTGCTGCCCACCCCTGTCAGAATCATAGTCCTCTGGGATCAAACCCGGTTCTGGAGGGGAAAGAATCTTTGGAATCCTCTGGCGAGAAAAACCCTGGAGTCGGCAGATTCAGCATGAATACTGGCATTTCTGGGCTTTCTTTAAAATTTTTTTTAACTTGGGGCACAGCCTGGGGGATTTTTTTTAAGTGGGAAAATTTCCTTTTCCTTGGATCAAACAAGGAGCCACTGGAGTTGGACAGGGGTGCCCCGGAAGGACAGGACATTATGCCCATGGAAAGAACATTGGGTTTGGAGTTATAGTAAAAGGTCTGAGTTTGAATTCTGACTCTCCAGTTTTTTCATCTATAAAATGAGTAGATTGTATTGGGTGACCATTAAGGTCACTTTTAGCTCTGACTTTGCTGGTATGAACTGGCAGATATGATTGGTAACTAGTGAGCCTGGAAAGATCTCAAAAGCTATTATGGCTCTTCCTGTCTTGTGCTCCAGCACCCTGCCCCTTCCTTTCTATGGGTGGGACCACTCTGTTTACTGCTTCCCTTGGACCCTGGAACCCCAACGGTATCCTATCACCTTAGCCCAATGAGATTGTATTCTTGATAAGAAATTGTCTCTTCCCTCCCCCCCACTTCTTTTTACCTTCTCCTCTTGCATATTGTGGGATAGTGGTTGTCCAATGTGTAATGGTGGCATGGATTGGTTTTTTTTTGAGGGGGGAAGTGGACCTGGCACTTATGGGACAGACTGATTTCAGGGTACCCTGACTATTGGGTTCAAAGCCAAGTTCTACCTTCCCAGGGGCAGGGGCAGTTACAATAGATATATAGTATATAGACAGGTAGGTAGATAGATAGGTTGATGGACTGATAGAGAGATGGATATAGGGATAGATAGAGAAATAGGGGTAGATAGAGAGGGATAGATAAAAAAGGTAAGTATAAATAGGAAAAAAGAAAGAAAGACAAATCAGAAAACAGTCTAGTTCCTGTTCTCTAGTTTATATTAAATAAGGGGAGGATAAAATATAAAGGGAAGCTGGAAAGAAAGAGGGAGGGTAGGTATGGGAACCTCTCCTAGACCAAGCTGTAGAGAGGGGGGATCTAGGAGAGTGAGGAAGAAATGGAGAGTAGGGATAATGACTAGGCTTTCTCATGACATGGTAGTACCAGGGAGGAACTCATTAGTTCCTGACTTAGTCTCAAGGTGACTTCCTCTTCAGGGGTCAGTTAATGTGAGGAGTGCAACTAGTTGGAGAGTGAACCAGAAATGGAGTCGGAAGATGCTGTTACCTTCTCCATGTGTCCTGAAATAAGGCCTGAAGAATCTAACATACCCTCTGTGGGTTTTTTTTTGCAAGACAATGGGGTTAAATGACTTGCCCAAGGTCACACAGCTAGGTAATTATTAAGTGTCTGAGGTCAGATTCGAACTCAAGTCCTACTTACTCCAGGACTGGTGCTCTATGCACAGTACTACCTAGCTGCCCCAGATACTTTATTTTTCCAATTTCATATTCTGAACCTTTTTCAACATTCATCCTCTTGCATAGGTTACACAATTTTCTTCCACCCTCCTTTCCTACCCTTAGTGGCCAACACTCTAATGAACATTGTACCTAACACACCCTCTGTTAAGGGGCTCAGAAAAGAATGCTACATTTGGTTTAATGAATATAGAACCCTGGAATCTCCTCACACCCCAGGAAGTTCTTTCTCTTCCCTGCCCTACTCCTTCCTCCAGGTCCAGACTCCCCAGAGTGGCTTTAAGATACCCCAAGTTCTTTCCCCTTTAAGTCTATGTTCCAAAATGAAATCTATACTCTGTTTTAAAAATCTGGGAGAAGAGTTCCTAATTGCATCTGATGAAGAGTTACATCAGGTGGATAAAATATTGTCTGTGCCATTGTTTGTGCTCTAGCAACACCACTACAAAGCAAGGTTATATGCATTTTCAGAACTAAGAGATTAGGGTTGTCTGATGAAGGCCTTCCAAACATTGTAGGAGCATGAGAGAATCCAATTCTCTTTAAGATATTTAAAAGTAAAAAATGAAAAAAAGTAAAAAAATTTAAACCCTGCATAGGGAGCCATTCCTGTAATAGTAGCCATCAGGGGCAGCTTGGTGGTACAGTGGATAGGACACTGCCTTGGAATCAGGACCAAGTTAGAATATAGTCTTCCTAGTTGTGTGACCTTGGGTAAGACACTTAACCCTGAACACCTCACACCCAGGGCCATCTCCAGTGTCCTGATCCATTTCTGGCCACTCAATCCATTTGGCTCTGGAGGAGAAAGTGAGGCTCGTGACTTAGTACAGCCTCTCCTCAAATTCAATTATGTGCTTGTCATGGCATCACCTCCCTGATGTCATGGTCTTTTTTGAAAATGAAGGACAGATGTCCCAACATATGAGCTCTTTCCCCAAGATCTTTCCATTGCCCAGTTAAGTTTGTTTTCACTTTAAGACAACTTTCATGGTTGCCTCAGACAGTTTGTGGTGAAGGATTCCTAGTAAGGCCCTTCTCTGCGGACAGCTCAGGTGCCTTTAGCCAGACTGTTAATATTCTCAACCTGGCAAGGAAATCTGTAGTTAGGGCTTCCCAATAGCTCCAAAGTGGCTTCCCCTCCCAGATCCAAGGTCTAGAGCCAGCTAGGGCCAATTAACTCAACCTTCAGAGCATTCTTTTTTTTGAATTAGATTTTAGTCCTATTAGCAACCCTGAATTTATATATTTCTGTGAGTTGTTTCTTTCTAAAACTTAATTAACTTGATGCCAAATTTCCTCGTAAGATCTGGTGTCTAAAACATGTCTCCATCCTGTAGTCCACACAGGACAGCCATACTGCAGATATTCTGACAGTGGAGAGCCTTCTATTGTGTCATTAATCTCAATGATAATTTCTGATCTCAGAATTCCTTTGGCGACAAACAGTCTCGGACTTCATCTCAGTCAACGTCAGAGTAGGAAGGAATCTTTTGTAATTCATTTTTAACCCTCATTTTATAGACTAGTACCACAGTTGGGTGGATGCTTTAAGGAGGACAAATAGGAATATATGGGCAAGAATCTTAAGGGATAAGGTATGGATGGGTTATGATCTTTACTTCAAATGGCTATCAGTGAAAGGATTAACTATAAAAATGAGATCATGGGTTACTTAAATGTCTAAAATATGTTTACAACTAAGGAAATAGGTCATGTTATTCCCTCTTAACCCCTCTCCTTTTTTCCTCCCCACCCTCTCCACATATAACTGTGAACTCTGATTTATACAGTTTGCTGAGAAGTGGATAAAGAGTGGTTTTGGAGATCAGAAGACCTGAGTTCTGGTTCTGTCTTTGCCATCTATTGTCTGTGGAACTCTGAACAAGTCACTTAACTCCCCAGTGCCCCAGGAATCTCCCTAAGACTATACTTCTACAAAGAAGGTGCATGGGTAAATTCTCCATTGATAGATCTCCCTCACTGGAAGGCCCTTATGATGATGAGATCGCAAATTTAAAAAAAATTAACAGGGTCGTAACAAAGTCATCCTGTTTTTGACCTGGTGGTCTTTTATAGCCAATTTTCTTTAGCAAGAACACAACTGATTGAAAGGTATAGAATAATGTAAGATTCTCTTGTGGTTTTTGTTCATTGTTATCTCCACCAGGCCCCAAAACAACATCATCATCGTTATACTCACTGTCACATCATCATCATCCAGAACACATTTGATTTGATCGAACCAAATAACCCTGGAAATTCTTCTTTAGGGAATTTCGGGCATATATTAAGATCATAAGAGATTCCATTATAAATTTAACTACAGGATTGACTTTCTCCCATGACCATTTCATAAGAGGTATCTTTGAGCAAAGGATGGACGTTGTTAAAAAAAAAAGAAAGAAAAGGTATAGATACAATTGGACAAGAAAACCTGATATCTCTTCTGTCTGGGAGATTATATGATTCTATGATTCTTGAAAGTTTCTAATTTTATAGTGCAGGATGCTGAAGCCCAAGGAGAAATGACTTCCCTAAGGTCATACTTTTAAATGATTCAATTCAATTCATATTTTTAAGCACCTACCATATATAGAACAATTTTGATACTAGAGCAGATATAAAATGTAGATGACACAATTCTCACCCTCTTAGAGCTCAAAATCTAGAAGGAGATGTGACAATCAGTCAATAAAAAAATCATTTAGCCCATCTTATGTGTTAGGTATTAAACTAGGTTATAGAGATACAAGTGCATAGGAATAATAGCTAAATAGATGTCAATTTGTTTTTCAGTTATTTCAATTGTGTGCAACTCTTCATGAGCCTCTTTTGGGTTTTCTTGGCAAAGATCCTGAAGTGATTTGCCATTTCCTCCTCCAGCTCATTTTTTAGATAAGGAAACTGAAGCAAAAAGGATGAATGACTTATCTAGGGTCACACAACTAGTAAATTTCTGAGGCCATATTTAAACTCAGGCAGATGAGTCTTTTTAACTCCAGGTCCTGGTGCTCTATACTTCATACTATATACCTGCTCCCATATGTGAATTAGAGAAGTCTAAAACAAAATATTATCTGAATCCAAGGGTCAAGGTCATTAACACATTCAGGAAAGTGTGACCTTTAAATCATATCTCAAAGAATAGGTAGGAAGCTGAACAGGAAGAAAGCTATTCCAGGCAAAGGTTAGTTTGACTACAGGTATAAATATATATATATATATATATATTATATATATATATATATATTATATATATATGTGTGTGTGTGTGTGTGTGTGTGTGTGTGTGTCTTTCAAGTTTTTTTCTTGGTCTCTTCTTTTTATTTCCCTTTTATATCATATAAACTAATATGGCTATATTTTCATCTTTATACAGATGATTCCAGAATCTAAAGAGATCTAATTTCTCCTGTGAGTTCCAGACTCACATCACCAACTGCCTTTGGGACATTTCTAACTAGATGTCCTTGAAGCCTCTCAAATTCAACATGTCCAAAGTAGTATAGAGCACAGTATATGAATAGAATACTATACAGTTATAGAACATAATATTCTATTCTTATATTAAAATGTCATTATTACATATTAAAATACTAAATTTTATTATGTAGTATATACATATACACAATTATGTATATTATATATATTATGTTTGTATGGATTATATCTGTAAAGTGAGCTGGAGAAGAAAATTGCAAACTACTCTGGTATCTTTGACAAGAAAACCCCAAATAGGATCATGAAGTGTTGAACATGCCTGAAATAAGTGAAGAACAACAAAGTATTTATAAATATATAGTGCTATGTAATACATAATGACCACATTTTATAATATATATAACCCTATATTATGTAATATTATTTAATAATAATCTAGCCTCCCAAAGTGTCTTTTGTTACCTACTTCTCTATTACTCTCAGGGGTTCCACCATTCTTTCAATCACTTAGGTTAACAGCCTTGGTATCATCCACTTCTCATTCACTCACTTTGTGTATCTAAGCTATCACCTCATTTCAACATGATCATAGTCAATGTTTGACTCAAAGGATTATTTGCATAAGGCTCTTCATTGGGGAAGACTGAGTAATGTAAGATACTAGTCTTCTGGCTGTCATTCTTGTTTGATTAGACTCAGGTCTCTGAAAAGAAAGATTCTAGGAAGAAAATGACATGTAGAAATGTTGGTGCTTCCTTCACATCTCCATCACCAGCTTGCTGCATTAGAGACTTCAGAGAATTTCCCCTTAGGTGAGATCTGAGACTCTTTTTTTTTTTTTTTTTTTTTTTTTAGATTTTTGCAAGGCAGTGGGGTTAAGTTGCTTGTCCAAGGCCACACAGTTAGGTAATTATTAAGGCAGCATTTGAACTCAGGTACTCCTGATTCCAGGGCTCTATCCACTGTGCCACCTAGCTGCTCCTGAGACGCTCTTTGTTGAGCTGAGTTATCTCACTCTCAAAGGGGGACCTCATTTACTCTCTGTATTGTCTGATATAGTTTCATCTCCTGTATATACTATTTCATATATCTGTTTGCTGTCAATTTAGACAAATGAATTTATTTGCTCTTTATTATATGTGTATGTGTTCATTATAGAACTGATAGTTGGTCAAATCTTTTCACATATAACTGAGGCACTGTCTCTGAAGAGAACATAGTGACCAAATTCTGGCACCAACCTTCTTCCTTCTCTCCTGAAGAAATCAAAAGAGAAAGGTGGAGAAGAGGAAACTCTAATCTATTCTTGTCTTCTTTTGTGACACCTCTAGGCAGACCTAGAAGGACATGTACAACCTACAAAGCATTAACACATCACACCATATTCCTCCATGTGTGATGGGACTGATGGTGAATGAAGTGTAGGCTAAAGGGGAAAGAGAGTAGAGAGGCCCACCCAAAACATATAGGGAGGATGTTGCCACTGACCATCTGGATGATGAGAAGGGCTTATTCCAGGGGAGTGACTGTGGGAATAGAGATGAGGGGATGAATGGATAGATGAATGGATGGATGTATAAATGGATATAAGAGAGATTCTGTAGAAAGGGAACCTGAAGAATTTGGTAAGACATTGATTGACTGTGAGAGATGAGAAAGAGAGAAGATCAAAGTTAAGTTCAAGGTTTCAAACATGGAAATCTAGATGAATAGTCTGAAGAATGGTGATCCCACAGACAATCATCAAGTATTCATCCAGTATCTGCTATATGCCAATCACAATTTAGATTGTTTTTGTTTTGTTGTTTGTCTTTCTTTTTGTTTGTTTTTTTTAGGGTTTTTTTTTGCAAGACTTCCCCAAGGCCAAACAGCTTGTCTTTCTTTTTTTTTTTTAAGAAGACCAATGACATCATTAGGCATACAAAGTCAAAAAGTGAGATTACCTCTACCTTCAGGGAGCTTATATTCTAATAAGGGAGATAACACACACATACACACATGCAAATATATACAGAAGATATACTAATAGCCTAGATCATTTTGGGAGAGAGGGCACTAGTAGCTAGAGTGACTTCCTGGGACCTTATGAGCTGAGTCTTGAAGTCAATTATGAATTCCAAGAATTAGAAGTGAGGAGGACTTGCTGTCTAGGAATCAAGGCTAGCCAGGGAACATTGAGCAGGGTAGTATGCTTTCTCAGAATAAGAGAAAGGGAGTTCTGATGATAGGATTGAAAGAAAGTCAAACAGAAATAGCAACTGGGTTGTAACTAGAACCCAAATAAATCATGCAACAAGTCTTTGTTAGATCGCTGCTCTGTTCCAAGAATCTCTAGACTTCAGGGTCGAAATGTAAAGAATCTAGCAAAATCTGCTTGAAAGGAGGAAAGTCTCTTGATGTTTAGGATAGGATAGGATAGGATCTAATCCCCACAAGGTAGGCAGCCCCATTGCTACTCCGGCTCAAACACTTCTTTGCAATTAATTCCTAGCATTGTAGTCTTTCAGAGCTGGTGGGGAGTCATCTAATCCAATCCCTAAATTTTATATGGGGAGAAACTGAGTCTGAGAGATTTTTCACATAGATAATAGTGGCAGAGTTAGAATATTACTGGGAAGGAGGGGGGAGCAAGTGCTGGGGAGGCTAAATACAGTTTGTATGATGGTAGTATTGTATTTCCTTTCAGGCTGCATATGGTCTTCGTTTGGCGGCCTGTAGAGGCAGGGTAAAGCTGGAGGGCCACACAGGCACTGGGCTATCAGTGGTGCCCGCAGGAGTTTTGAGTCTCTCATTCAAGTTGACAAAATAGAGCCCCTGTGGGAGAGCTTCTGGGTGGATGGGTGGAGGGGTTGGTAATGGGATATGTGACCTTGGAGCTGTTATTCCAGCTTTGAATGTGTTGGAATGTTCCTGGGTCATGGGAGTCTTCCCCCAGTGGGAAAGAATTGGCTTCTGGATTTTGTTTTTTAGAGAATCAGAGGATCAGACATTCAGGAATGGGGTCCCCAAGAGTCATCTTCTCCAACCTTCCTCCAACCTTTTGAGATGAGAATGTTGAATCCCAGAGAGGTTAAATGGCTTCCATAAGGTGACACAATGAGTGACCCAGTCAGGATCTGAACTCAGGTCTTTTGACTAACTATTGTAAATCTTTGGGTCCTGGAACCTTAATGAGACCATACCTTTTCTGAGAGTGCCAACAGTTCATAGGAAGATAAAGAAGTCAACTTTGAGTTTTGAGAAAAAGAAATATTATATACATTCAAGGTCAAATTAGGGGAGGATTTTTTTTAATTATTGGATTTATGATTTTGTAAGTATAAAGAGGTCCTACAGTGAGAAATTTACTTTTCTCTGCAGATTGGTACCTTTTTTACAGCTTATAGGCTCAGATAATTGACTAGAACACTGAAGGTTTAGAAAGTACTCAGTCACCCATTCAGTATTTGACAGAGGAAGTAGTAAAGCCAATCTCTATTGCAGCTGACCAGTCATTACACTACACTGCCTCTCATGGAAGTATCATTAGCAGTAAAAATAAGATGATTAACAAGCTTTCCAGCAATTCAACTTAGCAATCTTTCTGGAGTCATTAAAAGTGTCTAATCCTGTGTTGAGGAAACAGAGGCCTGGTGCCTGCCCTTGAAGAGCTCACGAAGAGAAGACTGGAGCTTGCCCCTTAGGGAGCTCCAAGTTTGGGGGTGGAGTTAGGGGCAAGATTTCTACAGAGATGAGAGCAGAGTCCAACTTGATGATGCTGGGCTCTTTTACTAAAGACCAAAGTGGAGGAGGGCTGATGAAAGGCATCCTTGTGAGAAGGGTGAGTGGCCCATGAAAGCTCTGAAGGTGGTGGGGGAAGAGACAGGAGAAGTGGATATAGACTCAGAGAAAGGGGTGGAGGCAGAGAATGCATGCAGAGTGTGTAGAACAGTGGAATGGAGGCTATATGTTGAAAAAAAGCATGATCCAACATTTTTGGGAATTTAGTTCCCTTAATCTGTGCCTGAAAAGTAAATGATCATATCTGTAACCTCTGAATCTGATGGGGGAAGAGAGATCTAGGCCTTCAATCAGGTGGCCATGAAGATTTCTATGTAGGTCTGAGCTACTTGTCTTCTTCATCTGACTCTGGTTGCTTATGAAGATGGAAAATCAGCCAGTAGAGTTGCCAAGGAGTAGAAAGCTGAGAGATCTCCATCCTGCCCATTTCATACCCACCTCCAGCTTCTATATCTTCTTGGCAATTCTAAGAGATTACAAGGGAAAGATGAGAGGAAAAGCAACCGGAGTCTAGAAGATGACTGGCATTGGTCTCCATGATGGATTAAATTCATCTTCTGACAATAATAATAATAATAATTCCAGTTCTGCTTTCCTTACAATAGTCCAGTGAGGTAGGCAGTGCTATGCACTTTACATTGCATAATGAGGAAACTGAAGTCTAGAAAGGGGGAAGGGACTTGTGGAAGGTTTCACAATAACTCAGCAATTGCCTGTTCTGATTTTATGAACATCAATACTATCAATTCTCTCAGTGGAGGTTGGGAAATTGTGTCCCAGATTTCAAAATATAGACTACAGGGAAATGTCTAGTGAAATGATTCTGGAATGGACTCTCCATTAGAAGGAAAGCTTCCTGAGCACAGGGCAGAAAGCTGTTTTGGTTTGGTTTTTTTTAGGGTTTTTTTTTTGCAAGGCAGTGGGGTTAAGTGGCTTGCCCAAGGCCACCCAGCTAGGTAAATATTAAGTGTCTGAGACTGGATTTGAACCTAGGTACTCCTGACTCCAGGACCAGTGCTTTATCCACTAGGCCACCTAGCTGCCCCCAACCTGTTTTGGTTTTGTCTTTCTGTTTCAACACTGAGCATAGGGCCTTAAATATATTAATGTTCAGTAAATGTTTGTTGAATCAAATTGAATCAAACGTAAGTCAGGATACCCGGGTGTCCTTGGGCAAGTCACTTCTCTCTGGTTCTCAACAATTAGTGGGTGGTTAGAATAGTTAAATTCTTAGACCCTTTCCCTTCTGAAATTAATCTTACTAATTAATGCAATTAATTAATTAGTTTTCATTGAATTAATTTTTAGATTCATTTAAAAATAGCTTTGGAGCTACTCAGGCTCCAAAGAAGCCTGAAGAAGATGTCATAAACTATAAGATGGATGCTATTTCTCCATTTGTTTTTCAGGAGAGCTGAATGTTGGAAGGGAAAAAAGGCAGGGACCTTGAAATGTAAGGGGAAAGGCCATAGATGCAAAATAAAAATTCTGTATCTTAGAAAGGGGCTGAAGTTTTGACAATTCAATTATTTATGAAGAGACCAAGCAGGACAATGAACTGGCCACTAGGGTAAGAAGGAATTCATCACTTTGTCCCTAGCCATCATTTACATACGACTCCAAGGGCAGTCCGGGAAATATGACTGGATGAATCAAACCTGGTCACCATAACCAAAGGTAGAGAGAGTGGCTTACTGGCACTGGAGAGGTTAGAACTCTTCTGATTCCTGTATGAAGGTGACAAATAGCTGAAAGACAGGCTTCTTCTTATCCCAGGCTAAGGGCTGTTGGTGTTGCTGAAAGAGCACAGGAAAACTCAGAGGAATAGAACCCTGTGATGTTCCAGCAAAAGAATACAGAATCATCCAGCCAAACCAGTGGCTGAAGCTAGCAAAAGACTTCAGCTGTCCATTGAAGTGCAAGGAGCCCAGGGAGTCCATGCCTTGCCATGTTCAGAAGCAGCTGCCTAACAGGTG
This sequence comes from Macrotis lagotis, assembly GCF_037893015.1. Taxonomy (NCBI): domain Eukaryota; kingdom Metazoa; phylum Chordata; class Mammalia; order Peramelemorphia; family Peramelidae; genus Macrotis; species Macrotis lagotis. The sequence goes on along the minus strand of NC_133660.1, from coordinate 223,837,571 downwards.
AGCAATCTCTCTGTTCTAGCACAGCAATACCTGAGCTTGGTAAGGAACTCCTCAGCCCAGTGACTTCCTTGATGACCCTCTGCAGCAGACTGACTTGTTAAACTTATGGGAAGCAAGCCAGTCTTAAGCTGCTTATCAAGCAGAGATGCCGTGCCTTTGAGGAGTCACCACAGCTGAGCAGCAGAGCAACTCCTCCGTCATCAAACCACGTTAAACTTCATGGGGACCTTTACAGAAAAAAAAAAAAGCACATCAGGGACTTGTGGTTCCAGAGTCATGAGCCACCTTGGCTGTGTGTGTTTCACTATCATTGTACTTTAAATTTGTCCCCATTCTTCCCTGTTATAAACTTGGTGTTGTGTATTTGTGGACAATTTTGACCCTGGTTTGAGGAAAAATGCTTTGTAACTACTCTTCTTGCTTTGTCATTTGAGTAAATGCTTTTTCTAAAGAAATCTACTGTCAGATTGTTAAGGAAAAGTATAACCGGTTGGGGCTTGTTAACTGCATATGATAGTTATCCTTCAGGATTATCTTTGGAACCTAAAAAATAGTAGCAGCTTCCCCTTTGTGAATCCAAACTGCCAGTGCTGAGCCCAGAGAGAGTATTACTTAAGGGATTAACCCATTAGGTAGGCATTTAAATTGGGATAAAGGAATGATTTGGAACATTAGCTCTAGTTTGCCCCACAGGAACAGGAGTGTTAACTGGTCAAAGTTTCTCCTGAATTCCTTTTAGGTCTGGACAACGGAGAGCCCCTCTACTTGATTTCATAGAACTACAGAACCATCAGAGAGAGAAGGGGGATCTTTGTATAAAGGCTATAGACTGTCAGAGATGGAAGGAGCCTTACAACATGCAATTTTGAAACTGGGAGGGAGTTAAGAACAGAGAATGCTAGAGCTAGAAGAGACCTTAGAATATAAAGTTGGAAGAAGTCTTACAACATAGAGCATAGAATACAGACTGTCAGAATTGGGAGGGACCTTAGAACTCCAAACATAGAATGTCAGAGTTAGAAAAATGGGACACTGAATTAGTGAATTAGTGCTAGGACCTTAGAGCATTGGATATAGAATGTCAGAGTTGGAAAGGAACTTAGAACATGGAACTCAAAATTAGAAGGGACTTTAGAGAAATTTGGTCCAACATCATTTTCAGAGCAAGACAACTGCCCCAGAGAGGGGAAGTGACTTATCCAAAAGTATATAGTTAATCCATGATCTGAGACTAGATCTCTGTATTCCTAGACTAGGGTTCTTTTTAAAAAAAAACTTTAATATTTATTTATTTTTCAAACTACGTGCAAAGATAAATTTCAACATTCATTTTTTGGTAAGATATTGAGTTCCACATTTTTCTCCCTACCTACCTCCTCGCTTAGGCAGCAATCTGATATGTTGTACATGTATAATTATATTAAACATAATTCCATATTAGTCTTGTGAAAGAAGAATCAGAACAAAAGGAAAAATAACCACGAGAGGGAAAATAAAACATAAAACAAATTTAAAAAAATGTAAAATTATATGCTTTGGTCTGCATTCAAACTCCATAGTTTTTTTTCTCTAGTTATGGATGGTGTTCTCTATCACACGTCCTTTAGAATTGTCTTTGATCATTATATTGTTGAGGAGAACTAAGTCATCATAGCTGATCATCATGAAATATTGCTTTTAATGGGTGCACTGTTCTTGTTCTGCTCACTGTACTCAGCATCAATTCATGCAAGTCTTTCTGTGATTTTCTGAAGTTTGCCTGTTCACGATTTCTTACAGAAAAAATAGTTCTCCATCAGGTTCATATACCAAATTTGTTCAGTCATTCCCCAATTGATGGGCATCCCCTCAATTTCCAATTCTTTGCTACTATGAGTAGAGCTGCTATGAATATTTTTGTACTTGGTGATCTTTTCCCCTTTCTAATGATCTCTTTAGGATCCAGACCTACAATGGTGTTGTTGGATCAAAGGATATGTACAGTTTTATTGCTTTTTGGACATAGTTCCAAATTGCTCTCAAAATTGGTTGGATCAGCTGTGAACGGACAATAATTCATTATTGTCCCAGTTTTCTCACAGCCTCTGCAACACTGATCATTTTTCTTTTTTGTCACATTGGTCAACCTGATAGGCATGAGGTGGTACCTCAGAGTTGTTTTAATTTGCCTTTCTCTAATAATGATTTAGAGCATTTTTCATATGACTAGAGATAGCTTTAATTTCTTCATCTGAAAACTGATAGACCAGTTTTTGTGACACTCAAAGGGGTGGGTGAGTGTGACAACTTGCTCAAAGTCCTCTTGAACTGAGCTATTCTGGTACCTGGATCAAACACCATCAATCACGTTCATGAATAAGCAACATGAAAGGTGTTTTCAAATCAACTTTTTGAGACAGATTCAACTGGGTAGGGGAGGCCTTGGGGAGAGACCTTGGACATACAAGAGATACAAGATAGAAAGGATACAAGAGAGACAAAAAGATCAGGAGGGGAGAGGCTATTGCTGAAACAGTGGTTACCACATAGTAGGCAGTGTCTAACAGATGTTTTAAAATTGATTGTTGATTTATTAAAGATTACCCCTGGGGAGGAAGTAGGGAAAGGCCAGGCTAAAGAGGAACTTGCCTGGGATATAGCCATAGAAGGAAAGAAGCTGGAAGAAGAGGGCCATTTGGAAGTGTACTAATATAACTAGTTTTTCTTAACTATGTTCAACTCAATTGTTTTTACCTGTTAAAGAAGTACAAGGGCTTCCAGAGTATCTACATTTTAGTCAAAGTCCCTTTCACCCCACCCTAGTCACCCCTCTGCTCTTGAAGGAACTCATTTTAGTACCCTAATGTCTTAATAGGCCCCTTGGGGAGCATCTAGGGCAAGGCCTTTGTCACCAGTCTCTGGACTTTCCCTTTTTGGAAAGCAGCTGAAACAGGGATCTGGGAATGTTCAAGGGCAGATCTTAGCCCAGAAAAGAGCAGAGGCCGAAGCTGAAGCAAGCCAAGTTTTCCCTGGCGCAGCCAGGCTGGGTTTACGTGAAGGATTAACTGACGCTCAACAGAAGCCACATTTGTTCGCCCCCAGTTTATGGTTGGGCTGTTTTGTTGGCGGTAATAAATGATGGAGTGATTGAATACAGACCTGGCGGCGCAGGGACTTTCTGGGCTTCTCAGATAGCCCTGGGGTCATCCAGAGGTGACCCAGCTTCCACTCCCTAGGACAGGCTGACATACCAAATTTTTCCTGAATACTTTCTATCCTATGGCCAGGTCTGAGGGAGTTAATCACCTGGGAATACCTGGGGACTGGGGAACCCTCTCAATTCCTTGTATTTTAACCATTAGAAAAAAGAATTGGAAAGAACCTTAGAAACATAGGATGCCAGCACTAGGAAACACCTAGGAAGATGGAATGTTAGATTTAGGAAACATGTGCAATTTATAAGTTTGGAATTGGGCAGGACCTTAGAAAGTAGAACAATAGAGCTGAGTGGAACCTTAGAACATAGAAAATCAGAGTTGGAGGGGACCTTAGAACTTAGAAGGACAGATCTGGAGGGGACCTTAGAACATACAACATCAGAGCTGGAGGGGAACTTAGAACATACTGACAGAGCTGGAGAGGCCCTTAGAACATAGAAGGTCTGATCTGGAAGGGACCTTAGGACATAGGTCAAATTTGGCGGGGACCTTAGAAAATAGAACATCAGAGCCGGAGGGGACCCTAAGAACATACTGTCAGAATTGGAGAAGATCTTAGAACATAGAACATCAGAACTGGAGGGGACCTTGGAATATAGAACATCAGAGCTGGAGGGGACCTTAAGAACATATTGTCAGAATTGGAGAAGATCGAGGGCAGCTAGGTGGTGCAGTGGATAAAGCACTGGCCCTGGAGTCAGGAGTACCTGGGTTCAATTCCAGTCTCAGACACTTAATAATTACCTAGCTGTGTGGCCTTGGGCAAGCCACTTAACCCCATTTGCCTTGCAAAAACCTAAAAAAAAAAAAGAATTGGAGAAGATCTTAGAACATAGAACATTAGATCTGGAGGGGACCTTAGAATATAGAAAGTCAGAGCTGGTGAGACATTATGATAGTAATAATGGACCAGTTTGGTAAATTACCTTTACATATATTATTTCATTTGATTATATAATGTCAAAACTGGAAGGGGTGTTTAGAGATCAATTGGTCTAACCTTCCACTTTAGAGGAAGATGGAGACTTAGAGATGGACTGAGGATTCACATGGCCAATTAGTGGCAGAACTGGGACATGACCCCATATTTACTGACTCTGCTATACTAGTCTGGCATAGGCTATCAGTTTCTCCACAACATGCAACATCTCTATGTCATGTTTTTTTTTGTAGAATCTGGAAACCAGGGATGCTGAATGAAGGACTCAAAGAATGCCGTAAAAGGACCCGTGAAAAGAAATGATAGTTTGGTTTAGACTAAATAATAGTTTGGTTTAGACAAGACTTGGGAGTGCAGAAGGATTTTCAAGTATTTAGCTTAGGGAAGAGAATCCTGGACTTAGAGCTAAAATAGAGCTTAAAAATCACCTTGAGGGGCAGCTAGGTGGCACGGGGAATAGAGCATCAGTCCTGGAGTCAGGAAGATCTGAGTTAAAATCTGATCTCAGACACTAGCTATGTGACCAAGGGCAAGTCACTTAACCTCAGCTGTCTCCAAAAAAATCATCTAGGGGCAGCTAAGTAGCACAGTGGATAGAGTACCAGCCCTGGAGTCAAGAGGACCTGAGTTCAAATCCAGCCTCAGACACTTAATAATTACCTAGCTGTGTGACATTGGGCAAGTCATTTAACTGCATTGCCTTGCCAAAAAAAAAGACAGAAAAATCATTTAGACCCACTTTTGTCATTTTTACAGATGAGGAAACTGAGACCCAGAGAAAGAATTGAAAAAATAATAGTACTAGTGTTGGAAGAGATTTTAGAGGCCAACAAGACCAAACACACTTATTTTACAGATGAGGAGACTAATCCCCATGGAAGTTGAGTGACTTGTTCAAGGTCACACAGGTAGTATGACAGACTAGGATTTGAATTCAGGTCCCCTGTAATTTAATTTGATATTCTTTATACTACACTAAATGACTTTCCAGAAAATGATCATGTAAGAAGTTAGAGGTATTGTCAGGACTCAATTCTGTGTTCTTTCCATTAAGCATTAAAGCCTTTATTAAGTGCCTATCCACAAAAATTGTTGTCCTAAGGCAGTGGAGATTCTATTTGTCTCCCTGCTAATTGAGCCCTGACTGTTTTTAATTTCTGCAGCTATTTTTATTTGTAAGTCATCATAGTTTATAACTCCACAGATTCAACCATAAAGGTGAGTCTTGCCTTGCAGATATGTAGAAAGGTATTACATTGAGACAGAATAGATGCAGTTTCAAAAATCCTGCATTGGACGTTTACCAACTGAGTCAGTCTAATCATGTCTGACTCTTCATTGATGCCATTTGGGATTTTCTTGGCAAAGATACTGGAGTGGTTTGCCATTTCCTTTTCTATTTGTCTTTATTTTACTGATGAATTGAAGCAAATAGCAAGCAGGGCTTAAATGACTTGTCCAGGGTCACATAGCTAATAAGTTTCTGAGGCTAGATTTGAACTCAGATCTTCCTGACTTAAGACTTAGTGCTCTATCCACTGTACCTCCCAGCTTTCCCTGTGTGATCATAGATGAATAGGAATTTAGTTTTCTATTCCTCAGTTTTCAATCTGTAAAATGGGATGCCAGCAGTACCTAAGTTGCTCAAAGAGTTGTGAGGCTAAAAGGCGATAGAATATATGAACTTAGATGTTGGTAAATATGATGGAGCAGTTTGATAGTTGTAGTGTGGGCTCTATCACATCTTGGACAAAAATTTCTCACTCAGGGTCTCAATTCATTCTTTAGCTGAATGAGGGGTTCACGGAAAGGCCACGGTAGGATTTCAGCTAAATGAAACTGTATAGATCATTTGGCTCCCCATTTCTATCCCCAATACCTCATTTTACAGAAGTCACATCAACAAGCATTTATTAAGAGCCTTCTATAAGTTTTGCTAAGGCCTGGAGATAAAAGAATTATTATTATTTTTTTTGCAAGGCAAATGGGGTTATAAGTGATTTGCCCAAGGCCACACAGCTAGGTCATTATTAAGTGTCTGAGGTCAGATTTGAACTCAGGTACTCTTCACTCCAGGACTGGAGATACAAAAAAAAAGACCAAAACTACCACCTTCAGGGAGTTTCCATTCTAAAGAGGAAGAAGAAGAGAGGAGACAGCTTCCAAACAATCTGGAAGATCTAGAGGGCAGCCATGGCAGGAATAGAAGCCAATCCAGGTGGAGCTATGGAGACAAGAGATGGAGAATGAGGAGCTTAAGAAGACTTGTGGTCAGACAAGACTGGAAAGAGTTTCAAAGGCACGTGGAGAATGGCCTACTTGCACCTTAAAAATCAGAAGTTTAATGAGTGGAATGAGTGACATAGGTAGATCTGTGTAGAAGGGAGTAAATGAACCAAGGTCACAAGGGTAGTATCAGAGCTTGGATTTGAACCTGTGTTCTTTTAGTTGGCCTCCTAGTCCTCTCCAAGAGCAGAAGGTGCTTCCAGGTGGTCCCAACAATCACTGTGTCTCCTTGACAGCTGTGATGGCCAGGTGTTTTTGTGTGTGTGTGTGTGTGTGTGTGTGTGTGTGTGTGTGTGTGTGTGTGTGTTGGGGGGGTTGGTGTAGTCAGGGGGAGGAAGCAAATTAAAACGGGGTAAAGTGATTAAAAAAAAATTCCTTGGCTCCTTGTCATTCCTCCCCATACTCCTTTCCCCCTACCCCTCCCAAGTCCAAGCCATTACTCTAAAGTTCAGGCCATATGACTGAATACTTGAAGGTATTTGCGGATTACCCAGAACTATTTCAATGAAAGTTGTAATTATCAAAATGACACAGCTTGGAGCCAGCATTCCCTCCACAGAATGAGGGCAGCAGACAGACCCAGGCCACAAAGAACAGAAACTTCTGAGCACTGGAGAAAAAAATTCATAATGAAGGGTTCACTTTAGAGAGCGGGCGAGAGAGTGAGTGGGAAGGAGAATAAACTCCTTATGCAAACATTGTTATTAAAAGAAAAATATCTCCCTATGACATTGGAAAACCATTCAGGACTAGCTTTCTCCCCCGGCCCCCTTCCACACTGCCCCTAGTACAGTTAATTCAAACCACGAAATGTATCCTGCTATGATTTCAGCATTCAGGGCAGGCTGTGGGCTTCTCCCCCTGGGCCTGGATTTTGTTATCCTTTTTCCTTGGGAATTCTAGCCATAGAATCGCTAAATCTCAGAGCCTGTGGAGACTTCAGAGCCATTTTTTCCAACCTGTCCATCTACTAGAATCTCCACAAATAGTAGATGTCCAACCTTCTCTTGAAGACCCTCAAGGATAGACCATTCACTCCTTCTGTAGAGGTGGGCTCTATCCTATTCTACCTTGGAAAGAATCAGAGTTGATTCTGAAGTTGGGAACCTGAGTGATCAGAAGCCTGGCCTTGACATGAATAGAGATGGGCAGGTTGCAAGGGAGACAGGGTTTGACTTGGTTAAGCACATATCAGTTTGAGTTATCCATGGAAATTCAAGAGGCAAATGGAGATGGGTCAGGGCTAGGAGGTAGATTTGAGAGTCATCTGCATGGAAGTAAAAGTTGAGCTCTCAAGAGAGAGAGAGTATTGAGAGAAGAGGGAGCAATATTGTTTTTTTATCCAGAGATAGCTTTTAGAAAGGCCTGAGTCATGTTCAGTATTTTTTTAAAACCACCAGCAGTCTTTAATTTTTACCATTACTATTATCCCCATTTTCCAGATAAGGAAACTGAGGTTCAGATTGAAGAAACAAGATGTCAGAGATTACAGAGGAGAAAGAAAACAGACAAACAAACAAATTCAGTAAATTCAAAACATGTATTGAGACATTATATTCAGCATTTTGGATACAAAGGCAAAAGTGAAACAGTTTCTGTTTTCAAGGAGCTTCCTACCCTCCTTCCTTCCTTCCTTCCTTCCTTCCTTCCTTCCTTCCTTCCTTCCTTCCTTCCTTCCTTCCTTCCTTCCTTCCTTCCTTCCTTCCTCCCTCCCTCCCTCCCTCCCTCCCTCCTTCCTTTTCCTTCTTTCCTCCTTCCTCAGACATTCCCAGGCACTAAGCTCTGTAAGGGACACAAAGACAAAAAAACAGTCTTCTCTCAAAGTGTTCATAGTCTAATAGGGGAGACAATATGAAAATAGTAGTGTACAAACAAGGATATATTGCACATAATTAACTGAAGGAAGGCACTAGAAGGAAGGAGTATTGCAGAAAGGCTTCTTGAAAATGTTTGGATTTTATTTGGGACTTGAAGAATGCCAGTCAAGGCAGGAGACAGAGATGAGGAGGGAGAGAATTCCAGGCAGAGGGGGACAGTCAATAACAATGCTAGGAGTTGTGAGACTGAGTGTTTTGGAAAAGGATCAGCAAGGAGACAGAATCAGCAAGGATTGCAGAATACTATGGGTCAGAGTGGGGGAATAAGATGTAAGTAAACCAGAAAACTACCAGAAACCAGGTTATGAATGATTTTGAATGACAAACAGAAGACTTTATTTTTGATCCTGGTGGGGACAGGGCACCACTAGAGATTATTAAATGGGGGAGGTGGTGGAGAAATGGTTTAATTGCACTTCTGGAAGATCAGCCTGACAGTTAAGTGGAGGATGGATTGATGAGGGGACAGTCTTGAAGCAGGAAGACCAACTGGCAAACTTTTAAAGTAGTCTCAGGTACAAGAGTCTACCCCAGGGTGATGGCGGTGTCAGAGGAGAGTTTTCAAGAAATGTTACATAGGCAAAGCCCACAAGTCAATCTACAAAACTCAGATAAGTTTAAGAAAAAGTAGGGAGGATAATGGGACAAAGTAGAGAGGTGCAGCAGCAAAGTCAGAAGCAGGAGAGGGAACCTTTAGCAAGGGTGGCAGGATGAATCAGGGAAGGTGAAACAGCCTTGATGGAATATAAAAACTCTGAAAAATCACAATGCAAAGGGAAGAGCATTCCAGTTATGGTGGGGTGACGTAGATAAATGCAAAGTTCAGTAGTCCTTTTTCTGCTAGAACTGAGCCTGTGTGAAGGGGAGTAATGTGAAATAAAGCTTAAAATGAGGCTGAAGGTAGATCATGGAGATACTTAAATTCCAGGCCGTGGCATATGGCCATCATTGTAGTTGCCTCTAGGATCAAATGCAAACTCCTCTGTTTGGTATTTAAAGCCTTTTACTATCTGACTCCAGGGGCAATTAGGTGGCACAGTGGATAGAGATCCAGAGTCAGGAAGACTTGTCAAACACTTACTAGCTGTGTGACCCTGGACAGGTCACTTAACCTTCCTTGCCTCAGTTTTCTCATCTGTAAAATGAGTTGGAGAAAAAAAATGGCAAACCACACTAGTATCTTTGTCGAACAAGCCCAAATGGGCTTGGAAGAATTGAGTAAGACTGAAAAATGACCAAAGTGAACAGTGTGACCCATCTTGAACCCTTCCAACATATCACTGCCCTTCATTTACTCTCTGGCCCAGCTATACTAGACTTGCACTGCCTAACACATGATCCCCGCCCAGCTCCCATGTCTGCACCTTTACAATAACTGTCCCACTCCATGCCTGCCATACACTGGCTCCTTCACTGCAAATTCAGCTCAAGAGTCACCTCCTTCAGTAAGCCCCTGGGAATTTTCCCAAACAACTAGTGTCTCCCTCTGGGTACCACCTTTTCTTTCAGATCTTTTACATTTATCTAATCCTTCCATCAGATTGAAAGTAAACCAGAAGCCCCCTGAAGGCAGGAACTATTTTATTTTTGTTTTTGAATAGATTCAGTCCCCTGAAGGTAACGGATTAGATCCAAGGCCCAAATCTCACAGATATCCTAGGGGTTAGAGTAGTAGAGGAATTTTTCCAAGCACCACCTGCACTTTGTCCTGCATGCTGTAGACATATGAATAAATGGATCATTGAATCCAAGCTTGGGAGCTGACCCCCTCATTTTACAGATGAAGATACAGAAAGAAGTAGAGGAAGGATAGATGCTTTGAGATCACACCGGATATGGGATAAACTCCCTGGTCCAGAGCTCCTTCTTGGATACTAAGATACTTCCCTTGGTTGGTTGGTGTCTTCCCCCTTAGCCTTCAAGTTCCTGAGAACAGAATCCCCTCCCATCCCTTCTTTGTAACACTCAGCTCTTAGCATAGTGCCTGCTGTGTTGTAGGAGCTTAATGAATGCTTCTGACTAGACTTAGCTTGTTGGATAATTGATTGAGCAGAGAGAGATGGAAGGCTGGAGGCTTTTGGAAGAATACAGAGTAGTTTTAGAAGTGAAGTTGTGGGTGAGTTAGGAAGCGGAGATGGTTGGAGAGGGGAAGAACAGGGTGATGTTTGGGGTCACATTGCCCTCCCTTGTGGATGGATGAGGCAGAGGAGAGATGGAGGCTGTGGCAGCTGAGGAGGTTGAGGAAATGTGTGGCACAAGAAGACTCTTATTCCACTAGGGAGCAGGACAGGGCTGAAGATGGCCTGTACCTCAAAGCTGGGGTGAGGATTTGCCCAGAGTAACCATTAGGCCCAGGACTGGCGTCGGGGGAAGTGTCAGCAACAACAAACGCTTATTAGAGGCTTCCTGTGTGCCCCGGCAGATACAAGGTGACCACAGGTAGTACCTGGCAGGGACAGTGTCTACTGGGGGGGGGGAGGGAGATGACCCCCTCCTCTCCTCCCCTACCCTGTGACACCTGCCAGATCTGGGGCTTGGGTCCAAGCTGCTGCCCTCAGGCTCTTAGCCTGTTCAATTTGGCAACTTGGCCAGCATTTATTGAGGGCTTGGATGCAATTATTCCTTAAGTATAGTCTGTCAGCCCTAGCACATTAAAGAAGCTTATTAAAGGCTTCTTTTTAATTCTGTATTTATTCATTCTAAATTGGAATGAAGAGGAAGCCTGTTTTAACATACTCACCGTGTTAGACTCAGATTAACAGAGCTGGCAAAGGGTCCTGAGTGCACAGAACATCAAGGCTGGAAGGTGGCTTAGAGATCATCTAACCCAAATCCCTCATTTTATAGAGGAGGAAACTAAGTCACAGAGAGGGAAAGGAATTTTTTCATGGTCACACAAGTATCTAATCAGAAAACTTACTTGGCCATGGAATTCAGATTTCTGGTCCAAGACTTTTACTTTGTACTACCCTCAAGGATTTCTTTTTGTTTTTGTTATTTTTTTGCCTTTGGATCCCCATCATTTAGCCCAGTGACCAGTCCATGGAAAGACTTATTAAATCTTTATTGACTGAGTGATAAATGAGATAATATGTGTAAAGTGTTTTGCAAACTTTTAAGTTTTATATCAATACATAGCCATATAAAGAGCTACAGGGCTCTTCTTGCTGCTGTCTGTTAACTTTCTATATATTTAAGTAGGGTCAAATTGTGATACGTCAGAGAAGGCAGAGAGAGAATGCTGTAGTAAAATTAAGCAGTGTCCCAAGGAAGGAAACCTGATTTCTAAACCCTGCTTTTTCTAGATCTAGACCTGGAAAGGACCTTAGAGGCCAATGAGTCTAAAACTCTTACTTTACAGATGGGGAAACTGAGGAAGAGAGATGTGGTGAAGTGATTTGCTCAGGGTCACTTAAGTATTAGAGGAAGGATTTGAACTCGTTTTCTTGACCCCCCAACCAGCCCTTTCTATCTGTTACACCAGAGGTGTCAAGCAAATGGTAGACTACAACCCTCCCAAGTACATTACAATGTAATTGAGAAATAGCAAACACAATAAATAAAATTAAAAAATAAAACATAGATAATATTACATTTAAAAACTAAGTCAATATGCTTCCTCTAGATGCTCTAAATTTTATGTTCTAAGATCCTTTAGAGCTCTGATATTATCATCTCCGCTATTGTGTGAATCCCTAAGTCTCTGCAGGTACAATAGGATATCATAGGTCATAGGTGGATATGTAGTCACTTTCATCACATCTTTGACCTGATTTTGGGGGAGTATATATGTGAGTATATATGAGAATGTGTTAGTATATGAGTGTGAATGTTCATGTGAGTATGTGTATGTAAATATGTATGTAAGAGGATGTATTCATGAATGTGTGTATGTATATATGAGATTGGAAATATGTATATGAGAGTGTGTGTAAATGTGTGGGTGTGAATGTATATGGGTATATGTGAGTGTGAGTGTGTGAGGGAATATTTGTGTATATGTGTGAATATGTGTATAAGTGATGTCTTCATGAAGTGGTGTACATGATTGTATGTGTGTGAGTGCATGGCTGTGTAAGTAGATGTGCAAATGAGTGTGTGGAGTGTGAGAAGATGTATGTGAACAAGTCAGTGTGCCATGTATGGATGTGAGTGTATTTTGTATGAGAGTGTGAATAGGTATATGAAGTATCTTCATGAATGGGTGTCTATGTATGTACGTGTGTGATGCATGAGTGCATGGAAGAGGAAGTGGATATACAAATGAATGTGAGATATGTAGGTGAACAAGTGAGAGGGGGTATATTTGTGTAGGTGTGTATGAATGTTCAGATGTGATGACTTCATGAATGTGTGTATGTGTATGTGAATGGGTATATGCATGAATGCATGACTCTAGAAGTAGAAGAACAAATGAGACTATGTGTGAGGGTGAGCGTGTGTGTGTGTGTGTGTGTGTGTGTGTGTGTGTGTGGAGTTGAAGGTGAGAGAGCATCAAGCTTCTGATTCTGTGGGGCCTGGGGAACTACAAATGAGAGTGTATGTGTGAGGGTGAGTATATGTTTGCGAATTGTGTGTGTGTGTGTGTGTGTGTGTGTGTAGTTGAAGGTGAGAGAGAAGAAAGCTTCTGATTCTGTGGGGCCTGGGCAGGGGTGGGGGCAGAGAGAGCTGGACAAGCTGCGTCCCAGCCTCTGGAGGCCCCAGAGCTCTCCAGTGGACCAGCTGTTCAATGCTTGTCCGGAAATGCCTCTTACCGCCAACACTACCCTGTCTCCTCATTAAATGTGGGAAATGATGAAGTTGAGAAACTGCAAATGATTTTCTCTGTTTATTGGCTCCATTAGCCTACAGTAAGTATCCTACAGTAAGAGTTCACATTTCTATAGGACCTTAAAGTTTACAGAGAGCTCCCCATGAAGAGACCCTCTTTGAGGTAAGGAGTTTAAGCAGTACTCTCATGTCACAGATGATGAAGCTAAGCCTCAGAAGGGGCAGAAACCTAAGTGTTAGGACCAGGATTCAGAGCCAAGTTATCTGATGTCAAGTCTAACTTTCTTTCCTCAGGTGCTCCTAAAGAATATTGAGTCCAAATCCCTTCATTTTACCAGAGATAGAAAACAAAGGTGAAAGCGAAGGTATTTACCCAAGGTCACCTAGAAAACTGAGCCTGTCCCCCTCAGATCTCTGCTCCCTAGGCCTGGTTTCCTTCTGTTGCCTTTCTGCTTGTACATTTTCAATGAGTCAGAACTTTCCAGACTGAGATTCAGATAAAGATCAATCCAACACTTGGGACAGGCAGCATTTCACCAGAAAAAAGGAGGAAAAGGAAGTTTCAAATCAGATTGATTAGAGACCAGTTAACCTGATTTCCATTTCTGACAAGATTGTAGACCATATTATTAAAGGGTAGCTTGCAAGTATTTAGAAAAGAACACAGCAATTATGAAGGATCTTATCTACTAGAATGACCTCCTTTCCTTTTTTGACCAAGTTCTTAGATGGATAGATAAAGGAAATGTTGTAGACACCATGTGCTCAGAATTTCTTCCAAGCATTTGACAATCTCTCACCCTGGTTGAGGACATGATAGTGCAATGAGGCCCATTACAAGTTGGTTGGGTAAGCTGATGGCTTTGTATCAACTTGGATGAAAGTCCAAGTATTTGTCCTTGGTCCTTGGGTATTTTGCCATTTTTGTTTTTTTTTAGTTTTTTTGCAAGGCAAATGGGGTTAAGTGGCTTGCCCAAGGCCACACAGCTAGGTAATTATTAAGTGTCTGAGACTGGATTTGAACCCAGGTACTCCTGACTCCAAGGCTGGTGCTTTATCCACTGTACCACCTAGCTGCCCCTATTTTGCCATTTTAAAAAATCAATAATTTGGATGAAGGGTCAACCTATGAAAAGATGGGTGCTCGAGTCCCAGTTCTCTATATTTTTGCTCTTTTTTCAGAGTGTAATGGGAAGATCCCTGAACTTAAGAGTCAGGAAGTTCTAAGTTCTAAGTTCTACTGTTGACTTGTGTTAATTCTCTTTCCTCAACAACAATTCAGCAAACATTTATTAAGAGTTTACTTTGATGCATACATGAAAAGGAGAAAGCTTTTTCAACCTCAATTTTCTCGTCTGTCAAATGGGAATAAGAATGATTGATTGATTCCCTTCTGAGATGGACCTAAAGATCCAACACCATCATGATACAAAAGGACTCCTGAAACCCTGAAGGCTTGGGGAAGACACCTAATTTTGATAGATTGTTTCTGATGTTATTTCAACTGACCTTGACTATCCCATTCATTGCCCAGCTGCCTTGGGGTCCTGGCTTGAATACCTCTGTTCATGTACTCCTGCCAGGCTGGAATGGAAAACCCTGTTTCAGCCTGCTCTCCTTGTCTGCCAGTCTCGGCCTTTATCCTGCGGCTGGATCCTGGGCCTGTTTTCTCATCCTTGACCCAGAGTTCATGGGGAGACTTGCACAAGGTTCCTGCCTTGACTCCTCCCAATGCAGGGCCAAGGAGGGAGGCAAAAGGAGTTCAACATCCCTTAGGCAAAGGAATCATCCGAGGCCTCCACTTGTTCATCCTCAGAACAAGGCCCCAGTATGGAGGTGATTCCATCTGGATGCCAGAGAACTCTCATGCCCAGCTTCATGCCAACTGCCCTCCCCAGAGGAAGCACCTGGGCTGCCACTGATGCAAGTGGAAAGAACCTAAGGCTGGCAATCAGGATACCTGGGCTCTAGTCCAGGCCATGCCCCTGACTTGCTGTGTGACGGAGGAAAGAGGGTCTTCTCTCCTCACTCCTTCCCCTTCTCTCCTCCTCCCCTCCCCTCCTCTCCCTTCCCCTCCCCTCCCCTCTTCTGTCTTCTCTTCCCCTCCCTTCTCTTCTCTTTCCCTCACCTCCAGTCCTGTCCTTTGCAGCAAGTCAAGGGCAGGACCCCTCCTCTTTCCTCCCTTCTCCTCAGGCCTCCTGATTCCCAGTGCAGTTCTCTGTCCATTCTACTCCGGGCCACACTGCCACATTCTGTCTCTCTTGTCTCAGTGACCCACTTCTTGCCATTCCCTGCCTCCTTCCTAATCCAGGTTACTCTCTGGTCCAGGCCTTTTGTTACTTCTAATTTGGATTTTAAACTACACAAAATGCTCTATTAACAGAGCAATTAGTGGTGGGGAATTAAACACAACTTAGAATTCCTATTTTACAAGAAGCTGAAATGAAGCTCAGAAAAAAGTGAATTGCTTGAAATCATTTAGCTAATAAGTGTGCTCCCTGTGACTTGAACCCAAGACCCCTGACTCTGGGTCCCTCCAGTGTTGGCATCCCAGCAGACTTTCCCTGGGTGCTTTGCAGGCCAGAATAGATGGGCACTTTGATGAGCCAAGCTTCTTGGACTGGTGGACGCCCTGATCACCCAGGATTGACACCGGATAGAGTTTCCCCTCACCAACCTGGAGCTTATGTTTGTGTCCTCTGGTTCATGGCAGTTCCTAAATCTGATACATTTTAAGAGAAATGCTGATGGCTGGGGTTCATGTTTCCTAATTTAAAACACACACACACACACACACACACACACACACACAAAACCTTTCAACAAAGAGCATAGAATTTATAACTAGATGAGACCTGAGAGATCCATCTCCAAATGGAAAAGAGGAGGAAGAAGAGGCTAAAGAGATGTTGAACCCTTGTTTGAGGTTACTCAATTTAGAAGCACTGAACCTAGGATCAGAATTCTTTGACCCTAAGACCCCTTCTAACTTGTATAGAGGAAAGAGCATTGTACTTGAGGCAATGCGACATGGCAGTTGGACCTGGATTCAGGTCCAGACTCAAACACGTATTAGTAATGTGACCTGATTTTTTTTTTTTTGATTATGTAGAAGAGGTTCCTTGCTTCTTTTCTTTCTCATTTCTCTTAATCCTTGACATATCCTGAGGGTCTTACTCTCCCAACAGTATTTTCTTCTTCTTTTTAGAAATAGTCATTCTTGGTTTCTCTCTCTTGCTTAACCTTAATGATTGAATAGGCTTTGTCTCAATCAAAGTGTGACCCAGGAAAGACCTAGCTTTCAAAACCCACTGCATCCAGGTCCATCTCCGTCATCCTGATTCATATCTGTCCACTGGGCCTAGATGACTTTGGAAGAGAAAATGAGGCTGGTGACCTAGCACAGGATCCCCTTGCTTATCCAACTCACTTGCATGTCATGGCATCACCTCATTGATGTCATGGTCTTCTTTGAGAATGAAGGACAAACAACAAATAGCTCTGTGACCATGGGCGAGTCATTTAATATTTCAAGATTCTATTCAATTCTCTAAAACTAAGTAAACTAAATAACAAATTAAATAATAGGTTAGGTTAAAAAAAGAATTTAGTACCTGGACAATGTGTGAAACCATCCACTACCAAAATAATCATAAAATCAGAATCTTGGAGTTTAGGCACATCAACAGCATCTGAAAATGAATACTGATTAGCCTGATTGTTGACTGGATGTTATCTACTGTTCTCAAAATATGCTATTTATTTATATAATCAAAGGTTATTGGGAGCATAGTCTGAGATGAAAGTCTGTTTGGAGTTTAGAACACGGGCTCTTTGGATTTATTTTCAAGTTCATGTAATATAAATTATGTTTACATGTAAAATTATATGCATATATATGTATTATAAATAATCCCTTCGAGCTTTTCTTTATGAAGGTAAGTGGGTAAGTAGAAAAATACTGGATTTGGAATCTCAAGACTTGGATTTGTGGTTCCTAGCTGTGGGACTTTGAGGAAACTACTTCTTATCTCTGGCATATGAACCTCTTCATCTATAAAATGGGAACAATAATGTAATATTCCCCTCCTTGAAAGAAGTTTACATTATTATAGTTAACATTGTTATACATTAATTACATACATTGTTTAAGATACACAGAAAGAACTAATACAAAGTATGGTGTGATAGAAATGGGGAGGGGGGAAGATGGAGAGGGAGAGAAAGGTCTGAAGAGTTCTGAGAAGACAGACATCACTTCTCACTTTGGGGTGGAGACACCAAGGAAGTCTTCTTAGAGGAGGAGGTGGCATTGAGCTGGGTCCACACCAAAGAATTCTGACTTCATTCAGAGGGGCCTCTCTTCTCCTCCTCTCTCTCTTTTCCTTCCCCAGGTTCCTAGAGTCTGAGGTACATAGATTCAGAGCTGCAAGGACCTTTGAGACTGTCTAGCTCAACCATTTCTTCTTTCACAGATCAAAGAGATGAAATGATCAGACAGATAGTAACCTGTAAAGGTAGAATTTGAATCTGGGGCATTCTGAGCTCACATCAGAACTTTTTCCATGATCCAGACTGCTAAGTTCTCTAGGGCAGGGCACAGATGGGGACAATTTATACTCATTCTAATCTCTTTTTCCTTCTCCATGCCTACTTGCTGTTTCAGTTCCTAAAGGATTGAATCTCTTCCTTACTGACTGTTTGACCTTCAACAAGTCTCTTCCATACACACAAGAAAATCCCACAAGACCTTCTTTCAGCAGGATGGGTTCCATTACATTCAATAACAGAAAGACTTGGTCTTTCCCAATCAAAATTCCTTGTGGGGTGCTGTGATTGGGGAACTTTTTTTTAATGGGTTTTTTGGTTGTTGGTGGTTGAGTTCAGTCATTTCTCAATAGTGTCTGACTCTTCTTGATCCCATTTTGAGTTTTCTTGGAAAGATTCTGGAGTGGTTTGTCATTTCCTTTTCCAGGAAACTGAGGTAAACAGGGTTAAGTGACTTGGCAAGGGTCACTCAGCTAGTATTATCTGAGGACAGATTTGAACTCAGATCTTCCCGACTCCAGTTTCAGGGCCTTAGGCACTGTGCCACCTAAGAAATAGTTATCTTGAAGTACTAGACTATTTAAACCATTTTAGGACATTTAAAGGCAGATCTCCTCCAAAAAGTCTTCCCAGACTTGCACTATAAGAGTATTTTGATATTGTCAGAGTTTTCCTGCTTCTCTCTCACTCAGATAATAGGTGATACAGTATAGAATGGCAGACCTGGAAGTCAGAAGGAACCGAGTTCAAAGGTAGCCTCAGATATTTGCTAGTTGGGTAACCTTATTTGAGTCACTTAATGTCTGTCTGCCTCAGTTTCTTCATCTGTAAAACTCCCTCTATTATAGTGAGGTTTTAGTGAGGATCAACTGAAATAAAGTGCTTAACAAACAAAACCACTAACTAGATGATATTATTATTATTATCTCCATGTTGAAGATGAGAGGACTGAGATGAACTGACTTGTCCAGGATCACAGTCCATAATAATGCTATGTCCTAATAAGCTCCTATGACCCTCCTCTTGACCCTACAGTGAAACGTAAGAGATCCAGGGGGCCCTGTGTCCTTAGATAAGCTGGGAAGCATCAAGGTTTTCTCTGACCAGAGCATGCTAGTCAGTAGTGGGAGTTCAACCCCAGACACAGCAGGGCCCAAGAAACTAGGGAAACATCTCTTAAAAGTTACCTGGTCCCATTCCATTATATTCTGGGGTGAGGAGGGGGTGCATGAGGGGAAGGGAATGGAGAAAATAAATGCTTGTTAACTGAAAAAAGTTAAATAGGGGCAAGTAAATGGCACAATGGATAGAGCACCAGTCCTAGAGTCAGGATTACCCAAGTCCAAATCCAGACTCAAGCACTTGACATTTACTAGTTGTATGACCCTAGACAAATCACTTAACCCTGATTGCCTTGCCCCTCCCTGCCAAGTTAATTGAAAAAAAAAAGAAACTGGGATCCAGAGCAAAGGTTCTTAATTTGGGGGTCTATGGATTCCCAAAGAATCATAGATTTTTCAGGATAAACTTGGAGGGGAGAAATAGTCCATCTTATTTTCACTAACTTTCGATTGAAATTTAGCATTTCCTTCAATTATGAATGGACCACAGAAATATTAGCTTCAACCAGTGTGGCAAAGGGGTTCATTAACATCAAAAGAGTTAAGAGTCCCCGGTCTAGACCCAGAAAGTATCCTCTTAAAGGGCACCTAGTCCAAACTCATCATATTCTGGAATGAGGAGGGGGTGCAGGAGGGGAAGCGAGTTGAAATCCAGAAAATGGAAGAGACTTGTTGAAGGTCAAATAGTCAGTGAGGAGGAAAGCCAAGATTAGAAGCCAGACCCTTAGACTTCCAAGCTGGCAGAATGGATAATCTAGGGTGAAGCTGGCACTAACTTAGTGATAAAGGGTCATCTAGTTTTAGGGTTCTCACAGGATAGCTCCAAAGCCCAAGGCTTCTCCAGGGTCTCATACATTGTCTAAGAGGACACAGGCAGATGCCCAGGCAAAGCCTCCCAGGAGACCCTGTTCCTCAGGGCAGCAGGACACTTTTTAAAAAATAAATATATTATTTGTTTTCCAATTATATACAATAGTAGCTTCTACCTATCATTTTTGGGTAAGGATTTGAATTTTATAATTTTCTCCCCTACCTTCCCTTCCCTTCCCTCTCCCCCTTCCCACAGAAGACAGTCTGATAATCTTTACATTGTTTCATGCAATACATTGATCAAAATTGAATGTGTTGAGAGAAAAACCATATCCTTGAGGAAAAAATAAAAATTAGAGAGAGAAAAATTATGTAGTACAGAAGACAACTTTTTTTTTTAAATTGAAGGTAGTAGTTTTTGGTCTTTGTTTGAACCCCACAGTTCTTTCTCTGGATACAGATGGTATTCTCCATCGCAGATACCCTAAAATTGTCCGCAGCAGGACTCTTTTAGGTCTTGTCCACCTCCTGCTCTGCCCCTGTCAACACACTCAGTTTTATGTAACTCCCTTCCACCCTCACCCCTGGCCCATCACCCACCCAAGTGTTGACCTAGAGTATTAATCCCAAGGCTCTAGGGTTTCCCTGATCTTGTCCACTTCCTATAGCTATAGGCCATTGATGCCATCCTCAGCTGTGTCTGCCTTCCTGCTTCCATGATATATGTATTCTATATTATATGCATTTCATCAAGTCCCAAAATGGCACCCTCCAAACTCTGGTTGTGCCCCAGGACCTCGGGATCGATTTCTCTTCTCTCTAGTTTAAAGGGAACACCTCCTCCTCTCTTTGATCAGGGCCTCCTAGTGAAAGGACCATGTCAGAGATCAAGATGCAAGTCCCAAAATGGGAGTCTATAAAACTATCTGAGGAAGCTGAAGGATTTATTGTTCACTGGGAAAATTGTTTCCATAGAATGGGGCCAGGGGAGGTCAACAGTCACATTCCAAATGTTAGTGCTTTGATTAATAACTAGAAATATAAGCTCATAAAAGAGGCCTACAGCCTTCCCTGCTTGGGCAGGGGGACCACTTTGCTACAAGCCATTGTCTTCCTTTAAGACTCTGAGGAAGGCTTTTATTCTGCAACTTCAAGTTTATGGTGGCTGGGTCTCTTTTGGACTTCTGAGGGAGGCTGGGCAGGGATGAGCCTCCCTATTTTGCGATTGAGGAAACTGAGATACAGAGGGGATGAGGGACAGATCCCAAAGTCAAGATCCAGTTGCCAGTAGAGTCAGGCCAAGAACTCAGGTCTTTTGACTCTGAGGTCAGAACTTTTTCTACCAGGATTATGATAGGATGAGGAGGTCTGGCGTAATTGATAGAAAATTGAGCTTAGAATTACCTCCAATGCATTCTGGATAACTGGACTCAGACATTCACTTGCTGAGTGACTCTGGACAAGTCACCTAACCTGTTAGCTTCAGTTTCCCCAACTGTAAAATTGGGGTAATAATAGTAACTATCTCACAGGGTGGTTATGAGGATCAAATTAGATAATATTTGTAATGCCTGGTATGCTTCCTCCTTTCTTCCTTTAGCACCTAACCTACCTATGTCATAGTTAAGGTGGTAGAATGGGAAAAAACACTGTCTTTGGAATCAGAGGAATTGGATTCAAATCTACCTCTGAGGCAAGCCACTTAAACTTCCTGGCCTCAATTTCCTCTTCTGTAAAATAAGGGGTTGAACCAGGTCCTTTCTAACTTCTAGATCTATTATGAGATAAATCGTGATTTTGTATTGCTGGAGGGAAGGGAGATAGACCACCACTGTGAAATCACAGGTCTGTATATATATATATATATATATATATATATATATATATATATGTATACGTATGTAAATATATATGTATATATGTATATATTGTTGTCCATTTGGTAAGTCATATCTGACTCTATGTGATCCCATGGACTTCTGCACATGGGTTTTCTTGGCAAAGATACTGAAGTGGTTTGCAAATTCCTTCTCCAGTGTGTTCCCAATTTATAAATGAGGAACTGAGGCGAAAAAGGGGTTACATTACCGGTCTAGGTTCGCACAACTGGTAAGTGTCTGAGGCTAGATTTGACCTCAGAGTTTTCAGTCTCCATGTCTGGTGCTCTAGTCCTAATCTTAGGACCGGAGATCTAGAACTGGAGGAAATTTAGAGGCATCTGGTCCATTGCCTTTAATTTACAGATGAGGAAACTGAGGTCTAGGGAAGTTGAATGACTTGTCCAAAGTCACACTGTGAGTAGGTGTCAGAGGTGAGATTCAAACTCAGATCCTTTTTCTCTAAAACCCCCACTTTTCTTACTGAATTTTCCATTTTTTCCTATATCTGGCTTTTTTTTTTTTCACTTTCCCCCCAATGAACTGGTTGAAACCAGACCTAGGTTATTTAGGTATGTTTTAGTACTGAGTATCAGCAGGTCTGAGTTCTGGTTCTGACTTCATACAGTAGCTCTGCAAGGTTGAACAAATTCCCTAATCTCTCTGTGCCTCAGTTTCTTCATCTGTAAAATAGGGGTTATAATACATGTATAAATTCTTCCTTTTCTCTGGGCCTCCATTTCTGTCTCTGGAACATGGAACTGGATTCTGTGGATCTAAGGACCCATCCAAGATCTAAAATGCTACTATTAATTTCTTCTGAAGATGGAGAATCAGGCCTCCTTTCTCCTCTGTCTCTTGGGTCAGTTGCCTTTGCAGAAGCTGTCTTACTCTCTGGTTTGGAGTGCTTAATTAATCCATATGAATTGATCTGGATTGAGGGCAGGATGCTGATCTGTTGAGACTCATCAGCAACTCTTCACTTTATATAGGAAAAAACTGAGTCCCGGAGAGAGTAAGGGACATGTTCTAAGTCATGAAGCAGTTTGGTAGGCTGCAAGGGTCTGCCCTCCTCTCTCCACAAGTCTTGTCTATGAAATCCGAGTATCTTGCTGTGAATCTGGTAATAGGGACTCTGGGCCTCAGGTTCCTAATCTATAAAATAAAGGGGGTTGGATGAGATGCCCTCTGAGGTCTCTTCCAAGCTGTCTCTATGATCTTCGTCCCCCATAATACCACATTCTCTCCTATTTGGTTTATAAAAATTGAATGAGGCTAAGCTCCATGAGAACAGGACCTAGAAAACTGAGACCAAACCAGGGGAATAATTTCCTTAAGATTCTCCTTTAATCTAAGCTTCCTTGGGCACCTGAAGCATACCTGGACTTTAGAAAGTAGGGAGGACTGAGAGGAAAGGAGGAGAGCCCTGAAGGGTGCCTCAAGGTCACTGGAACCAGATCTACCCTGAGGCTGTCCATAAGATTTCTGGCCTGAATAAAAAATTCAGAAATAAGGATAAACTTGCCTTGATTTGTGCATTTCCACTAACTTTCCAAGTATCTTGGAGAATTTCTGGTTCTTCCCTAAAATAATAATTAAGAAAAATAAATCAAATGACTGCGAAATGAAAAGATAAACAGGATATGGTTGGGAAATATAATTGGATTGTCTCTGGCCTCCTTTTAGAGTGTGTGTGTGTGTGTGTGTGTGTGTGTGTGTGTGTGTGTCTTTTATCAAACACTGGTGCATACAGTACAGTATAGGAGATTGTCCTGGCAGTCAGAAAATTTGGTATGAATTCCAGTAATGTCATATGCTAACCAGGTGACCTTAGGTAAATCGTTTCCCATATTAGGTCTTATCTGTAAAAATGACAGGATTGGATTTGATGACCTCCAAGGTTCCTTTGGATCCTGATATTCTGAGTCAAGTTTTATAGTGAGAATAATCCTAACACTGTGGACTTTGACTTTTAACAAGCTCTTATTGGTTGCCTACTGTAGGCAAGTTTGTTAGATACTGAGGGAAATGCAAGGTTGGATATAAATTCTAAGAAGAATTCATAAGATTTTAAAATCTTGGAATCATCAGAAAAAGTGGAAGGTATCTTAGTCTAGCCCCCTCATTTTACAAGTGGCAACTGAGGACTGAAGAGGAAGAAATTATAGTTTTCAAGGAAGTTAATGACAGAGTAGACTTCCCTACTTGAGGGAGATGGTGCACATATGCCTATGAAAGTGTGTTCATTTGTGTGTGTGTGTGTGTGTGTGTGTGTGTGTGTGTGTATACAGAAAACAAATTGCTTACTTTGGTAAATGTTTGAATTAATTATCCTACCTTCCCATTATTATTTCTCCCTATCCATCTGCTTCTCATAAAGGTATTGGGCTGTTCTGCCAGTCTTGGATAGGAACATTCACTTTGGAAAATAAGGGCAGGCTTCATTCTAGTAAAATGAATACTGACAGTCAGCACCTCCAAGACAAACAGAGTAATTCAAGGAAATGCTCTGAAGGGTTCATCCTCTTAACCAATAAGTCTTAAGAAGGCTGAAGTCTGGCAGACCCCTGAGGTCTGGTGGAACGCTGAGTTCTGGCAGGCCCCAAATCTCCAAGAAATATTGTTCCTGTAAAGTCTGGCTTTGTGGCACAGAGGAGGCTTTGAAGAAGTCTCCTTTTCTTGTAGAGTTCCAGGAGAATCTGCCTTGCCTGCATCCACCTGAATTGATTTCAGGACTTTTCTGCTCTGCAGCAGGGGATGGGTATGAGTATCTAAGGGGGTCTGAGAAGGACTCAGATTCTAATTGATGACCATTCCTGTGGATCTCTGAAGAAGATATATATATATATATACATATATATATATGTATATATATATACATATATATATGTATATGTATATGTATATATATACAAGAAAACCATCAGAGTACCGTTAAAATTTTTTTGTATGCAGTTTTCCCAGACAAAATGAATAATAAAAAAAGTCAAATTTGACTTATAATGTTGAAATGTGTAGAAATTCAATCTCTTTGCATTCTGCAAAGTCACACCCACTGATATATGTATGTATATATCTGAGGTTGGATCTGAACTCAAGTCCTCCTGACTCCAGGGCTAATGCTCTATCCACTGTGCCACCTAGCCACCCCACACCCACTGATATTAATAGAAGCTTAAATATATAGTTTCATGGAGCTGAAAGGGTGAGAAGGTCAGATCTGAAGACACTGGCCAACACCACCAAGTAAGTCAGTGTTAGATACAGGTCTTGATCCTGGATTTTAGGGGAAGGAAAGCATTTATTTACCATGTGCTCTTTTTTTGTTTTGTTTTTGTCTTTTGTTTTACAAGGCAGTGGGGTGCCTAAGGTAACTGGGTAATCCACAGCTAGGTAATTATTAAGCGTCTGAGGTCAAACTTGAACTCAGGTCCTCCTGACTCCAGAATCGATGCTCTGTCCAATGTGCCACCTAACTGTCCCATTACCATGTGCTCTTATAACAACTCTGTGGAGTAGGTATTATTATTATGTCCATTTTACAATTGAGGAAATTGAGCCCCCCAAAGGTTAAATGACTCATGCAGCTAGTTAAGTGTCTGAGGCCAGATTTGAACTAAGATCTTCTTGATTCTACAGTGGCACTCCATTGTGCCAACTAGCTACCCCAGGAGTCAATAGGAAGGATAGCAGACATCATGCTATACAAAGACAATTTAAAGGGATTCTGGATTGTTTAGCTTGGAAAAAAAGTTTTAGAGGAAGTGACATTTGCCTTCAAGAATTTGAAAAAAATTTGAGGGATTAAATTTATTCAACTTGACCCTAGGGACAGAACTAGGAACAAACAAATTTTACTTCAACATAAGGACCTTCTTTGCAATGATGTATCTCTTACAATGGGATGGATTTCTTTGAGTGATAGTGAGTTGCCTGTCCCTGCAGGTGGTAACTGCCTTCAGTTTTTTCCACTTTGAATCCATCCTTATCAAGGCTACCAAAATGATCCTGTGAATAGATGGTTCTGACCATGATTCTCTCTAGTTCAAAACCATTCATTATCTCCCTATGACTTCTAGGACAAAATGAAAGCTTTAGAGCATGGATATCTAACCTTTTAGCTTTTGTGGGGCTCATTGCCCAAAACAATTTGTCAAGAGCCACATATAGAATTTAGTATTTATTTATGACTACAGTGGAGTCCATATTACCAATAGGTATAATAATAAAATGCAATTACATAATAAAGTATAATGAAATATAATAAAGTATAATAATAAAAATAATGAGTATAATAATAAACATTTACTTTTCAAACAAAAATAAGAACATGTCATTTTGTTGTTTCTATGGTGTACATTGATCCAAATTGAGTGTGATGAGAGAGAAATCACATGAACATGTCATTTTTAATGTGAACATTGAGTCTGCTTTTTGATACCAGTATAACTGTATCTGCTTTGATAGAAGTTGTAGTGATCAAAGAATATTTTCAAGATATTAGTCTGAAATTTTTGTTCTATTTTTACATTTTGTATGCTTCATAATGGAAAAAAGTTGCTTGCAAATATATGTATTCTCCAAAAGACATGTCACGATCAGAGTAGGTTCTTGAAATAGGATATTTTCTTTAAGCAGGTATAATTTATAAAACCCCATAAAGATTCTTGAATAATTTTTTCTTTAAGTTGCATATCTAATTGCAACTCTATACATTCCATTTGCAAGTTTGCAGGCATCAAATTGATGTCAACTGAGAATGGAACAGCAAATATATTGAAATGCAGGTGGTGTTTTCTAAAATCTTGAAATATTCTCAAAGATCTGTGACAAAATAGCAATTAATGCTGCATACAATAAAGTTGTTTGTTGCAATTATAATGAGTCATGTAATGTCCTAAAATAAAAATCCTACTTCTTAAATGCATAGTGTTTATAAAAAAGAAAAGAAAACCCTCTGGCAGTCTGTGAGATCACACAATGTTAGTTCCATGAAAAAGTTGAACTATGTTAGTTAAGGGTGAAACTGGTCTGTGATGCTGCAATGTTGGCACATATACTTACCCATTCCTTCATTTTTCTGTTTCGCCACATAGGCTGTAAGAATGAGCTTGGCTGGCCACACCAACTTTAGAAGCTCTGAAGCCCTCCAAAAGATGGCTTCTACCTCTACTTCTAGTGTTAATTTACATGACTCCCCTTCATACAGTCTATATTTTATCTAATTTGAACTCCAGTTGTTTCTCCCATGCCCCAAATCCTTCTTTTCTCCATTGGCCCAAATCCACTTGGTTCAGATCCTATCTCCTCTCTGAAGCCCACCTTGATCACTCTATGATATCTATATATCAGCCTCTATGATAGGTTTATCCAATCAAAACATCAAGGGGCAGCTAAGGTGGTGCAGTGGATAGAGCACTGACCCTGGAGTCAAGAGGATGTGAGTTCAAATGTAACCTCAGACACATAATAATTACCTAGCCTTGGGCAAGTCACTTAACCCCATTGCCTTAAATAAATTTAAAAAATTTTTAAAAACCCCAAAAAATCAGCTGGCTTCCCATTCCTCCCCCAGTATTTCACCCAAACTTATCTTTCTTTAGAAAGATTTTATTGATTTTGAGTTTTACAATTTTCCTACTATTCTTACTTCCCTTCCCTCACCCCCACAGA
This sequence comes from Macrotis lagotis, assembly GCF_037893015.1. Taxonomy (NCBI): domain Eukaryota; kingdom Metazoa; phylum Chordata; class Mammalia; order Peramelemorphia; family Peramelidae; genus Macrotis; species Macrotis lagotis. Next base: position 223,810,472 of record NC_133660.1, on the reverse strand, counting down.
AGGCAGTCTGTAAGTCTTTATATTGTTTCCATGGTATACAATGATCTAAGTTGATTGTGATGAGAGAGAAATCATATCCTTATGGAAGAAAAATAAAGTATAAGAGATAGCAAAATTATATAATAAGATAATTTTTTTCCCTCAAATTTGAAGATAATGGTCTTTGGTCTTTGTTCAAACTCCATAGTTCTTTCTCAGGATATAGATGATATTTTCTATTGCAGAGAGCCCCAAATTGTCCCTGATTGTTGCAGTGATGGAATGAGTGAGTCCATCAAGGTTGATCATTGCCCCCATGTTGCTTTTAGGGTGTACAAGATTTTTCAGGTTCTGTTCATCTCACTCAGCATCAGTTCATGCAAATCCCTTCAGGCTTCCCTGTATTCCCATCCCTCATGGTTTCTAATAGAACAATAGTGTTCCATGACATACATATACCACAGTTTGTTAAGCCATTCTCCAATTGAAGGACATTCACTTAATTTCCAATTCTTTACCACCACAACTAAGGCTGCTATGAATATTTTTGTACAAGTGATGCCAAAATTATCTTTGTAAAAATGAAAATACATATTGATATATTTTGATATCACACACACACACACACACACACACACACACACACACACACACACACACATATATATATTTCCCTATGTACTTCTTCCCTTCCCTGTTTCCAGAGAGCCATCTCTTATATTATTTATAAGAATAAAAAATATGGAAAACAAATTGACCTCAGACACTTGATATTTACTGTGTGACTGTGCGCAAGTCACTTAACCCTATTGCCTTGCCAAAAGCCAAAACAAAACCCAAAAAACAATCATATTCATAGACTCACCTCTGCAAAGAAATGGGGATACTCTCCATGCTTTTGATGGACTAATTTAAATATAATTAGGTCTCTCTTAGAATAGAGATTTAGGATGGACAGGGGGATAAATGTACAGACATTAACCACATACTAAAACAAAATAACATAGAGACATTGCATTAGGAACTGGAAAAGAACTAAGCTACTGATCTTAGTGGAGAGAGATGAATACAGAAAAAGGAATCCATGGGTAGGAATTCCATGATGGAATAAGGTATTGCAGAGGGAGAAGGTAGATAGGGTGGAGGAACAGAAACAATCTTTTACCTTCCACCAAACTCTTCTGATGTTCTGCCTCCATATGGCAAGGAGATGACTCCCAGAGTATAAGTAGAGGCAGGTTTTGCTAGACTGGAAAGCTCCAGAGACAACCCATATGTTTTTTGCTGAAGAAATAGCCCAGGAAAATCCAGAGAAACTCACCATCTGAGGGATGACTGATCACTACCATTCTTTTGATCATAGTAGCTGATGAAGACAATTGACTAAAATAAGGATAATTTGCCATCTATTCTAGTGGAGTATAAAGCTCCACTGATAAAAATGGAGCCCCGAATACATAAAAAGTATTAAAGAAGATAATAATAATGAACTGTCATTTTCATAACACCTTATAACAGTCCCTTTGCAGGCATCTCATATATTTTTATATTTGGTCCTGAAAAGTCTCATGGAGATGGGGAATTTCAGAACTTAATATATCTTTCCAGGAACTAAAGACATCTTTCTGTTTGGATTAAGCTCAGAATTAATTTGGAAAAAAAAGTGAACCAAAAAAATCCCCAAATACTTAGAATAATAAAAATACCAGTCCTTGGATGTGTTGAGGAAAGATGTTTTGAAGAGAATTTCATGGCTAAGCTCCCATTTTCTAGACAGGCATTACTTCAGTGGAGAAATATATTTAATGAATGGCACCATGTTTATTTTATTTTATTTTATTTTCTGAGTATCTTGAATGCTGAACCTAGGACCACAGTATCTTATTGGTAAATGAACAAACACAAATTCACACAGCCTGTCTTATGTAGCCATCCTCAGATACCAGACTATTTAATAGTTCAGACCTTCCCACTTCACTCCCACCAACATACACCTTGCCATCTGCCCTGCTTCTGTAAATGTTACCTCCCTACCTTTTTTTCCTGACCCCCCCTGCAAACAAATTGACTCTACAATTCCCTCTCAACTCCTCTTTGACAGTACTCAACATCTCTAATTTTCTAGACCCCCAAAAGCCCTCCTTGGATACTATTCTCTCATTAAATGTTGTTCCACTGATTATATTGTAACTTCCTTGAAGATAGAAACTACCTCAGTTTTGAATTACTATGCCCAGAATTTAGGGTGATGCTTAACACAAAATTATTTTTTTTTAAATAAAGTTATTTATTTATTTTTCAAATATATGCAAATATAGTTTCAACAATAATTTTTTTTTTTAGTTTTTGTAAGACAATGGATTTAAGTGATTTGCCCAAAGCCACACAGCTAGGCAATTTTTAAGTGTTTGAGGTTGGATTTGAACTCAGGTCCTTCTGACTCCAGGACCAGTGCTGTATCCACTGTGCCACCTAGCCACCCCTTAATAATCATTTTTGGCTAAGATTTTCACTTCCACATTTTTCTCTCCTCCTTTCCTTTCCCCTCCTTTGACAGTAAGTAATCTGATATAGGTTATATATGTACAACTATGTTAAATATATTTCCATATTTATCACATTGTGAAAGAAGAATCAGAACAAAAAGGAAAAACCACAAGAGAAAAAAGCATAAAATATAAAACAAAATTTAAAAATTAGAAATTGTAAGCTTTGGTATTCAGACACCATAGTTCCTTTGCTGGATGTGGATGACATTTCGCATAAGTACTTTAGAAATGTCTTTGATCATTGTACTGCTGAAAAGAGCAAGCCAATCATCATTGATCATTTCACAATGTTGCTGTTAATCCACCACATAATTCTTTTTAAAAATTAAAATTAAAACTTTAAATTCCCCCCCCCAACTACATGCAAAACCAAGTTTCAACATTCACTTTCAAAACCTTGAGTTACAAATTCTCTCCCTTCCTCCCACCTTACTCCACTCATTGAGAAAGCAAGTTACTTGGTGTAGGTTAAAAATGTAACACATAATTCTTAATAAATTTTTTCCTTTATTCATTTCATTCATTCCATATTTAACTTTTGAGAATTAGTAATGGCTATCCAGTCATCCATCCATCCATCCATCCATCCATCCATCCATCCATCTTTAGCTATTCATCATTTACTGTGCCCCTTCTGTATACTGAGCTCTTTGAAATATTTAGAAGTGAATGAGATGCAAAATATTTGTCCAAACAGCTCACAGTCTCTAGATAGGGGTAGTGAAACTATGGACAAAAAACCTGAATGCAGTTGGTTTACCATAAGAGAAGGAGTGAACTAGATCATTGCCTACTGGGCAATCATAGGATTCAGAGCTAGAAGATCCTCTTTAAGCCAAACTTTGGAATTCATCTAATCCAATCCCCTGTCTTCATTGTGAGACAGAAAAGCCTTCCAGAAGGTGGGGGGGGCAGCATTTGAAGTGAGCCCGGAAGAGTGAATAGGACCTGAATGAGTGGAGATCCTGGAAGGACTTCCACACTCAGAGTGATGGATAAAAAAAGGTTCAGAGGGCGAAATTGTAGAGACACGAATAGAATATCATAACATGGAAGGATCTTAAAATATAGTACATAGAAAGTCAGAACTGAAAGGAACCCTTAGAACATATAATATTCATACACTTTTAATTTAAAATTTTTTTATTTATTTAAGGCAATGGAGTTAAGTGACTCGGCCAAGGTCACACAGCTAGGCAATTATTAGGTGTCTGAGGCTGGATTTGAACTCAGGTACTCCTGACTCCAGGGCCAGTGCTCTATCCACTGTGCCACCTAGCTGTGTGGAAAAAATATTCAGGCTTTAAACAATAAAACAGAAAAATCTGGGAGGGTCCTTAAAATACAGAGAGTCATAGTGGAAGGAGCCTTAGAGAATAGAATGTTAGAGCTGAAAAGGATGCTAGAGCATAAAATATCCAGTGCTATGACCAACCTTGAGTCCAGAGGACTGATGATGAATCATACTACCCTGACAGAGGGGTGATGAATTCTGGGGTTAGAATGAAACATGCATTTTTGTACACAGTTGATGTAGAAATTTGTTTTGCTTAACTATGCATATTTGTTACCGGGGTTTTGTCCTTTTATTTTTAATTTCTTCTCCCCCCCCCAAAAGGGAAAGGAGGTAAAAGGAAGAGAAAAATGTTTATTAATTTTTTAAAAATGAAAGAATGTAGGGTTTCAGGGAAGTCAGGAACCTTAAAACATAGAAAATCAGAGATGGATGGGCTTAAACCTAATGTCAGAATTTTAATCTAACCTAATCTAACCTAAGAACCCAATTAAAGCAATTCAAGATACTCAGAAGACGAGATACAAGAAGATAAACACAATGCCTGGTTCACTGTAGGCATTGGATGGATACTTTTTTATCCATTCATTCAAGATATTCCTCCATTGAAGCAATGCCTGCCTAGAAAGTGGGAACTTAGCCATGCATTTCTCCTCAAAACAGCTTTCCTTAATATATCCAAAGACTGGTATTTTTATTATTCCAAGTATTTGTTTTTTTCCCTTTGGTTCATTCTTTTTTCAAATTAATTCTGAGCTTAATCCAAATAGAAAGAAGTCTCTTAGTACCCAGAAAGGTACATTAAATTCTGAAATCTTCCCCATGTCCATGAGGCTTTTCAGGATCAACTATAAGAACATATGGGTTGCAAGCAAAGGGACTGGTAAATATAAGATGATATAAAAATAAACAATTAGAACTTTAGAACAAAGGATGTTTTAGAGCTTTAAAACTCAGAGTGTGAGGTGACCTACATATGAGGTCCTGAACTCAGTAAGGGAGGGTCTTGTCTAAGGTCACATAGTGGTAAATTCAAAAAGAGAATCTGAATTCCCCCTTTCTGATTCAAAGTTCTCTCCACATTAAAATAGGGAAGATGCCACAGATTTCTATATTATCCTCCACAGTACCTAGTACAGGGCAGGGACTGAGTCAGTAAATGGTTTCTCCAGCTCCCTTGGTCAGTGCTAATGGACAACAGCATATTTGGATGAAAAATGACCAAATTGTCTTTTGAAGAGGGTTGGGGATGGCGGTAGTGAGTGAAAGATTCTAAAAGGGACTTTACAATGAGTTCTTCCAATAAGGCAGCATCAATACATTTATCTGTTAACTCTGCTCCTTACACACATAAGTCATTCAACTTCTGTTTGCCCCAGTTTCCTCAGCTGTAAAATAGAGATAACAGCACCTACTTCTCAAGATTGTTGTGAGAGTAAAATGAGATGATATTTATAAAAAGCTCTTAGGGCAATGACTGGAACATAGTTGGCACCATATAGATACCTTATTCCTGTCTCTCTCCCCTCCCCCATTTTTGCTCCAGCACTCTATGTCCTAAGGTCCCCACTCAGTGCTGGAAATTTTAATGGGGTTCCTAGGAGGATCTTCTCCAGGAGGATCCCAGTCAGTTAATCTTCTGTCTCTGAGAGTCAGTCACCCTCAGTCCTCACTCCAACCCCTCATGTCACCCCTCCCAGCCTGGCCCCAGCTGGCCCCCTGGCAGCTCATAGGGGTTTGAATCAAATCATCTCATTCCAAAACCAGCCTCGGTCAATGATCAGTATAAAAACTGATATATTTTAATTATAACTTTGATGGCCATAAAGCAAAATCATTTCCATATGGTTCAGAGTCCTCAGCCATGGAGATTTTTTTCTTTTTGCATCTGAGGGATTGAAAACCCCAGACACCCACTAATTAGAAGGAAATGGTGCCTGAGAGAGGGAGATAAGATCAGAGTCTTCCAGTAAAAATTTGGAAAAGGGTATGTGTATGTGTGTGTGTGTGTGTGGTATGTAATGTGTAGGGGGTGTTTGGAGAGGGGTCGGGGACAACGTGCAAAGGTTCACTGCTGAGATGCCTTGAAGCTGCAACCTAGTGTAAGAAGGAAAGAAAGAGAAGAGGGAAGGGAAAGGAGTAAGCATTTACAGGACACATACAACATTCAGGCCCTTTGCTAAGCATTGTACTATTATTCTTCACATAAGCTGATGAGATAAGGGCTATTATTTTCTTGCTCTTATACATGAGAAAACTGAGGCAAATGGATTAAATGACTTGCCGAGGATACAGCTAGTAAGTATTTGACATTGGATTCAAACTCAAGTCTTCCTGATGTCAGGTCTAACACTCTATCTGGTCATAAGAGTTCATGAAGGACTGAATGAATAAATAATGAATGAATGCATGAATGAAATGCATTTATTAAGCTCCTTCTGTAGAGCTCAGTCTTACAAGTAATGCAAAAGCAAAAGTAAAATAGTTCATATGCTCAAGGTGTTTATGTCTAACATCTAAAATGGGTTGGGTGGGTTGGAGGGGAGGAGGGGAGGAGAGAGCAAGGTGCTGCCATCAGCATCTGTGGGTTGAGTAGCCAGAAGAGACCCCAGAGTCTTACAGGGCTAATGTTTTTACTTTCACAAAGCAATATCGTGGACATGGTCACATGAGCTTCATTTTTTTTTTTACTTTTTTTAAAAAAAATTTTCAAGGCAATGGGGTTAAGTGGCTTGCCTAAGGCCACACAGCTAGGTAATTATTAAGTGTCTGAGGACAGATTTGAACTCAGGTACTCCTGACTCCAAGGCCATTGCTCTATCCACTGCGCCACCTAGCCGCCCCAGAGCTTCATTTTTTTAAAAAAAGCATTTTAGTTATTTTGAGTTTTACAATTCCCCCCCTTCTTGCTTCCCTCCCCCACCCCCATAGAAAGGGGTGTTAGTCTTTACATTGTTTCCATGTTATACATTGATCTTTGTTGAATGTGATGAGAGAGAAATCATATCCTTAAGGAAGAAAAATAAAGTATGAGATAGTAAAATTATATAATAAGATAACAGTTTTTTCTAATTTGAAGGTAATATTCTTTGGTCTTTGTTCAAAGTCCATAATTCTTTCTCTGGATACAGATGGTATTCTTCACTGGAGATACCCCAAAATTATCCCTGGTTGTTGAACTGATGTAATGAGCAAGGCCATCAAGGTTGAACATCGCCCCCATGTTGCTGTTAGGGTGTACAATGTTCTTCTGGTTCTGCTCATCTCACTCAGCATCAGTTCATGCAAATCCTTCCAGGCTTCCCTGAATTTCCATCCCTCCTGGTTTCTCATAGAGTTCCATCACATACATATACCACAGTTTGTTAAACCATTTCCCAATTGAAGGACATGCACTTAATTTCCAATTCTTTGCCACCACAAACAGGGCTGCTATAAATTTTTTTTGTACAAGTGATGCTTTTACCCTTTTTCATAACCCATGAGTTTCATTTTACAGATGAGGAGACTGAGGTTCAGTTTTGCCAAAGTCTCCCAGCTAGTTCATGGAAGAATTAAGTCTTGATTCCAGGGCTTCTACCCCCCTGCCCAAGTGACTTCCACTGCATCTACTTTTCTCTTTCTGAAGCTGTGTGGGAGCTTCATAGTTCCCATATCATAGCAATCAGGATTTTGAGATGGGAGGGAATTTAGAGAGTATTTCAATGATAAAGGATTCTTAATTGTGTGTGTGTGTGTGTGTGTGTGTGTGTGTGTGTGTGTGTTCCCTTGGCAGTCTGAAGAAGACTTTGCATCCCTGCTCAGAATCATGTTTTTAAATGCATAAAAACAAAATACATAGAGTTACAAAGAAAATCAATTACAGATATACAATCGTCAAAATAGCAAAAAGTAAATAGGTTTATAGACCTTAGGTTAAGAACCCTTGATTCTAGTCCAGTCATCTCAATTTCACAGACGATCAAGCCAAGGCCCAGAGAACTGAAGTAATTCAAATTTACCCAGATAATAAATTGCAAAATTGGGATTAGCACCCCAATCTTCTGATTTCAGATCTGAAAGAGAAAGTCTATCCTTTGGAGAACTGTGGAAAAGATTCCCAGCTGTGGGCAGCAGGGGTGGTGGTGGAATGGTTTGCGGGGCAGGGTGTCTTCCTGGAACTCTTTGATCACCCCCACTATCCAATGGTTCAATAGCATGTCCAGATTGTACCCTGTTCCCCAGTGGAACCTGAGGCTTGGGTTCCCAAGAGCTGGACCCAGGGCAGCTCAGAGCATTACATTTTCAGAGAAAGAAAGCTAAATTACTGTAGAAAACAATAACTCCTTTCCCTCTCTCTGGCCCCAAGCTTGGAGGCTTGGTTCCAGCTCCCACATTGTCTCCCACAGAAATACACTAAGGTTTCTGAAATCAAAAGCTCTGAGGCTTAATGGGGAAGCTCCCTTCACCTCTCTGGGTCTCAGTTTCCTTCATAAAATATGAACAATGACTCACATTTCTATGAACTTTGACTCAGAGAGGAAAAGGACTTACCTAGGATCTCTCAGGTGTTGAGTCAGAATTGAAATCCAGATCTCTCGACCTTGGGGGTTCTATAGCCCTTTAAAATTACACAATTATTTTTTTCTTTTCTCAAAAATAGACATTGTGAGATAGATGATCATCATCTCCATTTTGTAGGTGAGGAAACTCAGAAACATATGAATTCTAAACAACTGTTTCTTGCATCCAAGTACACTGTATTTTGGTGAATTCCTTTAAAGTTCCAGAAATTAGAATAGCAGATTGGTAGAGATAGGGGTGAGGTAGGACTCAAAGGTCACTGAGTTTAAATCCTAGGAAGCAGCATGAAAAAGTGCAGAAGTGGAAAAAACACTGTCCTTGGATTTCACTAGATTGTTTTATGCCTCAATTTCCTTCTCCGTAAAATTGAGATGACAATAATCTTTATGCTCCTTATCTCACAAGACTTGTGGTAAGGCATAAGGAGATAGAAATAGGCATGAAGAAACATCTATAATCCATTCTTTGGAAGAAGCAGAGACTGGTGGAGGGATCTCTTGAGCTTAGCAATTCTGACCCATTTGGAAGTAACAACTAAGTCCGAAACCAATATTGCGAGTACCCACAGGTGGAGGACCACTTGTGTAAGTCCTCCTAGGAGGAGTAAACCACCTAGGGTGAAAATGGAACAGGTCAGAAGTCCTGGGCTGAACAGTAGTGGGATTGGGTCTGTGAGTGGCTGTTGTACTTCTGGTCTGGGTGAGATAAAAAGATCCCATCTCAAAAAACTTCCAAACATTGGATGTGGGAGCAATTGTTAAAGACCTGGGTTCTAATCCTAGCTCTTTCCCTTTACTTCCTTTGTGACCTTGAAGAATTCTCTTTCCCTCTTGGGTCAAAGCAGCCTAGAAATGTGAATTACTCTTAAACAAGAATATTTTACTAATATATGAAAAAACATTATTTGTACAAAAAGAGAATAAATAAATATTAAAAAAGAAATGTGAATTGTTATTTTTATTTTATAGAAGAGGAATCTAAGGTTCAGAGATAAAGAAGGGTCATCCAGTAAGAAAGGATATCCCAATAACAGAGAGTCCCAAGTTCCTGCTTTCCAGTCCTGAGTGCTTTCCACTGAATTGTAATACCAATTCTCCCAAGTCCAGAAAATTGACTCTGAAGGTCATTGTTGTCTCAAAGGCACCTGTGGGGTGAAAAGACTATTTTAGGAACTGGTGCTCAATTGGTTTATCAAAACAGTAAAAACAGCCACTGGACTCCTTAGGGAAATTCAGATCTCAATCAGAATGGAAGACTGGAGGCTTGGCAGACCCTGTTGGCTTTAATGCCAATGAAACCAGAAGGTCCAAAAGACCCGGGCTCTGCCCAAGCACTAAATTTTGCTGTGTGACCTTTGTGACCCTTAGTTTCCCCCATGTAAAATGGAGCTAGCTATAGCACAATATCTACCATATGGTAGGCATTCCATACATGTTAATTACAGAATAATAGCATTTATAATAATAGTTTCATTTTATACCAATTTATACCAACCCCTTTCAGGTTTCTGATTTAGTTCAACTAGTCTTTCCTGAGGTTCCTACTTCTACTCCCAAGCACCCAGATTCTTATTTAGCTTTGCCAAGAAGGAGACAGAAAAGGATTAACCCTGGGTCCTGCTTTTAGGGAACCAGTATTTTCAAGGAACTAATGGATAAAGAAAGGGCTAATATACCAGCCCCTTAACCAAAATGATTAGAGAATAGTTCTTGCCAATGTACTGGGTGAATGAAATTTTCCCCACCCTTCTCCTGTGGCCTCCCTCTCCAGTCCCTACCTCTCTGGCCTCCGTGGCAGGGTTTGGTGTCAGTCACAGAAGCCAAATGTCCACTAGGGAGAGGGTAATGAGTCAATCATTCATTTATTCATTTAATAAAATTGTTTCAAGGGCTTGGTGCTAGGATTCAGAAATCTTTGAGTTGAAGTGTGGTCGCCATCCTCATGGAGGTCACAAATTGGGGGAGGCTACATAAGAGAAGGAGTGTTGGATTAGGAATTGGCTGATTTGAGATTTCATTCCATTTACTTGAATAATTGGCTAAGTTACTTCCCTTCTTTCCCCATCTGGAAAATATGGGGGGGGGGTTGAATTATATTGCCTTTAATGACCCTTCGAGCTCTAAGTTTGTGATGAGCTCTAGCATAGACTAGTACATGAAAAGTGAACTATGGTCTTAGAGAACTCTCAGAGGAGGAAACTCCCTCCTCCAATGCAGATAGGCTCCTGACCTGAAATTTATAGGCTTAGAAATTGCCTGGGGGTAGTCCCTGGCTTGCTTAGGGTCACAAACTAGTTTGTGTCAGAAGATGGACTTGAACCCAGGGTTCTCCTGATTCCAAGGCAGAGCTCTGTCAAATGTATTTTAAAGATGTGACTCCAACCTCATGTGAGGTCATGGGGGGATTGTCATTAATTAGAGAAATGGGAAAAGACATTCTGGAGATTTCACATCCTAGGGACAGGGAGGAGATAGGCCTTTATGAAGAAGAGAGTCTTAGTTGGGGAGCTAGGATTTGGGGGCTAGTTGAGGGCTTGGCTGCCAAGGAGAGATGTTTAAAATGTCCTTTCTTCTAACCATTCCAAGTGACCTTGCTCCCTGGGATGAAGGGAGTGGTCATCTGCCTCTCTTTAGCCATGAATCATTTCCATCTCAGCCCTACTTAGCACTAGAAGAACTAGCCCTGGTAAGCCAATCTGAGTTAGAGTGAAAGCCAACCCCCAAACCCTCATTTTGCTGGAAGCTGTCTATGCGGCCTCCCTCTGGCTTATTATAGATCCCATGGCCCCCGGCTCTGACACGAGACTGGCTGTTTATGGCTGCCCTACATTCCAATTCCAGCTTCCTTTGTCCATGGGACATGTAGATTTGTTCCCCATAAAACTGAGACCCAGGCAATCCAAGCTAAGGAATCATGTGTGTATGATGGTCTTCAAGGACCTACTTTGGTAAAACCAGAGGATATTAGAGCCAATGGAGAACTAAGGACATAATGTCATACCTGGGAGGGATGCTAGAGACCAGCTAATACAGCTCCTCTCATTTTACAGATGGGGAAACTGAGGTCAAGGGAAGGGAAAGAAGATACTGAGTCAAAGCAGAGTGGGGTCTTAAATGTGACCCTCTTAACTAGGAAGCATTGGACTTGGAGCCAGGAAGAAATGAATTCTCTTTTAGTCCGTGTCTCCCTTTTCTTCCCAAGCTGATCAGCATGGAAGGTTTCGATAAACTCTATTTCTAAACTGGGCCAGTTTGCCCCGTTTGCTCCCCAACCCTAGGTAGCTTGGTGATCCCCTTCTCATGGGGTTTACCATAATGGTACTAGGCTTAGTGCAGATACTTGATAGGCCTAGCCCTCTGCAGTTTAGAACTCTGGAGCTAATATAATTCAGCATCCTTAGCCTTTCTTAGAAGAAGGGATTATAGAGAAGTACTACCACTCCAGGAGAATTTTCTTTTTTCCTTTTTAAATACGTTTTTGTTGACATTTTCTGTTTCTTAGCTTATCCTGTACATCCCCAGAGAGTTTTCCCAAATGACAAATTATATTTTTTTAGAGAATAAAAAGAGGAGGAAAAAGTCAGCACAACTGATTGATACATTGAAGAAGTCTGAAAATGTATCCAATGTGCAATACCTGTGGACTTCCCACCTCCACAAAGGGTGAGTTGAAGATATCTTCTCTTATCTCTTCATTTGAGTCCCACTTGATATTTATAATTTTGTTACATTTATTTTTCATTTTTTTGGTGTGTTATCCTATTCATTTACATTGTTGAAATTACAATGTTTGCTGTTCTCTTGCTTCTGCTTACTTCACTCTGCATCAGTTCAGAAAAATCTTTCTTTGTTTCTCTGTATTTATTGAATATATCATTTCTCACTGCAAAGTAATACTCACCATTTGGGTAGCCAACCCCCAATCAATGGGCATTTACTTTGTTTCCAATTTTAGCTATCACACAAAAAATGCTGCAATAAATATTTTGGAGTATGTGGGGAACTTTTTTCATATCATGAACTTCCATGGGGTATAAACTCAGTAATGAAGTCTCTGGGTGAAAGGGTTTAAACATTTTAGTCACTTTGAATAATTCCAAATGGATTTCTAAAATAGTTATACCATTTCATAGTTTCACTGACAATATGTTGTTGTGTCTGTTCTTCCACAACCCCTCCAACATCAAGTGTTGCCATTTTTTGTCATCTTTGCAGGGTATAAGGCAATTGTTTTGATTTGTATTCCTCTTATTATTAATGATTTGGAGCATTTTTTCCTCTTGTGCTTGTGAATTCTTTGCAATCATTCTTTTGAGAAATGTTTGTTCACATTCTTTTACCATTTATCTGTTGGAGATTGGCTATCAGTCATATATTTCATATATATATATATAAACATATAATTTATCTTGACTAGCAAGTCATTATCAAAGAAATTTGAAACAAAGATTTTTTTTTCCTCTTTGACTACTTCCTTTCTTATCCTACCAGTAGCATTTTTCTATAAACAAATGATTTTCCTTCTCCCTAGAGGCAAAATCATGGATTTGCTTCATAAGTAGGCTAATGAGTAAGTACATTAGCTAATTTATGATAGATAGGAATGTTATTCTAAAATGCTGGACTCTCAGAGCAGGGAAGGACCCCAGAGGACGAGGTCATCTTGTCCAACTCCTACAGAATTACTTCTAAGTGGCTATTCAGCCTTCACTTGAAGTGAGAGGGATAAGAACCAGTAGGGATAGTTTTGAGGTTAATTTTTAAAATGGTAGAGATCTGGGTATGTCTGTAGATAGCAGGGAAGAGATATATAAGAATAGAGGCAAAGAGTGAATGAGAGTAGGTGGCAAACTATTCAAAAAGACAAGAGGATGGGTGGGATCAAGAGTATATAACTAGAAAGTTTGACCTTGGTTATAAGGTCCATCTCTTCATCCATTACTGGAGTAAAGGAGGAAATAGTGGGATTTGAATTCGAAGGTTGTCAGGTGACAGTGAGGATGAGGAGAGAAGAGGGACCTCTTGGCAAATGATCTTGATATTCCAAGTCAGGTATACGCTGAGGTCCCCAGCTTGGGGTGGGGGAGAGGGGGTGCTATTGGAGATGTGAAGAGGGAAAAAAATATTTGGAACAGTCATTGTGAGGGCTCAGGTGAGACGAAATAACACATCGGACCTATTGGACCTAATTCAAGTTCAATATTGTACCTTGGATACACGACCTTCTCTGGTTCTGTTCAGCAGTGTCAGAGTAGGAGAGAATGAGCCATATTGAGGGAATAATCAGAGCTGGGGCTTGGTAACATGCCCCTGGTGATCAGACAGGACACATTGGCTGTGTGTTCCTGAGGATGTCCCGTAACTTCTCAGTGCTCTGTCTCTCAATCTTAGGTAGTTTTTCTGGGGAGAAAAGGGAGACCCAGTTAGAAAGGGAATTCAGTACTGGCTCCAAGTCCAGTGCCTTCTAGTTAAATGAGTCCCATTTAAGATCCCTCTCTGCTTTCCCTTTCCTTGACTTCAGTTTCCCAATCTGTAAAGTGAGGGGAGCTGTACTAGCTATTCTCTATCATCCCTCCCAGGTATGAAATCATATCCTCAATTCTTCAATCTCATGGGCTTGTTATGAGGGGAGTTGATTTATAAACCTTTGAATAGTAAGGAAATAGAATTTGTTAGTTATGATTTTCACAAACAGTATGTTCCCTGGGGGAGTTTGCTGAACTTCCAGTGTCCTCAAAGGTCCTAGGAGTGTGAGGCACTCCTCTGTAAGACGCCTCCTTCATCAAGAAGGAAAAGGGCTAAGGGTTGAATACAGCTTAGTGGACACAGGATTTTTGGAAATAGAAGTCAAAGATGGAACATCTCTTTGGGCAGAGGCAATAGCTTATATGGGAGGAATTGGGGCTTGGGGTCCTTTAGTTTCTTCCCTCCTCCCTTTTCTTCATCCAGTTCTAGGCTATCCAGCTCTGGACAGGGGTTTGTTTTTTTCATCCCTCTGCTCAGCCTAACCAGAGAGAAAGGATAAGAAGAAAAAGGTAAGGAGAAAAGGGAAGAAAACAATCAGTAATTCTTCTTGGGCTGGTATTCAAGGATCCCCACAATCTGGCACCATCTTGCCCTTCCAATCTTAGATCATAGTCCTCTCCAAAGGACCTCAGGGTCCAAAGGACATTTTGGAGTACTGGATTTTAACACATTTTTCTTGACAGGACTGAATTTGTATCCTGACTTTGTCACTTACCAACTACTTGAATTTAGACAAATTTTTAACTTCACCAAATCTCAGTTTCCCTCAACTGTAAAATATGGGAGTGAGCCTAGTTGGGCTCAAAGATTCCTTTGATTTCAAGAGCTATGATTTTATGAATTGCATTGAGAGGCTCCATCTCACAGAAATCAGAGAGTGGAGGCCTCTTCCAGAACGCTCATTAGAAAAGTATTATTTGGCTCCTATCCTGTAGCATCAGCCCCAATCACGGCTTGCAGCATGGTCCTCTGTGGCTCCCCTTCATGTGGTGGCCTCTTGGGGAAGGGCCAGACCCCCTCTTCTGCCCTTAGTGCTCAGCTCCCCGGCCAGCAGCAGAAGGCAGAGCAAACCCACAGACCCTGGCAATGATTTTTCCATCAAGAGCCAAACAAACCCCTCATGTGGCTGGGCCCAAGACTTGGGGGAGACACAGAGGTTTTGGACATCAAAGGTTGGCCATGCATAGGGCCTTCATCTATTCTGCAATCTATTCTGAAGACAGTGGTTGAGGATTTTCAATTTAGGACAGGGAGTCTTGAGTCACTCTGTAGCTCATGACTTTCCTAGTTGACTTTGTCTTCATGGGGCCTAAAAATCCTGGAAGAATCTTTCATCCAGAGTCTTATTCAGAATTTTAAAATGGAACTACTGAGAGGGAAAAGAGCTAATCCTTTCCCTCAGGAAGCTCCCAGTTTGGAGGAGTCAGGCGAGGGTCTTATGTTTTGTTCTTGGGAGTTCAAAGTCTGGGGGAGGCCCAAAACAAATAGATATTGGTACTTCCCTTGAAGAATTCTGGTCTGGTTAGGGAGACTGGACTCATATGTAGGGATTAGTTAAATGGTGATATCCTGATTTTTCATAAGAGAGGGAGAGGAAGGGCCTTATGTCATAGAAGGATGAGGTTGGTGCCCTTTTCCAGCAAGATTCTGGAGCAGATACTTGAATTGATGGTTCATGGAATCATTAGGAAGCAGCATGGGAAATCACTCAAAACAAATCCTGCCAAACTAATTGCTTACAAATGATACTGTAGGACAGATTCCTGTAGTGATGAAGAATGGACTGGTCTCTCCCAGGAACCTTCCAATTCTGATTCTACGATTCCTTGATTTCATAGGATGACTGAGGAGCATTCCCCAAGTTTGTTGTTGAGTTGTTTCAGTTGTGTCTGATTCTTTACAACCCTATTTGGGGTTTTCTTGGCAAAGATACTGTACTGGTTTGCCATTTCCTTTTCCAGTTCATTTTACACATGAGGAAACTGAGGCAAATTGGGTTAAATGACTTGCCCAAGGACACACAGCTAGCAAGTGTCAGAGGCTGGATTTAAACTCAGAGAGATGAGTTTTCCTGCTCAGTTCGGTGTTCTATCCACGGAGTCATTTAGCTGCCTTCTTTCCCGCTCTCCAAACTTTCCCTCTCCCCTTTCCTCCCTTCTCTCCCTCCTAGCACCTGGGACATACTCAATCATTATTTCTGATTCCAGGTAACCACATGAAAACTTGAGATGGGGTGGGGGGACTGCTGCATCTGCTATGTATGTATGACTCAAAGCTTAAGGGCTCTGAGATGACAGTGCTTTAATTGCCTGTGGATCTGGAAGGATTGATGGATCAGAGAATTATCCAAAACTTATCTCCTGCCCCCTTATCTACCTTCCTTTCTAGTTGCCCTCTAGCCTGGGAGTCTCCTGATGTCATAATGTGAAACCAGTAAGGGGTATCACGTTGACCCCATCATCACCTCTTATGTGGACTACATGGGTCATAAGGAGGTGGGTTTGTACCTCTGAATGTGGTCAAATCTCCTCTAGCCTCAGTTTCCTCATCTGTAAGATGGAGGATAATAATTCTATCAACCTACCAGGGTTGTTTCATGAATTAAATAATGTATGTAAATCCCTTTGCAAACCATAAATCACTGTTCTTTCTTGATCTTGGGCAGGCAAGTACATTGCAATGAACCTGCATAGAATAGAAAATGATTTGTGAATTTGAAAGATCAGGAGGTCCTGGATTCAAGGCAGTAGCATTTGAATCATTGAGGATGACCATGGGAAAGAAGTCACTCAAGTGTGGTCCATTCTTGATTTTTGGTTGTTTTTAGGAGATCTTAAAATAGCCTCCAGATGAAGGGAGTTGTAAAATGCCTAATTTGCAGGTCTGTACACTACTCTGTGTTCTGATGAGGGCTAAATATTGGAATCCTAGCAGATTATATCTGTATTTATAAATTAAGTTACACAATCCTGTTAAACCTGCTAATTCTGTTAATGAATACTGTATTTTCTTACGTGTAGCAATCCTTTTTGTATGTAGAAATAACTTATCTTCACCATACCCAATACATATTGGACACTGGATAACTTTGTTACCACTCCTTTCCAACTCCCCATTAGGGGGAAACTCCCCCAAAAAGAGCCAAAGTGGTTGACTTCATAAACCAATGACTGAGAAAAGGGGGAACTCAGATTCTCCAGAACTGGGTCCCATCCAAACCTCATGTCTGAGTACAGGGAAGGGAAGAGCAGGTTGTTCCAACCCCTGTGGACTCTACCGAGATGATTCTCAATGCTAGAACCAAGCCCTAGATTTAGAGTCGGGAGGTTCTCAGAAGCCCTTGGATCTGACCTCTTCACCTTACAGATGAGGAAACTAAAGACATGGGAAGTCAAGTAACTGACCTCAGGTCACATGAATAGTAAACATCAGAGACAGGATTGGAACCCAGATCTTGTGATTACAGAATCTTGTACTGTGAATGGAAGCCCCCTGAGGGCAGGGAGCACTGCTTTCTGTCACAGTGACTTGTATCTATTAAGTCTTGGTTGAGTTGAATGAGAACTACAAACTCTGTCTAATCATCTGGAGTTCAAAAAACAGTGAGGAAGGTAGTGATGTGACTTGGAAAAAGTGAAGGGAGGAGCTGTGAAGAGGGCCTTGAAGAGAGTTCTTATGGATTTCCATTCCTTTAGGATACCTCTTCTGTAAACTGGCTTGTTTGACCTTGGACAGGTCATACTACTTCTCTGAAACTCAAGTTTCCTTCTCTGGGTTGTTGTTCAGTTGTGTCTAACTCTTTGTGACTCCATTTGGGGTTTTCTTGGCAAAGATACTGGAGTGGTTTACCATTTCCTTCTCCAGATCATTTTACAGATGAGGAAACTGAGTCATCAGGGTTCAATGACTTGCCCAGGGTCATGTCTGAAGTTGGATTTGAACTGTGCTCTGTGCATTCTGGTGTTCCCTAGCTGCTCCTTCCTTCTCTGAAAAGTGGGGCTAATACTATTTGCATTATTACCTTATAAGAATTTTTAAGGATCAAATGAAATAGTATATATATTATATATATATATTTGTCCATATATATATATATGTGTGTGTGTGTGTGTGTGTGTAAGCCATAGAACATAATAATACAAAAAGAGGAATAACAATAGTTGGCATTTACCTAATACTTTAAGGTTTATGAAGCTCTTTACATTTCTTATCTCAATGATCCTCACAATAACTATATGAGGTAAATGCCTTCATTATCCTCATTTTGCAGATGAGGAAGCTGGGTCAAATATGCTTTTGTTGTAGCATCGTATTCATCTTTATATATGCCACAATATTAGTGTTATTATATTAGAGTCATAATTATTATTATACTTATTATACTATTATAGTCATATCTCACACTGTAAACTAGTCTATGATGAATAACAAATTAAATTGGTGGAGTAGAAAAGGCCATTGACAGAGGGTTGGGAGTTTTAAGTCCCAGTTCTGCAACTGAATAAATGTGTGAAGATAAGGTAGACACTTTCCTTTGCTGGCACTCAGTTTCCCCTTTTATAAAATGAGATGGGCAAAATTGCAAGACATGGACTGGACAATAACATGCTACACCACGAGGCGACACAATGGGCCTGGAATCAGGAAGACCTGAGTTCAAATCTAGCCTCAGATACTTCCTAGCTGTGATCCCCTAGACAAGTCATTTAATCTCTATTTCTGTCATTTTTCTTATCCGTAAACTGGGGAAAATAATAGACCTACCTCTGAAAGTTGTGAGCATCAAATGAGATATTATTTGAAAAATGTTTTGTAAATCTTGCAATACTATATAAATGCTGGCTATTACTATTATTATAAGATAGGGGAGGCATGGCTAGATAATTCTTTTGGGGTTAAAAAAAGATTTGAGGGGTTCAATGCCATCAAGAAAGGTGATATGGGGGGTGGCTAGGTGGTGCAGTGGATAGAGCACCAACCCTGGAGTCAGGAGTACCTGAGTTCAAATCTCAGACGCTTAATAATTACCTAGCTGTGTGGCCTTGAGCAAGCCACTTAACCCCACTGCCTTGCCAAGAGAGAGAGAGAGAGAGAGAGAGAGAGAGAGAGAGAGAGAGAGAGAAGTGGTGTGACCTTTTCTTGCATTAAAAATGAGGGCTAGGCGAGATGAGCAGAACCAGAAAAACACTGTACACCCTAACAGCAACATGGAGGTGATGATCAACCTTGATGAACTTGCTTATTCCATCAGTGCAACAATCAGGGACAATTTGGAGTTGTCTGCAATGGAGAATACCATCTGTATCCAGAGAAAGAACTGTGGAGTTTGAACAAAGACCAAGCATTATTACCTTTAATTTAGGGAAAAAAAACATGATATCTTATTGTCTGATCTTGCTATCTCTTATACTTTGTTTCTTCCTTAAGGATATGATTTCTGTCTCATCACATTCAACTTAGATCAATGTATATCATGGAAACAATATAAAGACTGGCAAATTGCCTTCTGTAGGGGGTGGGGGGAGGGAAGCAAGATTAGGGGAAAAATTGTAAAACTCAAAATAAATAAAATCTTTTAAAAAAAATGAGGGCTAGGTCAGTGAGGTGGTGCCGTGGACAGAGTACCAACCCTGGAGTCAGGAGGAGCTGAGTTCAAGCTGGCCTTAGACACTTAATGCTTACTTACCTGTGTGACCTTGGGCAAGTCACTTAACCCCATTTGTATTGCATAAAACCCAAGAAACAAACAAAAAGAATTATGGTTGTTGTGGTTCAGATGCTCTCTGATTGTCTACATTCACCAGCACTTAGAGCAGGGCCCAGCACATGTGAAGCCCTTAAAAATCACTTGCTGACGGGCATTGAATTTGGGAACATAGAATCTAACAGAGAAAAGTCAAAAACTCATGTTCATATGCACTGTGGACACATACACATACACAGTCGAACATGGACATTCAACGACAACACAAAGGAGAAGTTTAGTATCTCCTGGTCCAGTATAGTCCCTCCCATACAGTGGGTGCTTTTTGATCAGCTGATCTTACCTGATAAAGGGAAGTAAGAGAAAGTAAAGAGAAAGTACTTAGTGGCATCCTGGGACAATAATAATAACTATAACACGAATTTACACAGTGATTTATGGTTTGCAAAGGGATTTAAAAACATTATTTAATTCATGAAACAACTCTGGTAGATTGATAGAATTATTATCCTCCATCTTACAGATGAGGAAACCGAGGCTAGAGGAGATTGACCACATCCAGAGTCCTAAGAGTCTCCTGGTATAGCACCATGTTCATCTTTATAGATTCCACAATTACCTTCCCCAAAGCATTTCTTACTGTCTCCTACAGAAATGGTGTCTAGGTAGGACAGGCTGAGGGTAAAAAATAATTTGAATGATTCTTTTCAAATGGATCCACAGTTCCCCAAATAAAGACATTGTCTCTGTGGCCAGAAAGGATGAGGGAGGGAATAGCGGATTTCTCTCACTCTGCCTTCCTTTTTGCCTAAAACCTCCATCCTGATTCATTAGAGAGAAAATCAAAGGTTACAGGCTGGAGGAAATGAATCCCGGGGCCTCCTTATTGCAATATATGCAGCAAATAATTTTATAAGCCCTTTAGGCATCATTAGGCTGTCGGATGAGCCTGGTGAGCAAAGGTAATTGTGGGTTATTGTAAGCATGTGATTATGGGGGTGGGGAGTAACTTGTGGTCATGCCCCAGCTCCAGCCTCAGCACCTGTGACCTGTCAGACCCAAACTGTAGCCTGTCA
The DNA here is from genome assembly GCF_037893015.1 of Macrotis lagotis. NCBI lineage: Eukaryota > Metazoa > Chordata > Mammalia > Peramelemorphia > Peramelidae > Macrotis > Macrotis lagotis. The sequence goes on along the minus strand of NC_133660.1, from coordinate 223,789,782 downwards.
GACCTAATCATCCAATCAGAGGCAGTGATGATGGGTATCTATGATTACTACAAATAATAGGTACCATCAAGAAAATAGGATCTAGAACTGAGAGAGAGCCTTAGAACATAGAATGTAGGTTGTCAGAACTGGAAGGGAGCCTCGAGAACTGAGGACTCTCATATTAGACAGGAGGAAGCCAGAAAAGGGGAAAGGACTTGCCCAAAGTCATTCAGCAGCCTAGTGTCAGAATCAGTAGTAATTTCTTTCTGGTACTTTGCTCTATTATTTCACTTAATAAAATAACACCTTAAAGTATGTGAGCTTGTAAGACAAGCATCAAGGGCAAGCCTTCCATGGAACTTGAGAGACAGGATAGACTGGAGTTCAAGCCTGACCTCAGACTTTAGCTGTGTGACTCTGGGTAAATTTACTTCACCTCTGTTTACTTCACTTTTTTCATCTCAGGACTGTTGTGAGGATCAAATGAATTAACAATTATAAACTGCTTAACCTAGAATCTGGCACATAATAAAGGTTATGTAAATATTGGCTAGAATTTTTATCATTATTTAATATAGTTAAGTTATAGAATCTGAGATTTTCTGGCCTGAAAGGCTCTCACAAAGCATCCAGTCCAACTTCCCTCACTATGCAGGTACCTCTCCCTCATTCATCCCAGCCTTCATGACAAAAGGGGTTATAACAGCTCACTTTGTCCAAATGTTCTCTTCATTTTACAGATGGGGAAAATGAGGACAAGACAGGGGAATAATATACCCAAAGCTGCATGGATGCTGTCAGAGTTTTTACTCAGGTCTTTTGCTACCCAAAGGGTTTTTTTTGTTTAGTATTGCCCTGATCCAACTCTGCCCTATTTCAACAGGCAAAGGGTTTTCCTTTTGATGAGGAGTAGAGAATAAGGAAGGAATGAATAAAAAGAAAGATATTTAGATGGGTTTAGCTTGAATCAAAGCCTTGAAACATCCCTTCCCACTCCAGATTGTGTGTGTGTGTGTGTGTGTGTGTGTGTGTGTGTGTGTGTTTATGGGGGGGAATCAGTCTCCTTTAATCCTGAGGGAGTTGGAAACAGAAGCCCCCATCACCGCCTCATTCCCCCGGTGGATGGGAGACAGACAGGGAGCTGTGCAGGATATTTCCTGGAGTCATTTGTAATGAAGACAACATTTCCTAATGATAATTCCCAGCTGGTCTGAGGAGGGTTTAAGTGGAGGCCAGAGGCTCCAGTTCCTCCTCTTAGCTCCTAGGAGGGGTCTCTGACAAATGGGCTTCAGACCTTTAGCTCAGCATTCTGAAATCCATTACTGCCAGTCTCCCACTTGGTCCCTTCACAAGATCCAAAGGGAACCTGAGCCTGGAGACATAACAACTAAAAGAATTGCTCTCAGCCTTCCACCACATCTCAAACCCCTTTCTTTCATACATTGAAGGAAGAGATAGTGCAAATATTCACAAGATTTAGTCCTGAAAAGAAGTTGGAGGTCATTGGGTAAAACCCCCTCACATTATTTTTACCTTGTAGACATCTCAAACTCATCAAGTCCCAAAGAGAATTCATCATCTGCTCCCATTCCCAAAGCCTCTTCTCTTTCTCTAAGGGACTATTATAGTCTGAATCAACTAGGTTCAAAATTCAGGTGCTACTCTTGATTCTTTACTCTTAATCCCACAATCCAATTAGTTTCCAAAATAATGTTCTCTCTACCTACACCTTTCCCACAATTGTTCCCTTCTCTCTGCATTCATTGCCACTACTCACATTAGTCCTTCATCCATCACCTTTCTTCAAATACTTCTTAATTGCCTGCTTCATCTTTTTCTAATCCATCCTCCAGGAAGCTGACAAAATGATTTTCCTAAAGCACAGTTTGAACCCTCACTCCCCTGTTCATTATACTTTAGTAGCTCCCCATCACCTCTGGGATCAACTATAAAGTCCTCTTTTCTTTTTGGCATTCAAAGCTCTTCACAACGTGGCCTCAGTTTATCTTTTCAGACTTCTTATATATTATGTCCCACATCCAATGGCTCAGCTCTACTGGCCTTCTTTCTGTTTTTCATTTCCTCTGTTCTATCTCCTTTACCCCAAGTTTTTGCCCTGGTCATCTCCCATCCCAGAATGTTTTCCTTTATCACCTTTGCTTCTTAGATTCCCAAGTTCCCTTTAAAACTCAACTATTGGGGGAAGCTAGGTGGCACAGTGGATAAAGCACCAGCCCTGGAATCAGGAGGACCTGAGTTCAAATACGAACTCAGATGTTTAATAATTACCTTTCTGTGTGACCTTGGGCAAGTCACAACCCCATTGCCTAGCAAAAAACAAAACAAATCAAAAACTCATCTCTACCACCTCAGATACTCCTGCCCTCCCCTGCCCCAAAGCATCCTGCTTTTCACCTTATAATTTTCCTATGTGTGTCTTATTTGGTTGAATGGTGATGAATATTTGTCAGTTTATTCAGCTCTACCCCAGTTACCTGGAGCCACTGGAGACTTAGTTTTTCCTGGTGGGGGCAGCTTTAGTTTCTCCTGAAATTAAAATTTCTCTTTATTGATGAACTGATTCCTTGCTGGTATGAGAAAGAAACAGGAAAACCACCTGCTATGTTTAGGACTATTTTATCTGTCATCAGGTGGCCATATATTGTCACCCACCTGAATTTAATGGCATTAGTTTAATTGAAAAACCCAGTGGTTTGAATTTCTAGCCCTATGTGGTTGGGGTGTTTATGCATGTTTAAGGAGGGAAATGAATGACGACATTGGAAGAAACTGTTGCTTCAGAGAAAGCCCTGAGAATTGTGGGGAGTGAGTAAGAGAAGTTCCCTACAGGCAACTTTCTTTTTAAAATTTATGGTGTAAGGGCTCATTGCAGGCTAGGATGATTTTATACCCATGAGAAAATGGAACCCATGAGAGTAGACCCAGAAATGGGAGAGAGAAGAAAGAGAATAGACATATAGAGATAAAGACTCAGGCAAAGAGAAAGATACAGGAAGAAGAGAAGGATGGGGGCAGGAGAGAGAGAGAGAGAGAGAGAGAGAATGAGAGAAAGAAGAGAGACAGAGAAGAAAAAGGGAGAAAGAAGAGAGACAAGAGACACACAAAGGGAGAGAGAGAGAGATCAGGGGCATGTGAATCATCTCCCTTTCCAAGTCTCTTCCCACTCTCCTTTTTATTTCTAATTTCTTTCTTTCTCCTCCTTCCCAATCCCCTCACCTCCCTCTCTCCCTCCCCCTTTCCCCCTTTCCCCCTTCCCCCTCTCCCTTCCTCTTTCTCCTCCTGTCTCCTCTTCTTTTCCTCTCCCCTCCCTTCTCATTCTCTCTCTTCCTCTCTGTTTCTCTCTCTCTCTCTCTCACACACACACACACACACATACACACACACACACACACACACACACACACACACACAGCAAAAAAGATGAGAAGACAGAAGCCATGGAGAACTAGACAAATGAACTTAGAAGGAAAACCAGAGGGACAGAGGGTCCGTTGCTGGAGGTGATTAAGTGGGAGATGCTGTAGAAAGGATTCCTTCTCAGGAAGGGACTGGGTTATATGGCTTCCTCAATTCCTTCAGATTTTTAGTTCTTGTAACTCCTCATTGGTCATCCTGCCTTGAGCCCTTCCCTTCTCCAATCTAAAAGCAGCCAAAATGATGTCTTACAGTCCAGGCATACATATGCTACTCCTCTACTCAAAAGACTACAGCAGCATTACCTGTAGGGCTCAAACACTCACTCCTCTGTTCAGCATACAAAGCCTGGCTCCAACTTACTTCTCCAACTTAGTTTATACATTACTTTCCTTCACTCACTTGGGCAAACTGGCCTTCAGCTGTCCCTTCAACATGACATTCCATCTTTAGTCTCCAAGGATTTTCACTGACCATTCCCCATGCCTGGAATCCATTACCTTCTCATTTCTTAGAATCCTTGGTATCATCCAAGGCTCATTTCAAACACCATTTTCTACATGAAAGCCAACTGGTACACCCCCTTACCCCAAATTATCCTGTACTTCTTTTGGTATACCCGGATATGGCAGCTAGATGGTGCAGGGGGTAGAGCACCATGTCAGGAGGACTGAGTTCAAACCTGACCTCAGATACTAGTTGTGTGACCTTGGGCAAGTCACTTAACTTTGCCTTGCATCCAGGGCCATCTCCAGTCATCCTGATTCATATCTGTCCACTGGACCCAAATGACTCTGGAGGAGAAAGTAAGGCTGGTGACTTTGCACAGCAGCCCCTCACTTAAATCCACTTCATTGCCTGTCATGGCATCACCTCTCTGATATCGTGGTCTTCTTTGAAAATGGACATAAACATTATTATTATTATTATACTCTGGATATAGAGAGGCAGGAGTCAGGCTGCACACCACACCTCTTGACAATAGACCCTAAGCCATTTATTGCTTTGGGGGCCCAGGTGATTGGATCTCTCTGGATTGGGAGCTCTTACACTTTTTTCACTCAAGGACCTCTTTGACAGTGTGGTAAAGCCCAAGGATCGCTTCTCAGAACCATGGTTTTAAATGAATAGAGTGAAATGTATAGGATACAAGCAAACCAGTCATCTTGAAACAAAGACATCATTTTTTACCTCTTTAAGTTAATGGAGTCTCCAAGATCTCATTCTCTACTCTAAGAGAAAAAGTCTCTCTGGGAACTCCCTGTGCTGTGAAAATCACATATCTGGGTGAAAAAAAACAAAAAAAAGATATTTTTTGGTCTCTCTCTATCTATGTATTGGTAGGTTTCTCTGATACAATGTTAACTCCTTGAGGGCAGGGACTGGCACATGCAGGGAGGTGGTGAGGTGTGTAGAAAACTGGGACTGAAGTCAGGAAAGATGAGTCTTATCTTTCTAAGTTCAAATCCATTCTCAGACACTCACTAGCTGTGTGACCTTGAGCAAATCAATTTATTCAGTTTGTCTCAATTTCCTCATCTGTGAAAGAAGATGGAGAAGGAAATGGAAAACTACTCCAATATCTCTGCTAAGAAAATCCCCAATGGGGTCATGAAGGATCAGACATAACTTTAAAAAGTGGCAACAAAAAGTTCCTTACATCAGCGGAATGATTATAAGACTTTCAGACCTTTCATTGTCCTGGGAGCCCTCTTCTACACATTCCAGGTTGCTGATGTCCTTCCTAAAAATGGGTTAGCTGATTATGAACGCATTAGCTGCGGGGTGGCTGGGGAGGTGTGGGGGTGGGAGAATAGTTCTGAGTTAAAGAATCATTAGAGGGCAGCATTGGTCTGATGGGTAGAATTCCCACAGTAGAAGGTGTAACTAAATAGATGGCCCATTCAGGTCTCCCAGCAGGAATGACTGAAGAAATTGATAGACTGAACCAAAGAAATCATGGATCCCTTATGTATTTCATTTTTCACATTTCATTTTTATTTCTGCAATAGCCCTGATACCTATGCAGTGAACAAATATTTATTCCCATTTTGCAGATGAGGAAATAGCCTTTTAAAAAGTTAAATGCATATTTTTCATCTTTCATGAAAAATCCATTTTTTTTATCCACAGTAGCTCACAGCATATGAATGGGGTTGCATTCTGTTAGGGTGGAGAAAGCCCCCACAATGCTGAAGTCAATGTGGTTTTGAAAGGATTTAAAAAATATGTCACAAATTGGACAACAGCCATCAGTTAAAAGGCTGAAACCATAGATCTGGAACGTGGACTATACACGCTATGGATTCACTAATAATAGAGGGAATAAGTAACAACATATTCCCCAAACCATATTTGGATTTCAGGTGCATAGAGTTACAAAGGCAGGCAGAGAAAGTGGAGCATGTATAGACATCCTATAGCTGCTTCTGGTTGGCTAACCCTGTGATTGTCAGAGCTTTTTTCAATTGGCTCTGTTGCTAGAACTGGGAATAATTTTAAATTGTCTGGAACCAGCCATTTTTACCCAGTGTTCTGGGACTCCTTTGGGGAGTCTCTGTGGCTCCTTTTCTCATGATATCCGATGAAAGACAATACCTATAAGAGGCTGCTCTGAGTCCATGTTGCCTTCATTAAAGGTTCCAAGGTTTTGGATTTTGCATCTGTTCTTTTTTGGCTATGAGTGAACATATTGGAGTCTCTGATCTTGAGAGGTTTTGAAAGGTCAGGAGGACACCCTGGTGCCCTAGCATCCTAGATTCTGAGTCAATAACTGTCATGCCTTTGACGTCCTGAGGAACAAGGGATGGTCTTTAAGAGTGACCTTCTGGACCAGTGATAATTATGATGAGGACAGATCTGACAGTCATACATTTGGACATGAACTTGGTGGTACCGATGCTACCTAGAAACTGAGCCAAGGTGTTTCTAAAGACACTTCCTAAGTTCTAACATTTCCTAACTTCCTAAGGAGTTGGGGAAACTATTTTTAGTTTTGTTTTCGTTACATCTTCAAAGTATCTTACAAACTAATTGATGATGTAGTTAAATGGAACTGGATTTCTAGTCAATGACCCCTAAAAGTAGGGACAACACAGTGGTGGGGGCTTGAACAGAAGGTAGTAGAGATGAGACACACATATCTCTCAATTTACTCTAGAACCCTGAGTGGGGGATGTAACAGGCTGACTCTGGAACAAAAAGTCAGAGCATACTTGCTACTTAAGGCTTCTTCCTGGCATGAGTTTAGGTTGGTAAGGCCAGTCCAGTTAGCTTCCTCATTTTTTCCTTAGCCAGTGTCTCCTCTCTTCCCAGAGAACCAAAAGCCCATTGTAAGTGACTGAGAGAACTAACAAAATGGTGGCAACAATCTTTTAAGCTTGTAATAATTTTATATTATTATTTAGTTACATGATTATTTATTAGCTCTCATTTTATAGCTCACTAAGTGTAGCAGAATATTTACCTTGAAATAGCTCCATGAGGCAGTGCAAAAAAAATTGCACCCATTTTACATATGAAGAAACTAAGATTCATAGAGTAAAAACATAATTGTCCGAAGTCTGACAGCAAATAGGTATGAGTTGGTATTTGAGTCCAGTTGTCCTAATTCCAAATCTTTGTTGTTATATTTCAATTGTGCTTGACTCTCCATCATCTCATTTGGGATCTTCTGGGCAGAGATATAGGAGTGGTTTGCCATTTCCTTCTCCAATTCATTTTATAGATGAGGAAACTGAGGCAAATAGTGTTGACTGACTTGTCTAGGGTTCCCAGTTAGAGTCTGATGACAGATTTGAACTCACAAAGTCTTCCTGACTATAGACCCAACACTCTTTTCATTGCTCTACAGAGTTGCCCCAATTCTAAATTTCGTGTTTTTAAAAAATGATATTGCCTGGGGGCAGCTAGGTGGCGCAGTGGGCAGTGGATAGAGCACCAGCCCTGAAGTCAGGAGTACCTGAGTTCAGATACAGCCTCAGATAATAATTACTTAGCTTTATGGCCTTGGGCAAGTCACTTAACCCCATTGCCTTGCAAAAAAAATGACAATGCCTTTCTGTAAGCTACATTTAACTTCTCAGGAAGTTTTCTCATCTGTTATAGAAAAGTAGTCTTGAGTCTAGAAAAATCACATTGTGACAAGTCTGCCAACAACATGCCTTACAGCTTTGGACAAGAGTCTTCTGTAATCTGGGTCTTAGTTTTCATGTCAGTAAATTTAGAGGGTCAGATTAAGTAAGTGATTTCCTAGTTCTAATATTCTAAGGCTCCTCCAGCTCCTGACAGTCTATGTTCTAAGATTCCTCCAGATCTGATAGTCTATATTTTAGAGTCTCTTCCAACTCTGACAATGTTCTAGGGTTCCCTTCAGCTCTGACAGTCTATGTACTAAGATCCCTTCTAGTTTGGCACTCTATATTCTAAGGTCCAATTCAATCCAATAATACCATAAACATTTGTTAAGCTCCTATTATGTGCTGGATGCTCTGCTAAGTGGTGAAGATACAATTAATTAAAAGAGAGACACTGGAGGTTCTCTTTTATTTTTGACATTTTGTGCCCTTAATTTCCAGGCAGCTCTGATAATTTTGTTCTATGGGACCTCTCTAATTTTTATAGTCTATAATTTTTATTTGAATCTCACAACATCCTTTTGTGATTACTAAAATAGATGTCACTATCACCATTATATAGGAATGGACCTAATGGTACAAGGAAGGGAGGTGACTTATCCAAAAACTATAGCAAGAAACATCAGGATTAGATCTCAGGCTTTCTGTCTCCCAGTACTTTCCATATGAAATAAAATTCATTATGGAAATGGGTCTTATTTCTTGCCTTTGAATCACAGGACTTTCATTCTAGGACCTCTATTAGGACTGGGCCAGAGCTGCTTTAGAGTTAGTTCACAGATATATCTCAGATTAATATGGTGGGAAAGATTAGTACATCTTTATAGCCAGGGCACCAGATACATGAGCCTCAATTTTTATGGAGTGATTCTCCCATAGGGATTAGCAACTTATTCCCAAGACCTTACGCTGGGATCAGTTGGCCAAAGTCAACCTGGATAACCTCCAGCCTCTGGATCTCCCTGGTGTTTATTGAGGGATGGAGGATTCTCTCCACACTAGGAACTTTCAGCCTATACTAGCCTTACCTCATTCCTGGCTGTGTTAGTGAGGTTTTGGGGTGGGGGTATTGTGCTTATGATCCTATTTCAGTTACCATTTCATCCATTCATCAAATATTTCCTGAGTTATTGATTGAGGATAGAGTTAATGATGACCAAGGGTCAATTTTTGCCTTCAAGGAGCTTATAATCTGTCTGTAAAATGAGGGAAATTGGATGAACTGGCCTCTGAGCATCTTCCCAAGCTTTAGAGCTAGGATTATCTGATCCTTCTGGAGCCAGCATTTCCTCCATGTCACAGTTTGGCAAAGAAGAGACAATGAGTGAAAAAAAAATAACAATAGTTGTTTCTGTTTCTTTCTCCTTTTACTTCTTAGAAAACTAATTTTGTTTTATCTCTTTATTGATAAGGAAGAGTGAAATAACAGTCTGCATATCACCAAGCTTTACAGCTTACAAAGCATTTTCCTTATAACATCCCTGTGAGGTAAGCTATGACAATATTGTTTTTCCCATTTCACAGAGGAAGAAACTGATGCTCACAAAAGTTAAGTGATTTGTCCAAATTGACATAATGACCAGCTCCCATTTCAATAGTGTCTTAAGGTTTACAAAACTCTTTATTTCACAATAGCCTTCTTATAACATCTCTGATGATCATGGGATGGCTCTATCCATTTTGTTGTTGCGAAGTCATGATCTATTCTGTGTGACCCCATTTGGGGTTTTCATGGCGAAAGATACTAGAGTGGTTTGCCACTTCCTTCTCCAGCTTGTTTTTTTTAGAGATGAAGAAATTGAGAAAAATGACTTGCTCAGGGTCACACAGTAAGTATCTGAGGTCAAAATTGCACTCGGGTATTCCTGACTCCAGACCAAGTACTCCCATCATGAAACCTAGCAGTTTCTGTCTAGAAGAAGTCATGGTGTGAATGTTCCAGACCCAGAGAGGTTAGGGAGCCTTGATACCTGGGGAAGGCTGCCCCAGGGAAGGAGATGGAACTATCAAACAGGAAGCTCATCCAGATGTGAAGAGAAGGTGAGGGGAGAAAACAAGGGAGAAATCACAGCTACGTAAGGGGTTGGCATGAAGCCCTTAGAAACTGGCATTTACCCTAAAACCACACGTTTGGCATCTTTCACTGAGCCCAGATTCACACAATCCTCTTCATTCTTCTTCCCACAGATTCTTTTCCTTCCTATCTCCAGGTCAGTTAGGGTTCTCCCAACCTCATGACTAATCACTGGGATAGGGCACCCTCCCTCCCCTTCCCAGAGAAAGAAGATGGATGGTTTCATCCACATTCCCCATTCTATTGTCCTTCCACCTTCCCACCTTCCCACCATTTTCATCTGCTTTTTGACAAAGGCAGATCCTTTCAAGCCAAAGTTGTTGGTTGGAACTTCAGCGACAGGGGTGGGAATGGAGTTGGAGGTCCTATGCTTTCTCCTCCAGGGCCAGATAGACAATGGGGGGGGTGGGGATGGAAGAAAGATGGGATTGGTCCAGTGGAAGCTGGTATTGCCCTTAGCCAGTGTTCTGTACCAAAGGCAATTAATATTATCATTGTCATCATCATCATCATCATCATTATTATTATTGTAGTTCTATCTTGTTGGTATTGCATCTTTTGAATACTCATAAAGACAGCTTACGGTGTGGAGGGAGTGCACATACAGATGAAATCCCTCAAAGGGTTCCCTTTCCTAATCTTGCTTCTACACAGAAAAATTAGGGGAATCTTAATTTATGATTTTTTAATGCTATTTCTGTTTTGTATTGATGACTATTGTTAAATAGTAGAAAAAGTAATAAATACCAGGAGACTGTGCTATCAGCTTCCTGGAATAAGGGAGACTTCTGTCATTTCCTTTTCTAGGACTCAGTTTCTCCTTTTGTTAAATGAAGGAGTTGTCAGTATGATCTCTGGAGGTGATTTCATCTCTGATGTTCCACTGTTATGAGAAGAGACCCCAATATTAAAGGAAATCCTTTCAAGAAATCTAAATCCTGCCGGTACAAATCCTAGTTAATTCTATCCTGGCTACAAAAGAATGATATGTTTACCTCGAAGAAACCTTGGATCTGTCCAGTGTCCTTTCTTGCAAGTGACAAAAATGTACCAAATTACTTAAAATTGTTACTCTGCCTGCCAATCATTCCTCCATCTTGTTTCCTATATAATTTCAAATTTAGTGTATGCTCCAAGTAAACTACTTTATTTCTCTGAACATCAGTTTTATCTTTTATATAATGGGGATAAAGACACATGTTGTAAAAAGAGACTTGTTCAGAAGTGAATTTGATCGAAGTAATAATGAGCGTCATTTTAAGTTTGAATCCATTCTCCACAGGGATCAAAGTAGGAGTGGGTGGGGTATGTCCCATTGTGGAGGATGCTTTTGTACTTTCGATGTCTTCTCAGTAATTAATTCTCTAGTAGACATCATAAAAGTTACATGCCCTACTTTCCCTTGTCTTTTGCAGAGACAAAACACTACGGGTGTAGAACATTCTGTATGTCATTAAACTTATTTGTGGTGTTGGTTGTCTTTGCTCAACTGCTTTTACTCTTTTTAATTTTTCTTTTTTTGTGGGGGTGGTTCTAGGGGTAGGAGAGGGAAGGCTATATTAATAACTAAAGGTCAAGATATGAATAGGTCATTTTCTAAAGAAATAGTCCAAACTATTCGTAATGATATGAATCACTAATTAATTAAAAACTGCAAATTAAAGAAATTCTGAAGTTCTACATCATATCCATCAGTCTAGCAAAATTATTAACAACAGTGCAAACGAAAATGGCAAATGTTGAAGGGCTGTGGGGAAAAAAGAAACATTGATGCACTTTTGATAGATGTATGAAATGATCTAGCCATTCTGGAAAGCAATTTGAAACTACATCCCCAAAGTTACTAAACTATGCAGACCTTTTGACATAATGGTGTTCATACTAGGTCTAAATCCTAAAGAGATCAAAGAAAGAAGAAAAGGAACCCCAAATGTACAATATATCTATAGCAGCTCTTTTTTGGTGATAAAAAATTGGAGATTAAAGGAGTGCCCATAATCTGGGGAATGACTGAACAAATTATGGCAGATGAATGTAATTGAATATAATACATATAAAAGGTTTTAATTGCAAATCAGATGGAAAACCCCCATGGCCTTTGGGTTGTCATAGAAAAGCAAATGAGAGGGCACCTTCTTTAATGCTATTTCTACTGATAAAACCTTTTCCATTTCTGTTGTCGAATCCTCGGACAATGCCAAGGACCTCAGTGGCAAGAACTTTCTTTTTCAAGGTTTTCTGACTGCCACAGAGGAGTGTGACATGTGCACAAATAACTAGGAGAGAAGAGAGATTCAGACAAGTACTGAAAAACACGTTGAGGAGGGAGAAACCACATAACTTGAGACCTAAGGAAAGGCTTCATAGTAGAGGTGGCAGCCTTGAAGAGTTTCATCAGTCTGAGATGAGGAAGGGATGGGTTCCAAGCATTGGGAATGATCCTCATGAATACACAGAGATGAGAAGAGATAGGGTGAGATCAGGTCACCACAAGAAGCTCTTCGACAGCACTGGAAAATGCATGAAGGGGAGCTGTGGGAAATAAGACTGAAAAGGTAAATTTGAATCAACTCTCTGCAGGGCTACTCAAGAAGTCTGTATTTTATCCAATAGGTAATGGAAACCTAATAAAGGATTTTGAGTAGATTTATGACTGCTAAAAATTGAGAAATAAGAAAGAGAATCAGAAAAAAGGTGAAGGAGAGCTGGAGAAGAGAATGATAATGACCATTAGAGACTTTTGGAGCAGGAGGCAAATGATGGAAATATATCCTCAAGGGCCTAGGGGCTTAGGGGTTGTATGTTTCTGTAGAGCTTCCTATTCAACTCCTTCTTCTTCTTCTTCTTCTTCTTCTTCTTCTTCTTCTTCTTCTTCTTCTTCTTCTTCTTCTCTTCTTCTCCTCCTCCTTCATTTTTATTGATACTTTCTGTTTCTTGCATCCCCATAGTTATCCTCCTCCCCCTCTTAGAAAACCATCCCATATGACAAATAGTATTCTTTTAGAGAGGAAAAAAATTTAGCACAACTGATTGATATATTGAAAAACAACTGGAAACATGTACAATATGTAGCACCTGTGAACTTCCATGAAGGAGTGAGTTGTGGGGCGTTTTCTTATATCTCTTTATTCAAGGACTGCTTGATCATTCTAATTCTGTTACCTTTATTTTTGATTTTTTTTCTTGTTATTGCTCTTTCCATTTATATTGCTGTAGTTACTGTGTATGTTATTCTCTTAGCTGTCGCTGCTTACTTCACTTTGCATCAATTCATATAGATTTTTCCAGGAGGTTCTATTTTCATCACACCCATTACTTCTTACAGCACAATAATATTTGATTACATTTGTGTACCATAATTTGTTTAGCCAGTCCCCAATTGAGGGACATCTGCTTTGTTTTCAATTCTCAGTCATCACAAAAGGTGCTGCTCTGAATATTTTGGAGCATAGGAGTCTATCAATGGCCTCCTTGAGATATAAAAATATGGAACACTTTACAAGTTTGCATATTATCCTTGTACAGGAGCCATGCTAATAATCTTTGTGTTATTCCAATTTTAGGATATGTCCTGCCAAAGCAAACAAGTCAGCTTCTAAGATGAGATCACAGCATTACAGAATTACCAAATGCTAGAACTAGAAGGAACCTTGGTCATCATCTACTTGAATACCCTCACTTTATTGAAGAGGAAACTGAGGCTCAGAGAAGGAAAATGACTTGCTCAAAGTCACATAGATCATAGGAATAGAGGCAGAATTCAAAACCAGATCCTGGACTCCATATCCACTACACTGGGAGATACTGATTGTCCAGCTATCTGGTGACCCATCTGAACCTTACCCTCCCACATGGCATGGAGAGACATACCTTTATCTGAAAGCCATACTCTTGAAGTAGACAGATTGGGAAATCTAGAGAGACCTACCACATCCCTCTTTCCTCTCTGCCTCCAGTTACAACAGGCATATTCCATCACCTGTTCTCTCCAGCTAGGGAAACCCACCTTGGTTGACCCACCTCCAGTTGATGGGCTAATTAGAGTAGCAGCCTAATGACTCATTTCTCCACCTCCCACCCCCACCCCACCCCCACTCAATTCATTTAAAATGATGGTCTTGGTGCAACTGAATCCCCCAAATATATTTCACCATGAACTTTACACAGCCAATTTTGAAAGTGGGTATAACCTGATGGAAATTGAATCAACATGTTTTGGCTCACTCGTCCTAACATAAACCCTCAATGATGTTCGTCAGGGATGATTCAGTACTCTAGGCTTTCAAAAAGCTATTCAGGGCTTCCCGCTTCCAGGCCTCAAGCACGTTCTGCATTGGGCAAACAAGAGCGATCTTGTTCCGAACAGAGCCATGTTGAATCTAAGTGGGTCCAACAAGTCCTTCTTTTAGCAATTAAAGCTCACTTTGGTTTTCATCTAATTAAAATTGAATACAGAGTTTGTCATAGGTTTGAGCACTGGGAGGGCTCTTAGAATTCCTCCAGGCCAACCTCCTCATTTATATTACAGCTGGGAGAACTGAGGACAATAGAGAAGCTTATTAAATCACAGTATCAGAGACCTGGAACCCAGAAGGAGCAGCCTCTCCATTTTACATATGAAGAAACTGAGGCACAGAGCACAATGGGGTGGCTTGTTCAGGGTTGCAGAGGTAGGACTTGAGCTCATTTCCTCTAGTGCTCTCTCCATGCTTCCTCAATAGTCCATCCCTCTTAGTTGACAGATAAAGAAACTGAGACTTCCCTTAGTCATTAAATGAGTTTCCTAGGGTCCTACAGATAAGTGTCAGGTCGAGATTTGAATCCAGAGCCTCTCTAGTTTACCCTCTCTTCATTCTGCTTTTATAATAGGCTTGATGCATCATTAGTTCATACCAATACCTTCTGTTGTTAGGGAGAAGAGGATACAAAAAGAGGTTTGCTTTAATCATTCATTTGTTCATTCATTCAGAGAACATTGTGGTTTAATAGGAAAAACTATATTGAAATTCAGAAAATTCAAGTTGCAAAACCTGACATATTTCTAGTTGGATGTGAAATTAATTTGTCTGAACCTTCGTTTCCTCATCTATAAAAGGGGCTATTAATTAGCATTATTAATAGGCAATTAATAGTATTAACATTAATAGCTTATGAATAATAATTAATGTCACCAAGTAATTAATTAACATTACTAGGTGATTAATTAATAGTAATAGATAATATTAGTTATCTCACAGAGGTATTGTGAAGGCTACAAAAATGTGACAATAATTAGTAAACTGAGTATCTACTATATACAGAAAGTTCTGCTTGGGGTAATGTGGCATGCAAGATTGAGAAAAGACACAGCTTATGGTCTCATAGAGGAAACTTACAGGAAGGGAATGAAACACCAACACCAGAAAACTTTAAGACACATTCTTGCATAATAAGAGTATCAGGAGAGGGCAATCCCTGCAAAAGGTGGGTAGGAACAAGTAAAGAGGAGGAGGGAAGGCATTCAACACCTAGGAAGTAGTGTGAGTAAATGTAATAAGGTAGGAGAGTCATGGTATATCAAAGGCACAGAATATTGTTGGAGTGAACAATTTAGTACAAAAATATTTGATTTCTTCTCTCAAGGGCCAGCCTTCTTGCTCTAGAGTTTTGTCTTTGATCCATTCCCCAAGGCAGGTTTGGTAAAAGTTCTTTCTGATGTTACTTCATAGGATATATTTCTCCTAATTTGTATTGTATTTTTATTATTCTGAATTTGACAAATGACAATAAACACAAGCATTTTATATATATGAATAAGAACAGGAAAATAGAATTATATATGAAACCACAAATCTCTATTATGTACAACTGGAATTTAAAAAGTATATATAATTTCAAAGCTGTTCTGCTTATTTTTGTTTCCCTTTGAATTATGTACTCTTCTGTGTATTTTTTCAAGTGCTTCAATGATCCTCTTTTTTTTTCTTTCCTTCTTTCCTTCTTTCTTTCTTTCCTTCTTCCTTCCTTCCTTCCTTCTTTCTTTCTTTCTTTCTTTCTTTCTTTCTTTCTTTCTTTCTTTCTTTCTTTCTTTCTTTCTTTCTTTCTTTCTCTCTCTCTCTCTCTCTCTCTTTCTTTCTTTCTTTCTTTCTTTTTTTGACAGTACTACCTTGTTTCCCTCTCCTCTCCAATTCCCCTCCCCTATTAAAACCCCCCACAACCCTTTCCTTCTAACAAACAAACATAGTCAAGAAAAACAAATCACACATACCGTGGCCATATTTGAAAAATTACATCTCACTTTTCATCTTTAGTCCATCACCTCTTTCAGAGGGTAGGTAGCATGTACTAATCATGAGACTTGTGGAATTGTGGTTGATCATCACATTGATCATCGTTCTTAAGTTTTTCTTTACAATGGCAAAGTCATTGTATAAATTGTTTGTCTTGTTCTTATTTATTCTAACTATGACGCTTTATGTTTTAATTGTGTTCATTATGAACAACATATTGTTGTATTCTGTTTTCTCATGTATTCTGGGATTCTCTGACATTTTATGGGTGAATTTGTTACATTTACATCCATTGATATGATTGCCAAGTATGCATTTTCCTCCATCATATCTTGTTATGTATTTTCTTTGACCCTTTCCAATCCCTCTTTATAGAAAAATATGATGAAAGAGAAGGAATGTGATCAGTATCAAAGATGTTTAATTGAAATGATCTCTTCAGTACCAGTGTTCTACCTCTCTTCCTACTGTCCAGACTCTAGTCATTATGGGTTCTTATCTTTTCTTTCCTTTTAATTATCCCTTTATATTCCATCTTTTGAAGATGGTTTGTTTTGCTTGTGACTATTCCCTCCTCAACTCTACCATTACCCTGAAACCCCTCCTTCTCTTCCCCTACCTCTTTCTCTGTTAAATTTAATGTATTTTTATACCATACTTAGTACACGCACACATACACACACACATACATGTGTATGTGAGGATGTATATGTTCAATACTCCTTTGTCTGGTTCAGAGTAAGGTTCATATGATGTCTGCTCCCCTTACTTCTGTTTGTATATTCTTCTCCTCAGACACCCCTGATATGAGAAAATATA
This sequence comes from Macrotis lagotis, assembly GCF_037893015.1. Taxonomy (NCBI): domain Eukaryota; kingdom Metazoa; phylum Chordata; class Mammalia; order Peramelemorphia; family Peramelidae; genus Macrotis; species Macrotis lagotis. The sequence goes on along the minus strand of NC_133660.1, from coordinate 223,773,067 downwards.
AATTCCATCCCCCTTCTTTTTCATTTCTTTTTTAAGTGAATTTCTTTCCCTTACCCTTTTTCTTTCCTTTCTTAAGACCATCAAAATCTAACAAAATCACCTCAACTTTTCTGTTTCATTTAACTCCCCCTGAGACCCTTCAAAAAAACTAAAATTCTGAAGGTACACTTGAATCTTGTTTTCCATTGGAATGTAAATACTTCAGTTATTATTTAGCATTTTTCAATTGTATTTACTTTTTCCCTGTGTTTGCTTTTCAAAATATTTACCTAGACCTGGCCTTTTTGCTATGAAGGTTTCAAAGTCTATTTCCTTAAAAATCTTTTCTATATCTGTAGGATTACACTTAGTCCTGAAGAATAAATTATTATAGATTGTAGGTCTTTATCTTTTGCTTTTTTAGAATAATGTTTTCCAAGATTTTCTCTTCCTAAATTGTTGCACCTGTCAAGTCTTGGATGATTTTAAATATGGCCATGTGGTAGTTGAATTTTCTAGCTACTTGTATTACTTTTTATCTGAGCCACTGATTCTTTTTTCTTTTAAGGTTTTTGCAAGGCAAATGGAGTTAAGTGACTTGCCCAAGGCCACACAGTTAGGTAATTATTAAATGTCTGAGATCAAATTTGAACTCGGGTACTCCTGACTCCAGGGCCAGTGCTCTATCCATTGTGCTACCTAGCTGCCCCCCTGAGCCACTGATTCTTAAATAATATCTCCTGGATTTCCTTTTCAAGAAAGTTGTTTTGGATAATGGATGCCTAACCTTTTATTTTCTTTTCATAATTTTTTGAGATTGTTCTAGTATTTCTTGTTGCCTCTTGGAGTCATTCAATTCTGTTTACTCCATTCCAATTTTCAGGGAATCTATTACTTAAGTGGAATATTTTCAATTTCTGTTCTAAGCTACTTTTCCCTTCTTTTAGTTCTTTTCTCCAGAACTCAGTCCAGGCTTCCTTTCCTTTGGTATAGAGTACTAGATGCTTCAGATGTCTCTGGTACAAGTGTTGGCTGACTTCCCTGCTGGAAGGGTTTTAAAAACAACTAGCTTTCATTTTTATGTAGTATTAGACTAAATAAAGGCACTTACTATAGTTTTTCTTTGGGTTTCTGGATCATTATTTGGTCTGATGCTATTTTTAGATTTTTGCTAGAGAATTTGTGGTGAGAGGTGGGATCCTCCTTGACATTTCCTGGAACCATCTTAATCATGTATGTTACTTTTAGATATGTCCCCAAATACCCCAAAGAGTTTCCCTTAGCAATGAATGTATGGATCTCCACCCTCTGTTTTTCTATGTGACTGGTGTTATCCTTACATGCATTGTTCATTCTTGCTTTTGCCTAGAAAAGACCTCTACCTCTTCTTCCTTGAAGTTGCTACCCTTTTACTCTTGATCCTTCCAAACCCTATGTAGCTTTCAAGGACCAACTGCTTTCCTTAGAAGAGAAACCCTAGCTGAATAATTCCTTCTCTGCGCTCCTAGGGCTGTTGGATATTCAGTGGGTTCTCATCATCCATAACAGCACCCTAAAGGAGCAGAAAGGAAATAAAGTCAAAGGACATGAGTTGCTTTCAGCCACTTACTGACTGGGTTACTTTGAGCAAATCTGTTTGTCTTTTTGACTCTTGGGTTTATGATCTGTAAAATGGGAATAATTAAAATTATACCACCTACCTTACAGGCCTCTTATGAAGATAATTGGAGATAATGTAAATTAAATGTCTTGTAAATCTTAAGAACAGATAAGTTGATTATAAAGTTAACCATTTGGACAAAATTGGAATATGAATTTCCCCTAATCACAGTGGTCCAGCCTGAACAAAAAAGGCCCAAATTAGGAGATTAATTAGACCAAACATGCAGTCCTTATTTGGGCATGGTACCAGTTACAATCTTGTTTATAGTTGATGATACTTATGCAAGTCTCAGACTTGGTATGATGCCAGCTTTGTTCTATGCCCTTATAACTGTCCCAGCTAGGGGGTAGACCATGTGGTGCTGTGTGATGAGGTGGTCAGACATTGCATTACTTGCATGTAAGTGTAAGGGACAAGGGGGGAGAAGTGGATTAGGAACTTGGGAAACAGAGAAGCAAACTTGGGCTATGCAGATAGATTTATGTGTAGACTTGATCCTACAGCCTTCCACCACCATGGCTGTACCATAAAAAGTAAACATCTCTCCAAGCCTCCTCAGCAGTTCATAGAATAAAGAACCTAGGAAGCAATGAGGATGGGCTTTGTTTGAAACATCCTGCTCCCCTCAATTAGATAAAGACTTACATTTGTCTCGTTGGTGGGATGTCATACATTTTGATTTGATTTACATCAATATTAAATAATATTAACTCTGTCTATTTGAAGGACAAATGCAGAAATTTAAACCACAAGACTTATTGGAAGACACCATGATTTTGAGAAAGATCGAAGGCAAAATGAGAAAGGGATGGCTGAGAATGACATGGCTAGATAGTGTCATGGAAACAATGAACTGACTTTGAGCAATAGTGGAGGACAGAAGGACTTAGTGTTCTCTGATCCATGGATCGGTTGGGCCAAGCATCAATAACAAGCTTTATTAATGTGATATTGTTATCAAACTTTCCATGTGTAAATCTCATCAGACAGTGAGTTCCCTAAGAATTAGGCCAGGGTCTGCTCCACCCTTATATTTCCAGGATGAGTTTCCTTAGGGCAGAACCTTGTCTTCCACTTCAAGGGGCTCTTCCCTGCTGTCTCTGGGTATTCTGGGTTTAGGTCTTTTCAGAGATGCTTGAGTGAGCCTGTTGCCTCACAGTGGAAGGGCTTGGTCCTCTGGTTCTTTAATCAAATTCTCTGGTACATGTAAAGGGCGGGCATTGAACACTCATTCTGACCCCACCTCAGGGAAGAGCAAGAATGACCCGTTCAGAAACTGAGGGGCCCGAGGAATCAAGGGGGCAGTTTCTGAGCTGGAAAGTTCTGTGCCCACGTCAGCTGTGACTTCTTTGGCATTCCAGGGACGCCATGAACAGAGAACCTTTATGCCCCTGTGGTGGTGCAGAAACACAAGTGTTTAGAGGTGAGGGTGAGGCAGAAAAGAGGGTACTGCTGCACGACTCGACCCCAAGGGCACTACCTCACTGGGAGAGGGAGTGGTTCCTGCGGCCTGTGAGAGAGCCTTCCTGAGCCAAGGTGGAGCCTTCATGAAAGGCACGTTCAGTGGCCGGCTGGACACTTGGCATTGACCCTCATGAAAGAACATTTTGTGCAAGGGAAAGGGGGGGCAGGGCTGAACACAGAGGTATCTTACAATGTCCACAACCCTGCTCACTCTCACACAAGTCACTCACTCACCACTGGGGCTGATATTTCTTTAGTACTATTTGTTTTGCTTTGTTTTGTTTTTTGCAAGGCAATGGGGTTAAGTGAGTTGCCCAAGGTCACACAGTTAAATATTAAATGACTGAGGCTGGATTTGAACTCAGGTCCTCCTGACTCTAAGATCAGTGCACTGTCTACTGCACCACCTAACTGTCCCTCTCTAGCACTTTTAAAACTTACAATCAATCAAGGATTTGATTTATTTATTTATTATTATTAATTTTTAATTATTATTAATTTAATAAGTATTTTTACTATATGTTAGCCTCTGTGCCAACTACTGGGGATACAAAGAATCCTGTGAAATAATCATAATAATGTTAAAGTACCCATTTTCCAAAGGAGGAAACTGAGGCCCCCAAAGTAGGTATGCTACCTATCCAAGGTCGTATACACAGGTGGTAAGTAGTAGAACCAGAAACTGAACCCTGGTCTTTTGACTCCAAATTTGGGGGTTTGCCCCCTATACCACATCACCTTCTGGTTTGGGAGGGGCTGAACATAATTCAATTCCTCTTTTCCTTGAAAACCTTTCAAATAATTGAAGACCTGCATGTCACTCCTTCTAATCTTTTCTTCTCCGGGCTAAACTTTCCCAGTTCCTTCCACTTCTATGGCACAGTCTTAGTATTCTCATCACTGGAGTCACTCTCCTCTGGAAGTTTGTTAGCATTCTTTTCCTTCTTATGAAATGATGATAGTGATTGTAGTCTCTGAATCTCCCTGATTTCCACTCCAACTGATCCCTATGTGTCTTCCATGATCAGGATCCTTTCCCCCTATTTCCTAAAGTAGGGGGTAGATAGGACACAGGACAGGGCTGCCATTTTACTTAGAGCTTTAAGAGGGAAAAGAGGAATTCAGGTTAAATTCTTCACTTCAGAGAATGATAGAATCTCCAGTTTGGAAGAGTCCTCAGAGGTCATCTAGTCCAGGTTATAATGTGAGCCACAATCCCCTGTAAAACTTCCCTCTTCTTGATGACCTCCAGAAATAGAATCTGGTCTTCAATCTCATCATCATCTCAAGGACCATCTGCCAGTGCTGTAGTTTGCCAGTGTCCTCAAAATGTGAGCACAACTGGACTCAACAGTCCCAGAGTTCTACAGTTTAGCGGAGGGAATGGAGATATTTAACTTGGTGGAGAGGAGAACTGATGGAATCTGATCACTGTTGTTGAATATTTGAATAACAAATAGATTTTTTAAAAATTGGACTAAGAAGGTAGAACTGGAACAAGAGGGGGTAACTTCAGAGAAGTTAATAATTCATAATTCAGAAATGCTAATAATTCAGAACCCATGCTATCTCACAGCTGACTTGGTAGGTTGTGAGTTCCCCATTGCAGGAGGTATTAAAAAAAAAGAGATGGGATAACCAATTGTTTGTCAATAAAGTTCATAGAGAAGATCTCTGGGATAGGTAATAATAGATATATTGAGTTCCTGGCTCTCACATTCTGGGATTCTATGAAAAGCTGTAATTCCTATCCTTATGAAGTTTGTAGTTTAAGAGAAGAAATAAACATTCTTCAAAGTCAAAATGTGATATGCTATACGATGAGTACAAAGTACTATGAGATCCAGGAGAAATCAATAATATCTAGCAAATGGGGAAGAGGGTCAGTGAAGTGGCGCTGATGGAAGGATTCCATTTTTGTTCTTTTTCTTAATATGAAAAACGGGGAAATCTTTACCCCACCGGATATAAGCGCTCCTTTCCCCCCCTAATTTCCTTGTTTATGTTTAGGGCTCCCACACCCTTCTACCCAACTTTGATTATGCATGTTCCCTCACTCTGTGTATCCAATCAATTGCACATAAAATCTAACTCCTCTTCATCCTTTGGATGTTCTCACAATCACTCCACCATCATCTCTTCTTGCTTGGACTGTCACTCCAGTCTTTCCCCTCTCCCACCCCAGCTGACAAAGGAATGAGATCACAGCAGAATCCTCCAGCCCTTGTCACACAATCACCAGAACTGGCCTGGAGAGTTCAGGGCATTATTACACATGATGGTGTGCATTGTCCACAATGAGTGGACACTCACATGCATGATAGTGAGAACAGTTTGGGGGTGTAGGTAATCAGGGCCAGCTCCTCTATTCCTCTACTTTCCATTTCAACACTACTTGTGGGAAATTTATTTATAAACACACTATATTGCTCTTATTATAAGCTTCTAAGACTATAAGCTTTTAAAGGGCAGTGACTGTATCATTTCTCATTTTTGTTTCCTTAGCACCCTACACACCTTCCTGAATGCAATGTGGCATATGGTCAGTGCCAGATCTAAAATACTGTGGAGGTTCAGAGAGCCTGACCATTGAGACTTGTGAAGGGACATTCCAGGGCAGCTGGGAGTTACCTATTCCTCTCAGTGACCACTAGGACCCTTTGCCTAAGTTGCTCCTCCAACCCTGTCAGATCCTTTCTGGAGAAAGCAACTTTGAATTTCATATATTTTCCTTGCTCCTCACACTCCCTGTCCTTCCTCCAATCCCCCATTCTCAATATAGAGCCATCAGATGGTGAGATAGCAGTGATGGTAATTCCACTGGATAATGAGTACAACCTCATTGTGCCTGGGGAAAATCATTGTTCATATGGAGCCCAAAGGGAAGGGGAAAAAATCCCATGTATTGGGTATCGGGAAAAAGACCTCAGGGGCTCTGGGGAGGAGATCTTGGATATTCCCTTGCTCTTACCCAAGAGAGGTTTAATGAGGGGTGGCTAGGTCAGATTTTATGGGTGCGAAGAAATAATAGATGTTTATTGAATTGAGCTAGGGGAAGGAGACTGGCTCCAAGCCTTCTGGCTCTTCTTGGATGTCTGAAAAATGGCTTGATGAACCCCTAACACTCGAGGAGTTACCCAATCTTGACATGTAGCTCCCTGGAGGGAGGCCTCCAGCCTGCTGGCACAGGCCTCAGAGATGCTCTGTGCTTAAGACAAGAGACATTTGTGGGGGGTGGGTGGGAATCAGGAGGAAGGGGTGGGGAGGAAGGCTTAGAGACAGAATCTATTCTTCTTTGCCTTCCCAGTCTCCTAGACAGGGCTCAGCATAGGTCAGTGGCACATAAGAAGGACTCAGGAAATCTTATCATCATCATGATCTTTACCTTCATAGTCTTGGCAGGCAGTCAACCATTTTTTTTGTGTCATAAACCTCTCTGGTACTTTGGTAGAGCCTACAGACTCCTCAAGTCATTTTAAATTTTATTTCATTCATTCATTCATCTAGCCATTCATTTGTTTATTTATTTATCCATTCAATTAAATATTAATTTACTTTTCTAGCTATCCATTCATTCATTCATCTATACTTCCAATCATTTATTCATTATCATCTCCCTTTGATCAAACATTCCAAGCTCTACCCATCAGTCACAGGCAGACACACTATAACTTGTCTCTAACATAGTGATCACTTTTGCCTTCTTTGACAAAAAAAGGACAAGAACCACCCATCATTTATCTAGCTTTGCCTATTCACTTATTTTGTGTTTTTTAAGAACCCGGTTTTAAATGCACAAAATAAAATATGAAGGATCACAAAGGAAATCAAATGTATTGAAATAGTTATCAAATTTTTTTTTAAACAAACATGTTTACAGACCTCAGGATAAGAGCAAGACCTAGCCCATGTCAGAACTACATTATTCCAAGTCCCCTATCCTCAGGGTTCTAACAGTGGCTAATGGCATCTGAGAAATTAATTCAAGAATTGTGAAGAAAACTTCAAACTGGAAATTAGGAGATCTGGGCTCAGGACTCAGTTCAGTCCTTAGTTTTTAATAGATGGCACTGGATAGGCAAATTTGCTGTAGTAGTTAACTTAGGAATTAGGATAACTTAGTTTCAAAACCCAGCTCTGACACATATCGGCTCTGAGGCTCTGGAACCCATCAGTGTCCCAGATGAGTCCTGTAGATTCTATATTGCCAAAAGTTTGGCAGTCTGTATTGGCAGAAGGTGCTTTCTTTTTCCAGTAGATCCTCATAAGGATGAAATTCTGATCTGGACCAAAGGGAGAAAAAATGCTAAGATTCCCATAATGCCTAAAGGCATTTGATGTTCACCAAAATACCATAAGGTTATAACTGTTGACATGATCTCCATTTTACAGAGGAGGAAACTGAGGCTCAGAGATCTGGCACAGACTTATGTCCCATGTCTAGAATGCACCTCCTTCCTCACTTTTAGAATCCCTAATTTCCTGGGATGTTTACCTTCTTTCCTCCTTGGATCTTTCTTGCTCCTAATTGACTCCAGCTATTTGTAGCCCCCCCCCCCCCAAATTTCCTTGTATTTGTTTTAGGTATATGATATATATATATATATATATATATATATATATATATATATATATGTATGTGTGTAGAGAGAGAGAGAGAGATGGGGATGATGGGTAGATGGATGAATATACACATATCGTCTCCTCAAAGGAATGTAAGCTTGCAGAGGACAGGGACTGTTTCATTTTTGCATCTCCATCTCCAACTTGGTTGGCACAATGTTTGACTCAGAATAGTAAATTAAAAAACATTTGTTGATTGATTTATTAAGTGAATCGTCCATGGTCGACATGTAAAATCTGTGTCTCTCAATTCTGTGTATAACATGTTGCTTCATCTTGAACTAGAATGAACCACTTCCTCTCTGTGCCTCAATTTTGTCACCTGGAAAGCGGGGGAGGGATTTGAGGGGTAGTGGTGGTAGGAAATTAGACTAGATGATCTCCAAGGTCTCTTTGGATTCCAACATTCCATGATATTGGATTTGGGAAAACTTTTCATTCCCCAGAAAATTTGTCTGTTCAACGGACTGATTCCCTGAGACTTCCCATGAGCCAATGTTGGATGATCCTTAGAGTCATAGTCCCATAGAATCGTAGAATCACATAACTTTAGACTCATATACTGTGTGAACCTCAGAATTTGTCATAGACTCTTAGAATTCAATTCAATTAAACCTTTATTAAATAACTGAGTGAAAGGCACCATGTCCAATGCAAAAAGGACTGGAAGCGAGAACTTATCTCATCCAGTCCCCTATTTCACAGATCAGAAAACTAAGAACAAGACGTCTAGATGACAAAGTTAGACAAAGTCACAGAGAATTAGAGGCAGGGTTAGGAACAAATCTCAGGCCTTTATGATTGCCATTTCTGGTCTCGTATTATACCAGACTAGTTCTAGCTTTGGGTTAGGATCATGTGGGGCCAATATTCCCAGTATACACTGGTTCCACCTGAGGAGGCTGAACTCCATTTCAGAAAGGTTCTGAGGTGGGTCTAGAGGATAGGCTGGACAAGGAGAAAGTCTGGAAGGAGGCTTTGTGATATCAGCAAGTAAAAAGTAGGAGGGAGGGAGAGAGGTAGGGTGAAAGAGTATGGGCAACAGGAAATTAAAACAAAGGCCAGGATAGACAGGATAACATTAAGTGCCGGCTTAACTGACAAGCCCCAGGAAGCTCAGGTCTAATCCTGAAACTCCATCTTTATCCCCTTCCCCTGCGCCCCAATCCATGGCGCAGCTTGGGAAAGATGAAATTGTCCATTGTTTGAAAAGTACTTTAGCCCCCTGGCCTGGGTCCCAATTCTACCAATAAGGCAACCGCATTTAGATAAAGGGAACAAACTTTATCTAAGAACAGCAATAATAATGAGAAGAATAACCCTTCACATCTGTTCACAGAGTTTTAATTTTAACATCTTATTTCATTCTTATAACAACTCCCAAAGGGAGGGAGAACAGGACTTTTCCCCCCTCATTTTAAAGATGAGGAAATAGGGGTACAGGGTGGTTAAATGATTTGCTCAAGATGATAGGATCAGAGATTGAGATCTATCAGGGAATCTTAGAAACTATCTAGTCCAAAACTGTTTTTACAGATGGGGGAAACTGAAGCAGAAGTAATAAGAGAAATATCCACTGGATATGACTTCATATCCAATGCTCTTCTTACCTAGGTAGTAAGTAGCAGAGGCAGAATTTGAACTCAGGGCTGTTGACTTAAAATCTATTGAATTCCAAATCTATTTATCAGGGACAGAAACACAGCAGTGTCAGAAAGAACATCGGATCCTAAGATGTAGAATAGGAGAGACTGTAGAGGTTTCTTTTTAGTTGTTTTTTTTTTTTTTTTTTTTTTTTTGCAAGGCAATGGGGTTAAGTGGCTTAGAGACTAGAGATATTTAACAAAGGAATATATCAAGGGTGAGGGAGTTATGGTTCTCACAGTAAATGACAGAGCCTGGGTATGACCTCAGGACTCCTGGTCCTGTGTTTCAGACTTTTTGCTGAGCTTTCCCCCAGGGAAAAGCTAATAATAGATGTCAAAATGTGTTGTCACTTTTGAATTGTTATAAAAATAAGAGAGATGCTGTGACTACTATTAAACCTCTCCACTTTGCCCAAGGCTAAGCCAGGCTTGTATTTACGTGCATGTCTACATCTGGTACCCTGTTGTCAGCAGGTTCCATGAGGCAGAGACCCAGGCAGTATGAGCATCTTGGAGATCACTCAGAATAACTCCCTGGACTTGATCCCCACATTTGGTCAGTGATTGTTTTTTCTCCTTCATTAACCATTTTTAATAGTAAGATAATCAAACTGTTGGAGGTATCTTGCTTAATTCTCATGAAGTCCCAGACACAAAGGCCAGTGCTGGCTTTCTGGACTTTTTCTGAAGTATCAATGACTTCTCTGGGGCTAGAATTAATATCCTCATTCCAGAACCCTTCCAGGAGTATTGTGACAACAATTGGCACTGTCATCTTTGGATACTGATAATGTCTAAGAAGCCTTTGAGACCTTGGACCATGTGAGACAGTGAGAAAAATCCAGGGAATATGCTCCAGGGAACCCAGAGAGTTAGTTGAGGAGCTGGGAATAGAATTTGTTTTTTTAAAATTCTTAACCCAGTATTTCAATATGTCAAGTGTATAATATGCGGCAGGATGTAGTGGAGAAGGGGCTGACAATTAGATCTGGGTTTCAGCTCCTACCTCTGATATATACTGATGGGGATATATCCCAGTTCACAGCTCTACCAACAGTGGCACACCAACAGTGTGCCAATTTTTCCACATTGACTATTCCCATTTTTTTGTCATCTTTGTTAAGTGTGAGTTGAAATCACAGGGTTGTTTTGGTGCTCATTTCTCTTAAAATTTGTCATGGAGAGGAGTATGTGAACTAGACCAACCATTCTGGGAAGCAATGTGGAACAATGTAGAGAAAATGATTAAAATGTCCATATTCTTTATCCCTGAGATTATATGACTAGGGATATACCCTAAGGAAGTCAATGACATAAGGAAAGGCCCATATAAATGAAAATGTTTATAGCAGCATTTTTTGGATAGCAAAGAAGTGGAAATAAAATAGATGTCCATTCGTGGGGAGTGGTCAAATAAATTGTGGTATATAGGTGCAATGGAATAGTGTTGCTCCAGAAGAAATGAAGACTATACTGAACACAGTGAAGCAAAGGAAGACATAGGAATTGATGCCGAACCAAGAAAACAACATGTTTACAACAATGTAAATGAAAACAACAGCAATAAAATTGAATGCTTTGAAATTATAATGACCAAACTTGGACCAGTGAAGAGATATATAAAAGTTATTTCAAGGTGGGGGACTATGAGTAGTTTTGATAGATAGTTGGATAAATTATTTCCCTTTTTAAAACTCTTTTTTAAATAGTGAATGAATCTGGAGGCGGGAAGGAGGAAAGAGAAACTGCAGGAAATGTTAGTAATATAAAAGCAAAAAAAGAGCAAAATTAAAAAAAAAGAATTCTAAGTACCAAGGGTCCTTCTGTGAGACATTCAAGTGAGTCAGTAGGTAAATAAGAATTGCAGGGAGGGACCCTGAGATTTTTGAAGTGACTAGGTCACCCCCTAAATTCCCATGGAGGACAACAATTCTGTATCTGGGCCTGAACCCAAAGTTACCCTTGCCTCTCCATCATCTTTTCTTTTACTCTGCTAGCCTTGCCTCAATTAACAAAGGCAATAAATAGCAAGATCTGTTTTTATTTTCATTTTTTAAGTCAAGAGGAAAAAAATAACCTTATGATGCTAGTTTGATGTTCAAAATTGTTTCCTGGTGGCAGGGCCAGGCTGGGAGGGGTGGGTGGGGTGGCTGCCAGTCTCGCTGGTCAGAGGGTGCTGGATTGAATTATGCAACTGGGGAGTGGCCTCCATAGCCCCCAGATTGAGGAAGGGATGGGGTAGGTGGGTGGAATCTCTGGCGGGTACTTTTCCATCCTTTTCTCTCCAATACGAGCCACAGGGAACCCTTGCTCTGGGATTGAACTTACATCAAGTCACATGACATAAAGCTGAGTTCTATTTAAGACTAGAGAATGAGACTTTTTCAAATACAAACACAAACCAGGTCCCTTCTCCACCCCACTTGCCTAGGCAGCCAGAAATGCTAAGTCCCCCTTGTCTGAGAAAGGATGACTTTTTGAATGGGCCCATGGGCAGGATGGCCCCAGGTTACATGAGATACAAGGAATAGATGTTCACACTGGCAATTTGGGTATCTCAATCCTACCTGGAACAAGGAACATTCTCATTACAATAGGGCTCTAGGGCTTACAAGTTGCTCTACACCGATTTCAGGATCATTGAATCATGGAACCTCAGAGCCAGAAAAGACTTCTGAGGACAATCTTGCGCAACTTGTTTGCAAGGTTGGTCAAATCTTATCCTTGGTTGGCATCGAGGTCCCTCTGCTGCCTTGCTCATCTTTGGAAATTTTTGTTATAGTGACTCAGGATAATTTAATAGTCCCCTTCACCTGCCTAGAGAAAGATGTGAATATTAAGAAAAGAGAGACTGGAGCAGGGGTGCACCTCCAAACCACAAGACTCAGAGATGCTGATGGTGATATGAGAGATATTTCTCAGCTCTGGGAGAAAATAAGACTAACAATGCTGATGAAACAATAACCCATTGTGCTTTTAAGATAGAGAATTGTTTGTGCAAGAACACCAAGACTTTTCTGTAAAGGTCATGGGACTCAGGAGTGTAAAAGATTTGCAAATTAAGATTGACCCTGAGCTGTCTTTAACACCTGTAAAATAGTTAGGTGGGCAGCTGCTGCAGGGCTTGGAATCTGGAAGACTCATCTTCATGAATTCAAATCTAGCCTCAGGCACTTAATAGCATCACCTGTTTGCCTCAGTTTCCTCATCTGTAAATTGAGCAGGAGAAGGAAATGGCAAATCACTCTAGTGTCTTTGTCAAGAAAATCCCAAATGGATCGTGGCTACCATGATTGAACAACAACGGTTAGGCAAGTCCTCCAGGCATTCATAAGGACTTGATCTTAAACTACTAAACATTTGTTATTCATGTCTTGGATAAAACCACTTCTGCAGACTGAAGGTAGGCAGATATAAGGCAGATCCCTTGCCTCCTAGAGAGGCCCTTTCTGCTTTGACATAACTAATTGCTAGGAAATTTTTCACCCTATGAAATCTAAACGTTCTTTGCTGTCTTTATTCTTTGTTTCTGGTTCTGCCCTCCAAAGCCAAGCAGAGGGAACAGGATGACCCTTCTACCACTTCAAGGGGGCTGCCCATCTTCTCTACTTCTCTCTTCTTCAGGCTATATGTCTCCAATTTCTGCCGCAGATTCTTCATCAGACTTTCAAACACTACAGATCATGTCATATTACTTAGATTGATTAGTTTGGATAAAAATTTTTCCCTCTATTTTTTGTTCTTTGTTTTTGGGAATGACTCTGGAGGAGGGAAGGAAAGGAGAGAAATACAGCAGGAAATGTTAGTGATGTAAAAGTAAAGCAATCCACAATTTTTTTTTTTAGGTTTTTGCAAGGCAAATGGAGTTAAGTGGCTTGCCCAAGGGCATACAGCTAGGTAATTATTAAGTGTTTGAGACTGGATTTGAACCCAGGTACTCCTGACTCCAGGGCCGGTGCTTTATCCACTGTGCCACCTAGCCACCCCAATCCACAAAAATTTTAAAAAAAGAATCCCAAGATCGAAAGGTCCTTTTGAGGATGTTGTCTTTATCAAATTTTCATTGACATAAAACTAGGAGGGACAGCCAACACATTGAATGGTAGAATCAGGATCCAGAGAATATTGGGTCATATCTAATATGAGGAAATATGATCCATGATGAAATATTAAGCCTAACTCGAGGTTGAAATGGTCACTTGATGCATATAAGATGGGAGAGTTATGAACTGGAGGGCATCTTAAAGACAGCTAGGTCTCTGGCTGGACTTCAAGCTTTGTAGGAGTCTATGTTGTGATACGATGTCCCAGAAAGCTAATGCAATCTTAGGGGTACTTTAAGAGGAAGGACCAATGAGACATGCATGAAATCATCTGTTATTATTTTGGTTATGGTACACAGGCCCAGGGTGGTGATGGTCCTTCTTTACTAGACCCTTGTGAAACCACATTGGGGGAATTGGCTTGAGTTCTAGACCCTATTATTTGTGTTGGGTTTTGTTGCTGTTGTTGTTGTTGAGGCAATGGGGTTAAGTGACTAATCCAAGATCACACAGCTAATAGATATCAGTATCTGTAATCAAATGTGAACTCAGATCCTCCTGACTCTAGGGCTGGTGCTTTATCCACTACACCACCTAGCTGCCCCTGGATCTTATATTTTAAGAAAGATATGAATCGGGGCAGCTAGGTGGCGCAGTGGATAGAGCACCGGCCTTGGAGGCAGGAGTACCTGGGTTCAAATCTGCCCTCAGACACTTAATAATTACCTAGCTTTGTGGCCTTGGGCAAGCCACTTAACCCCCTTGCCTTGCAAAATCTAAAAAAAAAAAATATGAATCTATTTTAAAATTTTGTTTAATGCTTTATGTTTTTTCCCTTTCATGGTTTTGCTGTTCTGATTCTTTCACAAAATAATTAATATGGAAATATGATTAACAATTATACATGTATATATTTATTTACATGTTTATATATATATATGTTCAATATAATTATACACACAACCTATGTTAGATTTATTCTCTATCAAGGGGAGGAAAGAGGGAAGAAAAAGGTGGAAAAAATGAAGAACTCAAAACCTTAAGAAAAATGATTGTTGAAAACTATCTTTACATGTAGTTGGAAAATAAATAAATTAATTTAAAAAGAGAGATACTGATAAATCCAATCAATATGAACCGTATTTAAAACATCTGTAGAAACCCAGGTTCTACCCAAGGACATTAAATTTTCAATTTTTTAAAGACTGGGTTTCCCTATCTTGCCCAGGCTGGAAGGAGAAGGGTTAAATGCAGATCCATTCCCACTCTGATCAGCACAGAAACCTTGGTCTACTCTGCTTCTGACCTGGGTTGGCCTGTGGCCTATCACAGTCAAGGCAGAGCTTTGGGCATGGTGTCAGGAAGCCCTGAGTTCAAATTTGACCTCAGATATTTACTAATTGTAGGACTGATGATAAATCACTTTGTCTCTGTGTGGCTCAGTTTCCTCAACCATAAAATGGGGGTGAGAATAAGCTATTATTAATTAATAAGTTATTAATTTAATAATTATTAATGATGAATATTATTAATAACTTAATTTTCAGGGTGGCTGAGAGGATCAAATGGGATAATAATTGTATAGTGTTTCATGTGTGAAAGGTATTTTATTAAATTAATTAATATTTAAATTAAATTAAAAATAAAATAAAACAATAAAAAATTGATAAAATTTAAAAATACTTATTCATTGGGGAGGCTAGGTGGCACAGTGGATAAATCACTGGTCCTGGAGTCAGGAGTGCCTGGGTTCAAATCAGGTCTCAGACACTCAATAATTACCTAGCTGTGTGGCCTTGGGCAAGCCACTTAACCCTATTTGCCTTGCAAAAAAAAAAAAAAACCCTAAAAAAAATACTTATTCATTCCTATTTCCCTCCTCACCCCTCCTAAGGCATTCATGTATTCATGTCAGAGTTAGCCTACAGGTGATTTGGTTTGACTCACTGCAGTTCAGAATTTAGAATCTCAAGAGATTCCCTAACCTCCCTTCTACCTGAGATCCCAGGTGTGGGCCTCTGTCCTGGAAATGTCTCCAGGGACATTCAAATCTTTAGTCTATTGCTCTGATTGACTAATTTTTAGCTTGGTCCCCCAAACCCTTGGCCTATCCTCTCCAAACAGCTGAGGACCATCCAGAGGAGGGAAGGGGAAGGATTTTGAGTTCTTGCCAAAAGAGGCTCTGTTGAAGAAACTGGAAATGTTTAACCTGGAGAAGACAGAGGCAGAAAAAATGGGGCAGCCCCCTTCAAATGCTTGAAGGGCCATGTTGTTTGCTCTGCTTGTCCCAGGAGGGCAAAAAAAGAAGAAATGGAACCAGAGGCAGGGAACACTGAGGCTTCAGAGGAGCAATTCCAGTTATGTCAGAATAGAATGGGCTACCCCGGGGTGCAGTGGACCTGCCCTATACCTGCCCACCTTCTCCTCCACCACTGGAGACCTATAAGTTACTTTTGTTTGTTTCAAAGAGGACCAAGACATCAGGGAGGTGAGACCTTGACAAGCACATGAATTGGATTTGGGGGTGTGTGTGTGCTATGTCACCAGACTCACTTTCTCCTCTGGAGTCATTGGAATCCAGTGACCAGATAGAAATCAGGATGACTGGAGATGGCTCTGGATGTGAGACAATTAGTATTAAGTGACTCTATGCCTCTATGATTCTAACTATTATTATCTTCATTTCACACACGGGGAAGCGGAGCCCCAGAGAGGTAAATTTAGGGTTTTATTTCTAATCCTAAGAAGCTTGCTTAAGGTCAAACAGCAGAACTGGACCTTTTTTTTTTGGATTTCTGCTCTGTGGTCCTTATCCGCTACTTCCTAAGAAACCCTTAAGAAGCAGTCTAGACCAGTTCTTTCTTTGTATAGAGAAAGGAGTCAAGTCCAAGTGACTTGCTCAAGGTCACGGTGCATTAGTCACTGAGTGTGAACTCCCAACTCCTTGTTCTCTTTCCAACCCACACTCTTCCTCCCCAACCTCAAAGCCTCCTGGATTCAATTGGGTTTGAGCTCTGGCAAAACAGACTCCCAAACCCCAAATGTAGGAAAGGCAACTCATGTGGCTTTTTGACCATTGGAGATCTCACTTAAAAAGGGGCCGCTGGGACACATCAAGACATTGGAACATTTTCTAAGTGTCCCCATGAAAGGGAAAGGGCTCTGGGCCCAGAAGTTCCAGTTTCCCTTTCCAGGATCATAAGAATAAATTGCATTTTGATGGCCTTGATGGCCTAATGAGGTGTGTGCTGTGTGTGTGTGTGTGTGTGTGTGTGTGTTAGAGCTTCCTGAAATCTCACCCTTCTGAGAAGATTCCCTTCTTTCTTCCCATTTCTAGAATACTTAGAATATAGAATAGACCCTACATCCTGGATCACAAATCTGGAGAGATCACCTGGTCTAATGCCTTCATCTTACCTAGGAAATTGAGACCTAGAAAAATTAATTGCCTTACCCAGGGTCAAGAAGAGAAAGAAGAAACAAAGTTCAAGGAGTGAGTTCTGATTTAGGGTTCCCTGACTCCAGAACCGGTGATCTTTCCACCGTTCCTTTCTTTCACCCGATTTTCACAGCATATCAGGAGGCAGAGGTTATGATTCTTTGTTGATGGGGGAGGAAAGTGAAGCTTGGGGTGCTCTTTCCTTCTCTTCCCTTCTCTTTGATCAAAACTTCTTGACCTGATGTTCACCAAGTGGCACTAGAAGCCTCCCCCTCCCAGAGTTTAGGCCACTGGGGTCCAGGGAAAATACCTTTTCTTAGCTAAGAGAAAGCCCAGAGGAATAAAATACAAGGGCTGGCTCTGCTACTCATGACCATGGGACTGTGAGCAAATTGCCCACCTCAACAGCATCTTGAATTCTTCATTTATGAAGTGAAAGGTGAAGGGAGGTGTTTCAACTGGGATGATAAACTAGCTCATATAGATTTATAGTCTTCATTTTATTCTTTCTTTATTATTAATTCTTTTGGAAATTTACATTCTATCCCGTCAATAATTAACACTTCTATAGCACTTTAAGGATGGAAAAATACTGGGCAAATATGATGTCATTTGGGAGGCAGGGGTTATTATCATTCTCATTTTATAGATGAAACTTAGGCAAATAAGGATGAATTAACTTGCTGTAGGTCATAGAACTGCTAAGTGTTTGAGGCTGGATTTGAACTAAGGTCTTCCTCCATCCACCAGGTCTCCTTGCTATGGCACCTATGACTTTTGGGATGCCTAGAATCTATTGGGCACAGAAGATAGAGCACTGGACCTGAAGTCAGGGAGACTCATCTCCTTGATACTCCCAGGTAATTGAAGCCCTGGAGTGGATGAGAACATCAAGGAACAGGCTAGATGGAGTAGAGGGGAAAACCTTGAGGGACTTTTAGCTTTTCTAGGTTCAGTCAGGTCCAACTCTTCATGACTCTTTTGGGGGGGTCTTGCCGAAGATACTGAAGCAGTTCACCATTTCCTTCTCCAGCTCATTTTATAGATGAGGAAACTGAGGCAAACAGGGTGAAGTGGGTTGCTACGGTTCACAATAGTTAGTCAGTGTCTTAGGTTGGATTTGAACTCATGTCTTCCTGATTCCAGGTTTGGCATTCTACCCACTGAACCACCTTGTTGAGGAAAACCTAGCAAAGAAGACCAAGAGGGAGCAGTTAAAGTTTAGATTAGGGGAAGAGAGTTGGCATGGTAGACATAGTGTCAAACCTGAAGTCAAGAAGACCTGAACCCCATCCAACCCAGTTTCAGACACTTACAATTGATTCTGGGCAAGTCACTTAACCTCAATGTGCCTCAGTTTCTTTATTTGTCAAATGGAGATAAGAACAACTACCTGTCAGGGCTGTTGTGAATTTTCAATTGAGAAAACAATTGTAAAGAACTTGGCACAGGCCTGGCACTCTATAAATGTTAACTAGGATGATGACGTGTTGAACCTGAGGTGTCGACGGGTCGCCCAGCCAGCGGCTGGAAAGGCCAGACCATCTGTGTCTCAGCCAGCTCCGACTCCCTGAGTGTTTCTTAGGTGATGGGCTTTTTTGCACCGGGTCATCTCCACAATAATCGAGTCCTTTCTTGCTAGGAGCCAGCTCGGCCAGGGCCCATTACTGACAAGGATTCTGCAGGCCACCTCTCTTCTTCACTGTGTTCAAAAATCAAACTTCCCTTTGGCTCCAAAACTAGGCCAAAGCTGCAGGGGCTGCCATTCCTCCAAGGAAAAAAAGCATGCCCCGAGATCCGCCGGCTCCTTCCAAGCAGGACTGGGCCATGGGGCCATAGGGGGTGGATGACTTAATCAAACAAGTTGCTTTGTCATATCTGCTCCATGCGGCTCGGCCCCCTCCCCTCCTGTCACCCCCTCCCTGCCCCCATCCTTGTCCCCAAGCCCACTCAATTGCATTCCACTGGGGCCGGAGTTTCTCAGTCTTCAAATAAACCCTCAGAAGGCACCGGGAACTTTCTGCCCGACTTCAGGGGTTCCCTAGCAACTGCCGGCCAAGCATACTATAATTCAGTTTAGGCTTCCAATTTCTTCTTCCTCTGGAGTTGTTTCTTAAAAATCTGTCACAGTCAACGCGCCTTGGGAAACTATTATAAGGGTCTGAACCTTTGACCAGTCGGAGAAATTAATCATTGGTATAACTCCCCAAAGCATGCTGGGGCTGTTCTCTCTAGCCCCCCCCCTTTTCCAAGGCCCGGCCTATGGTACATTGAACATTCCACCCACAGGCCTGGGCATTATTCTATTTGAGAACGCCACCACGCATCTGTCATACTGTCTGTATTTAAACTGGGCTGCTAGAGCCAAATAAAAAAAGAGGGGGGTGGGGGGTGGGGAGAGGGTAATGCTTCCATTCAACTAGGGGAACCGGGCAGGGGGGCCCAGGGCTGGTAAGGAGCCCGAGTGTCATGGGAAAGATGAGCCGGAATGACCTGGCAGGGCTGTGAATGTCTCCATCCTCGGCTGAAGTGGGTTTACAAAGGAGGACAGAGAATCACAGACGATAATGAACTGGCCGGCTGTGTTGAAATAGCAGCCCCCACTGAAGGCAGCTGGGCCTGGGTGTCGAGTGCTTTGGGTAAAAAAAAAAAAAAAATTAGTTTCTGGGCCTGAGAGAGTAGGGAGAGTTGTTTGATTTGGGGGGGGGGAAGGGGAGGATGTTGGGATTGTAGAATATTTGTCTCCCCCTTTTCCCAATATCTTCTTCTTCCATCCACCCCCTCAACACAGCCCAGATTCAATTCCCCCCCCCTCCGCCCCTTTTCTGCCCCCAGCTCTATGACAGAGCCATAGAAAGAGAAACAATACGCCGGGGATGACCGCTGCCTGAGCAGCCATTCAAAGAAGCAGGAGATGGATTTTTAATGACCAAGAGGTTTTTCATGGTAGCAGGCTTATGGGGGGATTTTGTTAACTCCCTTTGTCCCACTCTGATTTGGAGACGGATCAGCCGAGACCCCAGGGGCGCCAGCTAGCGTCCTGGCCTCCCTCTTTAGCTGGTCTTTTGGGGGCCACAACCTCCCTTCACAAACAGAGCAATTTTCATCTTATGAAAAAAGAGAGCCATAAAACCAGCAGAAAATAAACCAAGTGGTCCTTTAGGGGACAAGACTTCCTCTGGGTCCCCTGGAAAGGAACACTTTAACTGCAAGGCTCAAGTTTGGCCAAGGGATTTGGGTTGGTTATTAATTGAGGGTGTATGATGGACTCTCCAAATCATAGCATTTTGAATTAGGGGAGGATTTGGAGATCATCTCTTCTCAACCAGCTCATTTTACAAGAGAGAATACAGAGTCTCAGAATGGGTGAGTGACCTCCTCAAAGTCAACACAGCTAATAAATAAAGGAGCTGGCATTAAACCCTGCCTTCTGATTTTGTATCCAGGGCAATGGAACCCAATGATGCTGGACTGTGCTGTGAGGGAGCCAGGTGGAAGCAAGAGCAGCTCCAATCGCAGGGAGCTTTCAAGAAAGGCAATGGAGAGACAGGCAAGAATGATTAGAGAACCTACTTCATATATTTTAGTGCATTCATGATTTCATCAGGATGGAGGGTCCCTCTATTGGCACAGATTGCTACCCATCTGCACCTTCTCCTCCTTATACATCTTTTGTCTTCACCTTTTCATAAGTCCTCCATGAAGGGTCTATCCAATAAGGTGAAGACCTGAATTTAGATCTTTTAATATTTTGTGGACATGGGCACAATACTTGGGCGGTCACCCTGTTGACCCTTTTTCTTCCTACACAATTAGGCTATCTCCTTCACTAACCAAACATATTCTTCCTATGTCTCTGTCATTCTTTGTTATGGACAAATTATCATTGGTAGCTTCCCATGTCTACTTACATTCACCACCTATCTTTTCATTGCCCTTAAGACCATTGGTCAACATAATTCTTCTAAGAGCTTGGTGTTTTGCTATCCACAGCTGAATGATAATACAATCTGGTTGCTAGTTAGGTGACCCTAGGGGAGTCACTTGACTTCTTTGGGACTCAGTTTCTTTATCTGTGAAATGAGATAGTTGGACTTAATGGCTCCTATGGTCTCTTCCATAAGTCTGTGACCCTGGAATCAATGGAAATACTGGACCATTACCCAAAGTTGTGAACCTTTATCTTCATCTCTTCTTTCTAGATAAGCTAAAAAAAATTAGCTTATGATTTATGTTCAGCAGGGATTCTCAACCTTTTATGGGTCAAAGACCCCTTTTGGCATATTTAGTATTAGCTATGAACCTCTTCTCAGGATGATAATGCTTTAAAATGTATACAACACATAGAATCATAAAGGAGACTAAATACGGTTACTAAAATATATTTTTTTTTATAAAAATCAAGTTCATGGCTCCTAGGTTAAAAAAGATTGAAATGGAAATGTTTTACATAATTGCACATGTGTAACCTATATCTGATTGCTTACTGTCTCAGGTAGGAGGAAGGAAAGAAGAAGCAAAGGAGGGAGGGACAGAATTTGGAACTCAGAATTTTAAATAAAAATATTAAAAAAGAAAGATTGATAGAGACCCAGTCCAGTAATGGATATTGAAACCCGGTGTGATCTAGTGCATTCCATCACATCTTGCCTTTGACACTGTGGGACTCAGGTTCTTTGGAAGATAGGTTGACCAGAACTGAACTTGGAGCACTGAATTCTTCCACATTCTGTTGCTTTGACCTTCCTTTCCCAGACTCCTTGGAGTCTATAATCCTTATAATATACAGTGCCTCACTATATATCGTAGAACTGGGAGACCTAGGTCCTCCAACTTTAGGTGCAATACTCTTTCTTCACTACATCATTTCTCCATGTAGAATAAAGATGTTATCTTCAAGGTCTGCCATCTTTTCAATCATGTTCAATTCTTCATTTCCCCATTAAGGGTAACTTTCTTAGTGACCAAGGACACTTTCTTGGCAAAGATACAAGAGTGGTTTACTACTTTCTTCTCCAGCTCATTTTACAGATGAGGAAACTGAGGCAAATAAGGTTAAGTGATTTGCCCAAGGTAATACAGCTAGTAAGTATCCAAGGTCAGATTTGAACTCAGGAGGATGAGTCTTCCTGACTTCAGGTCCAGTACTCTAACACCATTGAGCCACTTAGATGCCCAATTCAAGTTAACAGACATTTATTAAATGTTTACTCTACACAGTGCTTGCATACAAACTAAGAGTCGTGATTAAAATAAGCTTGATACAAAGTGGCTTAAATGGGCAAAAGAGAGATCTAAGGGCTATTGGAAAATTTGAGCCTTGAAGGATCACTTTTACTTGGGGAGGGGGAAGGTGGGAAATAAGGAGGGAAGGATTCATTGAAACCCGTATGGAGGTAGTGACATCTATGTAGGGCCATGAAGGAAGAGGAAGATGCAAATTGGTTGGAACGCATTCTAAATATGTGAAGACCAGGAAGTAGAAGAGAGATGGTTGAAATTAGGGAATTTGGAATAGCCAGTTCATTTTGACTACAATGTAGTGACTACATGACTACATGAAGGATGGTATTGGGAAATGCAGCAGAATAGGTCTCTGTGAGTCAGATTGTAGAAAGCCTTGAATGCCAAGCTAAGGTTTTGGTTTTCTATCCTATCACTTAAGCAGAGGAAGGATGTGATCAGGGCTGCATGTCAAGACTGAAGGATGAGGGAGAAAGCTCTTTTAATAGGCTAGGTAGAAGGTGATAGGGGGCTAAACTAGGATGACTATATGGGTGGTGATTGATGGAACAAAAGCTTGCAGGAGAGGGCCCTTGATTAAGGGCACCAAGGAAGGAGTTGGCTTTGGCAAGGAGATACCATAATACCTTTCCTTTGGGAAGGAGGAAAAGAGGAAACGATAGCAGAAGACAGAAGTGGTTATGAGGGATGGTGGAAGGAATATGAGGAAAGTGCTGCTTCATGTCCTTAAGTCATTGAAAAAAGGAGAGGAGAGGAGAGTCCCTACTGAAGAGTGTGAGGAAGGGAGGGTGACAGAGAGAGAAAAGGTTTGGGACTGCTCCCATGAGGGGTTGTGGTAGGAAGTCAATTAGGGACAAATAAAAAGATTACACTTACATGGCGAGGGTCCATTTGAGGCTAGATAGGCATGAATGTATGGTCTACCTAAGCACGTGGCTTCCCCCATCTCTACTGACCGACCCCTGCTCCTGAGCCAGCCCCTCCTATTCATAACTGATGACCTCATCTTGGGGTCTTCTTTCTTGGACTCCTTCCTGATGATCTTGTCAACCCTTGAAGCCCTTGGATGACAGCTCTAACAGCAGTCTTCTTCCCTGAACTGGATTGAGGTCACAGACAGGAAAGGAATGAACCAGCACATAAAGACTACTTGCAAGGGGAGGTCAGGCCATCATAGTATCCAAAAGGAATTCTAGACTCTTGGTTCCATTGAATCTTTGAAGTACACAAACATGCTAGAACAAAAGGAAATGGTTGGGCTTTCTTCCATTTCCCCCCTCTACTTCCTGACTTGGTGAGAGGTAATAAGGTGAGGATTAAGGAGGTCACTTTCTCATAATGTCGAATGCTGGGATATTTGTGGAAAGGAAGGAACTGGATTTTTGAGGAATGGTCATTGAGGACTAGGAATGGTTGAAAAGGCTTCCAGAAGATGGTGGCAAAAACTTCTTGGCCAAGAGATTCCAATATTATGTGGTGGTAAAGCTACAGGTATAACAGGAATCTCCCTAGAATAGTGCTTGAGATTTGCATCAGAGATGAGATTGTGGCACGTCCATGGGAACAATCCTAGAGGGAAAGAGGAAAGCAGCAGATGGGAACACAGAACCTGTTCCCTTCATAGGATCCATCTAGCCATGCCTTCAGGCTATTGAGAGTTGTCTTATTGACATTGTAGATATTTGGGGGAGCTCAAAACCAAATTCTTTTAGGGAAAAGGGAAATAAGAAATGTAGTTGTAGAGATGTAGAATTGTAGAATATTTCCTTGTCAAATAGATCTAGGCCTATGCCTTTCTTTTTTCATTTTTATTCATTTTCTATTTACTTTATAGTAGAACAATGTGAAAGTTTGCAGGGATGGAATTGAATGCATCAAAGGAGTCGCATTTAGATGTTCTTAAAACAATCTCTAGGTTGGAGTCAAATAGGAGTCATGTAGAATATGAATTACTGAGAAGCCTCTACTATCCAGACTGGGGCCTATTGGAGTTCAGAGCTTTAGCTCTTGTGCTTTGGGATATTGTTTTACAGAGTCAGTGAATATTTATTAATGCCTATTATGTGTCAGACTGCAGTAAATTTTGGGGATGCAAAAAGAGGTAAATGATAATCCCTACCCTCATGAAGCTTAAAATCTACTCAGATCCTAGAATCGTAGCATCTTATCATTGTAGAATTACAGATTCATAGATTTAAAGCATCTTTGAGTCACGGAGCAACGTAACGTTAGAATCAAAGTAAGTGAAACTTAGATCTGTTGCCTGACAAAGGACCCTGGAAATCATCCATATCAATCCTCCACCTGAAATAGGAATCACCACTATAACATCCCTTAACAGGTGGTCATTTGTCTTTTGTATGAATAAGCCCAATGGTAAAGATATCACTGTCTTTTGAGATGCCTTAGTACATTATCAGATCAAACCCTGTAAGACTACTTATGCAAATACTATTATCTGCATTTTACAATAGAGGAAACTGAGGCACAGAGAGGTAAAAGTGACTCATCCTTGGTCACACAGATAGTAAGTGTCAGAAACAGGATTTGAATCCAAATCATCTTAGAAGAAATCTCTTTGCTCTTTCCCCATGCTATATTTCCTTTAGTTCAGTTCCTGTGCTGAGTAAGACCCAGCATGAGAACTCAGAAAATGGGAACACCAATAAATGATACCAGCTATGGGGCGATAAGGCAAAGCACCAGCTGGTACAGAGTCTTTTTGTGACTTAGCTTACAGGCACTGATAGAACTCTTTATGACACTAGTATTAGGAACAGGATTAACATTAATAATAATAATTCACATTTATTTAAAAATAATTACCCAGGTTTACATATGATTATATAGTAATAATAGTAATTGCATGCTGCATCTTTTTCTTACCTTTCTCCTTCAAGTTTGCCATTGGTTTTGACTTTTGCTGTAACAAGTCAATTGTCTGGCAGAAGATGGGGGAGTAAGAGATAATTATAATAAGCAATTATGAAGGCTCCAATGTAACCTCTTCAGATGTGCTATTGTTGATGCTGACAGATGGAAAACAGAATAAGAGAGAATAGGAATAACTCATATTGCTGATGCACTTTAAGATAGGTAAAATACTTTGTATATATTATCTCATCATCCAGATTTTGGATGCTGGAGCGTCTCAAGAGAATTAATTGTGTTGAATCTGGTGCACGTGGCCCCTGGAAGTTGCCATGTCCAATCTATCCTTCCTTTTTCAGGGGTACTGGGAAGGGTGATAATGTGGCCATGAGCTTGATTTACTGGGGATCCTCCCTTTCACTTCCTAAACAGTGTTTTCTGCAATTGTCATGTGGTGGGGAGAGCTCTGAATTTGGAATCAGAAGACCAAGGTTCTAATGACCTTGGGAAAGTGCCTTCTCCTTCCTGAGAAACAGGTTCCCCTTTGGTGAAATGAAGACATCAGACTAGATTGGTGTCTTAACCTGGGGTCTTTGAATTTATTTTATTACTATTTTGACAATCATATTTTAATATGATTAGTTTCCTTTGTAATCTTGAACATTTTATATTGTGCATTCACAAACATTAATCTGGGAAGAAATTCATGGGTTTCATGATGCTGTTAAAGGGATCTTTATCTTAAGAACTCCTAAAGATGATCTCTAAGGCTCCTTCCCATGACAACATGTTCCACTAAGACTTTTTTTCTCTAGGTTAACCATTTCCAATTCCTTCCATCAATCCTCATATGCCATTATCTTGAGAACTAATTTTCACCCCTTTTGGACCCCTTTAATCATGGACCTCTTAAAAATGTTCCCCAGGATTGACTACCATGCCCCAGATACCCTCTGAGTAGGGCCCACACCAGCAAGATGCCTTCCCTCATTCTGGACATTGATTGTTTAATGCCATTTAGCTTGTGAGAAATTAATTTTAAATTTCTCTCTCTCTCTCTCTCTCTCAAATTTCATCATACTTAGATTCAGCCCAGAGGGGAGGAACCAGTTCAACCTAGGTCATTGTAGGTGTTCAGCATGAGCATTT
Organism: Macrotis lagotis; assembly: GCF_037893015.1. Taxonomy (NCBI): domain Eukaryota; kingdom Metazoa; phylum Chordata; class Mammalia; order Peramelemorphia; family Peramelidae; genus Macrotis; species Macrotis lagotis. The sequence continues at coordinate 223,746,946 of NC_133660.1, read as the reverse complement.
ATACCTAATAAGTTTGCAAACACTACCAGTAGGGGCTTGATTTGTCATTGTTCTTGAATGTCTACACTTAAGAGAATGACAGGGTAAATGTTAATGATGAGATTTCAACTTATAAATATGTTGTGCTTTTTGGAGAGTCAACTGTTAAACATTTACCAATAGACCTCTGACTCAGTCCCATGTTCTAAATTTTTGAGGGCTCATCTTGACTGCCATCTTGTTTTATTTTCATCTTGTTTTCTGTATAATCATTCTCAGCATGTGTTGTCTTTTCCTTCAAAAGAAGATAGGATCCACTGATGTCTTGGTCTTTTCTGGTTTCCACCCAGATGAGTCAAATATAAGATGGAGCTTTGTATGTGGCAGAAACTTAAGTTTTTTTGATTGAGTTAATTGTTAGATCTTTGGGATTGAAGATTTGGTACTCTCACTTCCTAATTTCTCAATCCTCTTTCCTTTGTACTATTTCAGTTCCCCTTTTATGCGTTTTTGTATCTTGCCCTATTAGAGAGTAAGCTCATAGAGGACAGGAAAGGATCTTACTTTTTTCCTTGAGTTCGTGTCCCCAACATTCACCGTAACTGGAACACAGAAAGTCCTTAATAGATATTTATTGGGATGGCTAGGTGGCATAGTGGATAAAGCACCAGCCCTGGAGTCAGGAGTACCTGGGTTCAAATCCAGTCTCAGACACTTAATAATTACCTAGCTGTGTGGCCTTGGGCAAGCCACTTAACCCCATTGCCTTGCAAAAAAAAAAAAACCCTAAAAAAAATAGATGCTTATTGACTGATCCTAGGTGGTCTTGTCTTAGGGCCCATTTCCCCTCTTTAATAGTTCTTTTTTGTCCAGCACTTGAAACAGCAGTTTGCAAAGTACTTTTATTTAAATTCTCTCATCTGAATGTCACAATAGCCTATGAGGTCAGGAGTCCAGGTATTGTCTTAATTTCACAAATCAGAAGCCAGAGGCTCAGAGAGAATAAGTTATTCTTTCAAGAACACACAGCAAATAAAGGTTACTTGTAGGATTTGGTTTTTTGCTTGTTTTTTTTTTTTTTTTTAGATTTTTGCAAGGCAATGGAGTTAAGTGGCTTGCCCAAGGCCACACAGCTAGGTAATTATTAAGTGTCTGAGACCGGATTTGAAGCCAGCTATTCCTGACTCCAGTGCCGGTGCTCTATCCATTGTGCCACCTAGCTGCCCCTATTTGTAGGATTTGAACCCAGTTCTTCTTGGCTCCAAGTCTTGGACTCTTATCTGTCATGTTGGTTTTCCTTAGCCTTCCCTGACCTTTTCCATACCCTCTAAACTAGGTGGTCTTAACCTGGGGTTTAGGTCTTAACCTGGATAGAATTCATGGAAACCTGACCTTAGTAGATCATTTTGAGCAAGTTCTTTCTCAAGACTCAATTTTCTAATCTATGTAATGGAGATGATAAGACTCACACAGTTTACCCTCCAGGACTATTGTGAGGAAAGTGCTTTGTAAACTCCAACATGCTATCAAAATGGGAATTACAACTGCAGAGTCACAATTCCTACTGCTTGTAGCCTGGTCCAATGAGTCTTTCCAGGACAAGAATTCACTTTTATAAAAAAGAAAGAGCCTAGGTTTTGGACTCAAATCCATGTTCAGCCTTGGGCAAGTCACTTCTCTGTTACTAAATATCCTCCTTTGCAAAATGAAGGGGTTGGATGGAATGACAAAGGTTCTTATCTACTCTCAATCCCATAGTCCTAAGGGATAATCACCCATTCTCTCAAATAACTGGGCAGGTGTGAGTTACAGCTCCCTTGGGAGGAAAGTAAAAGGACCTTTCTCCTTAGATAGTATTGGAAGTAAGAATGAATGAAAATCCATTTCAGTGTCACATAAACATGCAGTCAACATGAGTCAGGGGGAGGTGGTCACCCCACCCTCCATCATATACATACCCTGAGAACTTTCTCTTGGAGTTGAGACTAATGAGCCATGAACTCCTATTGACAATACCTGTTGGGCTTAGCATCAAAGGAATGAACTTGCCTCTTGGGGAGATTTCTTTCATTGGCACATCTCATGAACTTCTGCTGGAATGCTATTTCTAAATCTTTATATGCTTTTGAAGCTTATGATTAAATATTTGAGAATGAATTTACATGATCTGATAGGGCTGTGTGTGTGTGTGTGTGTGTGTGTGTGTGTAGAAAGTGTGAAGAGCCCAACTGCCCCATTTCACAGAGGCTAAGAGAGGTACCCAAGGTCACAAAGGTAGTATATAGTAGGAATTAAGAGTTGAATCTAGGCCTCCTGACTCCAAATTCAGAGATTTTTCTACTATACCACCCGTAATGCTCCAATATCAACCAAGAGATAGGGACTCATTGGTTTTGGATATTGGGGATTGTGGTATATTGGGACTTGTCTCAAAATAGATCTCATGAAATATTTATTTTTTCCTTTAAACTTATTCTTCCTTTTGCTCCTTCTCTTTCTCCTCCTCCTCCTCCTCCTCCTCCTCCTTTATCTCCTCATTCTCTTTCATTTCTTCTTCTTCTTCTTCTTCTTCTTCTTCTTCTTCTCCTTCTTCTTCTTCTTCTCTCCTCCTCCTCCTTCTTTTTCCTTACCCCCCATAAAAGTTAGACAGACCACTGGACTGAGTTTTAGGAGGATTGTAAAGGTCTGATATGAAGTAATAAGTACCAAATGGAGGGATGCTTGGGAGAAGGAAACTGAGCATGGTTAAAGAGGACACGTATTGTGGTGGATAAAGTGCCCAGACCTGGAGTCAAGAAGACTCTTCTTCCTGAGTTCAAATATGGCCTCTTTTACTAGCAGTGTTACTCTGAACAAATCACTTAACCCTTTTTGCCTCAGTTCCCTCAGCTATAAAATGAATTGGAGAGGGAAATGGCAAGCCACTTCAATGGCTTTCCCAAGAAAACCCCAGTTGAGATCATGAAGAGTTGTACACAACTTGAAAGAAACTGAAAAATAACAAAGAAGAGAAATTTTCATGAGCTCTTAGAATGTTTGAGATGGAAAGCCCCTCTGAGATGTGAATAAAAATGAGAAATTTCTCCTAATTGAGAAAGTCCCTCTTTTTATACACAAAGAAACTGGGATCGGGGAGGGAAGGGAACCTACAAAATGAACATGATGTCAGAACTAGATGGGAACTCAGGGATATCCAGTTCATCTCCCTCTTTGCTAGCAAAATTAAGAGCCCAAGATGAAAGAACGAGAGAGGAACTGGGATGCACAACTCTTTCTGATTCTGGATTCTAAGGAAATCATCTTTATTTGTGACTGGTGCTTAGAATGCTCACCTTTCAAAGAATTTCCAAGAGTTTATTAGGATCATAGAAGTATAGAATGTTAGGGTTTGTAGAGATCTTGGAGCACAGAACATAGAATTTCAGAGCTCAAAGAATTATTCAGAACCTGAGAACATGGAAAGTCAGATTTAGAGAGAATTTGGAACATGGAATGTCAGATCAGGGAGGGACTTTAGAATATGAAAAGACAGAACTGGGAGGGACCTTGGAACACAGAACGTCAGGGCTGAGAGGGACTCTAGAACATGGAAAGTCTGAACTGGATGGATCTTGTAGCAGAGAATGTCTCAGTTGGTTCCCCAATGTCAACCAGTGAGATTCAAATCCAGACCTCCCTCCTGCTTCACCAGCCCGGGCTCTCTCCTCAGCACCATGGGCTGCCCCATTCAGAGCTAGTCACTTCATGGTACTTGTTTTCCTTCCTCAATTTGGCTGAAATCCCTCCTTTATCTTTCTTAGCTGAGGAGAAGCCAAGATTCCCAGAGCTCCCTTTCCTGCCATGGTTTGCTTGACTGTGCAAACACAATACTTGCTTCAGAAAAAATCGAATAAACCTGGCCCTTCCCTTGTTCTCCCCCCCACCTGTTCTGCTCAAAGTGTGACTCTACAAGGGCACCTAAGCTGATCTGCTTGGAGTCAGGCCTTGGGAAAAGATTTCAGAATGAAAGGTTTGATCATAGCTTCAGTGTCTGGGGATGGCAAGGGACTGAATGGGGCCCTTAGGTCACCTCTGAGCAAAAAATAGTGATAGTAGCTAGCATTCAGGAGAATGCTTACTATGTGTTAGACATCATGCTAAATGCTTTGTAATTATGATCTTTTTATAGGGGGGTTGAGGAAATGGAGTTAAATGACTTACTCAAGGTCACATGGCTAGTATCAAGTATCTGAGGTTGGATTTGAACTCAGGTCTTCCTGATTCCAGGCTAATCTCTAAACACTGCACCACCCTAGCTGCCCCTAAATTATCATCTTTTTTTTGACACCAACAACAATCCTGGAAGGTAGGGGGTAATTATCATTTAATAGTTGAGGAAATTGAGACAGACAGAAGTTAAGTGACTTTCTTAGGGTCATACAGCTAGCAAGTGTCTGAGGCTGAATTTGAATCTTCCTAATTCCAGGCCCAGCACCCTCACTGCACCAGCTAGCTAACTCTAAAGGGCAATCTCTTAGCAGATTTAACTAATCCTGTCTAGGTTAGTTTCTCAGAGTCTTGACTTGTGAATCCCTCTTTTTTTCAAAAAAAAAGTTTATTCAGTATTTTATGCAGTATTGCAAAGTGTGACACTGAGTACTAACTTTTCTAGGCCTCAGTTTCTTTATCTCTAAAGTGGGGCTACTGCTATCTGTATTACCTATTTCATAGTGGTTTTGTGAAGAAAATGTCTAATGAAACTTGAAAGACTACAGACCTATAAATTGTCTTTCTCCTCTTCCTTTTCAATTGGTATTGATAGCTAGAAAAGAAAAGGGACCAAAGTCTGCTTGATAGAGCCCAGGAGAGGGAGCCCAGAGAACAGTTTGCTAGTCCCAGTTCTATAACTATGCAGCTATACAACCTCAGGTATGTCAGTTCCATTCTCTGTGCCTCAGTTTCCCCATCAATAAAATGAAAAAGCTGGTTTAAATCAGAGGTGTAAAGTGATGCACCTGGAGTAGTAGCTGAACCAAATTAAAATATAATTAAGAAATTAAATAAACAAATTTGCAGTAGAACACAGCCTGAGTTAATATGAGGTGTTTTGGGTTTTTTTTGGCAAGGCAATGGGGTTACATGATTGGCCCAAAGTCTCACAGCTAGTAAGCATCAAGTGGTGTCTAGACTGGATTTGAACTCAGATCCTCCTGACTCCAGGGCCAGTGCTCTGCCCATCATGCCACCTAGCTGCCCTGATATGTTTTTGTTTGTTTGTGTTAGGTTTTTGACAAGGCAATGGGGTTACATGATTTGCCCAAGGCCACACAGCTAGGTAATTATTAAGTGTCTGAGACAGGATTTGAACTCAGGTACTCCTGACTGCAGGGCTGGTGCTTTATCCACTGTGCTACCTAGCCACCCCTCTGATATGTTTTTTAAAGGCAATGTGTGACCCTCCTTTGGGCATCTGTATGTATGCTTTGGTCAGTAACTCTTGTTTTATGTAAGTTTGACACCAGATGATCTCTTAAGTCCTTCTTGCTTAAAATTTCTAACAGGAGGTCAAAGATGTCACGTCAAGCATCCTCTAATTCAACCCAATTCTCATCTGAGTCTCTAAGAAGCTATAACATAAGTAGTAGTCACACTTTGGTAAAACCAGGGTTAAACCAGGTTGAGGGTAACTAACAGGCCTCAAACCAGTTGGGGAATGAGGGAGATATCTACCCTAAGCATGAGTAGAGAGAGAGGAATGGGTGGATGAAAACAATTTGTTTCAATGACCACAAAGGTGACTGAAGCACTAAGAGCTTGCTTAGACATTGAAGATGCCAAGGCCTACTGAGTCCTGAGACGTTGCCATTGCCAGTCATCTTGACTTTTATTTTGCCATTAGATTTTGATGACTTTGAAAGAACATGAAGATGACAACTCTAGCAACTGCCTTACTTCAATCCAATTGGATAGCAAGTCAAGACATCATTTGGTGGTCACATTGGTCTCTTCAAAAACAAAGGACCCCTACCACCATCCCATTACCATCACCACCATCACCATCCCAACCCTCCTCTGAGAAGGAACTGCCTCTCTAGTCCCCTGACAAGTGGACAGGAAGACTCTTTGAGTTCCTGAAGTGACAGAGAGCTCATACTCTCCTAATGCCATCTTCTTCACTTGGGGAGGTTTTAATACTGTATGGTCTTTGGCAAGTCACTGTGCCTCATCTGTAAAATGAGGCATTGGAATAGATGACTTCCGAGACTCTTTCCAGTTCTCAACCTAAGATCTATGATCCTAATTATGAGGAAGTTTTTCGGTGCAAGGAGGTGAATTTTACCTTCTTATAACTTCCGTTTATTGCCATTAGTTCTGTTTTCTGGGGCCAAGCCAAACAAATCCGATCTCTCTGCCTCATGACGTCTCTGTAAGGCGCTGATCAAGTCCTCTCCTTCTAATCTTGTTTTGTTTTCTTCTCCAAGCCAAACATCCTCAGTTATTTTTTTTCCCTAGTGAATCCCTCTTTTTTTTTTAAAGTTTATTTAGTATTTTATTTTCCCTCAGTTATGTGTAAAAATAATTTCCCAGTTCTTTTAAGTGATATTCATGTGCCAGGCAAGATATCTTGTTCCCTTCTCATCCTTGGATGCCTCTTCTGGCCGCTCCAGTTTGTCGGTGCACTTCCTAAAATGGGGCAGCCAGAATTGGGCACAATATGGCGGTGGGAGGGAGGAGGAGGAGGGAGCAGCTCCGGGCTAGGGAGTCATTAGGGGGCAGCATCGGTCTGATGGGCGCAGGGAGTGCCGGGCAACAGACAATGTGCGGGAAGAGTGTGAGGGAAGGAGTCAAGCATGGTCAGCAGGGCTGAATCACAGGACAGGTGAAGGCCTCAAGCCCACTTGAATCCTCTCCAGCCATCATGCCCTGGCAAGATCCAGGTCCCTCCTTGGCTCCTGAGCCTGACCCAGCCCTCTCCTTCAGTGGAATCTGTCTCTCTGAGCATTATATTTGGTGCTGGTGGGAAATGAGCCCAGTGGGGCCTGACAAAATACTCAAATGTCACTGAACGGACTCCCCACTTAGTCCTTAAGGTTTAGAAACTCCCCCGCCCTGTGAGGGAGCTGTTCTCAAATAATAGATGAGAAAGCTGAGCTACCCTGGAAGGAAGTGAATTATCCAAGGTCACACACACCAGGACAAACCTCAAACCCTTAGCTTTTCCCACAACATGAGCTACTCATCCTACCCTCATTCTGCTAGGATGGGAACGGAGTGCTGGGGGGCTTATGGGGGATGAGGTTTAAATCCCGAAGAAAAGTCTCCGGCTATTCCTACTACCTGCCTTTGTCCTCAACTTCCTCTCCCCCCCTTCTACCTCACTTTCCTTCCCTCTGTCTCTGTCTTTCTTCTTCCCTCTTTGTCTCTTCCTCTCTGTGTCTCTGTTTTACTCTTAGCTCGGTCTCTGTCTGTCTGTCTGTCTCTGTCTCTGTCTCTGTCTCTCTGTCTCTGTCTATCTCTCTGTCTCTGTCTCTCTGTATCTCTGTCTCTGTCTCTGTCTCTCTCTCCTGTTTCTGTTCTTCATTCTTCCTCCCCTCCCTATTCTCCTTCTTGCTCTCTCATCATTTTTGATTCTCCCTTCCCCTCTGGCTCTCTCTCTCTGTCTCTGTCTCTCTCTCTCTGTCTCTCTCTGTCTCTCTCTCTGTCTCTGTCTCTCTGTCTCTGTCTCTTTCTGTGTGTCTCTGTCTCTGTGTCTCTGTCTCTCTCTGTCTCTGACTCTGTCTCTCTGTCTCTCTGTCTCTCTCTGTCTCTCTCTCTGTCTCTGTCTCTGTCTCTGTCTCTCTCTCTCTCTTGTATTTTCAGCGAAGTTAGGCTGGTATTTGAGTTTCTGCATTTCAGGGTCTTCAAAGGGAAACTTCAAATCAGCAAATGGGAATGAGCTCGTCTTTGAAAGCCTTTTCCTTTTGTTTGAGTCCAACAAATTTCCGAAAAACGTGGTTCAAATTGCTGGTGTTTGCACAGTTGCAAGAAATCTGCATTACAAATGGCCAGATCCTCCCTCCGAGATAGCTCCGAAATCACAAGGATTCCTCTGGGTGCTATGGAAAGGGAGCTGGTGCTGGGGTCAGAGGCTCTTGGCACTTACTAGCTAGTGACCTTGGGCAAGTCACTGGGCCTCCCTTTCCCTATTTCTAATCTTCAGGGACTCTACCTTTCTCAGATTTTGCATGTCACTGGATTCCTTTGTCAGTATCTGTGAATTCCTTCTCAAGATTTTTAAAGGCTTAAAATAAGAGACATAAAATTCCAAAGGAAACCATTGGAACAGTTTATTATATATAGTTTATTAACACACCCAACACATACATACATTTTTTAAGAGTACATGAACCCTAAGTTAAGAAGTCCTGGTATAGATAATTTCTGAAATATCTTCCAACCCTAGATACTATCATGTGAGCTGGAGCAGAGACTACTCTGTGCAACTCACCTAACCACTGTCCGCCTCAGTTTCCACAATTATAAAATGGAGATAATAGTAGCACCTGCCTCCCAGGTTTGTTGTGAGGATCACAGGAGGTAATATTTGTGAAGTGCTTATCTCAGTGGCCTGGCTTAATAAGTTCCTTCTTTTTGATTATAATCATCTGCACTCCATGTTCTCTGACATTTGGTGTTTTAAATCCATTTCTTTTTTTTTTTAGGTTTTTTTTTTTGCAAGGCAATGGGGTTAAGTGGCTTGCCCAAGGCCACACAGCTAGGTAATTATTAAGTGTCTAAGACCAGATTTGAACCCAGGTACTCCTGACTCAAGGCCGGTGCTTTATCCACTATGCCACCTAGCTGCCCCCTTAAGTCCATTTCTAACTGGAATCTGCTGTGTTCTATGTAACTAAGCTTCCTCCCGGCTCTGACATTCTGTGTTCTAAGTCCCATTCCAGCTGAAGCCTGTTGTGTTCTATGTTCTAAACTTCCTCCCAGCTCTGACATGCTGTGTTCTATGTTCTAAACTTCCTCCTGGTTCTGACATTCTGTGTTCTAAGTCCCCTTCTAGCTGGAGCCTGCTGTATTCTGTGTTCTAAGCTTTCTTTTAGCTCTGGCATTCTATAGTCTAAGCTTCTTCCCAGCTCTGACATTCTATGTTCCAAGTCCCCTTCTAGTTAGGATCTGCTGTGTTCTATATATCAGTGTTCTATGTTCTATGATTCCTTACAATGCTGACATGCCATGCACTGTGTTCTAACTCATCCCTTCCAAAGGGTTTTTCCAGGGGGTAGAATCATTTTAATATCCAAGAATGCTATGCATGCTCAACACCAGCATCTGGGGCGCAGGGAGGCTTGGGGGAGGAGAGAGGGGGATCCTTTCGTTCATGTAAAATTAAGTTGTGGCTTAAATTACATATGTCAGGAAATTCAAAATGATGGCTCCTGTCCCCATAGCAACAAAGAGATCACAGCTTCTGCGCACACTATTTCTCCCAACCCTGCGAGCCCTTAATGACACATGCTACAGTTGCTAACTTTGGATTTCCTGCGTTCTTGGCAATCAGAATTCCTGCCTTAGCGTCAAAGTACCTAATGGTCTTAAATGTCAAAATGAATGGGGTTTTATCCTGCCTTCCCCCACTCCAATCCCAGACTTTCAGACTGATTAAAAATTTGCTCACCGAACCTCTTTAGCCAAACCAGGTCTCCCGACCTAATTCTTGCTTCTACAACAGAGCCCTTCTCCCCAGCAGGCACCCTAGGCCCACCTCCCTGCCAGCCTGTATCTCTCACTACCTTCAAACCCTTTGTCAAAATTCATTTCCTTGAGTAGTAAGTCTTTTCTGATTAGATACCAGGCGTGCCTTTTCTTGGTGGCACCAAGGAATTAATTTCTGAATCTGAGAGTTAGAATAGATCTGGCAGACTATCTAATCCAACCTTCTTCCCAGGGCAGGATTCTACTTGAGACATTTCCTGAAGGGAGTGAGGGGTGAAAGAACTGAATGGAAAAATCCATCATCAACTAGAATATCTCCAGTGACAGGTTGCTCGGCACCTCAAAAGACAACCTATTTTATTGTGGAACAGTTTTGATCATCAGGAAGTTTTTTTGTTACATCAAGTTGATCGGCCTACTCTGCTGATAGAAACAGGAAAATTATTGTCTCGTTACTAGAAATAAGAAAACAGGTTCAGAGGTTAAGTGACTTGGACAACGTCTCTCAACTCATAAGAGTTAGAGATGGCATGTAAACTGGTCTTTAAAGTCCTATGGTCTTTCCATTAAGCCTTGTAGCTTCTCCTTGTTCCTCCTTCCCTCTCAGAACTCTTCAGATATTCAAAGATGGTGGCCGTCTTTTCCCCTTTATATCCTCTTTACTGCAAGATAACCCTCCCTTGTTCCAGCAGTCAGTCCTCAGGTGGCATGATCTCCAATCCTCTCTATGCTACAGTCACTCTAGTTCAACAAAGTCCAGAAAATGTGGAGCCGAGAACTGAACACAGTGCACAAGAGGAAATACAGGAGAGTGAAGTAGAAATCTCTATCGCTTCTTTCAAGTTAGTCTTAGAAGCGATGGATTTTAGATCTGCAAGAAACTTGAGGACTCTTCCAGCTCAACTCATTCATTTTATAGATCTACAGTTTTGTTTTCTTGGTTTTTCATCTTGGAGTCATTCATTTTATAGAAAAGAAAATGAGGATTAAGAAGGGAAATGATTTGTGCAAAGAAGAGACCTTGTGCAAGGTCAAGGACTTAGCAGGGGTCACAGTAGGGATGTTAACTTAGGTCTCTCGACTCTTCACTGTCTGTAACAGCAAAGAACACTGCTTCTGCAATCAGGAGACTTGGGTTCAAATCCTGATTACTATCTGTGTGACCTAAGTGACAAGTCACTTAACTTTCTTGGGCCTCAGTTTATCCAAGATCCCTCAAAGATCTACCTATTATTACGCACCTTCTTGTAGCAGACCAGGGGATACAAAGAAAAAAAATTAAATAGTCCCTGACTTCAAGGATCTTGCATTTTTCAGGGAAGATAATATATATATATATATATATATATATATATGTATTTGAAAATATATGTATGTCTATGTCTATATGTGTATATACACATACAATATGTACAACATATAGACATCTGTGTTTATGTGTGGATATATGCATACATGTAAGTGTGGATGTATGGATTCTATCTGTATAGGTACCTACACACACATATATGAAGAAGGAAGGAAGAAAAGGAGGAAGGAAGAAAGCAAGACTTTATTTAACATCTGCTACTTGGCAAACACTGTGTTAGGTCCTTTACAAATATGATCTCATTTGATTCTTCCAATAATCCTGGGAGGTAGTTGCTGTTATTATTCCAGTTTTACCATTAAGGAAACTGAGGCAGAAGTTAGGTAACTTGCCCAGTGGGGTCACACAGATCATCGAGAACTAAAAGATGGCTCTGGAGTGGAGTTCTGAAAGCCTCTTGGGATTCCAAGAAGGGGAGGTACATTCCATTTAGTGGAAGGATAGCCCTCCAGGCACAGGGGACAACCGGTACAAAGTCTCTGCTTTGCTTTTACTTCTATTAATGTACTTGTGTATATGTATTCCACTGTCCCCACCCTTCCCCCCCACATTCCCATCACCCGACTGCTCCCCACACACCCACTGGTCAGAGATTGAATCTCTGCATAGACCTATACATGCCTTCTTATTAACTGCAAATTTAGAGTGGTGACTCAAAGTATGCAAGCTCCCTTTTTGAGTGTTTGAGCTCTATCAATTGGTCTTTGTCCATAGGCTGGTCTGGAAAATATTCTGTTGACAGCCCCAAGAGGTAAAAACAGTCTGGGGGCTCTGTGTGCATATGACAAGAAGTCAAAGATGGAGAGAGGCATAGAAAGGCAGCAGAGGGTAAGAGTCTGGGATGACAGGAGGGATGAAAGCCTTCCCTTTTCTTGGGGAAGAGGAATAAAACCTTAACAATAGAAAGAGCCTCCATGGGAACCATTTTTCTTTACAGAAATGTTAAAAAAAAAAGAGGAGCAAGGTAGCCCTGGAGGAAGGTTGATGGACCTTTCTATAAATGGAGATTCACCCAGAGTCAAACACTGGAATTTGGGTTGAGCCCAGCAGGTGGAATGGGGGACTATCCCCAGTCCCTCCTCAGTGTCAGAAACATTAGAAACAGAGTTATTTAAACCAACAGCAAGGCAGGACTAATGCAGGCTGGTGATGATGATGAAATGGGTTCATTTAGTTCTGGTAAAACTAAAACAACAATTTTTGTGCCACAACAATCTATTTCTGGCTCAGGAGGTCAGGACAGGGACCATTGCCAAGCAAAGCCTAGGTATGAGGGGTGGATGAGCACTCCCAAAGGGTGTGGTGGGGATGATCATAGGGAGCCATCCTTTGGTCCATGTCTGTGGTTGCTAAGAGCCCCGATTCCTAACACCATCCTCCAGTCTCAGTCTGCTTACATCCATAAAGTTTTAATTCTTTCAAAGGAAATGATACAAGTATTTGGAGCTCTAGCACCTGGGCAGGAATATGTGTGTGTGTGTGTGTGTGTGTGTGTGTGTGTGTGTGTGTGTGTGTGTATGCATGTGTGTGTGAGTGTGTGTATGTGTGTGCATGAGTGTATGTGATTGTGTGTGTGTGTGTGTACTGCTGTCTCCTGTGATTAGATGGGTACGTGACTTGAAATTCAAACCCTAGTCTTCATTTTGGCATGAACCCAAAACTCCAAGTGTGTTTATTTGAATATTTTCATATTCATATGGGGACATGCATTATTTCAAATATTCATCCATTTACTTCAAAGTGCAATAATTCCAACAGAGACAGCTGTGTTTACTTCAAGCGCCTCCAATTTGGGCCATTGTTAACGAAATACAGCAGCTACACAGGTTTACTTTCCTCTACAGCTAAACCTGCCTTCCTGGAACCAAACAGACTTAAAGATGGAGAGGCCTTAGCACATAGAATGCTAGAGATAGGAAATCCTTAGATTGGGTCACACTGATAGATTTTGGCTCAAGATTCTGGGACAGGAACCAGATCTCATCTGTAGAAAATGAAAAAAATTAAGACTTGGAAAGATCTTAGAACCCAGAATGTAAACTAGAACGAACCTTGGTGATCATGGAATCGTTTGTTTAATGTTAAAAGGAATTTTAAAGAAAATTTAATGCAGAGCTTCTTACCCTGGGTACATAGACTTAAAAAAATGTCTATGTTTCAATATGTTTGATTCCTTTGTGATTCTATAAATTTTATTTTAAATATAAAATATTTCAGACCACAAATATAATTTATATATTTAACATGTAAAAATATATTTGCTATATATCACATTAAATGTAAACATATTTATAGAAATTAATTTAATAAATTATATTAAATATAAAATATATTATATTAAATAGAAATATATGTCATATTAAATATAAATGTATTTCTATACATACATTTAATATATTATATTAGATATAAGCATATTTAATATAGTAATATGTAGTAATATAGATATTTGTATGTTATATATAGTATATATAGTAATATAGATATTTGTATGTTAAACATAATATATAAATATATTTAAATATAAATATAAAATGCTTAAATGAAAAATATTATTTTTCCAAGTGTTCCCAGGTTTCATGAGACTTCCAAAAGAGTCGATGATTCAGAAAAAGATTAAGAACCTTGATCTAGATCAACTTTCTATTTTTACAAATCCTACAGAGACACACACACACACACTCACACACACACACATACACACACACTCACACACATACACATACATTCACACACATGCATACACACATATTCCTGCCCAGGTACAATTAGAGATCCAAACACTTGCATGTTTTCCTTTGAAAGAATTAAAACTTTATGGATGTGAGCAGACTGAGCCTGGAGGATGGTGTTAGGAATTGGGGCTTTCAGCACCCACAGAAATGGACCAAAGGCTCCCAAAGGATGCCTTGCCTAAGGTCCCAAAGTCAGTGACAGAGATTTGTACCCAGGTCATCTGACTCTAAACATGGCAATCTTTCCAAGTCACCAAACTGATCATTTTTGCTTCAAGTCTGAATTGTCATTTCTTCATTAATATTAATTCAAGATTGGAGCTCTCTAGAATCCTGGTGGGATTATTGACCTTGGCAGCCTGAGATCTCCCTTGGGTCATTCCTAGGAGGGGGTTCCTTCACCAAGGTCCTTAGCTTCTCTCGCTGCCCATTTGGCTGTCATCAATGCTTCTCAGACCCATGCAAGAGGTCATCTTCCTTTGCAGTTGTCTCCTTTCTAACCTCCCTCAAAAGGGTCATCCAATTTCTGCTTAAAGACTGTGAGCAATGGATGACCCATTCCATTGTTGAATGGTTCATTTTTAAGAAAACTCTTTCCCATTGGGTACCAATTATCACCTGAAATCTAATTTCTCTTTCAACAAGTCACTTTCACTCTTTGAGACTCAGTATTCTCATCTGTAAAATGGGGATAATATTTGTTCTACCTTCATCATAGAGGTCTTGAGAAGAAAATGTTGATAAAACTTAAAGAAATATCAAAGTGATCTTTGTTGTTTTGTCATGTTATATTTTAGAATCTCAACTCAGAAAGAAGAGGTAGTCTTGGTATAGTAGAGAACAATTTCTGCAATAGGTAGAAAAAGCATAGCCCTACCTTGCTCTATGGTCTATGTGGCTCTGGACAAGTCAATTAACTTCTATGTGTCCCAGGCAGTTTTCTGAGATGTTCGGTTGTGGGATAGTTGCACATATGGGAGTTGCAGGGAGTTCCTTTGAAATCATCAGTCTGGATCAAAACCACACATAGGGAGATAATCTTGCATCAGAGTAGAGTTAGCCGTGGAGTCGGGAAGGCCTGGGTCAGTAGGCAAGTCATAACTGCTCCACTCCAGGGGCAAAGCTCTCAACAATGATAAATTACCAAAGAGCTGCCAATTGGTTTCAGTGGTGGTAACGTGTATTCTAGGAATTACCAAGATTGTTGAAATCCTAGGCCTGGACCAAACTGCAAACCCCTTCTCCCTGCCAGTCCCCACCTAAAACAGGAGACACTGTTAGAAGAGAGCCTTTCCATCTGTATGCTACCAAATCAAATTATTTGTTACAGTCAACAAACAGTACACCCTGTGGGATCTTAGATTCTCCACAATTTTCAGTCAACTGTGTGATGGTAAGGAAGGATGTGGTCTGCTGTAGACTCTCAGTTACGAAAGCCTGGCTTTTTGTTCCCTTCTCATATTTTCATCAAGGATGCCCTTAATACATGTGTGAATTATTCTCATAAAGATTTTGTTGAGATTGAGAAAGCAAGCATATGGATTAGTAGGGTTTTTGAAAATATCTTCTTGATTGCCTTTTTTTTCTGAAGTGGTACCATCTGTGAGCTTTTTTGTTTTTTGTTTTTTTTTTCCCAATTGTGTGGTGTTTTCTCCCCTTTCAGATACCTCAAGAGTTGACTCTCTAATTTCCCTTGAAACTGTTACCTCCAGTTTGGAAATCTGTTGTGTAAACTTGGTCTGCCCCAGCTACTTGTCCCATCTTTGCTGTCTTTCTAAGATATTAAAATTAGTTCTGTCTCTACTTCCCCATATAGGAAGTTAGGTGGGCAGATTAATGGACATGGGAAACTTGAGTTCAGATCCTCCTTCAGATACTTACAAGCTGTATGACCTTGGTCAAATCACCTAATCTTTCTCAGCCCCAGACTCCTGATTTGGAAAAATGAAGTGGTTGTGTATAATGGCCTCTAAGCTTTCCAGCTTTAAATCTTTAATTTTATGATACTACTACTACTGCTGCTGCTACTACTACTACTACTACTACTACTACTACTACTACTACTACTACTACTACTACTATTACTACTACTACCATCACCACCACCACCATACCACCACCACCACTACTACTACTACTCCCTCCTCCTCCTCCTGCTGCTGCCACTACCACTGCCAGTGCTAGCTAGCTAGAATTTGTACAGTACCTGAAATTTTGCAAAGTATATTAACTCATCATATTCTCACATAGGTACATTTACTATATCGGTCACAGTGATTTTAGACTTTGAATATGGTACCTCCATCATCAGTGATGTTGAAAGTAGTTTATCATAGGAATCTTTGGACAGATAATTTCCATTTTTTATGTCTGGCCTTCTAGTTTTATTTCTTAATTGCTTTGGGAATGTGTAATTTAAACAGGCCTCATGTTAAGGTTTCTATAAACTAATTTGCACTGCCTCTGCTTCTTATTTATGGGGTAATACTGTTTTATACTTTTCTAATATTCTCATAAAATGTATGTTATTTTATATTCTAAATTGGTGCTGCCCTTGGTTATTATGTATCTTCTCTTGGCAACATGATCAAGCATCTGTCCACTGAGGCAGTTTCTAAGCTCTTTTGTCCTTGTGGCAACAAATTAAGACGATTAAATTTCCTTAGGAAATGGTGATAGCTCATCTGGGTCAATATTTATTCCTTTATCTATTTCCAAATTTTGGCTGGTGTTAGTTTGTTTAAAAGCTGAAGTTGGAGCAGTTTTGATTGTACAACATATTTTCTCCTAGCATTGATAATAATAGTAATATCATAGGACTAACTGAATTAGTTTCTCAGTAAGTGATAGAGAGTAAAAGTTTTTTAGAGGGAAGAGTATCCCTCTTGTTAGGGAAGGGAAGGACAATGGTGTAATGAAAAGCACCCTGGATTGGAGGAAACAGTACACCTGAGTTCTTACCCAAGATCTACTTATATTCTCAAATATAAAAGAACCTAGGTAAATCACTTAATCTCTGTGCATCTCACTCTCCTAAAATGCAAAAAGGGTGTAATCATACTTCATGACTCTACTTCACAGGGCCTGTTCCAAAGCTCAAATTCAAGCCAAGAAATATTATGAGGAGTTTAATATGTGTGAAACACTTCTAAATTGATGAACATGGATGTTCTCAAGAAATCAAACTATAGATAATCCTAAAGATGATGGAGAAACACAAATGGTGGGTATGATTAGACTACAATGTATTTTTCAATGCTGATCTAGGCAAGGAGGCAGCAAAAGGTAGATTATCAAGGAAATGTTTGATTAGAAAAAGAAATGTACCAACAATGTAGTAAAAGTAAAAAATAATAATATACCCCATACCCTACACTAGTCTCCAAGGAATGTTTAAAAAATCTAGAGAAAGATTTCCAAAATGGTGGGCAATTTCCCCATGGAAAGCTCAAGGAAGGATGTGGCTATACATTTCCCAATTTGAGTTCTTTAGCAGAGCGATTCAGAGGAACCCTAAAGACTGAGATCTCACTTCTATCAAGTATATGGGGAGAATCGGCAATGAATCGTATAGTATGGGCAAGTTATCTCTGCTCAAAGTATAGGCTTATCTTCCTCCTAAAAGCAGGGATAAAGGGAATCAAGGAATATCTTTCTATTTCCCAGACTATTGGGAAGAATGAGGTATTCCTTTTTTAAAAAATGGAAGAAAGCCTTGTTTCATTATAAAGAAGAAAAATAATCTGAAGAGGCAAGGGAAATTCTGACCTATGTGGAGAAGCTGAAGAATGGAAGAATGTAACATGGAGAAAGGGATGAGGGGACCATTGAATGCTTGGAGCTTAGGAAAGGATGTGGGGCTATTTCTGAAGAAGAGTAGGCTGCACCTTCTGAAGAAAAAACAGCTGCTTGTCTTCCAATTAGTGATGACATGTCTCCATAGATTCCATTAGTTGAGACATCATCTAATAAGGGTCAACAGGAAGGAATAATGGTTGTTTATGACCCCCTACTAGGAGATACTAAGGCGGCTATTTGTTGACCTGATTGCAACAATGACTAGACCTGCTGCCTTCTTGGGGCACGCAGCCAAGATATGTCAGAGAGACTCCCTCCAAGACTTGTCAAACCCAACGATGACGACTCACTTCTGGCGATTTACGTAGGCATGAGCAATATTTCTAGGAGGACCCAGAAAAGCATTATTAAATATTATGAAGAACTAAGAAAGAAAATGAAGATTTAGAGGCATAGATAGTATTTTCAGTTCTATTACTTAAAGAATGCAATGACTTCCAAAAAGATAGGCAGATTAGTATTTGAATAGTTGAATGAGGAGAGTGTCTTAAAATGGAATTAGGATTTTTAGGCCTCTGCTTAAAATAGAGGAACAACAGACTTCCGGTCATGGATAAAGTAGTTTCAGACAAGATCTAGTGAGGATGCATTTGCCTGGAGTCTTGCAATTTTAATCGGAAGGGCTGTAACTTTAAAAAGGGAGGATAGAGAAAACTGCCGCTGTGTAGCCATCCACTATGCTCGGTAATATAGAGAACAGCTAAGTGAAGAAAGCTGAATAGAATTAGATATGCTCAAATATTTACCAAGAGATAAAATCTGAGTTCTAGAGAAAGGCCTCCAGCATGGTGGGCATGTTCCCTATGGAAGTCTCATGGGAGGATGTAGCCACAAATTTTCACAGTTGGAGTTATTCAGGGGAGCCCTTGGGAAGAACAACACTGAGGATCTCACTTGCATCAAGTATGGAGGACAGGGAGAGTCTTCAATGTACTGCATAGAGTGTGCAAGGCCTTTCTTCACATAATACAGACTAATCTTCCTCCCAAAAGTTCTAGGTGGGACTGACTGTGTTGGTTTACTTCAGTACTGTAAGAAAGGAAACTTTCTCAGGTCCTTTAACAGCTGATAAAAAGAGATTTACGGATAGCAAGAGAAGGAATATTTAGCAGGGATAGACATTGAAGACATCTTGAATTGATTCAACTCAGTAAAACTTCCTTGCTTGAATTTTGGTATTGTTATCTACAGCCAAGCATCCAAGCCCACCTGGATTCTCTTGTGGTTGTTTAAGTCTCAGGTGAGCAGTAAGTGATGCCAGCAGCCTGAGATTTTAATATCCTGAGCCAACCAAGTCTTTAGGATGATCTCAATACCCATTAAAGGAAAAATTAGCCTAACTTGCATGGGAGTTGAGGTGATGTTTCTACAGCTCCAAGAGAGGAACCAGCAATAAAACACCTCACCTCAGATGTCTACACATAAATGCATAAAATATGGATATGAGTGATCTATATATTTTAATTTGATCTATATATTTTAATTCAGGGAAGCAAAATTGACTCCCTATGTATTGAGATTCTTATGTTGAGACCCATTAAGACTTCAGAAAGAGCTAATTCAAAAGGAATGGGCAGTTAATTGACTCAGTAGATCAATCATTGGATTTAGAATCAGGAGAACTCCTTTTCATGAGTTCAAATCTGGCTTTTGAACCCTTACTAACCATGTTCCCCTGGGCAAGTCACTTAACTCTCTCTTAGTTCCTCATCTATAAAATGAGCTAGAGAAGGAAATGGTAAGTTACTCCAATATCTTTGACTCCCCAAATGGGGTCATGGAAAGTCAGATATGACTGAAACAAGTCAAAACAATTCAAAAGGAATAGGCTAGATAAGATGGGAGAGTAGGATTGTATATTTTAATTTTTTTGTTTGTTATATTTTTCCAATTACACATAAAGACAGTTTTCAACATGTATTTTTTGTAAGATTTTGAGTTTCACATTTTTCTACCTTTCCCTCCCCATGGCAGTGAGTAATCTGATATGGGTTAGACATGTATAATCATGTTTAAATATTAGTAGGACTGTATATTAAGAAGATATATTCCATATATGGAAATTATAGAAGTAGACTAGGAAAGAAGAGGAAGTCTTCTCTTTGTGTGAAGGCAGAGAGACAGGGAAAGAAGCCATATTATCTTCACAGTATTCTACAGATAACCTGGCCAGAAAGAGGAGCTACATGGGAGATTTGGGAAACAGATCACAAAGCCTGGAACAGAGGCATGATGAGGATGATGATGATAGCATACATATGCCATTTTTAAGGCTTGTAAAGCATTTTACAAATGTTGTCTCATTTGATCTTCAACCTTGCAATAGAGATATTATTATTTCCATTTTACAGATGAGGAAATTGAGATTTAGAGATTCACTTAGAGTTACCCAGCTCTTAAATGTCTGAATATGGCCTTCATGATTCCTGGTCTTTCTCCACTGTATCTTTTAATTGCTTCTAGGAAAGGCTAGGACATCTAACCAAAGCAGAACAGATAATAATTTTTTTACTTGACTTAATGATGACAAAATCTTTCAAAATATAGAAGGTTCAACAATGGGTCTTCTATTCAGAATCTGATTCTCACCAACAAGGATTAATTGGTTACTTCAGTGGAAATGATAGGATTATTATGGGGGAAGTGGCCACTTCATCTTGGTTAACAGAATTAGATCAATAGATAAAAGTTGCAAAGAAACAGACTTAGTTTTGATATAAGGAATAGTTACACTGTGGGAAAAGGTGGCATCCCTCTTACTGGAGTTCTCCCCAGGCTGGATGACTTCTTGGTGAGTGAGTTGAGGAGGGCATTCTTGCTCAGGTGTGGATTATACTAGATGACCTGAGAGATCCCTTCCAACTCATAGAGCCTGTGCTCTGTCTTGTGCGGGAAAAGGGGGTTCTGATGGGTAAGATCTTGTTTTGGGAGCAAGCCAGGAGGGAGATGGGAGATCTGGGTTCAGATTTTGCCTTGGCCACCATCTTGCTGTATCACATTTGATAAATCTCCTCCCCTCTCTGTGGAAAATATAGATGACCTCTCACAGCTCCTTCCTGGCTCTGGTGTCTTATGCTCTTAATTCCCTTCCAGTTATGATATTCTGTGATTTCATGTGATTACATGAATATTTGTGGGATCTGGGATTTCCTCAACTTTAAGAAATCCAAATGAAGAAACTTACTCCTTTCCAAGCTGATTCTCCTATGATCTTTTGAAGGAAGGGGAATGGTTCTGAAGGGAAAGAAGGAGAACAGATGGGGTGGTGCATTGGGAGCCAGGAAATAGACAAAGAATAGGAAGACCTTAGGAATGGGGGAAGAGCCCCTTTTGGGGGGTTTAGGGGAAGACATGGCTAAGAGTCATAGAGAAAGCTGGGGTGGGGATCACCCAGTGATGCCCCAGTGGTGCCCCAGTAGAATACTCACCAGGATGAGAAGTATTGAAGTCCTGGTCCTGCCCTAGTGATCTAGGAGACTACAGAATAAGAGCATACAGAGTATAACGAACACAATCAGATTTTGAACACAAGTCTTTTGACCCTAAATTTCATGTGCTTTCTATTCAGTTGTGAGTCAGAAGGTATTGTTTTAAATTCCTGGTTCTGGCTGTGGGATGGTAACTGAGTTGGATTTCTAAGATTTCTTCCAGTTTTCTCCTGTGAACCCTTTGGAAAAGTCAGAGTAATTTGTGGGAAAAGGATACCAGTTAAAATGTTAGGTGTTGGAACAAAAGGGGGGCAGCTTGGTGGTGCAGTGAATAGAGCTGACCCTGAAGTCAGGAGGATCTTAGTTCAAATCTGACTTTGGATACTTACTAACTGTGTGACCTTGGGCAAGTCACTGTAACCTGATTGCCTCTCATCCAGAGCCATCTCCAGTTGTCCTGATTCATTTCTGGCCACTGGACCCAGATGGAAGAGAAAGTGAGACTGGTGATTTAGTACAGCCCCCCACCTCAAATCTAATTCACTTGTGTGTTATGGCATCATCTCCCTGATGTCATGGTCTTCTTCAAGAGTAAAGGACATACAACATCATAGGAGGCATCTTACTCAGGGGTTATGCTAATGCTAAGTAAAGAGGCAAGATTAAAATCTAGATTCTCTGAATGTCAAATACAATATCACCTTGGGTGTGAGTCCTGAGAATATGTGACTTTGGATAAATGACTTCTCTTTGAGAATCAGTTTCCTCACCTGTAAAACAGTGGGAAAGAGGTTAGTCTCTGCCTCTCTGAGACTCAGTTTCCCCACCTGTAAAACAGTGGGAGAGAAGTTAGATAATTGGATGGTTTCTAAGCTTCTGTTATCATTTATACACATGTAATTGGAGGCCTCTAGGGTCAGTGAGTGGGTGTTGGGGAACTCAACATACTTGGGGATAAGCTGTGGAACAGCGTCATGAGAAATGGCCCAAATTTGGAAGCATCGGCCTCCCACCGCTGGTGTTTATGAGCCAGTCTATTACGCACGTAGCAGGACCAGTGACACAATGAAGAGTTTTTTCTCCGTTCTCCTGCACGGGGGTTACATGGGGTTTCCAAATGGCTTAATAAGGAATTTTGCCTGTAAAGCTTCAGCCAGGGCTTCTGGGGCGTCGTCCCTGTTATGAATAGGCGACTGTAAGTAGATACAGAAAGGAGATTTTTCTGGGCTGGGGATAGAGGGCTCGCCCCCCTTTTCTGATGGGAGCATCTTGCCTGAGACCCCCATAGCTGGGAGAGTGTGGCCTGGCAGGCAAGCCTTGGGCAGGGAGATTGAAAGCAGAGACAGCTCCATCAATGCCTTTAGTCATAAAGCCGGGCCAGGCCTCACGCCAGGATGCATCTTTGGGGCTATAAATTACTCAACCACAGGTAACGGGGCAAGGGGCGGCCAGGCAGCCGGCTCGGGGGGAGGCCCTCGCCTGCTAAATGCTGCCTTTCACGGGGCCTTTCCTCTACTGACTGGTGTGATTTTGGAAAGAACAGATCTGGAGGTGGTGCCATCAGCCAAGAGACCTCAGGAACAGCGGGAGGAGGGGGGAGGAGGGCCTGGGTGTCCTCAGGCACAAGGCGGGGGCAAAGGGGGGGTCTGGATGACTGGGAAGGAGCAAGCAAGAAGGCTCATTAGTGAGTGCTGGTCAGTGTATTGGTAAGGCTCTAGTCCAGTCCAGTATTCCACATTCTTTTCTAAAAGTAGTTTATGAGATCTCCTCCTCTCTGTGACTGCTTTATCTGGAAAAAATAATCAAAATAATAACCAACATATAGATAATACCCACAATTTCCCCAGCATTACACTTCTTGCAGAGGGGTTGAGTGACTTGCCCAAGGTCGCACAATTATGGATATATTAAATGTCTGAGGTCAGATTTGAAATCAAGTTCTTCTGATTCCTTGTGCTCTATTCACTGTGCCACCTAACTGACCCCTCCCAACATTATACTTTACAAATAGTATTTCATTGAATTTTCACAAGTATTACTATCACCCCCATTTTATAGTTGAGGAAACTGAGGCACACTGTCTAGGGTTGCTCAGCTAGTCTGAGGCTGGATTTGAACTCAGAACTTCCCAAATCTAGGTTCAGCATTCTATCCACTTGTCTACCTTATTGTCCCTCCCAGTGAGTATTATATTATCTCTGAAGGCCTCTCCAGTTCTAAATTCTATGATCATTTAACCTGGGTCTTTAATAGGGCTTTACAATTTTCCAAGTGCTTTTCTCTTATTGCTCATCCTATCAGCATTCATTAAGGAATTAATTAAGTGATAATTAATCAATCAACATCCATTAAGGGAATCACTGTAGATGGGGAGGGGGGATGCTGTGCACGTAATAAGCTTTTCATCAATGTTTGTTGATTGATTGACAGTGTAGCTGATATGAGGAAAGGACTTTGCAGGGTGTAAAATGGAAATATAAACTAAAATGTTTATATTTTTAGAGTAAAGCAAAGCCATCTATAACCCCTTATATCCTATGTGTGTGTGTTTGTGTGTTTGTGTGTGTGTGTGTGTGTGTGTACACACACACATTTCCATGCACCCATATCTATCCATCCATCCATATCCATACACACAGACACACAAAATAATCTTGGAATGAAAAAACCTAGGAGATGATGGATCAGGACAGACCTTGTAGGGCAGGAGGAACCTAGGCTGAATAATGAAGAAATCCAAGAATTTCAAGAAATGAGGAAGAGGATGCTTTCTAGAAATGGAGATGAAATAAACATATAGTGTCGAGTCCGGAGGAGGGAACTCAGGCAGACATCAATATGGTGGGGTGGGGGCAGGATTTAGGTCTGTATTGCTTCTATCTCCCCAAAACTGACAGACCTCACTTTTGCATCTCTTTCCCTCCCAGAGACAGGACCTAGTTCTGTACTGCTTCTGTTACCCTCAGACTAGAAGTTCCCTGAGGGCAAAAGTCATCAAAGTCATCAAAAGTCATCAAAAAAACATCAAGCTGGTTCGTTTATTGATCACAGGATACATACTTTTATACTCTACATTTACGTAACCAATTACATAAGCGTTTTAGCAAGCATTTTTTTCACATGCACATCCTTGTATATGTCTTAGGTGATTGTTTTGAGAACCAAACAGTGTTTTGATAAACAGAATGCAAATTGTTTTGAGAACCAAATAATGATTTGATAAACTGAGTGCAGAAGGTAATTATCTCAGAATGCGCTATCTATCTGAGCCTGGGAATACACCTTGTTAGCTCAGACATGCAGCTACTCCCTTATCTAAGCTCTGAAGTACATCTTGCTGGTTAAAGCACATAACTATTTCTGTGTTAACCCTTCATAGCTCTTAGCCTGGAATACATATGACACAACAATATAGTCTGGCTGAACTTTTTTCCCTTTATCTTTTCATAGTTGTTATAAAGGATGACTGCATTAGGGGAGGTAGAGAGGAAGAGATATATTCAGAAACAAAGATATAAAAACAAAAGAGGGGCAGTCCTATACCAAGGACATTGGAATCCTCAGATAGTGACTGAATATCTGGCTCTGAGCCATGGATGACAGGAATCCTAGTGTTCTCAGCTGCGTCAGAGCTAGCACCTCATCTAAATCTTTTTGTACATCAGGTCCATTGAGGAGGAGGTAGGAGGAGCAGAACCAGACTGGTCCTTGGGTGGATTAAACTATAGAGGAGAAAAAGGAAGAAGAAGCCTAGTTCTCACTCTCTCTCTATATAAAGTGATAGCTTCAGGGAACTAGAAAGAGAAGAGACTTTTGCCCTCAGGGAACTTCTAGTCTGAGGGTAACAGAAGCAGTGCAGAACTAGGTCCTGTCTCTTGGAGGGAAAGAGATGTAAAAGTGAGGTCTGTCAGTTTTGGGGAGATAGAAGCAATACAGACCTAAATCCTGCCCCCACCCCAGAAGTTCATGGTCTGGGGAAGATAGAAATAGAACAGATTTCTGCTCTGCCCTCAGGGATTTTACAGTCTAAGGCAGAGGAGAGAAGACAAATACCCTGCCAATGTTGAGTAGTTTAGAATGACTACAGAAATATCTCCAGATTACTGTCCAAGCCAGCATGGGAGTGACTACTTTCTCTGAAGACTGGGGAAAGCCAGATTCAAAGTATAATATTTATATTGAGGGGGACCTCACATGCCAGACCTCCTCAGAATTCAGAGACTGAGATGTCCGGCTGAGTTCCATGATCCTGTCTCAGCAGGTTTCTATCTGTCTGTCTTTTAAATTCTTGGGCTTTTAAAGGATAAAAATGAGGCAGCAAGAGGTTATTTGAGTGGCTCTGGGTGTGTTTTAGAATAATATTTGGACAATTTAAGTGGAAATGAATAAAAAATACGTGGATTAAGTTTTTATTAAAATCTACATGACTTTGAAAATTCACAAGGAAGCTGCTGAGAAAGGGCTTGAGGAAGGTCACCCAGAGGCTTTGAACCTCTCATGGGTAGGGGAGCTCAGGGGCAGAGGGGTCCCACTCCCCAACACCTCCAGGCCCAGCTGGTCCATGATTCATAATTAAATGTGTCCTGCTATGGCTAAGTTGCAACTTTGAGGAAATATTGTTCTCATTAAAAAATGATAGAAATCTTGCATATTGAAAAATCTCCCAGAATTCCAAAAATTCAGATATCAGAATGATCCCAACTCAAAGTCAAGAGATTTCCCTGAGTAATACCCATGGCTTATCATTTCTTCAATATGTGCCATACTTTCTTGTCATTGCTTATGGCAAACTCCCCTCCTCATTATAACTGACTATTTCCGCCCATCCAACTGGTGTGTTGAATCTCTAGTCCAGAAACCTAGATTCCAATGTGGCTCTCTCACTGTATTACTTTGGCTAAGTCATCATTCTAGGCTTCACTTTTTGCATTTCTAAAATGAAACAATTGGAATAGATGATTTCTAAAAGCCCTTTTAGCTCTAAGTTTATGATGTTCCATTTGCTATCTTCTGACATCCAACCTCCTCTAAGGTCTAACTCAGATACTACCTCTTCCAGGAAGCCTTCTATGATCACCCTCTCCACTCTGACCTCTTATAGCATTATCTGATCTGTACTTGTGAAGCATTCCACTCCATCAAGTCAAGACGGGGCCGTAGCTAAACTTTGTATTTTGTCAAGTATAGACCACTTGTAGAGAAGTTGCTTAACAAACAGTTATTATCATCATCCTGGATTTTTGAAGAGGACCAATGATATCACAAGGTGATATTTTAATAAACTGGATTTAAGAGAAGCACAACTGTGCCTCATTCTCTCTTCCAAGGTCATCAAAGTCCAGTGGCAAGACAAAAGTCAAGATGACTGGTGATGGTTCTGGATGTGGTGGTGACCGTGGCAGCTTTGATGTCTGACCAAGCTCTAAATGCTTCACAGCTCCTGCCTCAGTTGCCTTCATGGCAGCTGGAACAATTATTCTGATCTGTCCATTCTGCCTGGGGATGTCTTCACCAAGGAGTTTAAGACCTGTCAGTTATCCTTGACCAGGTTTAGCCCCTCTGCCAAGATGGTTTTTACTGGGGTGTGACTGCTGAGCATGCTACAGCTTCCTGGAGCATGAATACAATATAATACAATCATTTATGGAGCACTGTATTCATCTTGGGGGGATAGTAGTACAAAAATTTAGGAAAAAATCCGATCCCTGTTCTCAGGGAGCTTATAGTTTAATTCTAGGTTTTATTTTTAGGTTTTTTTGGCAAGGCAAATGGGGTTTAGTGGCTTGCCCAAGGCCACACAGCTAGGTAATTATTAAGTGTCTGAGACCGGATTTGAACCAAGGTACTCCTGACTCCAGGGCGGGTGCTTTATCCACTGAGCCACCTAGGGACCCCAAGCTTATAGTTTAATTAAGGGATATTTCACAAGCAAATAAATGCAAACAAAATGAGACTTAAGGGGGAAAGGATCATTAAAATGTGGAGGAGTGGCACCAAAATGTGAAGTCTTGAAAGCCAGACATTCAAGATTGAACTCTATTCCATCAGTAGCACTGAGCAGAGATGTGATATGCTGAGATTTATTTATAATGAATATTATTCTGATGACATTAGGAAGGGTGGTTTGGAGGTAGGAGAAAGGAGGTAGTAAAACTTGTTAGAAGGCTGGCATAGATAGTAATAAGGACTTGTAATAGAGAAAAACATCCCAGGCAAGGGAACCAACATAATGGATATATGGAGGAACTAATGAATGAATAAATGAATGAATGTTGTAGTGAACTTCCCCTCTTTTGAAATGCTGGTACTCTCTATGTAGTCACCCTCTGTGGGCATGCCCATGATGGAACCCTTTTGCCCGCATGAGCACATTCGTGACATGTGGCTGGCTCCCCTGAGACTGAATTCTATCAATACATGAGAAATTTTGATCATGACCCCACTCTATATCAAGTGCTGGCCTCGGATTCTGACAGAACCCTCAAAGACATCTGGTTCTCAGAGCTTGGGTCGGTGGAGCCCCTCCAGACTACTCAGAGAGATGCTGTTTGCCCGGAAAGAATAAACAGTTTTTGAACTGGGGCACAAAGGCACTTTGACAGCTGGACTCCAGGATGAGTAGAGAGACCAGATGGTTGTGGGGTAGGGGCTAGGGGGGCAGGCAGGGAAGGAGCCCATGAAAAAACCCACTTGTGCAATTTGTATAAACTGCTCCCTGTGTTTGAGGACTTTTCCCAGGAGGTGAGATCTCTGGTTTTAAAGTTCATGATGCCCTCAGGGAACATGTCCCATAGCAGAAAGGTGGACCAAAGTGGAGAGGCCTGGGGAAATAGCCCCCTAGCAGGGAGGAGCTGGGGGCAGAGGCCAAAGGGAAGAAGAGAATTAGAGACATCTCTGATCCTCAGCTTAGTTTCTTTCTCTGTAAAATAGAGTAGTGAATTAGATGGTCTCTAAGGTCCATTTCCAATCTGATCTTTTATATTCTATCTTCTTAGGCCCCTTATAGCTTTGGCATTCTACTGTGATTTCAGGCCCCTTCTAGGTATAACTCTTTATATTTTAAGATTTCTTCAAATCCTAATCCTGAGGAAAGCTAATTTCCAAGCCCCCAAATGCTTCTGTTGAGGCAGAGGAACTGGCTCCAAATTCTGATGATCTTGCTACCTGGCATCTGTTAGTGGAACAAGAAGTTGGGAAATCCCTTGGAAGTAATTTGTGGAAAATGACAAAATTCTTAAGCTGTGTGACAAGGTAGGTCAACTGAGTTATCAAGGTGCTAAAGGAATGATCAGGATGAAGGAGACACTGATGCCAGTGTCCTCATCTCTGGAGTACTGAGTACAGTTACAAAGCCACAATTCAAGGAGGGGGTTAACAAAGAGGGGAGTGAAGAAGAAAGGAGGTGTTTAATTGTTTATTGTTTATTGACTGACTGATAGCAAACAGATTGGTCAGGAGATAGGTTGTGCTAAAATAGAATGCAGACAAGATGACCTAAGTAAGACTTGAAGATATCTTGGCTACTTAAAGGGTGGCCATATGGAAAGGGGAATTATCCTGGCTCATTTTGACTAAGACAAGCCAAGGGACCAGAAGAGATCGAAGGTACAGACAGACAGATTTCATCTGGATGGAATCAAGAACTCCATGGTCATCAGACCCACCCAAAGGTGAAATGGATCACTTTGGCTAACCTGAGGCCCTCCTCCAAACATCAAGATCGATGAACATTTATCAGATGCCTACTATGTACTAAGCCAGAATTTCAAGAGTTTGACTCATTCAGCATTTAAATGGCCAGGATGGTAAGGGAAACCATGGTATATAAAGATCAGTTGTAGGAACCAGGGCAGGTTCAGCCTAAAGAAGAAAAGATGGTGGCAGGGTATGGGGAATGATGATTACCGTCAGATATCTGAAGGGGAATAAATGGGGAAGAGGAATTAACCACTTCCTTTTAGATCCAGAAGGCAGAATCAAGACAATTGATGGAAGGAATTAGGAAGGCAAATTTTAGCTTGATATAAAGATTTTTAACTCTTAAATCACTTTGGGGGAGTTGGATTAGACGATCCCTGAAATCCCTTTGGATTCTAAAAATGCTATTCCTATGAGATCCAGAATGGGTTCCTAGGAGGTAGTAAGCTTCCCCTTTCCTGGATATTTTCAAATGGGTACTGGATGTCTAGGAGGTTGTAGAGGGAATGCTATCTTTAGGCAGGGATTGGACTCTGAGGTCTCTGCCCCTAAGAGATTCTAGGATTTTAAGCAAACAGTCTTTATACCCTGGATCTTTTGGTATCATTATTTATTAAAGGAAAGGGATCTCCTTGGGTGGCATAATCCATTAAGCCTTTGTGGGTCAGGCGAGTTTTGACTGACTGAGTGTTTTATTTTCCAGATATCTAATATGGCTCATTGACCTCCCCAGGGTCACAAGCCCCCTTAGTAGCAGATCTTTATTAAGTTCAGAGATTTTTCAGAGAATTCAACAAAGGAAAACATCCCTTAATTCCCTTGAGTCCCTTGGAATAGGAGAACTAATTTTAATTATCATAGAACTTCAAGACTGGAAGAGAATTTGGAGACCCCTGAGATCAAACTCCTTATTTTACAAATGAGAAAACTGAAGGTCAGGGAGAGGGAAGCTTTTTGTTTGAAACGACTCAATGCTGATCCATGAGAGGGCTGGCACTAGAATCTAGAGCCTCCCTTCCCCAAGTCTTGGATCTTTCTAGCTCAGTAGGATGCTCTGTTCTCATGCTTCATACTCCCACTTCTGTCTATGCCACTAGTCTCCCAGTTCTCCAGGCTCACAACGTGGGGGTCAATTTTGCACATAGTTCTGATTCTTCCCTCTCCTTATCCTGGCCCCCTCTATCCAATCAGTAGGAGGGGGAAAGAGAATGGCCTTAAGATAAGGAAACAGAGGATAGGAGGGGACTTAGATCATAGAATATCAGAACTGGAAGGAACCTGAAAACACAAAACAGACTGTCAAAATCAGAAGGATTCCTCATTTTATAAATCTCAGATGAGGTAATTTCTCAGGTTCTTTCCAACTTTAAAATCCTATCACCTCTCATTTTCCAAAGAATAAACTAGAATCTGAAGATAGAAGAATAGTGGCTGGTCCCAGCTGAACTTTCCCAATATTCCCCTCCAAACAACTTTAGAATAATGCCTCAAATCAAATTTTGGAGTGACAGAACCAACAGAAGATCAGAGGGAGATGTTTACCCAGCCTAAGATGAATTAGGAAGTAAGCAATTCAAGCCTAGAAAGATATCTGAAGGGGAATAAATGGGGAAGAGCATCAGGAATGGGTCTTGGAGGTTGCTGAGACAGTAACTGAGACAGCAGCTTCAGGAGTTTTTACCTCAGAGACATTAAGGGGATCAGACAATTAGTTAGAAAAAGATTATAGGGAATACTTTGCTGGCACTAGGTGCAGATGGCACTGATTGACAGCTCTATTGCTCATAAGCAATAAGTTCTGGGTCACAGTTCTGGGCAAAGAGGAATACTTGTAATTTGTCTCAGGGGAACAGGGGTCTTGATCATAGATCCCAAACTAAGAGGAACACTGGTACTTGTGGTGGCAGGAAAACAGGGGGCCTGGTCACAGTTCCCTGATCAAGAAGAGCACTAGTACTTGTAACTGTAGGGGAGGAGGAGCTCTTCCTGAGTAAAGCCAAAGTGTATCACACCTCTCCTAGGATCACCCCCCTTGGAAACACAGAGTCCCCCAAACTAGATCTGAAAACAACCTGAAATTTGAGACAGTGCCTCCATAACCCCAAGTAAGTAGGTCCTAGCTTTATCATAAAGTTCAAAGTTAAGAAATAGGTTGAAAAAAATGAATAAACAGCAAAAAAAGAACTTGATCATAAAAAGCTACCATAGTGTCAAGAAAGACCAACACATAAACTTAAAAGTCAACAATGTGAAAACAGTACAAGCAAAGCTTCAAAGAAAAATGCATATTGAACCCAAGGCCAGCAAAAATTCCTGGAAGAGTTAAATGAGTGGTAGAGGAAAAATTGAGAAAAGAAATGATAATGATGAAAGAAAAATTATGCAAAGAGAATTAACAGCTTAATAAAGGAGGCACTAATATTGAAGAAAATTACAACTTTGAAAACAGATTTGGTCTAATGGTCAAAGAGGCATAAAAATTCAATGAAGAAAAGAATTTCTTAAAAAACTGACTTTCCCAAATGGAAAAAGAGGTAAAAATTTCACTGAAGTAAATAATTCCTTAAAAATTAGACTTGTTTTTTCCAACTATATATTTCACATTTTATCCAAATTTTTCATTCTTTTGACTTAGTTTTATTTTTTTCATGAAGTCCTATGGAGAATGATCTAAGGCAAAGTAAAATGAGAAGAACCAGGAGATTACTGTGTACAGAAATAATAATGTTGTAAGGATGATCAATTGTGAAAGGCTTGGTTGCACTAATCAATGCAATGATCCAAGATAATTTATAAAGGTTTCATCATGAAAAAATGCTATCCACCTCCAGAGAGAGAACATAAACTCTGAGTGCAAACTGAAATATAATTTTCTCAATTTTTTGACTTTGTTTCGTGATATGGCTATTATGGAAATATGTTTTGGATGGTTCCACATATATAATTGACATATTGTTTGCCTTCTCAGTGGGTGGGGAGATGTGGGAGATAGAGAAGATGGAACTCAAAATTTAAAAAGAAAAGAATGTTTAAAATACTCTTGAGATTGATAATAATAAAACATTTTTCAAGAGAATTAAAAGAAAAAGAAAAAACTGGTATCTAAAGAGGGGATAATTCTTGAATGAGACCACACAAGTCCTTGGTAGAGACAAGATTTGAATCCAGGTCTCTCAGGCCATTTTTTTTTTCTCTTTCAGGTCCTTTTTCTCTAGCCTTCAGTTTACTTATTTCTTTTTGTTGTTGTTGTTTTTGCAAGGCAAATGGGGTTAAGTGGCTTGCCCAAGGCCACACAGCTAGGTAATTATTAAGTGTCTCAGGCTGCATTTGAACCCAGGTACTCCTGATTCCAGGGCCGGGGCTCTATCCACTGCACCACCTAGTCACCCTACTTATTTCTTAAACAAGGATAATGAATCCAATGATTCAATCAGTCAACTGTCAAGCATTTATTAAGTGCTTACTGTATGTGTATGTGATTGTGGAAAGGTGTTGTATTTATTGAAGGAGAAATAAAGAAATACAAAAAATATGGTTCCTGCTCTCAGGTGGCTTACATTCTAATGGAAGAGATAATATGAGAATAACTGTAATATAAAATATTTATGTATATCTTTAAATCAATTTATTTATAATATAGATATTTAAATAGAGTTAAATAGATTTCAGTTATAAAATAATATGAATGACCACATTTGTCTTAACTGTGTTCCCCCTGCCTCAGGTTGAGTCCTAAAGGGAGAAGAGTGTGGAGGATTTTCTGTAGTCCATAAATCTATAAGCACACAAAAAACATACCACCCCTGCTGATGATAGCTCAACCTTCTCATTTTTCTCTCTAGATTCTTAGCTCACTCTCATGTGTGAAGAACACACTTTATGAACTTCATCCTCTAAACATGTCAGGTTAAGTTTTATGGACACCTCACTTCAGCATCAGATACTAGCTATATAAAAAGGACTCAGATCAATTTTCCTGGAAACAATAAAACTGAAATAGAATATTAAAAAAATGACCCTCAGTTCACTATTCAAGGCACTGGAATTTCAGATGTTCCCTTTGCCAAAGTGAGCAAAATTCCCCAAACCTAGGATTAGATTGCTAGCAACATGGTTTCTCATAGAGTGAACATTTTGGATGGGTTTCCCTTCAATGATATGAGTCAACAGAAGGACAAGGTGAAGTAGGGAGCATATGACCATAAAGGCATCTAGGATTAAATTTGGACTTTGATTTATCTGCGGATATATCTGGAAGATCCTTCTAAGACTTATGTAGGTTCAAAACATATAATCATCTTTATAAATATCTTCGGTGTCTTTTACTTCACTTATTTAATTGGTTGCCTTGTCTTGCCTATTCTTCCTCTATGATATCCATTGTTTCTCTTCAGTCACATCACAAACATCCCAGTTCACTCTCATTGCCTCTCATCTAGACTATTTTAAGACATCCATTAAGCTTCCCTGCTAAATAAATCCTTGTTGAATTGAATTGTTGCATGTAGATGACCTTTTGCTTTGCTTGAAGAATTGACTTGAGGTGCATTTCAAACATGAATACCATTAGCAGGCTTCCTCAGTGGGCTGCTCAACATCTGTTCCCAATCCTAATTTGTTGGTGACAAATAGAAGAGGTCTCACATGAAGGTTTTATGGGAGGACCTGGACAAGAATTGAACAAGATGAGAAGATATATATGATGAGATCTGGACAAAGGAAGACTCACCCACATCAATGAGATCACATGTGGTGCCACTGACACAGTGAAGTAGAGAACAGGAATAGTCCTGTTTCAATAAGGGGTTGGATTAGGTAATCGCTAGGGTCTTTTCTAGTTCTGAGATTTTAAGATTCTATTGTTTTGATTCAACTATCTTAAAATTCTTAGCTTAGTTTATTTTTCTAAAAGTCTATAACTCTAAGAGTCTATTTTTATGATTTATTAATTAAGTCTATAATTCTTTCTGAGATTCAATGAGTCTATGATTCTGTGATTCTGAGTGTCTATAATTTGATGATTCTATCGTTCTGACTTTATTTGTTTTTGAATCTCTGATTCTATCTTTCTAAGATTTCTAGAAATCTGTGATTCTATGATTCTATAAATCTATGGTTCCATCTTTCTAAGGTTACATGAATCTAAGATTCTAAGATTCTATTTCTGATTTTCTATGAATTTATGACTTTTTAATGCAATACTATGATCAATCATTCTAAGATTCTATGAGTTTTCATGAGTCTCTAATTCTGTGATTCTGTATTTCTGAAAATACAGGAGTCAATGATTCTTAATACCAAATGTGATGATGATCAGATTTATAGTCTATGTTTCTAAGGTTCTCCAAAAAGACTAATAAAATGGAAATGAGTCCTAGGAGATTTTCAGAGAGCATGGAGGACTGGGGGGGGGCTATGGTTACATCTTCCCTTATGGTTTTCTGTCTGAAAATTAGGGCATATTGAACTAGCTTGAAATTGACCTGGAATGTTATTAATAAAGAAAATATTCTTAGTTGTTGATAAAACTGAGAATGTGTGACCCAAAGAAGGGGAAAATGGGCATAGGTTGGGGTAGAGTGAACATTTCTATGTCACTAGCACATTTCTGGGTGGAACCTGAACAACAGAACAGATGCTAAGGAATCATTTGACCCATAGATTGTAGAACTGGAAGAGATCCCGTACCAAGGCTAAAAACAGCCACAATGGGACAGTGATCACAAAAATGATCTGGAAGTTCCAGCTGCTGATAGCTGACATAAGATCTGATCAGTTCTCCATTTTACTTGGTTCCTTGGAGAAACCCCTTGGAGAAATGCTTTGGTGAAGTAGTTGAGTAAGATTTAACTTGAGTGAAAAATACCAATGATCCTACTGAGATTATGATGAAAAAGCTAAAGAAGCAAGTTCTTCAGATTCCTTCTGCCTTCTGATGGCAGTGGATGGTATCAATGCTCTCTGAGGGAGGACCATACTTGAAAAAGAACACAAAAACCTGGTTGCCCCAAAGGAGTTGATATGTGCTCATAATATGAAGAAAATGACCAATGTTTGTCATGAGGGGCTATCATGCTGAGTCTGAGACCTACTGGCTCTCTCTTTAAACCAGAGCTGCCTATCTGCCCCAGGACTTGCTAGGAAAGCAAGGTTGTAACAACCTTTTTTCCTATCCAAATTTACATTAATACCCCAAAAGAGTTTGAAAGGTATATTCAGTATTATTTGGAAAACTTGACTTCTTGAGGCAAGAGGGTAGACTTGATAACTTTTTAATTTAAAAATCTTATCCTAATCCTTCCGTAAGTACCAGCCAGGCTAGTCCCATCCATGCTCCTGAACAGGGGAAACTCATTTTCTACTTCTGTTAGGAGGACATTCTCCATCCCTGATAAGCACCATAGAGTCATCAAATTTGGAGCTGGCATTTGAGAAAAAGATTAGAGAGGAAGAATTTAGTAAAACTCAGTAACGGTTTGCATATGGGGAATGAGTGAGGGTGAGGCAGCCCCATTTCATGGTCACAGTTCTGACCATTGAGAAATTCATTCTGAGAGGCAGAGCCCCCAGACATAGTCAGGTAGAGCCTAGCTTGAGAGAATATTGAGGCAGACAGTAGTAGCAGAGGGTCTGGCAGGAAGAAAGAGTCCTGAATCAACCAACCCATTGAATATAAGCGGATCCTGGACCCCTCGGCATGGGGTGAGGAGAAGCCTCCGGAGAGGAGAAAAGGGATGTGCAGAGGCAGAAAGGGCTGAGAATAGGGGTAATGGAGTGGAAAGAGAGGACAGGAAATGGAGGCAAAGTAGCTACAAAGACTCCCTGATGGAACTCTGGGTTCTTCCTGGCTGTGATAGAGCCTCCGGCCCTTAGACTGAGAGAAAAAGCCCTTAATTCAACAAGAGAAATGATATATGATGAGGAACCCCAAGCCAGGCCCCAAACCTGGCAGGAAATCCAGATCGATGACTCTGTCCTCTCCTCAGTCTTTCTTCAGTCTGTGTGATTCTGTCTTCTGGGGTTGATAAAAGTTTGTAAAAGGAGTTGGGCTTCCAGTGGCAGGAGAGACAAAGGAATGCATCAAAGAAGCATCACTGATGCCAAGAGAAAGGCTTTCTGCATTGAATTTAGAGTTAAAGATAACATTCTAAACACTGGCCTAGAGCATCCTAAGTCTGGGACTGGAAGGGACCTTAGAGATCAGCAGGTATAGCTCTCCCTACCTTATAGAATCAACAAACCAGGGACCAAAGGAAAAAAAGGGTCAAGGTCATCCATTTACCAAAGCTGGCTTCCAAGCCAACATCCTTTGGCTCCCATTCCATAGGACTTTCAACTGTAGTGTGACCAGAGTTGAAATTTTGACCCTTTCACTTATTAGCTATTTGACCTTGGGCCTTCTCTCAGAGGCTCAGTTTCTGTTTCTGTGTATTGGGGAGAATAGTCCCTCTACTATCATATTCATTTTTCAAGGCTATAGAGTCTGTTGTTTCCTGGTACATGTTTAATAATCCATCTCTTGGAGGTAAAAATTAAAGTACTGCATCTTCTATGTCATTTTCTCATTTAGATAATCAATAAAATTATAAATCAAGTTCTAATGTGTAGCATTTGCTAATTTCTGAGGCATAAATCTTCATGTCAAAAACTTAACTCTCATGGATCAATTAGAGCCAAGCCCAGAACACCACAGTTATATTCCATATACTGTATCTTCTTTCCCAAACTGACCACAAATAATAAAGCCCTGTGATAATATTGAACTAAGAAAAAGTCTTGAACTTATATCCTATTCCTGCATCACCTATTAATTTACCATATGATCTTGAGAAAACAGTTTCTTTGTCTTATTTTTCCAATTTGTAAGAAGGAGTTGGACTTGGTGACTTCTGAAGTCCATTTTTTTTTAGGTTTTTTGCAAGGCAAATGGGGTTAAGTGGCTTGCCCAAGGCCACACAGCTAGGTAATTATTAAGTTTCTGAGACCAGATTTGAACCCAGGTACTCCTGACTCCAGGGCCAGTGCTTTATCCACTGTGCCACCTAGATGCCCTGAAGTCCATTTTAGTTTGAACATTCCATAGTCTACATGTTCTATTGTCCCTTTGAGCTCAAAATCCTATGAGTCTATGACCATTTAGAGAAGAAAGCACAACCACTCTCCCTTTCTAGAAATTAAAGAACTAAAACTGGGAATAGTGGAATGAAGGAATCTTGGGGATTGAAGAGAAGAGACAAAGGGCAAGTGAATAGATTCTTTGTATGTAAGTTGAGGTTGTAGAAATTGAGCCTAAAAAGATCAGAATGTTTTATTCAAGCTCTCTGAGAGTAAGAGTTTTTTTTAAAATTTTATTTATTTGAGGCAATGGGGTTAAGTGACTTGCCCAAGGTCATAAAATTAGGCAATTATTAAGTGTCTGAGACCAGATTTGAACCTAACCCCAGGGCTGGGGCTCTAGTCACTGCACCACCTAGTTGCTGGAGTAAGAGCTTTTGCAAGTTTTATGGAAGACACTAACTTGATCATTTCACCCAACTTGAAGGAACTAAACCCTAGCTTGAGTAGGATTTTATGTCATGAACCCCTTTGATGGCCTGGTGAGGCCCATGGACTCCTCAGAATTATGTTTTCAAGGTAGCAAAGAAAACACATATAATTACAAAAACTTATGATAGTGAACTGCTGCTATCAATTTATTTATTTTTAAGTTCACATACCCCAAGTGAAGAACCCCATCCTAGAGATGACTAACATCAACTGATAGAAGTGGAGCACAGTGACCCTAGCAAGAAAAAAACTGTGACATTTTTCAGGAATGGAAGACAATAACGATGGGAAATTTTTGACTTCTAAGAGCAGACCTACAGCAACAAGAAGAGCAGCAGCAACAGTGATGGAAGAGAAAAAAGAAGCCTTCTTCCTCCTTGGATACCCAACCAGAACAGTACTGTAAGTCATGGAAACCATATAGATTTTGGGGTAGGAGATTGGTTCCTCTGAGGAGGAAGGTGCTTGATCCTCTAAGGTATCAAGTGTTAACTATTTTGGTGCCTTTTGTTTTATAAGTAAAAGTTTTTATTTTTTTGAGTTGTGAGTTTGAGAGATTATAAGGGGGAACTGGTTGCCATTCCAGAAAAACAACCAATGCTAAAGTTCCTAGGTTCCACTTGGATGAAGGAAACTTAATTGGATAAGTGAAAAGTTTCCAAAATATATGTCCTTCTGACATGAAAAACCTGGATATATTTTGGAAATTATCTAGCATGTTTGTTCTTACCTAATGATTAAAACCTAACTCAATAATTGTAGTCTTCAAAGATGAAAGGGACTTTAAAGACTAAAAACTCTCAACTTTTACAGAGAAGGAAAATAAGGCCCAGAAAGGGGAAGGGGCTTTCCCAGGAATGCACAGTTAGTAAATAGCAGAGCTAGACTCCCGATTTCCAACCCTAAGTTTTCTCTGCTATAACTTGATGACTTTTAAAAAAATTCCCAGTGTTTAGCACCAGGAAAGGAGCAAAGCAAAGACCTGTCTAATGTGAAACATGGAATCAAATAAGAGAGTGAAGGTTGGGACTGGGGTTTCTAGGTCTGCCAATGAGTTTGAGACCTAGAATCCATCACCACCTCCAGGAACACCTTTCTAACCAGTCCAATCTCTGGCTAAGAGCAAGTCTTTAAACTCTGCACTCCCTCCACATTTGCAAATTTAGTCATACTCTGATTCCTTTGCCCTTATTGGCATGCTCCATTCTGGCTACTCTGGGATTACTTTGAGTAAGTCCTGACTTTCCAACTAGACTGAGTTCCTTAGAAGAACAACTTGGGTTTCCTTTGCTAGTATCACTGTGGTTTCCATTTAACTTTAACATTTGCAAAACACTTTCCTCATCACAGTTATTTGATACAAATAATACAGATATCATGTGCCCATTTAACAGAGGAGAAAAAAATGAGATCATAGAAGTTAGTTTCCAAGCCAGGATTCAGGGTGATAGAATGCTAGTCAAAGGATTGATTCATATATTTGAGGCTAGAAGAGACCTGTGAGGTCATCAGATTCAATCTCTTCATTTTACTGATGAAGATGCTGGGTCCAGAAAGGTTAAGTAATGATGATGGATAATGATGATAACTAACATTAATAACAACAGTTAACATTTATATAGTGCTTACTACTTCCCAAGCATTGATAAAGGTAAAGAGACTGTCTGAGGCAGGACTCAGACCTGGGTTTTTGTAATTCTAAGTATGATACTCTACCCACAGGATCCACATTTTCTGAAATCAGAACTGGTGCTCTTCCTACTCCATTATATTTCTACTCAATATCAAGTATTTTTTCGAAGTTTCTTAAATTACTGGGTGTTGGCCATGGACTTCCCCAAAAGGACTCTGATTTGGTGAAGAAATGGAGAAAGTGCCAAACTTATTTGCATGTCCATAGTTTTAAAAGTTTTCAAAACATTTTTCTTTTTTTAAAAAAGTTTTTTACAAGATTTTGAATTCCAATTTTTCCCCTCCTTCTTTCTCCTCCTCTTCCAAAAATGGTAGACAATTTGATATAGGTTTATCATAGTTGTGAAAGAAGAAATAGATTAGAGGGAAAAAAAACATGAAAAAGAATAAAATAAGTGAAAAAACTGTTCTTTGATATGCATTCAGAGTCCATCAGTTCTTTTTCTGGATGAGGATACCATTTTCTTTCATGAGTTCTTTGTACTTGTCTTAGATCATTGAAGCACTTTTCTTATAATAACCTGGTGTGTAAAGAGAATAGGGCTTTGGGCTTTGTTGTCCTTATTTTACAGAAGAGAAAACTGACACTTAAAGAATGTTAACAACCTGCTCAGAGTCACACAGCTGGCAAGTATGAGGTCTGGGACTCAAACCCTGGTCTCGTGACTAGAAACCCAGAACTTCTCCTTCTACCAAATAGAGACTCTGGGTTGGGAACTGACTCATTCCTCAGAACCCATAGTAGTTGAGGGGAAGCTTCCTGCCTTTCCTCCAGTGGCTTCACATCTGGAATTTTTTAGCTTCGGAGAGTTCATTACCAACAAATGGAGACAAATGAGGGAAATTGGTTAAAAGGGCAGGAGGGCTCAGTTTATGAGACTCTGACTTCCTCGTATAAAGACGGAACCCACAGTCTAACTCTAGGCGAGCTGGCTCCAGGGTCCTGGGTGGTGTCCAAGGATGAGAGGCCTCTCTGGAGTCTTAGAGCAAGAAGTGCTTGTCAATCCCTCTCTTTTTCAGCTGCTGACTTTTGGGAATCATTTAGAATATGTCAAGGGAGGGCTGCCCTGAGTCCCCCAATGTGGGGGACTGCCACTGATGGAGAGGAGACATACCATGAGCATAGAATGCTAGAATTTGGGGTCAAGAAGGTCTGGGTTCAAATCTCAACTTTGACTCTCTCTGATTATGGAAAAGTCACAACCTCCTGGAACCTCAGTTTTCTCACCTCTAAAAAGCAAATAAAAATATCTGTAGTTTCTACCTTATGAGAGGTTATCATGATGATCAAATGAAATAATTTCCATTAGGTGGCATATAAAATGTCATTTATTATCAGTATCACTTGCAGCTTGATAACTCCTTATCCCTCTGACAAGATCCAACTCATATGTCCCCTCTACCTTTCCCCATCTCTTTTAGAATTTCTACTACTCTTTGAATTTTGCCTTTGATATATTCACACATTCCACCTCATACTGTGGCTATCATGTTCATGCCTTGCCCTCCCTTTCAAGCTGTGAACTTCCCATGACCAGAAATGATTTCTTTTTTAAAATTTTATTTATTAAGGCAATGGGATTAAGTGACTTGCCCAAGGTCACACAACTAGGCAATTATTAAGTGTCTGAGGCTGGACTTGAACTCAGGTCCTCCTGACTTCAGGGTCTGTGCTCTATCCACTGCTCCACCTAGCTGCCCCCAGAAATGATTTCTAAATCATTTTTGTCACCTTTTCTCATCTCCAAAGATAGCAGCCCCTCATTAACTATTTCTAAGATGAATAGGTGGATGGATGGATGGATGGATGGATGGATGGATGACTATCTGCCTGATTATAACTGTCCAGAAGAAATTCAAACAAAATAAAATAAAGAACAGAGCAGTAGATTAGTTCTCCAAGAGTTCATATATTACTTTATTTTGACTATTAATCTTTTGCAGGTAAAACTGACCAATGGTCCTATATATTTTTTTAAACAAAGGTTCTAGTAAACCACTCAATTCCGTCGTGAGGTAGTGAATCCTCCATCTATTGGGGGCAGTCAAGCAGGGCCTGGACAATTCCCAAGTAGAAGGAATTCTGAGCTGAAAAGAAGTTAGATCAGATCCTTTCTGCAGGTCCTTCTAGCTTTAAGGAGCTAGGATTTGGCAAGTCATCTCAGTTTCTTTATCTGTAAAATGGGGGAAATAGCCCC
Source organism: Macrotis lagotis (assembly GCF_037893015.1). NCBI lineage: Eukaryota > Metazoa > Chordata > Mammalia > Peramelemorphia > Peramelidae > Macrotis > Macrotis lagotis. The sequence goes on along the minus strand of NC_133660.1, from coordinate 223,705,758 downwards.
CTTGGCTGAAGGGTTGTTGTGAGGATCAAATGAATTAAGATTTGTAAAATGTTTAGCATAGTGTGAAGCATGAATAGGCACTTAATAAATGCCTGTTTCCTTCCAAATACAATAACCATTCTGACTGTATTGGGATTGAGGGTGGTTGACATGTATACAGATAAGTATGATATAATATGAATAAAGGGGAAATCCAAATACAGTGTTATGAGAAGTAATGTCCAACTATGACTCCAGAGGACCAATGATGAAGCAAATTATCCAGCTCCTGCAGAAATATGATGGCCTAAGGGTATGAAATAAAACACATTTTATTTTGGACATGGCCAATGTGGGAATTTGTTTTGCTTGACTATGTATTTGTTTTTCATGTGAGAAAAGGGGTAGGAGAGAAGATAAATGCTTATTAATTGAAATAAAATAAGTGTTTTGTTTTATACTTTTAAAAAATCCACAAAGTTCTATGAGAAACTTAAAGAAGGCACAATGTTCTGTCCTGATCTCTGGATTTTTGTCCTCCTTGATTTCAGAGTGAAATGTGGGTTGTTTTCATTTTTATTTACCTCCCAAGGCAACTTTTAGACAATTCTCATCATTAGTTAATTGTTATAATGAGCTTGAAATCAACTTCTCTCTCACCCTCTTCTCTGTGGCCAAGTAGAACGAGTGTAAGTCCTTGATTTCCCATGACAAACTTTCAAAGACAGACTATTCTCCCAGAATTGCTTTGACTGATATAAGTTCACCTTTCCCTGCCTCTGGTCCCCTCACATTTGAGTCATCCTCCTCTGGATGAGGTTCAGCTTCTCAATGTCCTTCCTGAAATGAGAATGGCAGAAGATCTGAATGGTTCCTTTGGGTGGTGAGTAGAAGTAGGGAAGACTGGGAGATGTGACTTTCAGAGCTTCTGAATGCTCATGATTACTAGAGAATGGCATTTCATAAGCCCAACAAGAACCCTCTGTCCTTACCACAAAACAATCACTGAATGTGTCTTTCTAAGAATAGGGGAACTTCAGCTGTTCCATTAAAAATAATTTAAATACTTGCATACTTCAATCCATCAAAAGATCTGTGATTTCCTTAGTATGACAGTTCATTCCACCTATATATATGGCAGCCCATCAGTCCATAGCAGAAAATTTTTGCGTGTTCGTAGCAGAAAAAAATAAATCCATTCCCTGGTGTCCAACAATCTGGCAATGTCCATTGCTCTAAGACAAATTTGACCTTTGACAAGAGACAGATCTCTATTAGGAACCTTTCTAAAATGGCAGGACCTTCTTAGGAGGACAATGAAGGAGAGTCTTAGTGTAGGTATACAATGATAGTGGATGTTTATATAGTTGCCCTAAGGTTGGCCTTCATGTACATTACCACCCTTTACCTTTACAACCACACAAGAAAGTAAGTACTATTGGAATGATTGTAATGGACAGCTAGGTGACCCACTGGAAGCAGGAAAACTTAAGTTAAAATCTAGCATCATATACTTATTGCTGTGTGATCTTGGGTAAATCACTTAACCTCTCTATGCCTCAGTTTCCTCATCTGTAAAATGAGGATAAAAATAGCATCTACCTTCCAGTGATTTTGTGAGGATCCAGTGAGATAAAATTTATAAAGCATTTAGCAGTGTTTGACACATAGTAGGCACTCTATAATTACTAGCTATTATTTCCTTCCAATCCATCCTCCATGAAGTTAGCCAAATAATCTTTAAGAAATCCAGATCATTCTATAGGAACTCTTTTCCAAGCCCCTCTTCATTCTAATGCCTTCCCTCTGCTAATCATTTCCTATTTGTTCTTTATAAAACTTGTTTGTACATACTTGCTTGCTTACTTGCTTGCTTGCTTTCTCCCCATTGGGTTGTGATTGCCTGGCTCATAATACATTCTTAATAAATACTTAGTGTCTCTCTATCCCTTCTAAGATAAAAATATAGGTGCTTTAGCTTTATAGCTTTCTTCAATATGGAGCCAAGATTCTTCCTAGATATAGTTCATAGGATTAACTCTGATGGATTGTATATCCTAACCAGGGTCTCTAGACCTTTCCTTAAGTCATTTCTTTTTCAATCTAAACATCTCAAGTTCCTGCATTCAATCTTGGTATGTAAGTCTTCTTCCCATCCTGGTTACTCAACTCCCCTAAGGTCTCTTTCCCATCTCTCCTGCTCCAGCAACCATGCTGGGAAAGAGCTCTAGGCTGCTAGGCAGGAGACATGGATTCCAGTTCTAACTCTGACCTTGGTTGGACAAAGACATGAACTTGAGAGAAACTGAGTTTTCAGTTGTCAAAAAGATAGCAATCTTAGGTACCTGATCCACCTCAGAGGGATTTTTAAATTGATTTTTATTGATTTCTCTTCTTTTTACATTATTGTTATTTCCTCCTGTATCTTTCTTACTTCCTGGAATCCAACAAAATTGCAGATATGAACAAATCTTTTGAAATGTTGAGTCGATGTGAGATTTTTCCACAGATGTTTGATAGATGTCCATCAAACATCAAAGCTGAAAGAGTTTCAAAGACCCCCTGGTATAGTCTCCTCTATTTATAGATGCAGTAACTGAGTCCCAGAGAAGAGACAGGTTTTGTTGAGTCATACATCTGGTTAGTGATGGAACTTGAGTTCAAACTGAGTCTCCTGATTCCCAGACGCGTGTTCTTTCCTACCCAAGAGCCCTTTGATTTGCTTACTAGAGAAGCTCAAAATCAGTGGGATATGATGCTCCTCCCTCGCTCCTTCTACCCAAGAACTTTCAGATTTGATTCTAAGCAAATTTTTCAACCTGCCTCTTCTGGTTTCAACTAAACCAAACAATTCATTGCTCCCCTACTTTCTCCCCAATGTTCTCCCTGCTTTCTCATCTCCTAGCCACCCCTTTCCAGTCAGCCCTTATCTAGTTCTCGTCTAGCTCTCCCCTAACCTTTCAAGTCCAACTCAAATGCCTTCTCCTCCCGGAAGTCTTCCCTGATACTCTCGAGCCCAGAGGGATCTCTTTCTTCAAAGGACTTTGTACCTTTCCTCTACCACATCTCTTTTCTCAATCCTCTACCCTCAACCCCCTACAGCCCACCCCTGCCCTATGACATGGGAAAACAGGTGGAGGGGATCCAGAATGCTACCTTCTGATTGTGGCCCTGGGAAACAGTTGTTTATTCTCCCAGAAACTTTGACGAATGGCTGTTTTCTTTCATTATTCCAAACATCTGTGGCCATAGGGGGAGCCCCCTCCATCATCCAGACTATTGGTAAACAAACAGAGGTATATGCATTTACCTTGTGGAGGGCTTGGCAGGATCCCCTTCAAAGCCCAAATGGCTTCCGGGACCCTCCCCTGGAATTCTGGAGCCCTGGGGCCTTGGGGGGGGCCTGTGATGCTCATTAGTACCACTGACCAGACCACACCTGGGATCTGTGTTCTGGCCAAAAGAGCTTCTGGGATCTCAGGCAGCATCCAGAGCATCAGAATCTAGTCTAGGCTAGAGTGAAGGAAATAATGATTCTGTTCTATCCTATCTGGAGCATTCTGCTCCATTGCGTCCAGCTTGGGGAACCACATTTTAACAAGCTAGAATGGGTTCAGAGCAGAGAAATCTAGCTGGGAAATCTAACTAGTGTCCATACTACATGAGAATCAGGGAAAGGAATTGGAACACTTAATCTGAAGAGAAAATGATATATGTCTTCAAGTATGAAAGACTTTTGTAGGGGAGAAAAAAAAAGAAAGAGAATAAACATTTATTAATATTTATGGACAGCTGGGTGGTTCAGTGCCAGACCTCATATCAGTAAGACCTGAATTTAAAATCTGGCTTCAGACAGTCAGTAGCTGTGTGACCCTAGGCAAGTCACTTAACTTTGCCTCAATTTCCTTATTTATAAAATGAACTGGAGAAGAAAATGACAAATGAATCCAAATGGGGTCATGAAAGTCAGACACAACTGAAAAACGACTGAATAACTGTGTGACACACACACCATTCTGAGCTTTTGATAAAAAATTATTTCATTTGAGGAATCAAATTTGCTCTTCTTAGACCCAGAGAACAGAACATGGATCTCATGGAGGGAGTTTGTGAGCTGCTTTTAGACTTGAGAGAAGGAAAAACTCTTCCTAATTTCAAAGCTCACAACTAGCCTTGGGACTGAAAGGGATCAAGATCAGATTTGTGATTTCCTTGAAAGAAGTAACTTCCAGATGAGCAAATCCCCTCTTTCAAGGGAGGTCAGTGTCTTTTCTGGAATTTAGGGTCTCAAAGAGATGTCCACACCAGAGTACTGGATGGTTAAATAATTTGCCTATGATCAATCACACAGTCAGTCTGTTCCAGAGGTAGGATTTGAACCTAGATCCTTCTGGTTCAGGGGCCAGCTCTCCATCCACTCTGCTATAATCAAGGACAAAGGAATAAGTTAATATTGTACTATTCCTTTGCTAATATCATCAAGCAGCCTGTTATTTACTTTGTAGATATGTTTTATATATTAGCTTTGTTTTGTTTTTTTGTGGGACAATGGGGTCAAATGACTTTCCCAAGGTCACATAGCTAATAAGTATCAAGTGTCTGAGGCCAGATTTGAGCTCAGGTCCTCCTGATTCAAGGGCCAGTGCTCTATTCCAGAGTGCCCCTTGGCTGCCCCATATCAGTTGTTTATATCATGTCTCTCCCATTGGAATAAAAACTCCTTGAAAAATAGGAACTGTCTTTGCCTTTCTTTATAGCCTTAATTTTTTGCACAGTGTCTAGGACATATAGTAGGTGCTTAATAAAGGCATATTGATAGCTCCCACTAGAAAAGAAATTTCTTAAGGTCAGGGTCTGGAATTTTTGAATCTCAAGTATCTAATTCAGTGTCTATTTTTGTTACCCCCCCCAACAGAAGAATTTTTTTTTTTAGGTTTTTGCAAGGCAAATGGGGTTAAGTGGCTTGCCCAAGGCCACACAGCTAGGTAATTATTAAGTGTCTGAGACCAGATTTGAACCCAGGTACTCCTGACTCCAGGGCCGGTGCTTTATCCACTATGGCACCTAGCTGCCACCCCAACAGAAGAATTTTAAAGAATCAAACAAGATTGTGGATATGAAGGAGCCTTTTGAAGCATTGAGAAGATGTGAGACAGAACTGTAATACTGCATAGTGCTGTATTTAATAAGTATTCAATGAACTGAATTGAGATCAGTTGGAGAGGCCAGCAAAATGCAGCAAGATTAGGACAGAGTGGGAGTGCATTCCTGGTTCTCCCATGACATGGATTCACTCCTTGGAGAAAAGTTCCTTTTTCTCACTGTAACCACATTTATTGAAGGGAGAGGAATAATGGCATCTACCCACCTCAAAGGAGTAGTCTTGGGAATGGAGGTTGTTCCATAAGCCCACGAAACGAGTATGTTATGAATCACAGACCTTCTCAATTCTAGACCTTGGAAGTGTGTGGGAGAAATGGAACCTGCCCTGTTCCCTAGGTGAGAACTGAGACCAGTAACTCCTCTGACTCATAGTGTCTGATGTGCCTGAGGTCTTTCAAAAGGAGGAAAGAAACAGGTCGATCTGGGAGAGGTGACTTAAATTGCAACCCAAAGGATGGGACACCTCTGAAGATTTCTGCCAGTGTTTCTTCTATGGTCAAGTGGTCTACATTGATTTTCTTTAGTGATAATAACTCTTCCACTGCTTGCCCCATAGGTCTGTTGTGAACCAAGTGCTTTGTAAACTTTTGAGAAGTGTGAATTATCATTATTACTTCTATCCCAAAGCAGTTCATGGATATCTCCCAGCATCTGGTCTCCTTTCAAAGATTTTGCTTTAGATAAGGGCATCAATCATATGGGTGCTAAACCCAAGGACAGAGAGTCTAAGAAGAGCTAGAAGGGATGTCTGATTTAATCTTGAGCTTTCCCAGTGAAACAATACCCTCTACAGCTTCCCCAACAGGAGCTCAGATGGCCTTTGTCTGAATACCTACAGTGTCAGAAAACTCCATGTTGAATAGATCTGATTGTTCAAAATTTCTTCCATATATTAAGCTGAAATGACTCTTCTGGTAACTGCATCTCCTCCCTTCTCATCTTCTCCTCTGCCACTGCTCCTAATTTAGTTCTTTCAGGTTCAAACAAAACAAATATAATCATCCTAATACATGATCTTGTATTTAGTTCTTGTCTCATTCTCTTACTGTTCATATGTGTAAATTTTGTCTGTTCAGGCTGATACTGATTTGTTATTATTCACTATTTGGAGTTTGGGAGATGTCAGGGTACCAGTTCCTTTGACCTTTATCCTGTCCAAAAGAGTAGGAAAAGGATCAAAGAATTTTTATTAAGCATGCAGTTATCACTGGTTTTAATGGACCAGAGTCATCATTGCCATTGCCCCGTGTTGAACACCCAGACTATTCTCCTTCCCTATCCCTGTCTCCTGGTTTCTCTGACTTCCTTCGAGTACCAGATGAAATTTCATTTTTGAGAAATTTTTCTTGATTCCCCCCTTAATCCTCACACTTCTTTCTATTATCTCTAATTTATATTACATGTATACATATGTATATATATATATGCTTAGCTATACATCTATGTATGTGTATCTATCTGTCAATGTCTTGTTTATATATAGCTAACTTCATGTTGTCTTCCCCATTAGACTATGAGCTTCTTGAGAGCAGGGACTATCTTTTGCCCTTTTTTGGTATCCCTACCAAAAGCTCATCACTTGCATTTGGGACTTAACACATTTATTAACTGGTTGACAGTTATGGACTGATTGTAGCTTGCAGCATCATTTAGTAGCCAAGATCTTCTTCACCCTTGCCACATCTCCAGAGAACACACAACATGAGGAACCATACATACAGGCTGGGACATCTGAGCTCTGAGGAGATGAAGTTCTTATCAGAGTTCCAAACCCCCTTCTAAAGAATTCACCTCTTCCACACAATTTCAGTTTAATCATCTTACTTGACTCTCCTATTTCTTTCCTATATGCTCCAAGAGATGAATCTCTCTATTGGTTAGCCAGTCACTGAGACTATTATGGATCAGGAATTTTGCTAAGCTCTGAGGATACAAAAAAGGCCAAAGATAATCTCTGCTCTCAAGAAACTTACAATCAAAAGATTGTCATTGAATTTCCTGTATTTTGGTGGAAGGGTGACAAGGGACCAGTATGGATGGACTCTGTCTATACTGACCCAAGGTAGATTTTCCTAACAAATGGACTAGAACCTTTTCTACCAAATGTGATCCACAAAGGCAACATGTGAGGTTTTATCAAATGCTTTGCTAAAATCTAGCCATCTTTCATTCCCTTTATTCATACATTTAGTAAAAGGATGAGATAACCGTAACCTGTTGTGAACTGTTCTTGATAAACCTATGCTGACTGTGAGTGATGGTCACTTCTTTGTTTAACTATTCACAAAATACATAGTAGAGTGGATAGAACTTGGGCTACACGTTTAGACAATTGGGTTCCAATGATCAGGGTTCTAGGCTTGGCTTTGCTACCAGCTCTCTGTGTGATTTCAGACAAATTTCTGGGTCTTAGTTTCTTACTGGAAACTAAAAGTGTCATATTAGGTGAACTCTTAGGTCACTGGTAGCTTTCATACAATAACAATAATAAATATAACAACAATATAATATATTATTATGTGTAATATTGCAATATAATTATAATATAATACACAATTATATTATATAATATATAATCATGTTATATTATTATAATAAATATATATAATCACATATATTAGTATAATATGATATTATTATTAAGAATATGATACTATAATATAATAGTTTAATATAATAATTATAATAGCTAGCATTTATATAGACCTTTAAGGTTTGCAAAGAGCTTTATAAATATTATGTTTCCTATCCTCACAACTACTATAGGAAGTAGATGCTATTATTATCTTCATTTCCCCACAGATGAGAAAGCTGAGATAGAGATATAGTAATCCGCCCAGACTTATTCAGTAAATAAATGTCTAAACTCAGGTTTTCATGAATTTGGGTCCAATGGTCTATCCACTATACCATCTAATGGCCTCTAATGTCTGATGCATTATAAGATTCTTGGCTTAATGATATCACTAGTCCATTTCCACCATCCATCTGTTTCTTGTCTTTGAGAATCAAGACAGTTTTTCCCATTTCCAATCTCCTAGCCCTCCTCCTTGAGTTTCCAGAGGTCCAATGTCAACAGTTCTTTCATGACATCTTAGAATTCTTTTGACATCCTAGAATGCAAGTACACTAAACTTGGAGGTCTGAGCCCATTTGATAGAAGAGATACTCTCTCTGTCCCCTTGCCATCTTGGAACTCAATGACCTCTTAATGATATTTGTTCCCTCCTGGGAGTTTGCTCATCCCTCCTGACTAGAGCTCTCCTTTAAGCATGCTAAATTCTCATTTGGGTTTCATGTTCAGACACTTTGTTATAATATCCTGAAATTTGCCCAGACAGATTGTGGGATCATGGGATTCAAACTATAAGACCCCCTGGAGATATAGTCCCACCCCCCACATTTTACTAGAGAGGAAATGGGAGGTCCAGAAAGTTCATACCTATTGTGGTTTGCTTAAGGTCAAATTCTAAGAAATATTTCTATCTGAACTCCATCAAATATAGGATAAGAACAGTAATAAGAAGACTAACAACTAACATTTATATAATATTTTAAGATTTGCATAGTACTTTATAAGAATTATTTTCCCCATTTTACAGAAAAAGAAGTTGAGGATTGTCAATGATTTGACCAAGGTCTCACTGCTATTGTGTGAGACAGAATCTGATCTCTGGTCTTTCTTGATACTTCAGGTTCTTGTTCAGTTTATTTCCAGTTGTGTTCAATTCTATATTTGATGGAGTTCAGATAGAAACACTTCTTTGAATTGTATGACCTTTAGCAAACCAGGTATGAACTGTCTCGATCTCCATTTCCTCTTTAGTAAAATGTGGGGATTGGACTATATCTCCACTGGGACCAGATTTGAAGTAAAGGAAAAGATTCTTCCTGATTTCAGCACTTTATATACTATGGAGTCACCAAACCCAGATCCTCTGAATACAAATTATATATGCCAAAAACATGTTACTTGGTGTCAGATCTTGGCTCTCTTACTTATTATCAGTGTGTTTTATTACTGTTACTTACTACCTCAGTTTCCTCATCTGAAAAAGGAAAGTATTGGGATAGATAGTCCCTGGGACCCCTTCCAGTTTTTAGTCTATGCTTCCATAACCCAGTGATGCTTCTCATTTGTTTAATTTACTTAAAGGGGTAATAGTATAAAAACAACAGAAAATTTGTCCCCTTCAGCATCGTCTCTATCTCCAGAAGCCTGAGTGAATTAATCTGAAAAAGAATGATTATAGGTTTACTAAGGTTTTCAGAGCTAAACTCAACTATCCCACTAAATAGACTGTTTGATACTGGGGCAAGGTTAGGGGACCACTGTGGGACTGGTATCCTAGGATTCCCAACTTAAAGAAACTTTAGGGGTCTTCTAGTCCAAATCCCATTTTACAATTTAGGAAACAGAGAAGGGAACCAAATTTCCCAAGGTTGTAATGAGCAAGGCAGAGCCAGAATTTAAAAGCAAATCCTATGATTCAAACTCTATGTCACTCAACATATCCATCTCTTTCCCCCAAGACTCACCCTTTCAAACTTTCCTGTTTCTGTTGGGGACACCACTGTCCTTTCATTCATCCAGGTTACCCTTGGCTCCCCCCTCCTTCCCTTCATCAACCTATTCAGTTGTCAAATGTTATCATTTTTATCTCCACAACATTTCTCCCATCTAAACCCTTCTCTCTAGTTTGGACTCTCATCATCTCTCAGTTAGACTATTGAAATAGCCTCTTGATTGGTCACCCAGCTCTAAGTCTCTCCATCATTATTGCAAAGTGATTTTTGTAAATCACAGGCCTGATCATTAATACCATCTTAGTCTAAAATTTCTAGTATCCCCCTGTTGCCTCAGATAGAAAGGGAAAGTTCTTGTGTGGAGTATTTAAGGCCCTTTGGACCAGGGGCACTATTCTCTTGCTGTTCCTGGCAAGGGAATCCTCTATCTGTCGACTCAGCAATTTTCCCTGACTGGATTTCTCTTCTCCCTCATTTCTGCCTCCTGGCTTCCATGGATCCCCCCGCAAAGTACCACCTGAAGAGGGACCCTTCCTAATTCCCCCTAAGGCTGATGCTTTCCCTCCACTGATTTTCTTCACTTTATTTTCTCAATTTGTGGTCATGTTGTCTTTCCCATTAGATTGTAAACTCTTCCAAGGTAGGAACTGTCTTTTGCCTTTCTTTGTATTGTCATCATTTTGCATATCATTTAATATATGGCTTATAATAGTGGTTGATGACTGACTGAATGACAGATCTACCACCTCCCCCACGGCTCCTAATACTTCCCCTCTCTCAATTATCTTGTATTTGGGGGTATACTTTTAAAAATATATCTCCTGATAGAATGTTAGCTCCCTGAGGGTATTGTTTTCCTTTGACTTTCCAGCTCCTAGCACAATGGCTGGCACCCAGCAAGCTTTTAATTAATGTGCTTTGATTGATTGATTGATTGATCATGATGTTAGACTCAGGGATAATCAGTCTAGAAAAATCAACTTTTTTAAAAAAATTTCCTAATTTCATGGCAAATAGTCACTCCTCTGAACCCTGGGGTATTCTTGTTAACTCCTCTTATATCAGGGACTCGATGAAATGTTGCCTAATCCCAAGCTAATATTTAGAGAACTCACAGATGTTTAGGGAAGTCTCCCTCCAAGATATTAGTTCCGATTTCTTTCCTCCTGCCAACTAGGTCACTGGAAGGCTCCCTCTTCAGTGTCCTGGACATGACAATCTCAGTAAGGAAGGCTGAACGTATTGCATGGGGCCTCCCAGATTCCCATAGGTAACTTGGTCAGTTAACCATGAACTGGCCAAGAATCCTGGAGGTCCTAAATCATATAGTGATTAGGTGGTAGCACATTTGGCAATCAAGAGGCAACTGAACTCCTAGAATCAACAGGCATAGACTCAAAATCTGGCTCCAAACGTTTACTTCATTGCACAATGGATATTCTGACTTTGAGTTCAAATTCAACCTTAGACATTTGTTAATCGTGTAATCCTGGACAAGTCACTTTAAAAAAAAAAAACTCTGCTTGCCTCAGTTTCCTCAAATGTAAAAATGGGCATCATATCTATCTCTTAGGATGGTTGTCAGGATCCAATAAAATATTTGTAAAGCACTTAGCACAGTGGCTGTTTGGAGCAGGAACTTAATAAATAAAATGCTTATTTTCCTCCCCCATTCTTTGGGGCTCTGAATCTCAGGAGCTTCCTCTTCAGTAAAATAGGACAAAGAAATTTTCTGGAGCTACTAGGCAACCACTGGAGGTCATTGAGTAAGGGAAAAAGGTGTTCTCACCCAGGGAGGCATGTCCTCCAAAGATGGTTTCATGAACCAGAGTCACCATTGCCAAAGAGATGCTGTTCAAAATATATTTTGGAAAACCCTCAAAATCTCATCCTACACTCCTTCTAGAACAGTTGTCCACATTTGCATTGTCTTCTTCACCATCTCACACTCACTTTTCAGCCCTTTGTAATCTGGCTTCCTAAGCCCTCAGTTCTATGGAAACAACTCTCTCCAAATAAATTTCCCCTGGCCTATTGATTTGTTTGGACAGAGCAAACATTTAATACATGGGTTTTTGAATTTAATTGAATTAAACTGTGAAGTTCTCTAGGAATGGGAGTAATTTACATTTCTTTCTTAAATATAGTTTTATTGTTGTATCTTTTTTTATTATCAAAAAATTGAATCTGTACTTCGCCTCCCAAAGAGCCAACCCATTAGAACAAATAATACTTTAAACATTTTTATAGGTTTTTTCCAATTATATGTAAAGACAGCTTTAAAAATTTTAAACATTTTTTTTTGCATTTCAAACTTTCCATATCCCCCCTCTCCTCCCCTTCCTTGAGACAGTAAGCAATTTGATTTAAATTATACACATGAAGTCACGCAAAACATATTTCCATAATAGCCATATTGTGAAAGAAAACAGAATACCCTCTCAAGGAAAATAAGAAGAGAAAGAAAGGAAGAAAGAAACAAAGAAGGAAGGAAAGAGAGAGAGAGAGAGAGAGAGAGAGAGAGAGAGAGAGAGAGAGAGAGAGAGAGAAAGGAATGAAGAAGGAAAGAAAGAAAAAAAGAAGAAAGAAAGAGAGGAAGGAAGGAAAGATGGAAGAAGGAAGGAAAGAAACAAAGAATGAAAGGAAGAGAGAAAGGAAGGAAAGAAGGAAGAAAGAAGGAAAGAAAGAAAGACAGAAATGAAGGAAGGAAGGAAAGAAGAAGAAAGAAAGGGAAAGAAAGAAAAAAAAGTTTTTAAAGATACGTTTTGATCTTCATTCATACTCCATCAATTCTTTCTCCACAGATGAATGCTATTCACTATAAGTCCTTCTCTATCATAAGTTCTTCAGAATTTACTTGGATCATCATGTTTCTGAGAATAGCTAAGTCATTCACAGTTGATCATTGTTGATCATTGTACAATACAGATCATATTCTTTTCTTTCTTTTCATTTTTTTTGCAAGGCAATGGGGTTAAGTGACTTGCCCAAGATCACACAGCTAGGTAATTATCTGACCTGAGTTCAAATATGAACTGACTCCAAGGCTAGCACTCTATCCACTATGCCACCTAGCTGCCCCCGGATCATATTTTTTTAAAAGAAAGGGAAAAGAAAAAAATTAGTCTAACTGAATGAAAAAAAGTCTGAAAATAGATCCAATGAAGCACAGTCATAGATCCCCAACCTCTGAAAAGGGGCTGGGTGGGGAGGAGGGGATCTTTTCACGCTCTCCTCTGGGTTCATGCTTATTTTTCATAATTTTGCAGCATTCCCTTGTGATTGTCTAGGCTGTCTATTCTTTCCTTTCCAGTGATGCTGTGGTCATTGCATATCTTGTTTTTCTGGCTCTGATTACTTCACTCTTCATCAGTTCATATACATTTTTCTCTGCTTCTCTGCATGCATTATAATGTCTGTTTCTTTGAACTGTCATATTCCATTATATATATGTACTAGAATTTGCTAGGCATTTCCCAATCAATGAGTTTTGACTTTGTTTCTAGTTCCTTACTATCACAAAAAAGTGCTGTCAGAGGTAGGATTTGACCCTAATTCCAGATCTCCACTCATTCTCTGGGAACCATTCTTGGGGTGCCATTTATCATTCTGGGTGTTGTACAGGTGTGGGGAGGTGGGGAGAAGTTGAATATTTTCCATCATCACAAGGACTCTAACCTCAAAGAGTCATTCCCTTGAAAAGAAAATCTGGAGGTATGAAATGGCTTGTGTATAAATAGTTCAAATCCTGAAACAGAAAGTGCTGGGAAATCTTCCATTGGAGGAGTAGTGGTGGTGGTGGCAGTTTTAAGCCACTTAAAGATAAAGCTAAATGGTGCAGTAGATAGCACATTGGATCTAAAATCAGGAAGAGCTGAGTTCAAATCTAGCCTCAGATACTTCCTAACTGTGTGACCCTGGGAAAGTGCTTTGAGTCAGGTTTTAAATTCAACTTTTCCTTCAAGGAAAAATAGAAAACTTTCTCAACTAGATCATTGAGATGAGATTGGATATTTCTCCAGACTTTGTGCCCTCCCATTCATAACCTTATATTCCTAGCCAATTAATCTTTAGATGAAGCAAAAGAGTTCATTCCACTCAAAGCATGTTATAAGTGAATTATAAAGTTTAGCATTAGAGATGGTCTCTAAGCCCTATGCTTAAGAATGAGTCTGATCATGTCACCTTCTTCCCTTACTCAATGACCTCCCAGTGGTTGCTTCAGAAAAAAATAGGCATTTAAAGCTTTTTGTGATGTGGTCACTTCCTAGCTTTCCAATCTTCTTACACTTAATCTCATGAACTCTATGGTTCGGTCATATTGGCCTACCCACTGTTATTCAAACATGAACTCTATTGCCCTTCTCTAGGTCTTTGTATTGGCTGTCCTGATGCTTAGAATGCTATTCCTACTGCCCTCTATCTTTGGGAATTCCCGGATTCATTCTAAACTCAGTTCAAATGCTTATTTCTGCAGGAGATTTTTTCAGATGTCCCCTGGCTGCTCATGCCTTTTCCTGAAGGCTACCAACCATCTAGTTTATATGCATATAATTATATACTCATTTTAAATTTCTTGAGGGGAGGAGTTTTGCTTTTTCCTTGTATCAATACTTAGCACAATGCCTAGGACATAGTAGAAAGAAGTACTTGACTGTGGATTTCCCAGATGAGGAGGCCCCTTCTACTCATGAAGGTAGTCACCTCCTCTTTAACTAATAGGCTTAAAGAGTTGGCCTCACTCTGCCTTCTGATTCCAAATCTAAGACTCTTTCCTCTACTCTACTTGCCCTTTTATGTTTGGACTCATCTCCTGAGGCCATGTTTGCTAGTCTGGCAAGGGTTTTAACTGGAAACCTCTCCAGCGCTGGCTATTTGGTAATCCTCTTCTTCCCCCAATACCAAGGAGATTCCATGCCTCTGTAAAGTCAGCCAAGAGACAGTGTTGTGGAAAGAGGACTAGGCCCTCCTCTTTCCACAGTCGCTGCCCTCCCCCTGGCCAAGCCCTTACTGCTCTGTGGCCAAGCTGACAAAGAGGGTTCCCTCTGGAAGACATGCCTCCCTGGGTGAGAACTGCCCTCTCAGACAGACCTGTCTAGAACGCCTGGTTCACTGTGGCCTCAAGGGACTATTTCTACCCTCTGGAAACTCAAATAACACCCCACCCCAAAGAGACCAAAAATATCTCACCACCTTCTGCTGCCTGAAATTTCCCAAGCCAGCCTGACCCTGTTAGTCATCTGTGGTGGCTTCAGTGGAAGCAAGCAAAGGGTTGGATGACATTACTGTTATTATTTTTGTTCCTTCAGTCCATAGCCATTCTGGGCAGCCACTGAGGATGGGGGATGTTAACGCTCTCCTGGTCCTACCTGGGCAGATGTTCCTCTCTGATGGGATCATCGTCAGTGAGCAAACCTGGGAGACTGAGAGCTGATTGCTCAGCTCAAGAAAGACCATATAACCCTTGTCCAGTTCCAAGACAGAGCACAAGGCAGAGAGAAAATAAGAGTAGGAACTTAGAAATTGTTAGAAAATAAAAATTTCCAGCAGTCTGAGGCAAGGGAAATAGGACTTTTCAAAGGACGCAGGAGATCTGAGTCTTAGCTCTGCTCCCTCTGAAACTTTGGTCAAGGCTTTTACTTATCTGTCAAATGAAGGTATTGGACTAAATTAGCCCTGAAGCTCCTTCTAGCTCTACCGTTCTGAGTTCTATGTTTTAAAGTTCTTGTTCTAGCATTCTTCGACTTAAAGTTGTTTTAAGGGTGCTCCTATTTCTAATACTCTGTGCTCTCTGATTGTATGTTTGACAATCAATGTCTTGAGGTAGTTATATGGTACCAATGACTACATTAGTCTGGACTCAAGAGTCAAGGAAAAACTGTATTCAAATCCTGTCTCAGACACTTTATAGCTGTGTGCCCAGGCAAGTCCCTTATTTTTTTCTTTATTTATAAAATGGGGATAAGAGTAGCTAGGTGGCTCAGGAGATAGACCCCTGCTCCTGGTGACAGAAGATTGGAGTTAAAATCCAACATCACAACTTACAAGCTATGTGATCTGAGCAAGTCACTTAACCTATGTTGCATTAATCCACAAGAGAAGGAAATGGTAAGCTACTCCAGAATTCTTGCAAAAAAAGTAAACAAACAAACAACCTTGGACCAATATTAGCATACTATGGTCCATTAAGGTCATAAAGAGTTGGACATGACTGAAAGACTGAGGTTATTATAAAGCTCAAATCAAATGATATATGCAAACCCTAAAGCACCATAAAAATGTTAGCTTTTATTATTGCTGATAACTCCAATCTAAGCCATAACTTCAAAGCTAAAATATGAAATCACCCCTAACCCTAATATCTTCAAGCCTAGACCACCAGAACCATAACTAGGAATTTTGACACCTGAACAGATTTCATCATGGGTAGGTAGGCAAGGAGGTCCACTGAGATAAGGAAGGAAAGGCTAAAGGATTCTTATCTTGGTCAATGGGCTCAAATGTTGATTCTAGGCATTATATGAAAAACATGACAAAGATCTTCATGCTAAGAAGGTCAGGTTCAATCCAACCATGTCATCTGATCCTCACCCCTCAGCATTGGTTAATGACTCCTACACCTCAACCTCCACTATCCAGTGAGGGTGGAACGAAGAGGAAGCAAAAATCACTAGGTAAGGGAGAAGTGGTATGGAAAGGTGGAACCCAGGAAAGGAACAAGTGATGGAGGCAGGACCACTAGGAAGGGAAACAGGACCACAGAGGATTTGGACCCAGTAAGGGAACCTGGGAATACTGTCTTTCATCTAATATAGTCCCTTTATCTTAAAAAGAGGAAACCTGGGAAGAGGAGGAGATTAATCAAAGTCATATAACTAGAAAGCAGCAAAACCAGAATTCAAACCCATGTTTAGACACTCCATAATCTGATACACTTTTCCCCTCAAAGAAGGAATGGATGAGTGTGGCTTTGAGTGACCAGGAAAGACTTCCTGAAGGAGGGAAAAAAAGAAGGGGATGGCAGAAATAGTTCTCAGCTTAGAAGACTTCACTTGGTCTGGTTGTTTATTAGCTGCCTGATAAGACACCCTCTCTGAGCCCCAATTTTCATATCTCTAAACTTTTGGGATTGGAATAGATTGTTGATATGATTCCCTTTCAGTTAGGAAGGATTCATGGAGGGAAAAGACAGAGCTTCCTAGGCAGAGAGACCGATGCAAAGATTGACCTGGCTGGAACAAACATGAAGGAGGAGGTGTATGGGCTAAGGCTAGAAAGGTAGGATGGGCTTGAACATCTCAGAATTTGGACTTTAAACAGTAGAAGGAGATAATAGGTCAGACCTGTGCATTAGAAAGATTAAGTATCCAATTAATTAGTTTATAATTGCAGCAGCCATGTTAGAATGGGAAAGATAAGACTGGAGCCAGGCAAACCATTTAGGAGATGATTCTCATAGTTCAGAGTTGGAAAAGCCCTTATATATCCTATAATGATATATAGTAGCAACATAATAGTATAATAATATTTATTTAACTAATATCTATATAGTACTTTAAGGTTTGTTAAACACTCCATGCATTATCCCTATTTAACGGAAGGGGTAACAGAAATTAAGTGACTTATCTAAGTTAAATAACTCATAGGTGTTTCAGGTAGGATTTAAACTTGGGTCTTTGTGAATCCAAGGTCAGTGCTTTTTAAGAACCTCTTCCACCTAACACCCAGGTATGGGTGCCTAGAAAAAGAGTCGGGGAGGATGCTGGTGTTACTCTGAGGACCAGGAAGAGGTGCAATTGACAGAGCACAGGGCTGGGAGTCAGGAGGTGAGTCTGGAGTTTCACCTCTGCTTATTTGGCAGAATTGAGGCAAATCCCTCCTCTTCTCTATACATTAGCTCTCTCCTTAGTCAAGTGAAAGGTTTAGTCTAGATTAGGGGCCCTTAGTAACCTGGGATTCACTGAAGGATTAGATTTCAAGGAGTCTGTGAACTTGGATAGGAGAAAGTTGAATATTTTCACTAACCTCTATCTGAAATTCAGCATATTCTCCAAACTATATGAATTTCTCCATTAGCATTACTAGACCAAAGGGGTATACATCATATGTAATATAGATGAGCTCTAAAATACCTTCTAGCTCTAAAGTCATCTGATTGTCATTCTAAAATATTTTATCTGTTAGATCCAAACTGGTACCCTTAGGATACCAGAAGGAGGTATTCTTCTGAGATCAATGTATTTCTCTCTTCTAAGGAAAAAGGAAAAAAGGAAACATTTTCCCTTGAGGTTCTGACAAAAAAATAGAACCCTCCCCCCAATTTCTTCTTCTTCTTCTTCTTCTTCTTCTTCTTCTTCTTCTTCTTCTTCTTCTTCTTCTCCTCCTCCTCCTCCTCCTCCTCCTCCTCCTCCTCCTCCTCCTCCTCCTCCTCCTTCTTCTGCTTCTTCTTCTGCTTCTTCTTCTTCTTCTCCTTCTCCTTCTTCTTCTCCTCCTTCTTCTCCTGCTTCTTCTTCTGCTTCTTCTTTTGCTTCTCCTTCTTCTTCTCCTTCTTCTTCTCCTCCTTCTCCTTCTTCTTCTCCTTCTCCTTCTTCTTCTTCTTCTTCTTCTTCTTCTTCTTCTCTTCTTCTTCTTCTCCTTCTTCTTCTTCTCCTCCTCCTCCTCCTCTTCCTGCTTCTGCTTCTGCTTCTGCTCCTATGTCTTTCTTTCCTCCTCATTCCACAATATCCCTTCCAGCTCTGGATCTCTTTCCAAGGCTGTTCTCAAGACCTATTAATCTCTGACCTTGGTTCTCCATAGCTCCCAGGCCACAAACACCCCCTCTGAGTTGCTCATCAGTAGGTGACAGCCCCCAGGGGAGGGTGAAAAACATTTAGGAATGATGAATTACAAGGTAAATATGGTTCCAAATTCCTTTGCTCTCCCCCAGTGGGACTTTGTCATTTATCAAAGGTCAGCAAAGCCTAGGCTAGGTCAGAATGAGAGAGATTACACTTCTAGTCCATGATTTGGAGCTATCTGGGCCTTGGGTAGTCTGGGACTGGATAATCCTGTAGTTGTGAAGAAAGGTGAAGGAGTGAATAGAGGAAGTGGAACTGAATCCTTATCCCACTGATTCCCCCCCCCCCCCCCCCCCCCGTCAGCTCCCCTTCTCATCAAGAGGTAAAGCAAGTTGGGAACTCATAGAAGGCATGGGACTTTGTGCTTACTTCACTGCTTGATCCTGGCAGAGACCTCAGAGACTGGGCATCATTATCCCTTCATTTTGCACAAGAGTAGAAAGGAATTGAAAAACCAGGTTTCCTTTGGAACTCCAAAGATAAAGGAGATGATTTCAGTGGAGATGTGAGTAGGAATATGTGTCAATATGAGTGTAAGCATGGAGTTCTTTGGTTTATTCCAAAGCATAGGATCACTAATTAAAAGCTGGGAAGGACTTCAGGGTACATCTAGTCCAATTACATCATTTTACAAACAAAGAAACTAAGGTTTATTCAAGTTAAGTGACTTGCCTAAGGTAATACAGATCATAATACAGAGTTAGAATGTGCACTGAGGTCCTCTGACTACCTCATGCTGCCTCCTAGGCAGTAGTTTATGGGTCTCTTCTGGGCTTGTGGTGACAAAGATAGGAGTTCTTTTCATCTCAAAAATCAGACAGAAAGTCCTGAGGATATATGTCCTCTGCTTAGATAAATATCTGGAGACCCCCATCCTCTCCATGCTAGCCAAGAACCTTCCTTAGATTACCAGATTCCTGGGGAAACTGGCTGACAATTCTGTGTTTGCAAGAATCAATTTGGACCTGATTAGAAATCAGAAAATCTCGTCTCCACACCAGAGGAAAAAGAGTCAAGGGTAACAGGAGGCAAGAGACTTAGAGTGGCCCTCTGATGTTATGTTGGGTCAGTATTGGTGCGAAGCCCTTGTTTGAAGGGCAGCCTTCTGACAATGCTGCTTCATACTCATCAACTCAGAAAAGGTAAGATCTGGAACCCAGGATTTCCTAGGACTAGAAGACAAGAAGTTTGATTCAGTGACAGAAGTGCTGAACTTAGTAGTCTCAGGTCCCAAGTTTGAATCCCATCTCTGATCCTTACTAACCGTGGAACTTGGGTCCAGGGAATTTACCTCTCTGAGTCCCAGTTTCTCTGCTTGTAAAACTGGAGGTGGGATGGGTTGGATGAATGGCCTCCTCAGTCTCTCTGAGCTCTTCTCTCCATGACCCTGTGGTCATAGAATGTCAGAGCTATGGCAAGTCTTAAAGATCTGCTAGTTGGAAATGCTTCCTTTAATAGACAAGAAAACTGGTATCTGGAGAAAGAAAGTAACTTCCCCAAGACCATTCAACTAGACAGTGGCATAGCTGGGCCTGGAATTCAAGTCTCCTGATCCTCAGGGCAAGACTTCTTCCCTTTTCTTATATTATTTCTTTTTTTGTTTGCTTGTTTTTTAGATTTTTCAAGGCAATGGGGTTAAGTGGCTTGCCCAAGGCCACATGGCTAGGTAATTATTAAGTGTCTGAGGCTGGATTTGAACTCAGCTACTCCTGACACCAAGGCCAGTGCTCTATCTACTGCGCCACCTAGCCGCCCCTTCTTATATTATTTCTTAATAGTCAATAAGTATTTTTTGATAGATGAATAGCCTTATGAAATAGATTGAGTGTGTCTTTCTACCCCTCTTTCTTTTATGGAAAAGGAAACAGAAACTCAGAGAAGAATGTTCCTTACCCAAGATCACACAGTGTATTAAAGGCATGGTCAGACCTAGAACCTGGGCCTTGAGGGAGATGGGTTTGCTGATTTGGTTGGCAAATGGTCTAACAAATAAAAAATAAGATCTGGAACCTGGTAGATCTGATGCCCTACTTCTAATATTTGCAAAGCTATGTGACCTTGGACAAATCCCAGAACTTCTATGGGATTCCGCTTCCTTGTCTGTAACATGGAGGAGGAAATTAAACTAAAAGACCTCTAAGGTCTCTTTCTGCTCTGATACTAATACGGCTCTTTTGTGGTTTGGATTTTTGAGGGATGAGGCATATAAAGGATGCCAGGAGAGAAGGGGGAGAGATTTGACCTGTGTGGTAAGTGACATCGCTTGTCTTATCTCTTCTTGGATAGTTCGCTATCTCAGCTGTAAAAGACTCCTTCATACTTTCACAAGGGACTTCCCACAGCTGATTCAGCAGCTTCCCAACCTTTGCTCATTCAGGCCAGTTGAGAGAAAAAAAGACAAGCAGCCCATTAGCCAGAGAAATCAGGGGCAAAGTGTCCTCCAAGTAACTGGGAACAGGGTGATCAGGTCCCAGAAGAGCTGGTTTAGCTGACATGAGGGCAGGAGTCCTGAGATGACCCCTCTGGAATCCTCAACTCACAACTTCTCTTAGGAGTTTCATAGTTAAAAAGTGGTTGCTGCCTTTATCCTTTTCATTCACTCTCCTTTTCAGTCAAACTAATCAATAAGCCATTCTTACGCATTACATTTCCCACCTATGTGCCTTTATATCATGCTCCCTTAGTTTTGAAATGTTCTTCTTCCTCATCTTCATGTCCTAGGATCTGCTGCTTTCAAAGAACAGCTGGGGTGCCACCTCTTCATAGGATGTCTTCTCTAATCTTTCCAGATATTAGCGCTCTCTCTCTATCTCAAAATGACTTTGTTCACACTCAGTACTTCTTGATTTGTGTATATGTTATATCCTGTCCCCTGCCTCCTGCAGAATTATTAAATTTCTTGAGGGCAGGAACTATTTTCTCCCCTCTTTCCCCCTCTCCCTTTTCCTCCCTCTTTTCCTTTTCCTCCTCACTTTTGTCCTCTTCCTTTATCTTCTTCCTCCTCTTCTCCTCCTCCTCCTTCCTCCTACTCCATCTGTATAGCGCTCTCTCTCTCTCTCTCTCTCTCTCTCTCTCTCTCCACACACACACACACACACACACACACACACACACACACACACACACAAAATATATGTGATTTTTAAAGGATTTATTGAACTGAATTGAATTTGTTGGTAACTGAGCCATATTCCAGATGTTCTAAGAGCATGAATTACTTACAAAATTCTATAATAAATCTTTTTAAAGCAAATAATCCATTAGTAAATTGAAAAATTCTTTGTACCTATTAAACAAACAAAAGGACTGATTAGATACAAAGATAGGTGTGCCTAATTATATAAAAATTTTAAAAAAGAACTTCTTTACATCAAAATGAAAATTAAAAGAAAAAACTGGAAAATAGTTATGACAAACATGGCATATTAAAAATTATATAGAAATAAAGAAGGATCTGCTAAAAAAAAAGAATATTGTAAGTGGATCCCAGGCCATAATGAAGAAGTGATCAAAAGATGTGAACAGATTATACCCAGAAGAGGAAAGATAGATTGTCAGTTAACATTTGAAGAAATGCTCAACTTCATGAATAAACAAAAGAGATATAAATTAAAATGTATCTGAGTACCACCTCATATATATTCTGGATTAGAAACAATAATTAAAAGCAAAAAGTTCAAGTTTTCTAGGCAAGGGTGAAGGGAAGAAGGGAACCAGGATCCTTATATACCATTCAAAAACACCAAAGAGGAGAAAATAGCTCTCCCATGAATTTCATTTGTTTGGAAAATCCCCAGTCTATAATTGTGATTTAGACTTATCTTAGTCTATTCTCTGAGTTTTGAAGAATTGTCTGAGATCCTGAGAGATGAGATTATAAAGTTAATCAATGAACTCAGGTCTTCCTGACTGTTGAGTTCAGCACTCTACTCATTACACTAGAATGCTTCTCCTGAAATGACTCAGAAAAACAAAAACCAACCAAAATTAAAAATGAGCAAAGCAAACGATGACAGTAGAAAACCATTATAGAACTGACCCATCTAATGTACCAAGCAATGGAGGCAGAAAAAGAAACTTTGGACATAAACAGAAACAAATAAAAGAAAACACACACACACACATAATAGCAACATTATATTGAGATACATCCTAAAATAACCAAATGACAAAGTCAAAAAAGTTTAAAGAAAGGGAAAAAATAAGAGAGGAAAATCAAGTTAGAATTCAAAGATTCATTTTAAACATTTGTAAACAACTAAACAATGGTTAATATGGAGAGTATAATAGAAAACTTCAAAGAATAGACAACCAAAACCAACTAAGGTAAGTCAAGTCAATTCAGATCAACTAGAGAAAATACAGATGCAGAAAGTCAATGAATTAGCTAATCAAAATAAACGAAAACCATACAAAATCAAGAATTGTCCTGGGGATACATTATGACATTACATGAAAATTTAGAAAACTGAAAGAACTTGAATGTAATATTCCAAGAAAATGTCAAATAAAACTTCCCAGAATAACTAAAACAAACTGACATATCTACATATGTGTATACATGTACAAAACAAACTGATACATATCCATACATATGTACATATGTGTATGTAAATATATATCATAAATATCACATATATGTATGTGTGTATGGACTCCAACATGGAAGAACTCAAGAATCAACTCCCCCTAGACACATTGTAGTTAAATACTAATTATATTAATAAGGAAAAAATATTTCAGACTATCAGCAAAAAGATACAAACTTCTGCCAAAAGAAATCAATCAGATTTTTGAATGAGAACAAGGGTCTGTGGGAGAAATATCCACTTTATTTTAATATCACATTTTGCATCATATATAATTAAGAAACATGGGCCACAAACCCAAACTCATCAACCTAGCAAAACTCAGATTGCTGTCTCTAGGCAAGAAATGAACATTTGAAAACAACTGACTCGGAAAATTTTGTATCTAATAGAAGCAAATCTCCCAATAACAATGAAGTTCAAACTTCAACCCCAAAGGGAAGCCCTCCAAGTAATTCACAGGTTCAAATCATGACAAATCACTTTTTTTTACAGTGTAAGAAGTCTCACAGCTTTGTATTGGTTCAATCACTTAATGTTTCAGAAGAGTATTTCAGAGAAATAAAAAGGGAAAAAAATTAAGGTTGAGGGATGGGTTTGTGATGGAAGAAAATGGAAAGAAAGCAATTCTAAAGAATTTCATAAAAGGGAATGCTCAAATTCAAGATTCCTTAAATAATTATGAATATAAAGTAGGGGAACATTATTTAGAGTGATATCTAAATTTGGGTTAGTTACAAATCATAAACCTAAGAAAGTGTGTATTCTCTCATGATAGAATAATTGAAGAAAAAACTATCAATTATAAAGCTAAATGAAAATCAAATAAATTTTTTAAAAAAAACTTGAAGGAAGCAAAATGCTTTTATTTGTCCCATTCATGGAGTAGAGGAAACTTTCTGACAAACAAATGAAAAACATTATTAGAGACAAAAAAAATCAGCGAAATTAGTTATATACAGACAAAAAGATTTCATAGGATCAGAAGTACTACCTCTAGAATTAAAAGGAAAAAAACCAGATCTGTTTTTTTTCTTTTAATTCTAATATATATATATATATATATGTAAATAAATAATAAAGGTCTGATACCAAGAATCTATAAACAATTGATATAAATCTCCAAGACTAACACACACACATATATTGTACATGTTAAAGTGGAAAAATGGTCAAAGAACATGAACAGATAATTTTGAAAGAAGAAAATATACGCTACTAATTTTTCCCTTTTGGGGAAGAGGAAGGAGGTGGTTCAGCCTAAGGAATTCCAATGATATGCACTCATTCTAATAGGCTATTTGTCTATAATATAGCCTTAGGCAGTAGAGAAAAGGGTTTTTTAGAGATTAACTGGTTTACTCTTGGTTACAGAGCTATTAATTTATGTTAAAAGGAAGAATTAAATCTGGGTCTTCCTGACTCCAAGAAATGTTCTTTACTCATTATGCCACAGTGACTCACAAATTAATAATCATCATTTGAAAAATATACAGAGAATAATCAGAAAAATGTTTAGCAAGATAACCTCAAGATATCCTCTAGAAGAGAAAAATAAGAAAAAATGATAAAAATTTAAGACTTCAGGGAAGTAGGTCCCATATTGATAGGACCATAAAATGGTGCAAATATTTTGGAGACCTACCTAGCAATGTGTCACAAAAACCCATATTTTTTGACAAAATAATTACTTTAGTAGAAATTTACTCTATAACTTTATCATCTATATCCTACCTTCCTTCAATTCCCTTCTCTCCTTACCTCCCTTCCTCTCTTCTCTCTCTTTGTTCTTTCTCAATAATCTCTCAGATACTATAGGTTCTCTATCATTTCTATGCAGATGCCTCTATGTAGCTAGGTATTACAGTAGATAAAGAGCTGGGCCTGGAGTCAGGAAGACTCATCTTCATGAGTTCAAATTTGGTCTTAGACACTCATTAGCCATATGACCTTAGGCAAATCATTTTACCCAGTCAGCCTCGGTTTCCAAATAAGTTGGAGAAGGGAAATGGCAAGCCACTCCTTGTTGAGAAAGAGTTGGATATGACTGAAAAATAACAAAACCAAAAATTTCTCTCCCTATCTCTAGCTGTTTACATCACCAACTACCTAGAAAACATCGCTACCTAGATGTTCCAAAAATATATCAAACTCAACGTGTCCAAAATTGAACACTTCATCTCCTGTTCCCCACCCCTGCCTCAACTCCATCTCTTCCCCAAACTTGCTTTTTTCTGTTCTTCCAGTCATTCAGGTTCTCAATCTCATTGTTATTCTGGATGCTTCACTCTCCCTCATGTTTCATATCCAATTCCTTGCCAAATCCTATTGATTCTTACTCCACAATACTCTAATATTGCCACTAGAATAAAATACAAACTCCTTGATAGTTTAACCTCTATGTCATCTGATTCCAAAATGTTTTATCAACTATTTCCTATCACATTTCTCATGTTTTTGTGGCCCTCCCACACTGGCCCACTTGCCATTCCTTATATTTGGTATTTAATATCTATGCTTTTATGCAGGCAGCTTTCAAGTCTGAAATCCACTTTCATCTCACCTCTGTTCTCAGAATCCCTGCCTTCATGCTAGACTCAGATCAAAAGCCACCTTCTGGAAGAAGCCTTTCCTAGTCCTTTATGTTGTTAATGTCCCTTCTGTCCTCAAATTGTTCTGAATTTACTTAGCCATGTAAATGTTTTATTTCCCAGTGGGAAGTGAGCTCTGTTTTTCCTTCTGTCTTTGTAGCTGCAGATCCTAGCACTGTGTTCATACTTAGTAGGTACTTAAAATATACTTAATAAATTGAAATGACCCTGAACATAGCATTTATAACCTTTGAGCATAAAAATATTAGTTGGTTGCATTTATTTGCAGTAGTAAAAATTGAAAGGCAGCTAGGTAGATAGTGGATAGAGTGCCAACCCTTGAGTCAGGAAGAGGAAATTTCAGGAGTTCAAATCTGACTTCAGCTCCTTACTGGCTATATGAATTGGATAAGTCATTTAACCCTATTTGCCTCATTTTGTTCATCTGTAAAATGAGCTGGAGCAGGAAATAGCAAACCATTCCAATATCCTTTCCAAGAAAACCCCAAATGGGGGTCACAAAGAGTTGGACACAACTGAAATCACCAAGCAACAACAAAAAATGAAAATTATCTATAATCCAATTATTGGAGAATAACTGATTCAATTATGGTTTCTTAATGTAATGGAACAATATGCCGTGAAAACCATTAAAGCAAATACTAGAAAATATGGAAAGACTTAGATGAAATGATGCCAAGAAAGTTGAGCAAATATTACCCAAAGTGGCCAAATATTGTGTACAACTATTCATAAAGAACAGAAAATGAAGCTATTCACTGGGAGAGAG
The DNA here is from genome assembly GCF_037893015.1 of Macrotis lagotis. Taxonomy (NCBI): domain Eukaryota; kingdom Metazoa; phylum Chordata; class Mammalia; order Peramelemorphia; family Peramelidae; genus Macrotis; species Macrotis lagotis. Next base: position 223,679,282 of record NC_133660.1, on the reverse strand, counting down.
ACACTAAGAAAATGTATTTCTTGCTTAATTTGTTTTTCATTCCTTTGTTTGTTTCTCTGCAATCTGATGATGAGGATTTTATGTAAGACTCTATTTTGCATTCCAGGTGCTTATTTTGTTATTTGTCCATTGTTGGTTATTAAATTTATAATAAAAATTTTTTCAAAGCAATGAAATTCAATACTGGAGGGTTTTTGGAGAAACAAGTCTAAACATTGTTGGTAGAATTGCAAAATAGCAGAATCTCTTTGAAAAGCAATTTGGCAATATGGAGGCAAAGTTGTAAAAGTACTTGAACCCTCTGACTTTAATCAATAAATCCATTGTTGGGAATATATCCTGAGACTATCGAAAAGAAAAAATTAGTTAACTTTTCAAAGAATTCTATAGCAGCATTGCTGGTAATTGTGAAAAAAACAACAACCAAACAAAACAAAAAAACTGGGAAAGGTCCCAATCTTCAGCAATTGGAGAAAAATTAAATAAATTGAGATTTATTAGTATAATGGGGTTGTGTAATCAATTAAAATAGACAACTATGAAATGCATGAAGAAAGAAAGAAGAAGCCGTATTAAATAATGCAGCTGGGAAAAAAAATCACTAGACTACCCTGACTAGGGGCACATAAAGGAAAAGCAATAGGAATGAACAAGAAATTTTGAGGGACTGAAGAGTGGTAATATGATATGCATTGAAATTCATTCCTTTAAATGTAAATAATTGCTGTCAAATAAAATTGGTTGTATTTATATTTGAAATTAAGCTCAATAATTTTTTTTAAAAAAATTTCTTCCTGAAGTTCCTAATTAATCAGCAGCAAATAGTGGAAAGGAAGAAGGAAATAAGCATTTATTAATCACCTACTATGTACCAGGCACTGGGCTGAGTACTTTTTGCAAACATTAGTTGAGGGGCAGTTCAGTGGCACAGTAAACAGCCAGACCTGGAGTCAAGAAGATTGATTTTCCTATGAAATTTGGCCCCAGATACTTTCTAGCTATGTGACCCTGGGCAAGTCACTTAACTTGTTTGCTTCAGTCTCTCTGTAAAATGAGCTGGAGAAGGAAATGGAGAGCTGCCTCAATATCTTTGCCAAGGAAACTCCAAATAGGGTCATGGAAAGTTGGACATTACTGAGAAACAAACTTATTTGATCCTAACAACAACCCTAGTAAGTAGGCACTATTATTATCTCCCTTTTAGAGTTGAAGAAACTGAGCAGATAAAGAGTAAATCACTTGCTCCGAGTCACATAGCTAGGACGTGTCTAAGCAGGATTCCTAACACCAGGTCCAGTTCTCTGTCCTCTGAGCCATCCAGGTCCTGATGATACTCCAATGACAATATTTAGCCTGTTTCTGCTTTTATTGATCTTTGTCTAATTGATGGCTGGATTTTCCCATTAGCATCTCTTTGGACTAACCCCTCAACTCCAACCCACAGGTGGAATCCCTCAGAGTTAACTACCCCAGATTCAGAGTACACTGTTGTTTCCACACTTTGAATTTGAATTAGATTTAACAAACATTTTCCTAAAGACCTTGTGGTGGGTTAAGAGATACTAATATTATTAATCCCAGTGTCCACCCCCACCCCCACCCCCGCCAGTTCCCCACTCTGTTGGAAGAGCCTCACCTGCCCCAGGAATACACTTAAAAATAGCAAAGTTATTCTTCTTTTTTCCTTTTTCCTTTATTTTCTTGATTGCCTTTGGGTTGGGGAAGATCTCTCAGTGTACCCTTTTATGCTGAATTGTTGCAGGAGGTACTTTGTATAGTAGATAAGGCAATGGGCCTCTGTTGCAATAGGAAGACAAGAGCTCAAATCCTACCTGTGACAGTTACTGGTTGTGTAGCCCTGGGCAAGTCACCTCACTGTGTAAAATGAGATGTTAGATGTGATTTCCATTAAGAATTCTTCCTCAACATTTGTGTTCTGTGGTCGAACTCCCAACTCAATTATGGTCTCTAAAAAGATTTCCTCTATCTTGAGACCCCCAGCTATCTGTTAGTAGCAACTTTCCTTCTCAGGTTGCACATGGCATTTCACTTTCCTCTCCCCTTGTGCTGATGTATTTCTGTGCATTATAGACCTAGCTCCTGAAGATTGTTAGAGGTGGAAGGCAGAGAGGCAGCTGTCAATAATCAATGAGATCGGGGCCAGAAGTCATGAGATCTGGGTTTGAATCCTGCCTCCAATACTTAATGGGAGGTCATGGGTAAATCATTTCACTTCACAACAGCTCAGTTTTCTACTCTGTAAAATAAGGTGATCTTATCTGGTTGTTTTGAGGAGGGATTAACCTGAGACTCACTTTTCATTATTATGATTTGTGTGGTCTTTGGCAAGTCACTCTCCTGTTTAGATTCTAGGAAATAGTCTCTAAAGTGCCAGCCAGCTCTAAATCCCATAATCTTCTGGTTCATCCCCTTATTTTATGGATCTGTGCCTTGCTTCTCACTAGACAATGAGTGATAGGGCAGTAGGCATTGTCTTCTTTAAACTTTATGGCTTTCCTAGGTTCTCTGCCATCTTTCTGAACAGGATGTCTCATTTCTCTGTTCAGGGCAGTCCTCATACCTGGAATGTTCTCCTTCTTTTACTCTGACACTGACCTCCTGCCTTCCTCTAAGTGCCAACTAAAATCCCACCTTCTCTAGGAAGCCTTCCCCAACCCCTCTTAATTCCAATGCCTTCACTTTTTTTAAATTATTTCCTATAATTCTTTATAGCTTTGCTTTTTATATTTGTTTGTATGTTGTTTTCTCCATTAGACTGCAAACTTCGTGAGAGCAGGGACTGCCTTTTACTTCTTTTTGTATCATCCCAGTGCCGGGCACAGTGCTGGCTCATAGCAGACATTTAATAACTGTTTAATGAATTGAATTTCCCATCAAGAGGGAATTAGAGACCCAGCCCTGGAGGGTTTTCTCTGTCCTGGGCTCCATTTCCCTAACTCTGGTATATAGTATGTGTTGATAGAATGTGGAGATAGATGAGGTAGCCAATAGCCTGTGGGATCTGGAATCAGAAAAACCTGAATTCAAACCCAGTTCGATATTTATTAGCTATTTGACCCTGGACAAGTGAGTAGTCACAGCATCACATTCCTGGTGTCATGGTCCTCTTTGAAAATGAAGGACAAACAACAACTCTGGGCAAGTCACTTGAACCCCTGCCTGCCTCATTTCCTCAGCTGTAAAATGGGAATAATAATAGTGCTTATCTCCCAGGGTTGTTGTATTAAATGAGATACTATATGTAAATTGTTTAGTGCACTGCCTACATAATAAATAGTTGTTCCCCTTGTTCCTTTATGTTTTTTGGATTGAATCCCGAATACATGTAGTTTTCAGTGGAATCTCCGTGTGACTGCCCTTGGAAATCATGGAGCCCAAGTCCTTCCTTTTACAGATAAGGAAACTGAGGCCAAGAGAGATTAAATAACCCTCCAAGAAGACACTACTGGTAAGTGACACAGTCACTCGAATTCAAGTCTTGTGACTTCCATACTTAGGACTCAATCCATTTGCTTTTTTCCCAAGCTCCCATTCATCTCCATTTCAAGGAGTCTTTTTCCAACAGAGACCCAGAGACTTCCTGAGCTTAGGGCCCCGGGTGGGCTTTTTCTACTGGGGATTAGGCCCTGGTCCATTCGCTAGCAAAGACAAAACTCACAGAGCCATGAGCAGCCATGTCTCTTTCCAGGTCAGTGGAAGAAATGACAGGACAGGGGAAGATCCGGGTTTCATCTCTGGCCAAAGAAGGGATTAAGCCTCAGTGATTCCCAGGCCTCTGCCTTCTCTTTAGAGGAAGAGTTGTTTTCTCCAAACAGCTGTCTGATATTTAAAGGGAGTCCTGTCTTCAACACCCCCTCCCCAGTGTAGCCCAAGGAGCATCTGGGGTGCAAAGAAGACACAAAGCTGCTGGTTTATTACTCAGGAAGGGGAGGCAGGCTCCCTTGTTCAGGCCCTATCTCTCCTCCTGGAAGGGTTTGGCAGGCTAACCCCCTGTACTGCCTGGTGAAAATATAACTGAAAAAAAAATTCCCATGAGATATGCATAATCACAAGGGAGTAGAACTGCTTCCTTTATTTCCCAACTTTTAAAAAATGCATCATTCTTTTTTGGATTAAAAATGAAAGGGCAGAGGGAGAGAAGTATAGGAGACAATTCATATGTCTATGGTTTGTGTGTCTATATATATGTGTGGCTCTGTATATGTGAGTCCATGAAAATATATCATATGATTATGGTGATAGTATTTTTTGTTTTTGTATGTATATGTTTCTTTCTCTGTATATGTCCATGTATGTGAATGCACCCCTCCAACCTTGCAGTTGTTTGGGAAAGGTCCCATGAGAACTGAGGATGTTGAGCAAAAATAGACTAATGCGGAGGCTGCTGATAAAAAGGGAATGTTTTTAGTTCTAGATTATGGACTTCAGCTTCTTCTCCTAGAGGAGTCTGGGGAGAAGGTAAGTGTCTCTCCAGAGCCTTGGAGAAATCATGTGGCTAATATGTATTTTTGAGTAGAACTGAATTTTGAGCACACACACACACACACACACACACAAACACAATCTCAAGAAGGAAAGATCTAAATCAGATCATGTCCTTATCCATTTTTCACTGGGTTCAGCATCAAACCCCCAGAGAATCATCTCTTTAGTATTTCCTTACATATCAAGGTCCAGGCAAGGAAAAGAGGCTTCACTGTGGAGATACTGGATTCTGTCTGTCTGCCTGCTCATTTCTCCATCAAAATATCACCATTGTGTTCAGGATTCACTTCCCCTGCTCAGAAGTCAGAGCCAATAAGCATTTATAATAGAAGGCACCTACTACATGGCAAATACATTCCTCTCTCCCTCTTTTCTCTCTCTCTCTCTCTCTCTCTCTCTCTCTCTCTTTCTTTCTTTTTTTCTTTCTTTTCTTTCTTTTCTTCTCTTTTTCTTTTTTGCTTCTTTTTTCTTTGTTTGTTTCCTTCTTCCTTCCTTTCCTTCTTCCTTCCTTCCCTTCCTTCCTTCTCTCTCTCTCTCCCTCTCTCTTTTTCTTTCTTTCCTTTCTTTGCTTCTCTTTTTCTTTTTTGCTTCTTTTTTCTTTGTTTGTTTCCTTCTCCCTTCCTTTCCTTTTTCCTTCCTTCCTTTCCTTCCTTCTCTCTCTCTCTCTCTCTCTCTCTCTCTCTCTCTCTCTCTCTCTCTCTCTCTCTCTCGTTCTTTCTTTTTCTTTTCTCCCTCTACCCAACCCCTTGGACAGAGCACTAGATCTGGACTCATGAGACTTGCTCCAAAATCCTTGCTTTGCTGTTTACTCCCTGTGTGACTTCAAAACGGACAAGATCCTTCTCTGAACTTTCATGTCCTTCTCTCTAAAATATATAAAACAATCCTTACCCTCCATAACATTCCCAGGGTTGTTGTGAAAGAGGGAAAAACCTGTTTGTTAGCCTCAAAACTCTCTACAGGAACTCTTACCCTAGGGTCTATAAATTAAAAAAATTCTGATAAGTATATTTCAATATAATTGGTTTCCCGAATAATCTTAACTGCTTTATTTTATGCATTTAAAAACAGGACTCTGAGGAGGGGTTCAGAGGCTTCAGTAGATCACTAGAGGGGCTCAGGCTACCCAAAAAGGTGAAGAACTCCCATTCTATAGAAATGTGAGATGGGATTCCTTGCTCCCTCCTTTCCTCCCTTGCTTCCTCTCTTCTCCCTTTCCTTCTTTTTTTTTTCCTCTGAAGCTCCCTCTTCTACTTTCTGACAGGTGGCTGGGACAGAAGCCTGCCAAATGGAAATATCATTACACAAACACCTTGGCCAGAGGCCATTCCAAGCAACACTTCCTCAGGCCCAGGAGACATCCCCAGTGATGGAGGCCACCAGACCCTGCAGAAAGGTCCCGTTGGGCCCGGAAAGGCAGGTGTTGGGAAGAGGTCCTCAGAGTCATTCATCCAGTTAACACATGTTGGTTAAACAAACTCATCCAGCTCTGTAAGAGGAACAGGAGGAGGAGGAAGAAGAGAAGGAGAAAGAGAAGGAGGAGAAGAAGGGTAAGGAAGGAGGATGGGAGAAGAAGAGGTAAAGGAGAAGGAAGAATGAGGTAGAGGAGAAAGAAAAGGAAATAGAAGAGAAGGAGAAGGTAGGCATAAAGGTAGAGAAGAAGGAGAAAGAAGAAGAATAGATGGAAAAGGAGGAGAATGAGACAAAAGAAGAAAGAGTTAGAGGAGGGAGGAAAGGAAGAGGAGCAAAATCAGAGGAAAAAGAAGAAGAGGAGAGGGGGAAGAAAGAAGGAGGTAGAATGGGAAGAGATGGAAGAGGGGTATGCCTTAAGGAGCTCACAACTTGAGAAAGATCCACCAGAAGAGAAGAGACCTGAGATTGTAGTGAGCAGGCCCAAGTTCAGATCCTGGTTCTGCCATTATTCACCTTCCCCAACCTTGAGCGAATTCTTTTCTACTCTAGCCTCAAGTTTCATCTGTATAAAGTGAGGTTTTCCTATCAGCTGACTTCTAAGGCCTTCTCCTATTCTGAAGCCTCACACTTATTCTCTGTCCTTCAGCCTGAGCCCCTGAAGGATCAATGGAATCAGGAGGGTTTAATCAGGGCCAATTTTCTGAAGACAGTAGATTTTGAGGTAGGTTTCAAAGAGACCAAGGAGAACCTTTGGGGACACCCAAGTTGAAGAGAAGGGAATAGGAAGAAGATAAGGATGAGCCTGCAAAGGAGATGGGTGGAGGTGGGGGCTCAGATAGTAGTTAGATAAAGAGGAAGGGGGCAAACCATAGAGTCAAACATCTCAGAAAGGTCAACGAAAATAAGGACAAAGAAAATCTTATTTCTCTGGTGACCAGGAAGCTGCAGTGATATTTCAGAGGGCAGTTAGAGAACTGGAGACAGTTACCAAATTGCAGAAGTTTGGGGAGAAGGGGGAAGGACATAGCATGGTGGAGCCAGTAGGAGCAGAGGAGCAGGGCCTACCTCTCATCACAGAGGATAATCCAATCATGGATGCACTGACACCAGGAAGGAGAGCGGCAGCCCGTCTTCAGATAGCTGCCATGTCAAGGGGACACAATGAGTGGAGCCTGGTGAGGGAGCTGGTTTATCATAAAAGGACCCTGGAAGCAGAGGACCTTTGAGGTTATGGACATATATATATTGCTTTGAGGAAGAAACTGGGGAGAAGGCCCCTCGTCCCAAAATTGGCACCAAAGGAAAAGGCCTTACAGCTCTATTCTAGTTATATCTCTAACTTTAGAAGACTTTCTAGAAGTCCAGTATCAAAGGGGAAGAGATAAACAGGATAAAAACTTGAGGTCTCATTCCAGGATCACAGAATTTGAAGCTGTAAAGCATCTTAGAAATCATGTAGTTTGCCCCTACCCCCATTTTACAGATGAGGAAATTAAGACTTGAAGAAGACTTATGTCCTAAGGTGCAACATGCACATAAATAACACTGAACAGAATTGAGATTCAAACCCAGGGCCCTTATTTCAAATTCCCTGAGTTATTTTTGTACCCATGACATATTACCTTTCTGTTCTTTCTTCTTCATTGGGTTTTAATGTCCTTTCCCCAAGTAGACTGAGAATTGCCTGAGATTGGGACCTGTCTTCTTCTGATTCTCCCCATAGCACAGGACTGAGCCACAAAATGGAGATAAGATTACTTCTTGAAATATTTAAATGCTTGATTTCAAATCATTTTATCATTGTTCATTTATTTCAGTTGTTTCAGGGGTTTCTTGGTAGGGATGCTAGAGTAGTTGGTCATTTCCTTCTCCAGCTTATTTTACACATGAGGAAACTGAGGCAAACAGAGTTAAGTGATTTGCCCAGGTCATGCAGTTAGTGTCTGAGACCAGATCTGAACTTGGGAGGAGGACTCTTCCTGACTCTAGTCCCAGCTCTCTACTCACTGGGCCACTTAGCTGCCCCCAAATTAGGGGCAGGAAAGCAGTTTTATAATGAATTATCCTCTATCAATATAATTTTTAACTGACTTTTCCAGGAAATGAGGTTGAGAGAAGACATCAAGAAATTATTTTTTATTGATCCTTTAAAAATCTATTAAGTCTGATCTCCTGTGGACAGGTCACCTTCATTTAGCATTTTAAGCCTTGCAATATTCTTTGTCTAAAGCAGTTAGATGATATAATGAAGAGAGTGTTGAACCTGGAATCAAGAGGACTTAAGTTTAAATCCCTTCTTAAGCATTTCCTAGGTAGAAGCTTGGGGGGAAACCATTTCTCATCTTTCTCAGCTCAAGTTTTCTCATCAGTGAAGCTGGGGAATGCCCCTGTTAAAATATCAACTCTGAAGGTCCCAAGTTGGATGACCTTGAATAAATAAGCTAACTTCTCAGTGCCTCAGGGTTTTCCCTCTGGAAAAACAGGAATTCTAACATTTATGTTTATAAATGCTGGGTGACTCTTAAAGCACTTTAGAAACTGCAATGGGCCTTGTAGCAATGATAAGCCTAGTTTAATACCTGAAGAAACTGAGGTTCAGATCATAGGCTCATAGACCTTGAGCTGGATGAGATCTCAGAAGCCATTTGCAAAATGAGAAAACTCTGTCCCTTAGAGTCAAGTGATTTGACCAAGATCTCCAGTGTCATGCCGGGTCTCCTAACTCCAAGACCAGGGCCCTTTTTCTGTTACCTCCCCACGGTCCTCATCTCACAACTCCATCCCATTTTCTGAGGTAGGTGGATGACTGCTATTCCCACAAGGCCCTCTAAACCTGCCCTCCAGGCTCCTCTCCAAAGGTTAGCTTGGGCCTCCTTCGTTCAGGCACACGTCCTGGGAAAGATTAAGCCGTCAGGGGGCTGAGGCTTTGCCTTGTGAAATCACAGCCAGGATAAAAGTCTCCTAAGAGCACTCCCCTCCCTGCTCCCTGAGATTGCTTTTTTTTTCAGACTACAAACAGAGGCTTCAATAGTTTGATCTGAGGAATATTCCTCCTCCTCGTTTTCTTTTCTTCTTTTTTTTTAAATGCCAATTGTTGAGTCAACAGACCTCTGCGGGGCTGTGTTTATCTGCCAAGCCTTCTGGGATTAGGGAATATTAGCTGGGCATTGAGCCTCGAACCCACTCTGTGAGGTTTCTTTGTTACCGGGGCAGGCGGCTGGTGAAAGCTCTCTGTGACGGCCTCAACCCCGGTGATATTTACCCAAGTCACTTCTGAGGCTGAGAGTGCAGACAGTCACTCTGACAGTGGGGGGCTTGGGGATATGGTGCCCAGTCCCACTGGGGGCCTTGAAGGTAGAATCAGTATCCAGGGATATGTATGCACACACACATACTGATATAGACATAGACATGTGTATATTTACAATTTACAAATATGTATAATGTACAATTTACAGTAAACAATCATATACAAGAGTATATACACATAAACACATGTCTATGCACATGCATACATGCATACATGCATGTGCGCACACATTATCTATATACATATACAATACATATATGTAATACACACACACATCATCAGCCTTTGTCCTTGAAATTCAGTAGCAGTAGTCAGACAACGGAGGTTTGAGTACCAGTTCTGATATTTGCTAGCTAGGTGGTCAACCATGGGCAAGTTCTGAGGATCACTTCCTCCAGTATAGATGGGGATAATGATTCTTGGATGATATTTGTTTCTCCATACTATTATAATGTGGCAGAGCATTCTGAGCTCATTCTGATCTGATCTGCCACAGTGGGACACTCTGTGATTTGTCTCATAGTGGGGTCATTTTGGTCTTCTTTGATAATGAAGGACAAGAATTAACCAATGGGGATTATGGGGAATTATTTGTAATCCTCAAAGTGGCATAGGAATGAAAGTTGCTATTGTCAATTATAATAATAATGAAAAAGGCCAAAAAAGTCAGTTACTGTTAAATAAGAATCTTAAAATCTCAGAGCTGGAATGTCCTTCAGAAGATGATTGGATACAATTTCCCTCTTAGGATAGGATAATCCCTACCTCAACTAATGGTCCATTACATTGCTGAGCAGCTCTCTTGGTCAGGAAGTTTTCCATTAACATGGAGCTAAAACCTCTGCAAAGGTCTGACTGGGTGAACATGGACAAGTCATTTCACTGATCAGCGTCCCCTTTTGTAGAATTTCCTAGAGGGAAAGAGAGGCACAGAATGGAGATGTGTGTTTTCAGACAGAAGTGGGCATTTCCTTTGCTTGACCCTATCGAGTAGTGTTTTTAGCTTAAAATAGTGGAAAGGGAAGGAGAGGAGAGGAGAGGAGAGGAGAGGAGAAAGGGAAAGAGGAAGGGAAAGAGGAAGGAAGAAAGGAAATTAACAGAAGGAAGAAAGGGATGAAGGAAAGAACAAAGGAAGGGAGGAAGGAAGGAACAAATGAAGGAACTAAGAAAGAAAGGAGGGAGGAAACAAGAAACAAAGAACCATCCAAAAAAAAAAAAAAAACTCCAAAGAAACAAAGATCCATAAATATATATATATATATATATATATATATATATATATATATATATATGGAAAAAAACAGAATAAATTCTGAAGGGGAGGCCACCAGGATAATTTCATTACTACTTTAAAATTTTTTAATGTGCAATTACTAAAATAAAAAAATGAAGTAACAGAAGTTTATAGACATCATTTCATAAATCATTCTCTTTTATAAATTGTTCTTTGTATTTTGGAATGTTTGTTTTGTAATTTAAAGTAATTTACTTCAAAGAGCTCCCCCTCATTGCTAGACTTGTCCTCTGGGGCCAAGCAAAACAAATGTAACCCTTCCATAGGTTAGCCCTTCACATACTTGAAGACAGTCATTACTTCCCCTTCAGTCCATTTCTTCTCCCTTAAGAGACACACACACATATTTCTGAGGGAGTCTTTCATACCCTTCAGATGAATTTCTTCATCAGAATGTTTCCAAGATGATAAAGAACTGAGAAGAGATTTGGATTGAGGGAGAAGGGATGGAGGACGAAGCTCTGAAGAGATGGAGAGAAGCTAAGAAGTCTGGGGAGGGAGGGAAGGGATGGATCCTTGGATATTCTAGAGCATGGTGGGGAGGAAAGGTTGTTTCCTCCCCAGTGGTAGCGATCTAGGACATTCAGAGATAGGGGGACTTTTGGAAATTCCAAAGGAGTTCCAGAAAGAATTCCAAAGGAGAATGAAAGGACACCTGACTGAGGGTCAACCCATATCTCCTTGAGGAGGGGGAATCACAGTCAGCGAACTAGAACTGTAAAAGATACCAGAGGTCATTGCATCCAATGGCTTCATTTTCCAACCGAGATCTGCTGACTGGAGAGACAATGTACCACCCTGGATCTTAGAAGGTCTTAGCTCATCTGAGGCATGAACTTCCAACAATCAGATCGGTCTCAAAGTGGAATGAGCTTTGGGAGGATTAGGGAGCTCCCATCATTGAAGGGCTTCAAACTGAAGTTAGCAGACTGTCAGAGATATTATAGAAGAGATTCCTGAAGTCCAATGAAAAATACTTTTGAAATTTAACATTTGGAAAAATATTTTAATAATGAATTTATTTCTCATCAGTAAACCCAAATATTTCAATGTGTAAAAAGAAGAAAGAATAAGAATCAGTGACTGTCATTTGAGCTTCCCAACATCTTTGTGACAGAAACAATTGACAATCCCTATCTTACAGATAGAGAAACAATGACACAAAAGACAAAGTGACTTTTCTAAACCTGGGCTGGGACTTGATTCAGTCTCCTAAACTTTCTACCTCAAAAAGACATGTGCAAAATGAGTCAGACTAAATTACCTCTTAATTTTATTATTTCCTATTTATCTTAATTATTTATTTATTTCCTTAATTATTTTCTAGTTATCCTGTAAATCGTTTTTTATCCTGTCTAAATAAATATGTGCAAACATCAAATACCCTTGTTTGTACATATACATTTGCTTGTTTCTTCCCCATTATATTGTAAATCTCCTTGAGGACAGGCTCTGTCTCTTGCCAGTGTTTGCCACCTATTAGGCACTTCATAAATGTTTATCATGACTCTAATGACCTTTTGAGTCCCAAGTCTATAATTTTGATCCTCTCTCAGTGTAGCGGAAGAGAAGAGGAAACGTGGTAAATCTCTCTGGCTTCTCTTTCCTTCTTCAAGGTTTCTGCCCTTGAGCCCTAGGAATTGGAGGATTCTCTGGAAAGGGAGTAGAAAATCCATTAAATTCATAATAGCAACTTTCTCACCCTAGGATGTAGTTTAACCATTTACTATCCCTGGGGTTTAGTTTCCTTCTCAATAGAAAGGAAACTGAATGAGACAGCATGAGCCAGACAAAACACCTCAAAAAAAAAGCAATCTCTGTTCTCAGTTCTAAAAATTCTTCCAAGTATTGACATTCTCTGTTCTATGGTTCCTCAAAGTTCTCATTCTCAGAATTAGAAAGGACCGTGGATTGACTAGCACTTAACCCAGTCCTTTGCCAAAAAATAGAAGTTTTAGAAATAATGAATTGGACACTAATCCAACCCAGTAAGTACATATGACAAATGGTCATAGACATTTTATGGTCTACAGTGTCTCCTATCTGACTTTCTTTATTCATGGAGGGTAGTCTCAGGGCCCCTAAAGTTAGTTATTTTTCATCAGTGGGCAGGTACATCTCAGTAGCTCAATATACTTATAGGGAAAATAAGGATAGGGAAAGGACCTTTATTTCATTAGTATAAAAAAACCTTAGGTAAAGAAGATGTCTATGAATACACGTGAGTGTTGTCTTAAAGTTGTCTAGCAATCAAAGAAGTTAAGTGACTTTCCCAGGGTCACACAATCATTATGTGTCTGAGGGGTCCTCGGAACCTAGGTCTTCCTGACTTTGTTGCCGACCCTTTATTCTGCTTAGCTTCCTCTCTACCAACCATTCCCATTTCACAAAAGATATTCTCTCTCTTCTAAAGTCAATGCCAAATACAAAACTTTTATGTTCTGAAGTTCTTTGTGGCTCTGATATTCTAGAATCACAGATTCTTAGCATTAGAAGGGACCCCAAGAATAGAGATCCTCAAGAGGTTAACCTAAGCCTAAATGAGATTTCTCTCTAGGGCATTCTGGAAAAATCATCATGGACTATGGTGTAAGCACCCTTCTCTGATCTCTGATCTCCTATGTTCTAGATTCTGAAAGTTCATTCCAGCTCTGACATTCCATGTTCTAAGATCCCTTCCAGATCTGACATCCTATGTTCTAAGGTTCCTTCCAGTTTTGACATTCAGGGTTCTATATTCTAAGGTTCCCTCCAGCTTTGATCTCCTAGGTTCTACATTCTAAAAGTCCCTTCCAGCTTTGACTTTCTTTGTTTTCAGATCTCTCTTGATGCTCTAACATTCCTTGTTCTTAAAGCCAATTCCAGAACTGATATCCTATATTCTAGGGTTCCAGTTTGACATTCAATATGCTTCAGGCTAAGGTTCCCCCTAACCCTGACTTCCCATGTTCTGATGTCCTCCCCATATTGAACACCATGTTCTGTGCTCTATGTTCTCTCCAGGCTTTGGTGTTCTCTGTTCCATGGCTCTAGGAGTCCCCGCTCTCTGGCAGGGGTAGACCCGAGCCCTACCCTTCCTGTAAGGGCAGCTTGTCTGAGTGGGGCAGTCCCAGGGCCAAAGAAAATAAAGTTGTTTTGCATGAGCATGGATTCTACCCTTTGATGTGCTGAGCTTTCCCAGTATCTCCCTACCTGGTGACAAGCTGGTGCCCAGACCAGGCCAGGCTGGAACACAGAGTGCCCTGCCTGGGCTTATTCTGGGATGTTTACTGGGGGTGGGGGCAATCAAGGCAGTCAGTGAGGCTGGAAAAGCAAAGCAGTTAATTGAATCCATCAACAGCACGGAGGAAAACGTCTCAGCAGGAACACGCCCGGGATGCGGGCAGGCTCTGGAGGGGGCAAAAAAGGCATTTTTTTTTTCAGAATTGAGAAAATAAAAACAAGAGTGAAATTGTCTGCTGCACAAAACAGTTTGATTTCATGTGCTCTAGAGCTGAGTGGAACCTAAGGCTTCATCTTGTTCAACACCCTTCATTCTTTGAATAGGAAGGAACTGAGGGCCCCGAAAGGGAAAGGACCAGTGCTCCTGACTGTATGCCATGGAATCGCAAACTTAGAATCTCACCTATCACTCCCATTTTGTCAGGTCTGAAGACTCAAGGGAGCACAGTTCCTCTCAACATAGCCAATAGTTTATTATTGCTATTATACTTTATGATGATGATGATGATGCCAATTTTTCAGATGGGGAAACTGAGGCCCAGAAAAATGAAGCCCCTTGTCCAAGTTTACAAGGCTAGTTATTACCCAAGCTGACATCTATACTAAGGTCTCTCTCCAAGGTCAATGCTCTTTCCACCTCTTTCCACCATAGAGGTACACATGCCTCTATGTCACAGAATCTTGCTATCCCCAAATTTAAAAATAATAATTCACTGATATATATTGAGCGTCTATTAAGGGCCAAGTCCCATGCTTGGTGTTGGGAGCACATAGGTGCCTAAGGGCCCCTGATGTCCCTAATGACTGACTGTTTAGTACTAG